>NW_027362764.1:686528724-687198224 GCF_046119375.1 Phyllobates terribilis
GCAACAGTTTTAAATGTCATTTTACTCTGAAACATACTTTGAAAAGCTGGCAAAATACTTTATATTTACATGGGGAGAGACCTGTCAATCGACTGAAACAGCAGCGGGAAGAATCTGGCAGGGACCGCATCAGACTAGTCAAGTCTGTCCCTATAGTCCTATTCAAGCTTTTCAAAGTATGTTTACTCTGAACATTTCAGGGTAAAACATACCTGGCTTCAATCACATTACCAGGCTCGAATTCAAGGTGTATGTGGTTTGGGCAGCATGAATCTAATGACAGGTTTCATTAAAGGTCAGAAAAATAAAAAGATTAAACATTGCTAATTTTTGGCAATTCTTTGTAAACTCAATATATAGTAGTAACATAAAGTACAATTTGTCACAAAAATATCAATCTCAGAATCACTTCAGAAAGTAAAAGCATTCAAAAGTTATTATAATATAAATCAACACGTCTGACTTAAAAATGGTGCTGTGTCTAAAATAGGTTGCATCATTGAGGGCTTAAAAAAATTGGCCATTTTGTGATGATCCATTCCCCTTAAAAGGAGGAATATAGATCTTCAGCCACAACTGCATACACGTAGGTCACACAAGGTCTCCACTTGCTTACTAAGCCACAAGTGCTAAGAAAGTACTAGAGCAAACATTGGAGATTAATACAAGATCAATCGGATGACAGTCATCTAATATGTATGGCCTGTCTGACGAACTTGTGCATTTATCTCTCAGCCATCTCAGCTGACTCTCCCATATACAGGAGCGTTTTCTCCTGTGTTTTCTATGAGAATCCCTCTGACTGACACGTAGGCCCCAGTGGTGGCTTATCTCCGGGAGAACAATGCGATTGACAGTCCTAAATCAGCCATGTGACATCTATTCTGACCATTTGGCACCCCCATACACATTAGACTGTTGATATCGGAGGGGTTCAGCCAACATTAGTCTAATGTGTATGGGGCCTTCAAACAGCAAAAATATAAAAAAAAGGGCTGAACTGGGAAAAGTCTGATGACTCCTCTCCAAAACTACAAAATGGCTGGCCCTGGTTGAAAGCTTCTGTCTAAAGTTACAGTACTAGAAGAAGAGCAGATTATTTTAATTAGTAAAATACCGTGCGAAATAATAGAACGGTACTATTAAAGTATAAAGTAGCCATGCCAGTTTGAGGGATATTTAGGTCGGTATGTTGTAAGCTTTATTTCAAATCATAAGATCCAGAATGTAAGCAATTCTACAAACGCAATATTTCCCAGCATTACTGAAGAAATTTCCGACCCCTGTTCTAGTTATCAATCATTATGCAAACACATAACCAAGATACAGGTATAGAACAAGTTCAGCTACTGTACATATCAATCATTTACAACACAAGAATTATTGTCGTCCCATGTTTGCACCAAATAATCTGATTTCCATTCTGTTTGATAGTAAATAGTAAGAATACAACACTGATTGAAGCAGTAAAGTCTCACAGGTAACATGCCGCTGTGAGGACAAATCTTCTAATAGGTTACTGATTAGTACAGTTTGACGTTTATTCCATAATGAATCATTCATATTAAGCTGATAAAAATGAAAATATTGCTAAATTGGCAAAAAGTAAATAGTAACTGGATAATAAAGGGTTTATGGGATAACCAGGGAGTGGGTCATTAAACCCTGGACATTACACCATTGAGAATCTAAAGTGGAACTACTATTTAAAAAATATTTAATATGGAGGTGCTGATATCACTGCATAAATAGTGAGCAAGAGAGTAGTAAAGAAAAAAAGCTGTTTTAAAGGGGTGGTCCGAAACACAAATTAATTTTCATAAATGCCTTTCTATTTAATGCCATAATCTAATCTATTTTCTAATATACTTTAATTAAAAAATCCCTATTGTTCCCTCACTACACTATTTGCCTTATCTTATTTCTTTTACTAGTTCCTTTTTGATGATGCTTCGTTTGAGAATTCCAGTGCATACTCAAATGAAATGTCATCAGAGGACAGAGGCTGCAGTCACTACAGCAGTCTCTGCCCCCTCCCTGAAATCAAGCATCGTCAGTGACCTCTGTTTCAAGGGCTGGGCTAGTCCCTGCTCTACTGAGCATGGGTCAGTTGTCAATGACAATGACAGTGTGCTCTCTCAGCAGCTCTGATCAGATGTAAGGAGCTGGCAAGAGAGCGCACTGTCAGTGCGTACTGTAAGAAGAATACCTGGCGTGTAGAGATCAGCGCCACACCAAAATTAACGTCGGCTAGAGAGGGCTCTATCACTGTGTATATTGCACAGTGACTGAGCATAAGTCAGAATTGACAAATGACGGATGCTCAGTAGAGCAGGGACTAGCCCAGACCCTGAAATGGAGATCACTGGTGACGTTTCGATTTTCAAATGAAGTGTCATCAAAAAAGTAGTAGTAAAAACAAACCAAATAAAGCAGTTTAATAGTGTAGTGAGGGAGTGGTAGGAACTTTTTAATTGAAGTATATTAGAAGCTGTATTAGATTATGGAATTAAACAGGCATTTAGGATGAAAATTCATTTGTGTTTCAGACCACCCTTTAATATTGGAATTTAGCAATCTTTTTTAAGGGCTTGTTTTTTATTTAAACTGTCAAAAAACAAGAGATGCAATTAAGTAACAAAAAAAAAGATTAACATATACTCAGCTGGTAAATTCCAACCCTCTCCAGCTATGTCTCACCTTTGCTCCTGCCAGCCTTTATTAACTATTCCTGTAGTGATGACATCCTGACTATCCTCAGGTAACTGCTGCAGCCGATCACTGGACTCAGTGGTCATGTGCCGACTTGTGAGAGTCCAGTGATTGGTTGTAGTGGTAGTCAGAAAGTCACCACTACTTGGCAGTAGAAACAGATACAATTGTATACAGCCTATGTAAGATTCCATGAGCCAAATATTCTGGATTTTATATAAATACACTGTAGCAAACTAGCGGAGATTCTTCTGATATGTAAAGAAAGATGTCTGAGCATTGCCCAGATAAACGCTTCACTTTGATATAAAAAGTAACATCAGCCAAATGCCTATAAAAGATACCCAATGACCTTTTTTTGCATACTTCTGCAAACTTCAAGATTCCTGGTCACCCCTTAAGGTCACAGTCAAATTCCTAATTTGTAGAGTTGAAAAAGGACAATCCATCAAATGTATCCAAGGGATAGGAGATGATTTATAAACTGTACAGGGATAGTCTGACAAACTCCTTATGGTCCTAGGCAGATCACGTTATGTGGTGAATTGCTGGTTAATTGAACTAAAGCTCCCATCTTGATTAATACACAAAATAACCACATTAGCTTTGAATGGTGGGAGTTTGCATCTCATCTCATCTTTCCTTTGATATTATATTAATCTTTTGTCATTTTTGACAATTACCTTGCAGTTGGCATAAAGCCCACACCATGCTGTCTATATATAAAATACAGGAAGAAAGAGTATCCATCCAATATGGCCGCCTCCTGAGAACGTTTAAAAACTAAATAAAACCAAAACAATTAATATAACTTTATTTTTTAATTTGTGACTTTAGGTATCTGCTGATCAGTTGGGATGCCCGGTGTCAGACCTCCTTACATCAATATCTCTAACATGGACAATCTTTTTAACTGTTTTGCCATTTTCACTTCTTTTGTAGTTTCATTTGTTTTGTTTTTTTCTTACTTAATGCTGATTACACATTGTTATAAGCCATTTACAGTGCACCAAGAACAAAGTCAATTAGATTGTACCCAAAACCATACATACTAAACTTTTAGCTCAACAATATAGCTGCCTGTATAATAGAACATTATATATATTAGCTATATAATAATTGTAGACATTTTATTTCTTAACATTTTTTAAATAAAACAATGGAAATATTGATGAAACGGACGTTTCATATACTATAACAAAGGTCAACCAGCACTTAAAGTTATTTTCCGTCTTACTACAAGAACTTATAGATGATGTTTCCTGTATTCATCTGCTTTAAATATATTGCCGTTTTCTTAATATGTCTCTGGAAGGAATACTTGTATCATACTTTCCACAAAAAGATAATGGACTCAGCATCCTTCCTATTTTGTTGCCTAGCTGTCGTTCGAGATGTTTGAATAATTGCTTTTTCCTCCTGTATAATGTGATCATTGATAGGATTCTATAACTAGAACAGCAATTATCTACCCATTACTATATGTGTTTGCATGGTTTTTTTTTAAAAGCTTACCATGCCTGGATAAATGTAAGGTACAGGGGTACTTTTACCTCCATATAAATAATAGCACTAATAGTAGATCTTAGGAATGAGGCTGATGAACAGACAGTCAAGTTTTTAAAGGGAACTTGTCAGACACTCCCCTCACCAACATTTTAACGACTATATAGTCCTTTACAAGATAAGCCAGTCGACCCCTTTATGATCCCAAAGTGTTGCTCCACCAGTGAGAAATAGTGTTTTAAAGTTTGTTATGGAAGTGCATTGGGGCGTGACACTGCACTTCTAGCGTCTCCGTCTCCGCTATATTTCCTACAACCAGCACCATGCTGGGATCTCTGTAGGGATGCAGGAGGGTCTTACTCTTTTGCCGGTTGTCGACTCAAGAAAACTCCACCTAACTTCGGTGCAAACTCACAAGATATAGGAATAAAACCACTTGACAAATCTATTTTTATGGGTTAAAATAGTGAATTGATGAATACCAGGATGCTAAAAAATAAATAAATCACCTAGAACAATATAAGTACAAACTGGTATAAACTATACCTCCAGTGGTAAGAGATACGCTGTATAACAGGCCTGGCTGGCATGACAAAATCGAATAGCCTCTCTTGTATTAAAAAATACTAAACACGAGCAAATCGATTAAATGTGGATTAATTCTGCATCAAATTTTTAGGAATTTGCTAAACCTGATAAATTTGAACAATTTGCAATTTAATTCATGTAAATTACCTAAAATGGCTGCTCTCAATTTACACTTTGTAGAAGACTGCATTAGTCAAACAAGGCTCACATGAACTTGGGTGCATTTGAGTGGGTTTCCACATAATGCCTTGCAGCTTACACATGATATAGGAAGGTACATAGTCTTTATAAAAGCAGAGGCAAGAAACGTAGCAGCCATTTTGTGGTGATCCTGGACTGTAAGAGGAGTTCACAGCTCACAACTTAGAGACAGAGACATAGAGATTGTCATAAAACACTGAATAAACATTACAGATAGTGTGACAGCATAACAGTAAAGAAAAGCTACCATCCATTTTACTACTAGCCATATATGTAGAGATCAGTTTTACATTGCTAAGGCTGCGTTTGCATTAAAGAGCTTGAAATGAATTGAATACAGTTCTATGTTTGATGCTAGTTACTACTCACGGACAAGCCGTGAGGCAGGGTACTCAAATGTTCTGAGGCAGATACCAAGAGACCACATCACAAACTAAAGGGGAAAGGCAAAGGTGAAGTCAGATCACGGGCCGAGGTTACAATACAAGGAACATAGCGGATCAGAGCAAAGGGGCTAGGTAAAAGGATGGTCAGAACAAGGTCACAGATCAGGTAGCAATAGATCAACAAACAGAGCACATGAATACAAGGCAAACAGCACCATCGAGCAAATGCTGCAATTGGCAGAGATCTGGGACTGACAGCTTAGCTAAGTAGCTGGGTAATCACTTAGAACAGGGAACACCTGAAGGAAGCTCAGCAACTACCAGTCTCAGATTGGATGGCTGAGCTGTCTATCAAAATACCGACAGCTCAGCATGTACCTGCACTAGATTTTAGACCTGAGCTATCATTCACTGCATCCAAGACAAACTGAGCGGAGGAATTATGACACTAGGAGACCTCAGAGTATTAAGTAACGCTTGAGTCCTTTCTATTTTCACCTTTTTCATTTTATTTAATTGTCTACATCATTATATTTATTTATTTTTTTCATTATTTTTTATCAGTTTAGTCTATTGCCACTTTTTCTCCATTCCCTATTCAGATAGTGTGCACTAGTCTTGACCGGCTGGCGCCTTGTTGCCGGTGTGACGCATCTCATTACGTCATTCTCGCTTCATCCTTACCCCTGACACATCGTGGATGAACGCAGCATGAGGCCATTGGAAGCTAAGCACTGGGACTTTCCTCACGAGATTACCAGCACAAGAAGCTATCTCCATCTGAATGCTGCACACGTGTCCTTATTGGTAAGTGATTGATATTTTATACATATTGTGGTGCAGCGGCATTGCTATAATTATCTAGTATGTCTGTTTATGCTATTTCCTCCCCCCTCAGCTGACTGGTCACATGACTGTGACATCACACAGGTCCTTTTGCACAACGGAAGGTCTGGACACGTGACTGGGAGATAAGCACAGGTCCTGTGGCTGTTTCTATAGGATATAAAAACCCTGGTAATTTGGGACAGGTGTGTGCAGTGGTGCAAGAGGTGTGAAAGGCATGAGGCCTGTTCCCTGTGTGTGTGGCACCGTGTGAGGCCTGGTGAGGCCTGATGAAGCTTGGTGGACTCCTGGAGGGTGAAGCCTGGGTCCTGTGACTGGATGCCAGTAAGCCTTGGAGGGCCAGAGGCTAGTGGACTCCTGGAGGGTGAAGCCTGGGTCCTGTGACTGGACGCCAGTAAGCCTTGGAGGGCCAGAGGCTAGAGACCCCCATCTGGGAACCGAAAGGACTGAAGCAGCCATAAGCCGGCAAAGGTAAAAACACGGCTTATATGGACATTGATATGGACATTGTTATTATTACCTTGCGGGGAGGCTGTAACTAGAGCCAAGTGGGCCGGTCTGCCACTTGAGGCTCCTGGACATTATATGTGTGTCGGTGGGCCACGGAGTTGGACCCGGAAATAAGCGGCTTATGAAGTGCAATAAACTGCTGAGTTGAGAAATACCGGAAAAGACTTTGCGTATGTGCTTTGATTTACCCGGTGCAGCGAGTATCCCCCATTATGATAACTAGCGCTGCCTTACATGTGGTGGAGAATGCGGGCAACTGCAGTCTGGTTGCTGGGGGCAACTGCAGTCTGGTTGCTAGGGGCAACTGCAGCCCGGTTGCTAGCGGAAACGGCACAGGTCGACGAGTGTGGTAAAGCATCTGGCTGCAACTCGGCGGGGTTGCGAAGATTGTCGTCGCACTCAAACCTGGTTTGCTGTGGCTCGGCGGGACTCACTAAGATCAAAGCATCTGGCTGCAACTCGGCGGGGTTGCGAAGATTGGCATCGCTCTCAAACCTGTTTTGCGGTGGCTCGGCGGGGCCACAAAATTTTTTTTCGGGGAGAGCGGTATAAAGTCTAGTGTGTACCGCGATGGCCAGGAATGGTGCAGTATCTCCAGACGGAATGGAGAAGGGGTTAGAGGACCGTGTGCAATCGCTCTTTGGCATAACAGAGTGTCCCGAAGATATGCAGGAGCTGATAAAGATGGCTGTGAAAGGAGCAGCAAATGAGTGTGAAGCTGTTGAGCGATTAAAGTGCCTGTCAAAAGCACAGAAGCAGGCATTTGAGAAAATACAGCAACAGGACATGGTGCAGGAACGGCAGGAGCTGTTGGCACCATATAGAATGGTGGCAGTGGACCATTCTATGGACTCTCCGGGGGCGCCAGTGTTGTCCCAGAGTACCCGGGGAGGTGGTAAGAGCTGTTGTGAACTCGGTCCTAAGACTATTGCTGTTTTTTTTTGTGAAAATTCCCCTACAGGTGGGGGTGTCCAAAAGGGGGTGGAGTCTCAAAAGGGGGCGGATTTTCACAAGAGCATGGAGGGTAGAAAACTTAAAATTGTTACTGGTGGTGGGTTGGTACCCCCTAAAAATGACAAATTGACCGTTGATAACGGGGTCACTCCAGTGGAGGGGGTTGACATCAAGGAGGGAGGTGACCTGTTAGTCCACAACACCAGGGGGAGTGACACAGACCCCATAGCTGACGGTGACACTACGGAAGTAGAAGGAGAGGTCAGTCAGGAGGGGCTAGACGAGGTGAGGAAGTCCCCATCTCGTAGACGGCGCAGGGGCCACAAAAAGGTTGCTCCTGTGGTCTTGACTAAAAGTGAAAATAAAGAAAATGTAATGGTGTGTGCTATTGTTTCAAGGGCGGATCCTCTTTTAGAAGAAGAGGAGGTGACGTTGCCAGTAGCAACCTCCGATACAGAAGAGGAGGTGAACGAGGAAGTTAATCAATGGAAGGAAATGTTCCTGGAAATTAAGGAGAACCGCCGCAAACTCAAGGAGGAGGTTTTGCAGTTGAAACTTGAGAAGGAGGCGCGGCAGGATGGAGTTTCTGGATGTGATCAGGAACTAGAACGACTGCGCGAACAGTTCAACCAGGAGCTGTGTGACTCCAAAAAGGGGTATGGTGAACTCATGAGGGAGCTGCAGCAATTCCAGGACCAAGTAAAGCCTCTAATGCAGGAGAAGGAGCGGCTGGAGGACTCTCTGTACAAGCGAGACCGGGAGCTATCCACCCTGAAAGAGGCAGAAAAGAGGCATGAAAAGTTCAGTGAGGAACTGCAACAACTGAAGAGAGATTATGAGGATCTCTTCAAGGTTAAAGTAAAACTAGAGGAGGATAAGGCGGATGCAGAGCACGGGCGCCTGATGGTTGAGACCACCCTGCAGGACACCCGTGCTGAAAATGGTGATCTCCGCGGAAAGACCCTAGGTTTGGAAGCTCAGGTGAAGGAGCTACAGATGTCCTGTGATACTCTCCAGAGGGCAGAGATGTGCCTTAAGGAAAGGCTCAGCAAGATGGAAGCTGAGCGGGAAAAGATGATGGAGTCCATCGGAGAAGCCACAGACCAGGGCCAGGAGTTGGCCACTGGAGATGGGAGGTATGAAGTAGATACCTCCTCGAGTGATGTGAGCTCGGATGATTCGGTGGATGTAGGAGCCGAGATCAAGGAGCTCAAGGAGTTGCTACAAGCCCAGTGGACGCAAGAGAAGCTTGAGAGACTGGCTATTGAGAACCGAGTGGGCGCATTTGAGACAGAGAGGTCTGAGGGAACTCTACTGTTGAAGGAGCAGTTGAAGCAGGAAGAGCTTCAGAGACGGGCCGCTGAGAGGAGAGTGGCGGAACTAGAGGAAGAAGTTTCTGGGCTCAAAGGTCGCCTGATAGAGTGTCACTCAGTGAACGAGGCCTCCTGGTAGAAGGGAAAAGGCAAACAAGGGACACTCACTCCCTTAGACCAGGAGAAGGTGGACCTGAGGAGAGCTAAGAGAGTGTCAACAAATGATCGTTTGGAGACCACTGGTGAGACCGAAACGGCTCAGTACAAATACCTCATAGATGTACCCGAGGATTTGACGGAAGAATGCACCAGTGAGTCCGTGCATGACCAGTTTAAGAAGGCCGTGGGAGCCTGTAAGGTGTACTCGACCTCAGAAGCTAAACAGCTGGTGGTCCTGTCCACGACCGAAGTCAAAGTGAAGAGGGTGGCGATCATAAGTGACATACATTGGCAATGTGTTCGAACGAAGCGGTTTCTCCGGTTGAAGACGGAACAAGCCGCCAGACAACTGGAGCTGATGAGAAAAGCCCACAGTCTGCAGGAAGAGGTCATCCGGGTGCCTCATGTTCTGGTGAGCAAGCTCGTTGGGAGAAATGGTCGAGACATGCAGATGATGGTCAAGAAGTCTGGTGTGGTGAGAGTAAGCAGTCCATGTGATCGTCAGGACTGGATACCAGATGAAGACGGCATGGTGTCATTCTCCGCTGTAGGAAAGGAGGAAAATCTTGCATATATACCTATGCTGGTGGAGTACCGAGTGACCTACCTGCGAGAGGTAGAACAGCTGAATCTCGCTAGACTGCGAGTGGATAGACAGCATCATCTGAGCAGCAGAAGATGGCAGCCGTCTAGAAATTGTGAGACCAGACAGAGAAAGGGCCCCCTAAATAGCAGAACAGCTACAGCTGAAGTTAGGGACCTTTCAAGATGTCCTGAGAGTGGTGGGCGTGGGTTTAGAGGTAGTGAGACCTCCAGTAACTCAGGGTTGAGAGGCCCATACAAACGACCCAATAGAGTACAGGACAGTACGGAGTCAAACTGGACCTTAGGTACAAGGACATGTGAGTCGCCCTGCTGTATTGACCGCTGGGAGCGGGGGAGACCTGACAGGGTTTCGACTGACCGCTGGGAGCGGGGGAGGTCTGACAAGTTTACGACAATGACAGATGGTAGGTCCCTAAGGGATAGGCTAATGTCATATTTTCAGTTGTTTCACACTTTTTTGTTAAGTATATAATTTCACATGTGTTAATGTTAATAACTTATCCTCAGAAGCAGAGGTGACTCTTGGTCTTCCTTTCCTGGGGCGGTCCTCATGTGAGCCAGTTTCCACTGGTCTAATGTCCATTCCTTGTGTTCTTTAGCCCAAACAAGTAGCTTCTGCTTGTTGCCTGTCCTTAGCAGTGGTTTCCTAGCAGCTATTTTACCATGAAGGCCTGCTGCACAAAGTCTCCTCTTAACAGTTGTTGAAGAGATGTGTCTGCTGCTAGAACTCTGTGTGGCATTGACCTGGTCTCTAATCTGAGCTGCTGTTAACCTGCGATTTCTGAGGCTGGTGACTCGGATAAACTTATCCTCAAAAGCAGAGGTGACTCTTGGTCTTCCTTTCCTGGGGCGGTCCTCATGTGAGCCAGTTTCTTTGTAGCGCTTGATGGTTTTTGCAACTGCACTTGGGGACACTTTCGAAGTTTTCCCAATTTTTCAGACTGACTGACCTTCATTTCCCCCTTCAGGACCCAGCCTATTTTGACCCTAAAGACCTTGGCATTTTGGTCAATTCTGACCAGTGTCCCTTTACGAAGTAAAAACACTGGAACACTTCAACGGATCCTAGTGATTCTGAGATTGTTTTTTCGTGACATATTGGGCTTCATGTTAGTATTAAATTTAGGTCGATAATATTTGCGTTTATTTGTGAAAAAATCAAAAATTTGGCAAAAATTTAGAAAATTTAGCAATTTTCAAATTTTTTATTTTTATTCTGCTAAACCAGAGAGTGATGTGACACAAAATAGTTAATAAATAACATTTCCCACATGTCTACTTTACATCAGCACAATTTTGGAAAAAAAAATATTTTGGGGTAGGAAGTTTGAAGGGTTCAAAGTTCATCAGCAATTTATCTTTTGTCCAGCAAAATTTACAAAACCATTTTTTTTAGTGACCACATCACATTTTAAGTCCCTTTGAGAGGTGGACATGACAGAAAACACCCAAAAGTGACACCATTCTAAAAACTGCACCCCTCAAGCTACTCAAAACTACATTCAAGAAGATTATTAACCCTTCAGGTGCATCACAGGAACTAAAGCAACATGGAAGAAAAAAATGAACATTTTAATTTTTCTAACAAAAATTTTCTTTTAGCCTAAATTTTTTACATTTTACATGGGTAACAGGATAAAATGCATTGTAAAATTTGTTGGGCAATTTCTCCTGAGTATACCGATACCTCATATGTGGTCATAAACCACTGTTTGGGCGCACGGCAGGGCACAGAAGGGAAGGAGCGCTATTTCACTTTTTGAATGGAAAATTAGCTCCAAAAGTCAAATTGCGCTCCTTCCCTTCTGAGCTCTGCCACGCGCCCAAACAGTGGTTTATGACCACATATTAGGTATCAGTGTACTCAGAAGAAATTGTCCAACAAAATTTAGGATGTATTTTATCCTGTTACCCATGTGAAAATTAAAAAATTTAGGCTAAAAGAAAATTTTTGCAAAAAAAAAAGTACTTTTTAGTTTTCACAGATCAATTTGTGAAGCACCTGGGGGTTTAAAGTGCTGGCTATGCATCTAGATAAGTTCCCTGGGGGGTCTAGTATCCAATATGGGGTCACTTGTGGGGGACCTCCACTGTTTAGGCACACAGGGGCTCTCCAAACGCAACATGGTGTCCGCTAACAATTTGAGCCGATTTTCCATTCAATTTGTTAGCGGACACCATGTCGCGTTTGGAGAGCCCCTGTGTGCCTAAACATTGGAGCTCCCCCACAAGTGACCCCATTTTGGAAACTAGACCCCCCAAGGAACCTATCTAGTTGCATAGTGAGCACTTGGAACCCCCAGGTGCTTCACAAATTGATTCATAAAAATGAAAAAGTATTTTTTTTGCCACAAAAATTTTCTTTTCTCATTTTTACGGATTAATTTGTGAAGCACCTGGGGGTTCAAAATGCTCATCACCCATCTAGATAAGTTCCCTGTGGGATCTAGTTTCCAAAAAGGGGTCACTTGTGGGGGAGCTCTAATGTTTAGGCACACAGGGGCTCTCCAAACACGACATGGTGTCCGCTAACAAATTGGAACCATGTCGCGTTTGGAGAGCCCCTGTGTGCCTAAACATTAGAGCTCCCCCACAAGTGACCCCATTTTGGAAACAACTAGACCCCCCAGGGAACTTATCTAGATGGGTGGTGAGCATTTTGAACCCCCAGGTGCTTCACAAATTAATCCGTAAAAATGAAAAAAGAAAATTTTTGTGGAAATTTTTTTTTTCATTTCTACGAATCAATTTGTGAAGCACCAGGGGGTTAAAAATGCTCACAACCCATCTAGATAAGTTCCCTGGGGGGTCTAGTTTCCAAAATGGGGTCACTTGTGGGGGAGCCCCAATGTTTAGGCACACAGGGGCTCTCCAAATGCGACATGGTTCCAATTTGTTAGCGGACACCATGTCGGTGGATACAGACGTGGGAGATAGAGCGGAGGGAGAGGAGGTTGGGGTGCAGGTATGAAATTGGACTGGGGTGGAGGGGGTTGGAGAGGGGGTCGGTGGGGGCTGGAATTGGACAAGGGGGGGTAATATTACCGGCGGTGGATCGGCGGCAGCGGCGTCGGCTCAGTGGCAGCAGCAGATCGGTGGGTGACCAAGCTCCACAGCTTCCACGGATGGGAGGAAGCTGTGGAGCTTGGTCAGCCATTGTAAAAATGACACCCTCCACATCTGATTGGAGGGCTAGCGTCACATGGACACTAGCCCCAATCAGATCTGGGGGAGGTCGTGTCAGAGCTGACACTCCCCCCAGCCAATGGCTGATGCTATATGCATCAGGCCATGCCCACATCATAAATATTTCACCAATTTCCATTGGTGAAATATTTAATTCATTCCGATTGGAAGTTTCACTAAAGTGAAAGTGAAACTGCCAATCTGAGGTGTCCTAGGCACGGGGGGGTTAATCCACCCCCCGTGGGGTCAACTACAGGTTGTCCAGTTGCAGTAGCAACTGTGACACCTGAGCGACCCCGCTCGCAGGCGCTGCAGGGATGCGATCCCTCCATGTCACAGATGCTGTGACATGGGTCGGGAACGCACCGATTTCCATGTCACAGATGCTGTGACACGGATCGGGAAGGGGCTAAAGTAATGATGGCCACTCGTTTTTCTTTACTTAGCTGCTTTTTTCTTGCCATAATACAAATTCTAACAGTCTATTCAGTAGGACTATCAGCTGTGTATCCACCAGACTTCTGCACAACACAACTGATGGTCCCAACCCCATTTATAAGGCAAGAAATCCCACTTATTAAACCTGACAGGGCACATCTGTGAAGTGAAAACCATTTCTGGTGACTACCTCTTGAAGCTCATCAAGGGAATGCCAAGAGTGTGCAAAGCAGTCATCAAAGCAAAAGGTGGCTACTTTGAAGAACCTAGAATATAAGATATATTTTCAGCTGTTTCACACTTTTTTGTTAAGTATATAATTCCACATGTGTTAATTCATAGTTTTGATGCCTTCAGTGTGAATGTACAATTTTTATAGTCATAAAAATACAGAAAAATCTTTAAATGAGAAGGTGTGTCCAAACTTTTGGTCTGTACTGTGTATATATATATATATATATATATATATATGTATATATACAGTGGATACAGAAAGTATTCAGACCCCTTTACATTTTTCACTCTTTGTTTCATTGCAGCCATTTGGTAAATTCTAAAAAGTTCATTTTTTTTTCGCATTAATGTACACTCTGCACCCCATCTTGACTGGAAAAAAAACAGAAATGTAGACATTTCTGCAAACTTATTAAAAAATAAAAACTGAAATATCACATGGTCATAAGCATTCAGACCCTTTGCTCAGACACTCATATTTAATCACATTGCTGTCCATTTCCTTGTGATCCTCCTTGAGATGGTTCTACATCTTCATTGGAGTCCAGCTGTGTTTAATTAAACTGATAGGACTTGATTTGGAAAGGCACACACCTGTCTATATAAGACCTCACAGCTCACAGTGCATGTCAGCCAAATGAGAATCATGAGCTAAAAGAAACTGCCCAAGGAGCTCAGAGACAGAACTGTGGCAAGGCACAGATCTGGCCAAGGTTTCAAAAGAATTTCTGCATTACTCAAGGTTCCTAAGAGCACAGTGGCCTCCATAATCCTTAAATGGAAGACGTTTGGGACCACCAGAAGTCTTCCTAGACCTGGCCATCCAGCCAAACTGAGCAATCGTGGGAGAAGAGCCTTGGTGAGAGAGGTAAAGAAGAACCCCAAGATCACTGTGGCTAAGCTCCAGAGATGCAGTAGGGAGATGGGAGAAAGTTCCACAAAGTCAACTATCACTTCAGCCCAGTGCAAGACATATGAAAGCCCACACAGAGTTTGCTCAAAAACACATGAAGGGCTCCCAGACTATGAGAAATAAGATTCTCTGATCTGATGAGACGAAGATAGAACTTTTTGGAGATAACTCTAAGCGGTATGTGTGGAGAAAACCAGGCACTGCTCATCACCTGCCCAATACAATCCTAACAGTTAAACATGTTGGTGGCAACATCATGCTATGGGGGTGTTTTTCAGCTGCAGGGACAGGACGACTGGTTGCAACTTAAGGAAACATGAATGCGGCCAAGTACAGAGATATCCTGGATAAAAACCTCTTTCAGAGTGCTCTGGACCTCAGACTTGGCCGAAGGTTCACCTTCCAACAAGACAATGACCCTAAGCACACAGCTAAAATAACAAAGGAGTGGCTTCAGAACAACTCTGTAATCATTCTTGACTGGCCCAGCCAGAGCCCTGACCTAAACCCAATTGAGCATCTCTGGAGACACCTGAAAATGGCTGTCTATCAACGTTCATCATCCAACCTGACGGAACAGTAGAGGATCTGCAAGGAAGAATGGCAGAGGATCCCCAAATCCAGGTGTGAAAAACTTGTTGCATCATTTCCAAGAAGACTCATGGCTGTACTAGCTCAAAAGGGTGCTTCTACTCAATACTGAGCAAAGGGTCTGAATACTTATGACCATGTGATATTTCAGTTTCTCTTTTTTAATAAATTTGCAAAAATTTCTACATTTCTGTTTTTTTTCAGTCAAGATGGGGTGCAGAGTGTACATTAATGAGAAAAAAAATGAACTTTTTAGAATTTACCAAATGGCTTCAATGAAACAAAGAGTGAAAAATTTAAAGGGGTCTGAATACTTTCCGTACCCACTGTTATATATATATATATATATATATATATATATATACATACATATATTTAGACCAGGCTTTTTACCTATACTTGGGCCCCCTGAGGAGGTAATGTGAAGTATTTGGGCTTGTTCTATGCCGAATTTAGCACCCTGGTAACAATGTGCTATTTTGCTTAGGAATTCACCTTATCACACTTAAGATTAATTCAATACTTTGGGGACTTTATTTTTTTTCACTTCCATTTTGTTGTTATTTTTTATTTGTAAGCCAGGTATCCTGTCAATTATAGAATTCTCACTTGGTCTCAAATTTTGGACACAATTTTATTATTCTTAATTATTTGCCTAAATACCTTGGAACCTGGGACATGATTTTTTTGCTTGGGTCAGTTTTATCTATATATGTTTTTAATTGTCCTATTTATAAAGCCAAGTGGCTTATTATATTTTTTAATTTTGGTATTGTTTGCTATTGACTGGTTTCTTTGGTCGGTTGAGAACGCATTCAGGTTATACACTGACTGAATATTAGTTTATCCTTGTACTGGTTGCAGATAGAAGCAAGAGTGTAGTGCCGGCATCCCTGCCCTCTGCTAGGCAGGGACGCTGTTCCCCTCACCGCTCTGCTCCGTGTCCGGCGTCCCTCTCCCGCTCTGCTGGCAGCGCGTGCTCCTTCCCGGCCACTGTGCTTAGGGCGCGCGCGCTCTCCCTCCTAAAGGGGCCGCGCGCGCCGTCCTAAGGAGTCCCCGGCCAATGGCCGGAGGACTTTACCATATATAAGGCACCTCCTCCAAAATGGAGGTGCCCGAGCAATGTTGTTTGCACCTGTGTCTCACCTGTGCTTCAGCCCTCAGGTCCCGTTGCCAGTTACCTGCCAGTTACCTGCCAGATTCCTGCCTGATTACTTGCTACCTGCCTGCTAGTCTGAGGTCCGACGGTCTGCCTTACTAATCCTGTCAGTCTGTCTAAGGACCGGCCTGCCCGCTCACCTGGGAGCGCACATCAGCTACCTGCCTGCTTGCCTGTGGTCCGACGGTCTGCCTTCCAACTCCTGTCAGTCTGTCTATGGACCAGCTTGCCCGCTCACCTGGGAGCGCACATCTGCTACCTGCCTGCTAGCCTACCTGGAGGCTCCGCCGTCACGTGCTGTGACCACCTGCCTGTCCAGTGACTCCTGCCCGCTCACCTGGGAGCGCTCATCTGCTACCAGTCTGCTTGCCTACCCGGAGGCTCTGCCGTCACGTGCTGTGACCACCCGCCTGTCCAGAGACTTCTGCCCGCTCACCTGGGAGCGCTCATCTGTCGCCTGTCCGCTGGTCTTCCTGGAGGCTCCGCCGTCACATGCTGTGACCACCCGTTCATCCAGAGACTCTCGCCTGCTCACCTGGGAGCTCACGTATATCTTCAGCCGCCACAGGTCGTACCAACCCTATACCTAGAGACTGCCCCGGTCACTTGCCGTGACCTCCAGCCCGTTCACTCAGAGACTGTCCCGTTCACTCAGAGACTGTCCCGTTCACCTGCTGAGACTTCCAGCCCGTCTTCCCTGGTCGCCACCCGCTCCCTTACAAGGACCGCCTCCTTGTATAGTAGCTCAGAGGTTCCGCCTCCCAGACCCGTTACAGTTTGCTCGGGCCATGGAACCCGGTGGCACCCAAGCTCCCTCGCTCTCGGACCTGTGTCATGAACTGTCCCGTCAAAGGTCCCAACAGGAGTCCATTCTGGGTCACCTGCGGAATGTCAATACTCGCCTGGACACTCTGACTGCTCCACCAGCAACCTCCGCCAGTGCCATGTCTCGCAATCCGGCAGCTCCACTGCCCACTAATACCATGGTATCTTACCCCGGACCCCGGCTTTCTGCACCTCCTCGCTTCGGAGGCGACTCCGCCCAGGCTCGGGGCTTCATAAATCAGTGCACCCTGCACTTTGAACTATTATCTCACCAGTTTAACTCCGACCGGGCCAAAATTGCATTCATCATGTCCCATCTCACCGGGGAGGCCCTGGCCTGGCTAAATCCTCTATGGGAGAGAGGAGACCCCCTGGTATCCAACTTGCCTGCTTTTCTCACGGCTTTCCGGAAAGTCTTCGACGAACCCGGACGGAAGACCTCATCCGCATCATCTCTGCTACGCCTCTGTCAGGAAAGTCTCACCGTGGGCCAATATGCCATACGGTTCCGTACCCTTGCCTCGGAGCTGGCCTGGGATAACGACGCTCTGGTTTCCGTCTTCTGGGAGGGTCTGTCCGGCCGTATTAAAGATGAGCTTGCCGGTCGGGACATTCCTACCACTCTCGATGATTTAATAACTCTTGCCACCCGGATTGACCTACGGTTCCAGGAGCGTGCCAGAGAGGTCACCCGTGAGAGGAGATTACCACGTCTAGCTCCTACTTTTCGGAAACCCGTCACTCCTTCTGTCTCTTACCAGGTACACTCTCCTGAGCCTATGCAGGTCGACCAGACCAAGATGGTCAAGACCCGTCAGGACTTACGCCGTGCCGAGGGGACCTGCTTCTACTGTGGCAGTAAGGAGCACCGGATCCGTGCCTGCCCGGAGAGGTCGGGAAACGCCTGTGTCTAGGTTCGCTCAGAGAGGTCCACCTAGACAAGAATAAATCCTCTCCATCCCTGCTGTTGTCAGTTTCAATCGTCTACGGGGAGAACCGTTATTTCGAACTAGCCCAACTTGACTCTGGAGCAGCCGGGAATCTTATCTCACAGTCCCTGGTAGAGAAATACCGCATCCCCACCAAACCTCTGGCTGTACCCTTGTCTGTTGCTGCCGTGGATGGGGGGCTCTTACCACGCCCCATCCAACTCATCACCGAATCCATTACTCTGCAGGTGGGAATGCTGCATTCTGAAAGTATCTCCTTCCATGTTCTGCCTGGACTCTCTCACGCCCTCCTGCTAGGTCTACCTTGGCTCCAGAGACATGCACCCGTTCTTGACTGGCAGACCGGAGAAGTCCTTCGTTGGGGACAGGGCTGCCATAAGACCTGTCTGGTTCCCGTCCATCCCGTCCGTCCTTCTCCTACCCCAGCTAATCTACCTGGACTTCCGATCCCTTATTGGTCTTATGCTGATGTCTTTAATAAAAAGGAAGCAGAGACACTACCCCCTCATAGACCATACGACTGCCCTATCGACTTGTTACCTGGTACTTCTCCTCCCCGTGGGCGTATTTACCCATTATCCGCTGCTGAGACCCGCTCGATGTCCGAATATATTGAGGAGAATCTGGCCAGGGGATTCATCCGGAAATCTACCTCCCCGGCGGGAGCAGGCTTCTTTTTCGTCAAAAAGAAGGACGGCTCTCTCCGTCCCTGTATAGACTATAGAGGCCTTAACCAGATCACGGTGAAGAATAAGTACCCCCTTCCGCTCATTCCGGAGTTATTTGATCGTCTGAGGGGGGCTAGAATCTTCACCAAACTAGACCTCCGTGGGGCGTACAACCTGGTTCGTATCCGTCAGGGGGATGAATGGAAGACGGCATTCAACACCCGGGACGGCCACTATGAATATCTGGTAATGCCCTTTGGCCTCTGTAACGCTCCTGCCGTCTATCAAGAGTTGGTCAATGACATCTTCCGGGACCTTCTCTACTCCTGCGTAGTGGTGTACCTGGACGACATCTTGGTCTTCTCTCCGGATCTCCAGACTCACCGGAGGGACGTTCGTCAGGTCCTGCTCAGGCTCAGTCAGAACCATCTCTACGCTAAATATGAGAAGTGCCTCTTTGAGCAGACCTCGCTTCCGTTTCTGGGCTACATTATCTCTCAGACCGGCCTACAAATGGATCCTGAGAAACTGTCTGCCATCGAGAAATGGCCCCGACCGGAGGGGTTGAAGGCCATTCAGCGATTCCTGGGCTTCGCCAACTACTACCGCCTCTTCATACCACACTTCTCTTCCCGGACTGCCCCAATTTCCGCGCTCACCCGTAAGGGTACTAATCCCAAAGAGTGGCCGCCCGAAGCAGAGGAGGCCTTTCTTTCCCTAAAACAGGCCTTCTCTTCCGCCCCGGTGCTGCATCGCCCGGACGGCAACAAGCAGTTCTTCCTGGAAGTTGACGCCTCCTCCTCTGGAGCCGGAGCGGTACTTACTCAAAAATAATCTTCCGGGAGAATGGTAACTTGTGGCTTCTTCTCCAAACTCTTCTCCTCTTCTGAGCGCAACTATTCCATAGGAGACCGAGAGTTATTGGCCATCATGCTGGCGTTGGAGGAGTGGCGTTACCTACTCGAGGGGGCTCTTCATCCGGTAATAATTTACACTGACCACAAGAACTTGGCTTACCTCCAGCATGCCCAGAGACTTAACCCGCGCCAAGCCCGGTGGTCCTTGTTTTTTGCTCGCTTTGATTTTGTTCTTCATTTTCGCCCGGCTGACAAAAACGTCAAAGCAGACGCCTTGTCCCGATCCTTTCTGGTGTCCGATCTCGAGGAAGAACCTAAACATATCATCGATCCCGCCAGAGTAATGCAGGTGGCTCCCGTGAGTCTAAATCGTCTCCCTCCCGGTAAGACGTTTGTTTCAGTACCTGATCGGGAGAAGATCCTACACTGGGGCCATTCGTCTAAGCTAGCTGGCCACGCCGGTCAGAAAAAGACCCTCCAGCTTATTGCCCGGCACTATTGGTGGCCTACCCTGCACAAGGACGTAATAGACTTTGTTTCTGCCTGTGTGTCCTGCGCCCGCAACAAAGTCCCGAGACATCTGCCAGCCGGACGCCTCCTTCCGCTTCCTGTGCCTGCTGCCCCCTGGCAGCATATTGCTATGGACTTCATAACTGATCTCCCCGTCTCTGTCGGTTGTATGGTCATTTGGGTGGTCGCTGACCGCTTTTCCAAGATGGCTCACTTTATTCCCCTGCCAGGCCTCCCGTCTGCACCCGAGCTGGCTAAAGACTTTATCCGCCATATCTTCCGTCTTCATGGCCTGCCCCTCCACATCGTGTCGGATCGTGGGGTACAGTTCACCTCACGTTTCTGGAGAGCCACTTGTAAACTACTAGACGTCACCTTGGACTTCTCCTCCGCTTACCACCCACAGTCCAATGGTCAAGTGGAGCGGATCAATCAGAACCTGACCAGTTACCTCCGGCACTTCGTTAATGCCCACCATTCTGACTGGGTGGATCTCCTACCATGGGCCGAGTTCTCTTATAATAATCACGAGAGCGAATCCTCCTCCAAATCCCCGTTTTTTGTAGTTTTCGGTCAGCATCCTCGGATTCCTTTTCCTGTCTCCACCTCTGTGGACAACCCGGCTGCGGAATCTCTCGTTAGCAAATTTTCCTCCATATGGGAGAGTACCCGGTCCGCACTCCTTCTGTCATCCGAGCGTATGAAAAAACACGCTGACAAAAAACGCCTGGATCCTCCACAATTTCGTCCAGGAGATAAGGTCTGGCTCTCATCTAAATATGTTCGACTCAAGATACCTTCTTACAAGTTAGGGCCTCGGTTCATCGGTCCTCTGGAGGTCATCAGTCAGATCAACCCGGTGGCCTATAAATTGAAACTCCCGGCCAACTTACGGATCCCTAACTCCTTCCATGTATCTCTCCTCAAACCCGTGGTGCTTAACTCTTTTTCCAAGTCTACAGGTACGCCTCCTGCTCCGGTTTCCGCTGAGGACGAGTTTGAGGTAGAGAACATTCTTGCTACCAAAAGGGTAAGAGGGAAGACCTTTTTTCTGGTAGATTGGAAGGGGTTTGGTCCTGAGGAGAGAACGTGGGAGCCCCGGGAGAACATCCATGCCCCTCTCATCCTTGCTAAATTTCTGTCTGGCCTAAAAAAGGGGGAGCCTAAAGGGGGGGGTACTGTAGTGCCGGCGTCCCTGCCCTCTGCTAGGCAGGGACGCTGTTCCCCTCACCGCTCTGCTCCGTGTCCGGCGTCCCTCTCCCGCTCTGCTGGCAGCGCGCGCTCCTTCCCGGCCACTGTGCTTAGGGCGCGCGCGCGCGCTCTCCCTCCCTCTTAAAGGGGCCGCGCGCGCCGTCCTAAGGAGTCCCCGGCCAATGGCCGGAGGACTTTACCATATATAAGGCACCTCCTCCAAAATGGAGGTGCCCGAGCAATGTTGTTTGCACCTGTGTCTCACCTGTGCTTCAGCCCTCAGGTCCCGTTGCCAGTTACCTGCCAGTTACCTGCCAGATTCCTGCCTGATTACTTGCTACCTGCCTGCTAGTCTGAGGTCCGACGGTCTGCCTTACTAATCCTGTCAGTCTGTCTAAGGACCAGCCTGCCCGCTCACCTGGGAGCGCACATCAGCTACCTGCCTGCTTGCCTGTGGTCCGACGGTCTGCCTTCCAACTCCTGTCAGTCTGTCTATGGACCAGCTTGCCCGCTCACCTGGGAGCGCACATCTGCTACCTGCCTGCTAGCCTACCTGGAGGCTCCGCCGTCACGTTCTGTGACCACCTGCCTGTCCAGTGACTCCTGCCCGCTCACCTGGGAGCGCTCATCTGCTACCAGTCTGCTTGCCTACCCGGAGGCTCTGCCGTCACGTGCTGTGACCACCCGCCTGTCCAGAGACTTCTGCCCGCTCACCTGGGAGCGCTCATCTGTCGCCTGTCCGCTGGTCTTCCTGGAGGCTCCGCCGTCACATGCTGTGACCACCCGTTCATCCAGAGACTCTCGCCTGCTCACCTGGGAGCTCACGTATATCTTCAGCCGCCACAGGTCGTACCAACCCTATACCTAGAGACTGCCCCGGTCACTTGCCGTGACCTCCAGCCCGTTCACTCAGAGACTGTCCCGTTCACTCAGAGACTGTCCCGTTCACCTGCTGAGACTTCCAGCCCGTCTTCCCTGGTCGCCACCCGCTCCCTTACAAGGACCGCCCCCTTGTATAGTAGCTCAGAGGTTCCGCCTCCCAGACCCGTTACAAAGAGTTCCTGCTGACTGTATTCCAGGGCACTTCAGGATAAGAAATGCTAATTCCTGCTAGCGTCAGTCCCTGCTTGGGATCAGCTGCAGCATCCACTGCATACTATGCCCCCTTTCAGGCGTTAAAATTTTTGCGTTATTATCCCCCCCCCCTTCCTAAACAATAAAAAAATTAGCTTAGTAATGAGGTCTAGCGCCTGGTGCAGCGGTCAGCTCGTAGACCGACAGAGAAGCTTCACCAGCCTGCTGCAGAAAGGAGCAGAGATCATTGCTTGGAAATGTCACGGTGTCCTCATGAGAGAGACTCGCCAGTGGCAGCTCTGGCATCAGATATCGAGATTAGATATATGAATTTTAAAAGAGAATAAAAAAATGAATATATGAATTAAATTATAATAATTGGGACTTATTTGAAAAGGACGTTTCACTGGAGATCTAGTGAATATCTGAAATTTCTCTTTGACAAATTTAGACTAAAGAGTTGAAAATTTATTTTTTTATTAACCCTTTAGATCTGCTGTTTAAAAAAAAAACCAAACATATGACTAAAACGCTCCATCATGACGGCTTTATTCCCCATATTTCATTTTTAACCATGGGCCATAAGGATGGGACAACTGTTGATCAAACAACAACTCGGCTGATGTTGCCTGCTCTATTTACCCTACAAACACATAGATTCTACTTATTTCATGAAAAAGTTCAAGTTACACACCCTCAGTTGGCAGTTTAATGGGAAGGACCCAACTGTAGTGTGCAGACACTCAACAGTCAATATTTAAATAGGGTTTGGTGATTAAATGGCATTTGGCTGCTATAGTAAGAGATCAAAGGCTGAGTAATTGACCGCACACTCTCAGAAGTGAAGAAAACAAAATAGTTTACTTGGTGTAAAGCAAACATGCAGAAAAATGTCAGTGGTGCTGGGAGATGAGCGACATAGACTTTAAGAAGTTTCGACCCTTCCTGGGTATTTGTCCCAATAGTCGCTGGAAAAAAGGGAAAGGCATGGCATGAGTGCCGAAAATGCAAATATATACAAAATACTGTATTGTAGTATATACATATTTACAATATACAATCTTAATAATCCCATGAATGTTACATCTATGATCTGAAAGGAATAATTTACACTAGAAAATAGGAAATACTGCATATACAGTCATGGCCGAAAGAGTTGGCACCCTTTAAATTATTCATAGGTTCATGAAATCTGAAGACTACCAAAGGATTTTGGGTTGCAATGTAGTGCCCGGTATCAGAAAATTGGGTTTGCGTCCTGGGTCATGGGTCTTCCAGTAAGACAATGACCCCAACCATACTTCAAAAAGCACCCAGAACTGGATGGAAACAAAGAGCTGGAGAGTTCTGAAGTGGCCAGCAATGAGTCCAGATCTAAATCCGATTGAACACGATTGAACACCTTAAAATTGCTGATTGGAGAAGGCGCCATTCAAATATGAGAGACCTGGAGCAGTTTGGACAAGAAGAGTGGTAAACATTTCCAGTTGAGAGGTGTAAGAAGCTTGTGGATGGTTATAGGAAGCGATTGATTGCAGTTATTTATTTCAAAGGGTGTGTAACCAAATATTACTTTGAAGGTGCCAACAATTTTGTCTGTCCCATTTTTGGGGTTTTGTGTGTGAAATTATGCTCAATTTATCTTTTTTTGTGTTGTTCCACTATACATAAAGTACATAAAGGAAATAAACATGTCTACAACAAGACATCAAAATATGTTTAATTGCAATAATTTTCTGGGAGAAATACTTCATTTTCTGGAACAATTTCAAGGGTACCAACACTTTCAGCCATGACTATATACCTCATGGAGATATTATGGATCAAGATATGATCTAAAAGGAAGACCTCTGTGGGTAAGGAGGAACACATGTGTGTCATGTGACATCTTTAGTATATTTAGATCTATTGTAGGGAACCAGGAAAGTGAGTAAGGATCCCGTTATGTAGTCAGCGGCAGGCACCGGACCAGAAGTGCGTCATGTGGGGACCACCCCCCCGAAGATGCATCATGCAAGCTGTGAAGTGGTGCAAGGGGAGAGGTGTGTGAGGGTTGCTATACCTGCAAGGAAGCCCGCGCATGCGTGGAGGCAAGGGGGGTTGAGGAAGTGTGTGTCATGGTTGCTATAGTTGCGAGGGAAGCCCGCGACTTTTGGAAAATATGAATTGTTTTTTAAAGGTTGTGGAGGAAGCTGCATGGGTCAGAGAATGTGAGCTTGTATATTGAATTGGGCTAATAGTGTAATGTCTCGTGGAAAGAGATGATGTGGGGATAAACATATAGGAATAAAAATGTAAGGTGTTGATGTTGGACAAAAGATAAAGGATAAAGATATGGAATAAAGATATATGAATAAAAATGTAAAAATAAGGTGTCAGTGTTGGATAGAAAAGAGGGAAAAAGAAGTGGGGAAAAAAGGAAAGAAGAAAGAGAGGGAAATAGGTGGTGGGGGAGGGGGAGAAAGGGAGAAAAAAGATGGGTGTTGGGGGGGTGCGGGAGAGTTGAGGAGTGAGGGTGAGAAGGAGGGTG
The DNA here is from genome assembly GCF_046119375.1 of Phyllobates terribilis. NCBI lineage: Eukaryota > Metazoa > Chordata > Amphibia > Anura > Dendrobatidae > Phyllobates > Phyllobates terribilis. The sequence goes on from NW_027362764.1 coordinate 686,553,632, forward strand.
TAGGGAGGAAAATAGAGAAATTGGGTGGCACTTACCAAGGAGGGCCTTGGGGATTAAGGAGAAGAAGGGTACTATGGGTTTAAGGAGGCAGTTGTAATCAGAGTGTCTGTGGAGGGTAGAGGACAAGATTAAATCAAGTTACAGTTAAATTAACCAGTCAATTTCCCTGTTAAGGCTCTTTGGGAAACAGTCTGGAGTGTGTGGATCCAGAAGGCTTCCCTTTGTTTAAGTAATTGCATATGATTGCCCCCACATCTAGGTCTATGAGCCTGTTCTATCACTTGAAAGCGTAACTAAGACACAGTGTGCCTTGCACTGGAAAAGTGGTGGGCAGTGATAGCCATGTTTTACCACATCAAATGGTCGATTTATGACTAGCAATATGGTCTCTAACATGTTGTATGGTTTCTTCAACGCAAATGAGGCCACATTTGATCATATATATGACAAAGTTGGAGTCGCATGTGAAGTTTTTCCTTATGGGATATGTTTTCCCTGTTCTTAATACAGCAAAATTAAGTATAGAGATTAGCACCTTGATACAGCAGAGCTGAGCGTGTGGACTGCACCTTGAATCCAAACATATCTAAATAAGCATTTAATATCGAAATACATCTAAACAAGCACTATGATAAAGCATAGCCAAGTGTGTGGACAGTACCTTGGAAAAGCAAAGCTGAGTAGGCAACCCAATACCTTGATATACTGTAACAGAGCCAAGTATTCAGAGAACACCTTGTGACAGTAATGTTGTATTGGCAGACAGACATCTTGATGTAGCTGAGCAGAGTGTGTGGACATCACCTTGGAACAGCAATTCCGGACTGGCAAACAGACACCTTAAAATAGGAGAGCACAATGGTAGCAGATTAGTCTGGAGAGTAGGCAGGATGTAGACCTAAATACTCATGTGGTGTACAGCTGCTTGAGCCAGACTTTAAAGGCCTAAAAAAGTGACATCAGAGGTGCACACTGGGCTATCATGATAAAACAATGCATTTTACAGCAGAGAGAGCCGGCCGGGGGGAAAGGACTCGTGCAGGACAGGTGAGTAATATTGGCACAAATTTCTCGTAGATTTTGAGAGTATTGCATTGGTGCAATTTTAGTCTTTCTAGTCTAAGTTTACACTATCTAAAGATTTGACAATTTTATTAAATGTGACCCTGTGTACATAGTTTATTTTTTACAGAGGTAAACTGAGTAAATACATATTAGAGTGTTAAAGTAAGTAAAATTATTCCATATCTTGGTACACCGTATGAAAAAGTTTTGTATGTATAAATTTAAGGACTTTACAAAAATTGAATTAAACTGCACTGTAGGAAAGTCTGATAGCTAATATCTCCTACGTAAGAAGACTTGGCACATTGGTGAATTTTTATAGGACTTGTCAGCCTGATAAAATTACTCCAAGGGTATCATGGGAACTTATCCAAGAAGTTAAAAGATATTGCTAAAGGGCATTTAAAGAACTGAAGGCCTCTCTCACATCACAAATGGCCAGTCTACAGGAGACTTGAAGAATACTTGAAAACTTGCATTTACGAAAGTGACTCCTATGTAATTGGTGCTGCTCTGGGATTTTATGATTTTGATGAATAAGAGAACAGAAGTCTGCCTCAGTTCACAAGGATCACAGGAGTTAGGGTAGAAGATGTAAGATCATTTTTATTGAGGTGTACATAATAATGAATTTCAACATACGATTAGTACAATATTAGGATGCCCTGGATTGACAGGTCTCTACTTATATGCACACGTAGGCAGAGTGCTGTCGATCCAGGGCAGAGGGCAGGGAGAAGTCGCCTGGGGACCCGCCTGTCCAGCTAGTGTCCAGTGCTGCTTGGTCTCCGGCGGCTTCAAAAGTATGTTTTTTTCTGAAACGCCAAATCAAAAATACCTGGATGAGATCATACAACCAGTGCCTGATACATGATGCCCATGGATCAGGCAGAATATATCAGCTGTTAAGTTCACTTTAATCTGCACAGTGTCCATGCGCCAGTGCCATAAAGAACATATTTGGGGACTGGCTACCATGACTCTTCAGCAGAATGGCACCACCCTCATGACTCTTCACTGGGGTAATTTGCATTCAGAACATGATTTGTTAAAGCTCTCTTATAGGGGCATGCTTATAAAACCATTCTCCACTAGTATACAGTAACTTATTGATGGCAAGAGCCAAACTTTGTAGCGAATCTCTGCTTTGGTTAATCAAGTTGTAATGAGGGATGTTCTCCATGAAATCTGTCCAAATAGGGCATATAACAAGAGTTGTCCTAATAAGGCACCATTCAGAATCTTATTGGGACTGAAGTATCCAGATGTGCAGGTGCTTCCGGCCATCACATGTGGATTCCAGATCTTTCAGCGGGTGCCACAAGATTTGAATTTCACCGATGCAAAGATGTTCTTAGCTTCCATTCTTAGAAAAAAATGTGACAAGCTGAGGGTCATTCCTGACAGTGTAAAAATATTACAGCACAAGGACTTTCTTTCTGTGCAAATAACCATCATTTTCTATCTACTGTATTCATAGGTTCCTTCTAGCCAAACATTGTATTTTGAAAGTTCTCCGGAAAAATCAGTCAGTGGCTACAGGATATTTGCATTAATGTGCTGAAGTCAAATCTTTACTATGTTCATTTTTTTTCTCTAAAATGGTATTTCGGAGAATAAGGGAACATTTGGAGGACAGGATCATATATGGTTAGTGGATAGTTATAGGATAATTGACTTATTTTGCTGAATGATCAGAAATGTGTCGTGATCTCGGGTATATCTCTAACTTTTCCAGTTCTCACTTCTTCTCCTCATTAGTATGGCATGTTGCACTAAATAAGAGAAAGTTAGATTTTTTTTTCTTGCTTACTTACATCTAAATATCAGGAAGGAGCTATGAAAACCTCCAACTAAGTAGTCTCATTAAGCTGCCTACTATGTGCAATGCTTTCATTATGTTGGCCAAGTTCTCCCAGAATGTCTATATTGTATGATCCCTATGTAATTAGAAAGTCAGCAGTGCAGTCATGTGATAACGTAACAATGATATCAGCATCTGTATGTGCACAATAGCATTTGGACACCCAGGCATGAAATCTCCAGATCTGCCATCTTTCATTGCATATTCATTTCTTGAACAAAAAAAAACAAAAAACAGAAAGAATGAAACCCTAAAGATTTGTGCACAAGGCAGCACCCAGTTTCTAAAGGAGAATACCTGTATATATATATGGAGTTAGATGCAGCATAACATGATTATTGCCAGACTTGTAAAGAACTTGACTTAACAAAAACTCAGTTTGTGTGAAATTGGACACATGCAGATGTAGAATAGAGGTTTCATGGACCTGTATAGCAGCCTTGGACTTGGCTCAATCTTGACTTTGATGGATGATCTGTAGGCAGGGGTGGATTAAGAGTAGTGTGGCGCCCCTGAGGGTTCAGTCGCCACAGAGGTACTGCACCTCACTTAGAGGTGTGGTGCCTCCCTTCTCTCAGGTAAGATGGGAGTGCTGCCCGGAACCCCAACCCCTGCATCCAACACTACACTGCTCCAGGCCAGCAGGAGGGGCAAGACGCAATGTAGTTTTCTGCTTAGCCCTGACCCTGGCTGGAGTAGGGGGGAACCCAAAGGTAGGGAGAACTGTAGCACCCTGAGGATTCGGCTGCTACAGGGGTATTGCACCTCAACCCAGAGGTGTGATATTCCACTCCCGGGTAAGGAAGGAGTGTGAAACTGAGCTCGGTAGGCTGCATGCACTACATACATCCCATTTCCGAGGAGCAGACCGACGGTACTCCCACTTAGAAATGTGCAGGTACGACCGAGTCTGTTCCTGGCTGGAGTGGGAGGGGGGTGGTACATCCCAAGTAGTGTAGGGGCAGATAGGGGGAGCAGCCTGGGTAAAGATAGGAGCTCATTGGGTGCTGGTCACCTGAGCTCACACATAGAGGGTGTATATAAGGTGGGCACCAACTAAGAACAGGGTCAGTTGCAGAGAGAAAGTCAGCGAGCGGAGGAGAAGAGAGACCCAGAGTGAGAGAGGAGAAAGAGAGACCCAGAGGGGGAAACAGAAGAAAAGGACTCCAAGAACCCAACTTAAATCCCCGGGTGAAGAGTCGGCACAGGGTACCGGAACCCAAGCTGGTGGGGGCAAAAACACTCCCCAGCCAGAGACCGGAGACCGTGGGCAGCGTTTGCCACGGTCACCCACCACATCCACCACGAAGGCATACCACGAGGAGGGTCAGGGAGCCCAAGGCCAAGGGTCTCCCAACAGAAGGCCCGAGGGAGCTGGACCTGGGTGGATCAATAGTGGGGACGGCCAGAGAAAGGACAGAAGGAGAGCTCAGGGTCACGCTCCGGACTTATTTGGGGGTTGGCTGGATCCAGAACCTGGTGGACGCAGCACGGCTCGGGAGGTCACTCGAAGCTGGAGTGACCAGAACATCAGCAGTGAGTAAACATCCTAAACTGCATAACCCGACTCTGTCTCTGATTGCCGTCTACACTGCATCACCACAACTCCCATCCTCTGCACCTGATCCCCCTGAGGCTATACCCCACCCGTTGGGGGTTATACCATCAATAGCTGCACCTACACCATCAGCCTCAGCGGACCCTGCTGCAGCGGCGGCCATAGTGACCGCAATACAACGGGTGGCGTAGTCGACATTAAGAACTTAGTAACATCTGTAGGACTGCCACATACAACTGAGTTTGACACCCTGGGCACGGACCGGGTCACAGCCACTCGGAAGACTACAACTCCCATCTGATCCGGCTCCGGATATTCCCCCTAAAGAATATGGCCCAGGGGGCGCGTCAACTTTGGCGTAGTCGGCAGGATTACGTGCCCGCAACACCCGGGTACTGCGTGCCTGAAGGAAAGTGCAAGTTTACCTCAAGAAGAAGTCTCCTGCCGGTTCCGGAGGGTCCCCGCCATCGGACCCCATCACCAGTCGATTCCCGCCGGGTGTCCGCCATTAACAACTTTTTCCCGCCATCTGCAGAGTTTCCCGCCACTGGGAAGCGGTTCCCGCCATTTCCAAAGGTTTCCCGCCTTGGAAGAGTGGACGCCATTATGGGCGTGCCAGAGGGTGGTGAGAGGCCACCTCCCATCGTGGGCCAGGACCGAAAATGGCGCCAAAAGTGGAAACCGCCCCCACCAACAGAGACTGTGATGCTAGAGGTGTCTGTCAGCGTGAAAGAACCGCCCCTGGAGCTGACAGTCACCCAGTGGCCCCGGGACCGCCCTCGAAGTGGGAGGGGACGAAAGAAAAGAACGAAGATGGGTGCCGCCTGGAGCAGTCTGGAGCGAGCGCACCCGGAGGCAAGAAGCCTGGAGAAGAGTAGCAGAGAAGCTCACCCGGAGATGGCGAGAGAGCAGAGCAGCACCGGCCCGCTGGCCAGGAGCCTGCTGGAAGAAGAGCAGAGCAGCACCGACCCGTTGGTCAGGAGCCTGCTGGAAACCACGACCCCACTAGGCCTAGTGGAGGTCCTCGCACAGCTCCCCCGAGACCGGGAGTGTGCACAGACTGCCCTGGAGGGCCTCGCACGGAGGATGGCCCGGGTACAGCGAGAGACATTGGCGGAGTGGAGCCGAGAGATGGCCCAGCAAACCAAGACCCGGAGCACGCCAGCCAAGATGAGGAGACAGACCGCCTCTGAGGATGGCGCGGGAGGACCCAAGGCCGGAGACGGCGCCGAGAAGGGAGCCGAACGAATGGAGGCAGGTAAAGGGGACGTCTATACCCCAAACCGGGACACCGCTTACCTGCCCCAGCTCCCCGTCGCAGAGCCCGAAAGTCCCCCTGCTGTGCCCGAAAACGCCATGTCACCGACGCAGACTAGGCCCCAACCGGAAGCCGCCGCCGCGACCCCTGTGACGCCATGCGCACCGACCCCGAGCGTGGCAAAACAGGAAGTAACACCAGCCTGGTCGCAGGGCCTAGAATTTCCGGGCGTCGCATCATCAACAGCGCCCCCTACCTCCGCGGAGCCTCCGGCCTGGCCGCAAGGCCAGGTAGCCCAGGGCGCCGCCGTCCTAACGGTGCCCTTCACCTTCCAGGTGCCCCAGGCCTGGCCGCAAGGCCTGGGCAACCCGGGCGCCACCACCACCGCGCCCGCACCCGTAAAACCAAGGGTGCCGCGTCTGGGAGAGGACTTGTTTGCCCAGCACACGTGGCCGGACGGGCAGCCTTTCATCTGGCCCCAGAAATATTATGAACTGGAGCACCAGAGGAGAGTTGGGGCCATGTGTGCACCCCTGATTCCGGCTCCGAAGCCCGTGATAAGGATCTCGCCCCCGCTTGAAGAGACCCAATTTGAGTGGGACCCCACCGGAGAAGACCTAATGGGGTTCACTCAAGAAACCAGGGCAGCTGCAGCGGAGCGTGCTGAGTGCTGCCGACAGCAGCTCGAGGAGTTTGCGAGGGAGCGGAGAGAGAGGCGGGTACGGGAACAACAGGCCCAAATAAGGAGCGCCGAGCAGAAGAGCCGAACCAGGAGGGACCCCCGTGCAGCGCACAGTCCCCGCACCACCGGGACTGTAATTAAGTTCAATATGCAGCATGGGTGGGGCTTCATCAGAGACCACAACACCCCCGGCGACGTCTTTGTCACGCGCAGAGATGTGGAGTCCCATCTGCCGGAGGGGCACAGAGGTCGTGACCTTTATATCGGGGACGAGGTCACCTTTACCCGGCACAAGTGTGCCAAAGGACCTTACGCCCTCCATGTGCATCGCCTGACAGAGGAGGAGCTGCGATGTGAGGAGGAAGAGCAAGAGGATCCGGACGGGTCTGAAGCTGAGATCCCCAAAGAAGGAGCAGGAGGAAGACGTTGTTGAGTACAGCGGAGTAGGTGCTGTAAATAGTTACCCGATCGGGGTATAAAGAAACTGTTATTGCTAATATAGTCCCCGTTGGGACCAGCTGAGTGAACTGTTTACCCGTTTACCCTTAATCCCACAGGCTGAGGACTGTGAGCAGCCATTCCCTTTCCCTCCTTAACTGGCCGAGGACTGAGAGCGGCCATATCTTTGTATATAGTTGCGCGTCCTAAAGCGCCCCCTACCGGTTTTATAGGAAAACCAGTTTTCCAGAAAGACTGTCGCACTTTACCCGGTCACACGTTGCACAGTGACCGGAGGAGGAGCCAGAGGCGACGAGAATGTTTTATATATATATAATGTTTTATATGTTTTATATGTTTATGCAAAAATTTGTATGTTTTGGTGTTTTGTCTTACAGCCCGAGGACGTGCTGTGACTTACCAGGGGGGAATGTAGCACCCTGAGGATTCGGCTGCTACAGGGGTATTGCACCTCAACCCAGAGGTGTGATATTCCACTCCCGGGTAAGGAAGGAGTGTGAAACTGAGCTCGGTAGGCTGCATGCACTACACACATCCCATTTCCGAGGAGCAGACCGACGGTACTCCCACTTAGAAATGTGCAGGTACGACCGAGTCTGTTCCTGGCTGGAGTGGGAGGGGGGTGGTACATCCCAAGTAGTGTAGGGGCAGATAGGGGGAGCAGCCTGGGTAAAGATAGGAGCTCATTGGGTGCTGGTCACCTGAGCTCACACATAGAGGGTGTATATAAGGTGGGCACCAACTAAGAACAGGGTCAGTTGCAGAGAGAAAGTCAGCGAGCGGAGGAGAAGAGAGACCCAGAGTGAGAGAGGAGAAAGAGAGACCCAGAGGGGGAAACAGAAGAAAAGGACTCCAAGAACCCAACTTAAATCCCCGGGTGAAGAGTCGGCACAGGGTACCGGAACCCAAGCTGGTGGGGGCAAAAACACTCCCCAGCCAGAGACCGGAGACCGTGGGCAGCGTTTGCCACGGTCACCCACCACATCCACCACGAAGGCATACCACGAGGAGGGTCAGGGAGCCCAAGGCCAAGGGTCTCCCAACAGAAGGCCCGAGGGAGCTGGACCTGGGTGGATCAATAGTGGGGACGGCCAGAGAAAGGACAGAAGGAGAGCTCAGGGTCACGCTCCGGACTTATTTGGGGGTTGGCTGGATCCAGAACCTGGTGGACGCAGCACGGCTCGGGAGGTCACTCGAAGCTGGAGTGACCAGAACATCAGCAGTGAGTAAACATCCTAAACTGCATAACCCGACTCTGTCTCTGATTGCCGTCTACACTGCATCACCACAACTCCCATCCTCTGCACCTGATCCCCCTGAGGCTATACCCCACCCGTTGGGGGTTATACCATCAATAGCTGCACCTACACCATCAGCCTCAGCGGACCCTGCTGCAGCGGCGGCCATAGTGACCGCAATACAACGGGTGGCGTAGTCGACATTAAGAACTTAGTAACATCTGTAGGACTGCCACATACAACTGAGTTTGACACCCTGGGCACGGACCGGGTCACAGCCACTCGGAAGACTACAACTCCCATCTGATCCGGCTCCGGATATTCCCCCTAAAGAATATGGCCCAGGGGGCGCGTCAGAACCAATAGTGGGTGTGGGTGGAGGAAGCAGATACAGGAAGCACTTATACAGTAGGTATATAATAAGAAGCCATATTTGGAGTTCAGTTCAGTCAGAGGAGGAAAGTGAGAGAAGCAGAGCCTCTGTAGGAGCTCTGCTCCAGAGGCGGGCCTAGCCAGTGAGGCCCAGGAGTGGAGCAGGGAGTAGGCTCCGTTCTACAAAGAGGATCCCAGGGGGTACGGCGCGTGCAGGACGGCACCCGTACGCCCCACTCCTGCCAGGTGTCAGGAAGGATCGGTTGCTTCATTCTAATCCCCAGGGGGTCAGGTTGGTCCTGGATTCGACGTACAGGAAGGACTTCAGCATACCCAAGCGGGATTGAGAGTGGGCAGCGTAGGGCAATGGTGAGAAGGACCAAGTGTGAAGAAGGTCAAGTGAGGTACATATGAAAGTGGGGCTCCGCCAGGCATTCCTAAACTGCTTGAGGAAGGATTGAACCCCTGCCCGGTGAACGCAGCGTGACGAGGGAGGCTTTCACCTGTAAAGCGCACTTGTGAATTGCCTAAGAACTGTAAGTAAAACCTTGGACGACTGCATCGAACAGCCTCAGTCTGTTTCTTTACCGGCGCCATCATTCCTCACCGCACTACAACGCCCAGTGCACCCACCATCCATTTTTCTACACTGCCCTGAGGTCCGCTCCGCCTGTGGGGAGCTGTACCAACTTTTGCTGCCTTGACACCTGCCTCAGAAGACTGCTGCAGCGCTGGTGACCTTCACCAGACACCACAGGTGGCGTCACAAACTTATCTATTTTAATCCTCTCCCTTTTAAGTGACCGCCCTGGGCCAGCCACCGTGATATAACCCCGGCTATCAGCCACCGGCCCCTGGGGGCGAGTCAGTAGCAAGGGCCCCGGGCAGTTTAGAAGGTGCGGGCCCCCCACACACACACACACACGCACACACCTGATGTATCACATGTCACATGATCCCCTGTGATAGATCATGTGATAGTTCACGTGAAATTAATTTGGCACACTATTAATTCTAATAATATTTTTAGGCTGTGTGCCCACTATGCGTTTTTTAAGCGTTTCCGCAGCGGCAATTCCGCTGCAGAAACACTTAAAAATGCTTGGTAGAAGGTCGGCCATGTTCCCCATGCAAAGCATGGAATTGGCATCACTGCATCTGTATGTGGCGCCCTGCTGCGCATGGTGCCACAGAACCCAGAAGGGTGCATGGATGGATTTCTCCACAAGAGGCCCTCACTACATTCACACACCTCCACCTTCTGATGGCCCCCGGTGTCTTTATCCGATGCGTCCTGGCTTGCCGGCAGCTCGCGATGGTCTGAAAAGGACCTGCCGTGATGTCATTTAGTCATGTGACGGGTCACGCGACCGCTGACGTCGGCAGGCCATCAGAAGGTAAGTATATATTTTTTACCATTCTTTTACGGTCACACTATATAAATCCATGCTGGTTGCATGGATTTATATAGTGTGACCAAGTTGTCAAGCACTTTCCAAGTGATGCTAAAATCGCTTGGAAAGCGCTTGTCAACCCGCATGCAGAAATGCATGTGAAGAACGCTTCACTTTCACTTGTCCCTGGCAGGAAAAACGCATGTACAATCCGCATGCGTTTTTTCTGACAGGGAGATGCAGAAACGCTCAAAAAAAATCCGTAGCATTTCTGCATCGTGGGCACATAGCCTTACATTAATTGTATGACCCAATATGGAGCACACGTAGCCATCTATACACAGCAGGAGGCCGCACGTAGCCATCTATACACAGCGGGAGGCCGCACGGTGCCATCTATACACAGCGGGAGGCCGCACGGTGCCATCTATACACAGCGGGAGGCCGCACGGCGCCATCTATACACAGCAGGGGGCCACACGGTGCCATCTATACACAGCAAGAGGCCGCATGGTGCCATCTATACACAGCAGAGGGCCGCATGGTGCCATCTATACACAGCAGGGGGCCGCACGTTGCCATCTATACACAGCAGGAGGCCGCACGGTGCCATATATACACAGCAGGGGGCCGCACGGTGCCATCTATACACAGCAGGGGGCCGCACGTAGCCATTTATACACAGCAGGAGGCCACACGTAGTCATCTTTACATAGCAGGAGGCCGCACGGCGCCATCTATACACAGCAGGAGGTCGCACGGCGCCATCAATACACAGCGGAAGGCCGCACGGCGCCATCTATACACAGCGGGAGGCTGCACGGCGCCATCTATACACAGCGGGAGGCCGCACGGCGCCATCTATACACAGCGGGAGGCCGCACGGCGCCATCTATACACAGTGGGAGGCCGCATGGCACCATCTATACACAGCGAGAGTCCACACGGCGCCATCTATTCACAGCAGGAGGCCGCACGGTGCCATCTATACACAGCAGGAGGCCGCACGTAGCTATCTATACACAGCGGGAGGCCGCACGGCGCCATCTATACACAGCAGGAGGCCGCACGGTGCCATCTATACACAGCAAGAGGCCGCACGGCTCCATCTATAGACAGCGGGAAGCCGCACGGCGCCATCTATTAACAGCAGAAGTCCGCACGGCGCCATCTATACACAGCAGGAGGCCGCACGTAGCTATCTATACACAGCAGGAGGCCGCACGGTGCCATCTATACACAGCGGGAGGCCGCACGGCGCCATCTATGCACAGCGGAAGGCCGCATGGCGCCCCCCCAGAGACAGCAGGAGGCCGCACGGTGCCATCTATACACAGCGGGAGGCCGCACGGTGCCCCCCCCAGAGACAGCAGGAGGCCGCACGGCGCCATCTATACTCAGCAGGAGGCTGCATGCAGTCACGCACACACACAAACATATACAGACATACACATATATACATGCATAAACACATTTAAAACACAAAAATACGTATAAACAGACATCACACAATTATGTCTGCCTGCACACACACACACTCACTCAATCACACACACATACACTCACTTTCACACACTTACCATCCCCCGACTCGGCTCCAGTCCTCCTGCTCCTCTTCGCTCCAGTCCTCCTGCTCCTCTCCGATGCAGGCTGCCGCAGTGCAGGCCAGGCGCGCACTGCGTGACGTCACAGCTAGGAGACACGGCCGCGCGCAGGGCCATGTCTCCTAGCTGTGACGCGGCAGGGCCAGCACAGGGAAGTTAACTGCTGCAGTGCTGGCCCGGCCGAAGAAGAAGTAGCAGCCGTGCGCCGCTGCTGGGGGAGCAGTCCGGGGGCCCCCCCGCCACTGTCTGCCTGTATGCCGCGCGCCTGTGTATGCTGGGCCCTGCCTGACGTCATGTGGCAGGGCGGTCCCAGCATCATTCAAACTGCCCGCCCCGGTGGATCTGCAGCTGGCCGGATGGGAGCGGCTGCATGATGCAGCGTGTCTGTGAGTGGCTGCTTTGAACTTTGGGACTGCCCTGCTTGACGTCATGTGGCAGGGTGGTCCCAAAGTTCAAAGCAGCCACTCACAGACAAGCTGGCTGCATCACGCAGCCCTGTATATGCACTAGCGCCGGCGGGAAATTTAAATGATGTTGGGACCGCCCTGCCACATGACGTCAGGCAGGGCGGTACCAGCAGCATTTAAACTGCACGCCCGTGCTAGTGAATATACAGCCGCGGCGGCCAGATGGGAGCGTCATGTGGCACTGGTAGGGCGGGGCGACACAGTATAATTCAAACCGCCTACTGCTGTGGGCCCACAGCGGTGATCATCTAAACCATCGGCCAGCGCGGCAGTGACCGAAAAAAATGAGCATTATAATGGGAGCAATTCATGGGCCCCCTGGAGCCTTAGGGCCCCGGGCGGTAGCCCATATTGCCCTCATTATAATCCGCCTATGTCTGTAGGAGGATCAATCTTGTGCAAGCCTAGATAGGTCCACCAGGGTCTTTTCTGCTGTTACCTTGATTGCATCAAGCCATCGAGTTGCTGGTCTTCCTCTTCGCCTTGTTCCTTCTATTCTTCCGACCATGATGTCCTTCTCCAGTGATTGCTCTCTTCATATGATGTGTCCAAAGTAGGCAAGTCATAGCTTGGTGATCCTTGCTTTGAGTGACATGTCTGGCTTAATTTGTTTCAAAATTGATTTATTTGCTCTTCTTGCCATCCATGGTATTGATAAATCCTTGCCCAGCATCACATTTTGAAAGCATCGATGATTCTTCTGTCTTGTTTCTTTATCGCCCAGATTTCGCATCCGTATGTTACCACAGAAAAGACCAAATTATATACGAGCCGTGTCTTCGTTGCCAGTGAAATGCTCCTCTATTTGAAGACCTTGTCAAGTGACTTCATTGTTGATTTGCCCATAACTATTCTGCTATTGACTTCAGGTGTCGTCGCTGCATCTTTGGTGATCATTGATCCAAGTAGGTTTAAGTCCTTTACAACTTCCAGTTTGTCGCTGTTCATCTCATATGTGTCCCAGTAGTCCCTGGCAGTAGTCAATATCTTTGTTTTCTTTGTATTGAGTAGCAGTCCCATGCTCGAGCTTTCCAGAGCAGCCTTATTACCCTCTAGAAAATGGGGATGGCGATTAAGATGAAGGAAGCAGAGCCTGAAATACCCTGGACAGGTGTGTAACACGAGCACTGAAGAATGAACCAAATTTATTAAGAGGCTCATGTCTCTTAATGAATTTGGCTCATCTTACGTCATCACACTCTTTATCAAGATTGTCAAAAATAACTCCAGTCTTGATGAAGCCTTTGTTGTTTTCTTCCTACGTTCATCGTATAGGTGCCAAAAAAGAGATGTCTATACTTGTGTAAATTTTTTTTTTTTAGTGAGGGAGGGAAAATCTACAGAAATGACAGGTTCACTGCAGCATCCAAGCAACAAGTTGGTGTTGGTGCTGCTGGGACCTAGGTCCAAAAGTTACCCTGGGGACCTTAGGACTCTAGTTACACCCTTAGCACAAGGTGTATTTTGCTTGGATAGGTTCATATGAGGGAAGTGGTCACACAAACCTGTATACATGCTGATAGGGGTTATAATAACCTCTTTATTAAGGTAACTTTGAAAATGTTTCTCAGTGTTTACTTTAATTTGAAGTTTGCCTCATTATATGATTTTCACATTGTTTCACCATTATAATCTTTCACACCTGGTGTAATGTGCCTTCATTTTATTCTCTTACTTATAAGAAAGGAAAGGGTGTGATAATAGAATGGTGCTAGACCGTATCATACACGCCTGATGGAACTTTCATGTTAGTCTGACTTGAAGTAAAAAATATCCCGCAGTAGAGATATGAATATATACAGTGCATTGTGAAAGTATTTGGCCCCCTTGAACTTTTCTACCTTTTGCCACATTTCTGGCTTCAAACATAAAGATATAAAATTCTAATTTTTGGGGGAAGAATCAACAACAAGTGGGACACAATCATGAAGTGGAACGAAATTTATTGGATACTTTAAACTTTTTTAAAAAATTAAAAACTGAAAAGTGGGGCGTACAATATTATTCGGCCCCTTTACTTTCAGTGCAGCAAACTCACTCCAGAAGTTCAGTGAGGATCTCTGAATGATCCAATGTTGTCCTAAATGACTGGTAATGATAAATAGAATCCACCTGTGTGTAATCAAGTCTCCGTATAAATGCACCTGCTCTGTGATAGTCTCAGGGTTCTGTTTCAAGTGCAGAGAGCATCATGAAGACCAAGGAACACACCAGGCAGGTCCGAGATACTGTTGTGGCAAAGTTTAAAGCTGGATTTGGATACAAAAAGATTTCCCAAGTTTTAAACATCTCAAGGAGAACTGTGCAAGCGATCATATTTAAATGGAAGGAGTATCAGACCACTGCAAATCTATCAAGACCCGGCCGTCTCTCTAAACTTTCATCTCAAACAAGGAGAAGACTGATCAGAGATGCAGCCAAAAGACCCATGATCACTCTGGATGAACTGCAGAGATCTACAGCTGAGGTGAGAGAGTCTGTCCATAGGACAACAATCTGCACAAATCTGGCCTTTATGGAAGAGTGGCAAGAAGAAAGCCATTTCTCAAAGATATCCATAAAAAGTCTCGTTTGTAGTTTGCCACAAGCCAACTGGGAGACACACCAAACATGTGGAATAAGGTGCTCTGGTCAGATGAAACCAAAATCAAACTTTTTGGCCACAATGCAAAACGATATGTTTGGCGTAAAAGCAACACAGCTCATCACCCTCAAAACACCATCCCCACTGTCAAACATGGTGGTGGCAGCATCATGGTTTGGGTCTGCTTTTCTTCAGCAGGGACAGGGAAGATGGTTAAAATTGATGGGAAGATGGACGGAGCCAAATACAGGACCATTCTGGAAGAAAACCTGTTGGAGTCTGCAAAAGACCTGAGACTGGGACGGAGATTTATCTTCCAACAAGACAATGATCCCAAACATAAAGCAAAATCTACAATGGAATGGTTCCAAAATAAACGTATCCAGGTGTTAGAATGGCCAAGTCAAAGTCCAGACCTGAATCCAATCGAGAATCTGTGGAAAGAGCTGAAAACTGCTGTTCACAAACGCCCTCCATCCAACCTCAATGAGCTCGAGCTGTTTTGCAAGGAAGAATGGGCAAGAATTTCAGCCTCTCGATGTGCAAAACTGATAGAGACATACCCCAAGCGACTTGCAGCTGTAATCGCAGCAAAAGGTGGCGCTACAAAGTATTAACTCAAGGGGGCCGAATAATATTGCACGCCCAACTTTTCAGTTTTTAATTTGTTAAAAAAGTTTAAAATATCCAATAAATTTCGTTCCACTTCACGATTGTGTCCCACTTGTTGTTGATTCTTCCCCAAAAAATTAGAATTTTATATCTTTATGTTTGAAGCCAGAAATGTGGCAAAAGGTAGAAAAGTTCAAGGGGGCCAAATACTTTCACAATGCACTGTATATACTAGCAGCCCGAGTTCCGAAACAAATACGTTTCGGAAGCTAGAAAAGTGTGCTCTACATAATAAAAACTAACTCCAATTACCCATATTTACTTTCTGCCTTTTTACACGATAAACAACAAAGTTGTCATAATTAATAAATTAGTAAACGGCATTACAGAAAAAAAAAAAAAAATTTAGAAGATTACAGAAACATTCGCCAATTCAAAAAGTGAATGGCCCAGGGCAGATCGCGTGGAAATCTCTCTGTATGCTACCTCTCTGGCCTACTGAAGTAGACACTGGCGTTTTTTCAGCCACTGCAGGCTAAATTCTCTATCCCAACGTTAAAGTACCTTTTGGTACACAACGTTCCGAGTGAATACTCTTTCACAATTTTCGATCAATCTTCCTTGTGTGGGCGTATCCAATAACTTCACCCTTACATCTGCTCTCCTACGAACTCTTGAAAACGCCACATATAATTGGCCATGTTTAAACACGGGCTAAGGCAAATAAATGCCGACTCACCGTCAGCTGATGTTTTTCTCGGACTAACCTCAACATTAAGCTCTTTATGTAGTAAGATATTTTACAAATGAACATTTTTCCTCTATACTTGTGAAGTGGCTGTGTGATGTCCTAGCTGTGCCGTGTGCTCAAGACTAACGAGATGTCTCCCCCTGCTGGTCCCTCTCACAGCATGAGTCTCCATTCTGAGACAGAAAGGCTGAAACTTAAAGCACCTCTCCAGTGTATTTTTTTTTATTACAGTGCTGGAGTTGTGCCACTAATCTAAGTTCCCTGACCCTAGTATTTTACTTACCAGCTGCCATCTCCTGCTTTTACCAGCGCCGCTCCGGTCTAATCTTGTGACCGCAACTTCTGACTGACCGGAAGTCAGAGGTTACGGTCACAAGCTCTCAGTGTAAGTCTATGAGAGCCTCATTCTGGCCTCATTCTGGTTCTCATAGACTTAAATTTAGTAGTGACTTCCGTCTCACCCAGCAGACACTAAAACAATCAGGCAGGTAACAACCTGCAGAAGACCACCGAAGTGGCGTCAATAACAGATGAGGACGGCAGCTGGTAAGTATGATACTGGGGGCAGGGAACTTACATTAGTGACACCACTCCAGCGGTAAAATAAGAAAATATGCTGAAGTGGTGCTGTAAACAGGGTTTCACATTTCAGAAAACCCCTGTCCCAGTGGCTGCAATTTATTTAAAAAAACAAACTGCGCTTCACTCACCCTCCCTGGGTTCAGCACTGCACCCTGTGTCTGTTATTGTCTGCAGTGCTGATTTCACATCAACAGTGCTGCAGCCAATCAGTGACTTTGGCGGCTCTAAGCGGCTTGTGCTGTAACTTGGGCAGAACAGCTGAGCTTACTGATTGGCTAGAGAGATGTTGATGTGACGTCAGTACTGCAGACAATAACAGTCACCAGCAGCAATGGCAGAAACTCAGCGAGGGGGAGTAAAGAGCACTTTGTTTTTGTGGAAACAAACTGCAGCTTGAGGACAGGGGTTTTCTGAAACCGGAAAACCACTTTAATCATCCCTAGCTATCACATCCTGAGCTTAACAGACATTAAAAGAAGGAACTAAACAGCAGCTTTAGCTGTACTCACTGTTAACGAAACTACTTCACAATCATTATCTGGGGAGAAAGGAGGTTTCTGAACATTTAAGGGAACCTGTCATCTTGGGAAATGCTGTTTATCTGCAGATGAAGTGATAATCTGCAAGTGAATTGCTTTTAAATCATGTCTGGTCGACTAACTGGAGCAAAGACTACAGGGAGAAAATGAGGATTTATTGTCCCTGCAGGCGCTCGCTTCCAGTCATTGAGGCTGTGCATGGGGATGTTACAGTCACTGCTCACTATACTGTAAACACTCCCCTGTACATTGATTGACAGCCTGCTCTGCAGCGTGTGTGTGCAGTGTGTGTGCAGAGCAGGCTGTCAATCAATGTATTGGGGAGTGATTACAGTATAGTGAGCAGTGACTGTAACATCCCCATGCACAGCCTCAATGACTGGAACTGAGCGACCATGGAGAAAATAAAAGTTAATTTTCTCCCTGTAGCCACTGATCCAGGGTAGCAGCCAGACATGATTTAAACTTTATGTACTTGCAGATTACCACTGTACATTGGGTATAAAAAGTCTACCCACCCCCTTATAAAATGTCAGATTTTGTGATGTAAAAAAATCATACCAAGAAGAATCATTTCAGAACTTTTTTCCACTTTTAATGCCACAATCTGTACAAATGCATTGAGAAACAAATGCTAAAAAATAATAAATCGGGTAAATAAATCTGGTAAAAATATCAAAACTAAAATAGTGTGGTTGCGTATGTGTGAACACCCTCTTATAATTGAGGATGTGGCTGTGCTCAGCACAGTGGCTCAGCACTCAGTACTGTAGCCTTGCAGCGCTGGTGTCCTTGGTTCAAATCCCACCAAGGGCAACATCTGCAAGGAGTTTTTATGTTCTCTGTATTTGTTTGGGTTTCCTCCCACACTTCAAAAAAATACTGATAGGGAATGTAGATTGTGAGCCCCAATGGGGACAGTGCCGATAATGTCTGTAAAGCGCTGTGGAATCAATGGTGCTATATAAGTGATTAAAATAAATTAGATAATCATATTTAAACTTATGTTACATAATAGTCAGTACACAGCTGCAATCATTTGAAGGGATTCTGATTAACCCTATATAAAGTTTAGCTGTTCTAGTAGGATTTTCCTGACATTTTCTTAGTTGAATTTCACAGCAAAAGCCATGGTCTGTAAACATCTTATAACACAGCAAACGGATCTTATTATTGAAAGTTAACAGTCAGGAGAAAGGTAAAAAAAATTCCAAGTTATTAGATATACCACCAAACACTGTAAAGACGGCTATCAAGAAGGGACTTAAATTTGGCCCAATGGAGATATTGACCTAGAACTGGACGTCCTTCAAAAAGTGTTGAAAAGACAAGAATAAAATTGGCCTGGCTGCCAAAAAGCCCACAGCAACATCAAAGGAGCTGCAGGAATTTCTGGCAAGTACCGTTTGTGTACTGCATGTGACAACAATTTCCCGTATTTTTCATATGTCTGGCCTGTGTGCCCACTCCATTGTAAATGTAAATGGTAGAAGTGACAATGTAGAGAGCCACAACTATAATTGCCCACCTGTAATTCATATACATCTTTCTAGAGTGACAGAGGAGTCATTCTTCTAAAATGTATGTGGAATACAGAGACAGTGAGGACTCTTTCTTATATGGAAACTGTGGTGTTGTTATGCAGAAGAAAGGAACTCCAGAAGGCCACACAGAGATGCTGGATGGTAGGTTTAAACAGCCATACTTTTATTCTCCTGCTTCCGTTCCCTTCTCCTGCCTTGTCCCCTCCTCCTCATTACATCATCGTTACTAGGCAGAAACTGAAACAAGGATAACAGCCAACCAATCACAGATGTAGTAACAACATCACATCTCTCCTCTTCTCACAAAACAAAACAACAATAGAACTGGATAACGGTTCAAAAATTCACATTAGTACAAAGGTTTTTTTTTTTTTCTTTTTACTGCAGAACATAGTCCAAGAGGTGGGCTGGCGGTCTTCGATTTGCCCTCGCTGGATAGCGGTGAGACATCTCAGTCCCAGATGAACTTTCCGAGTCCTCTGAGGTATTCTCCCTTGGAACTGCTGAGCTCTGGGGACCCGGCAGGACGTCATCGCCATCTGCCTCGTCTGTTTCTGGGATATAGTCACAAAGTTTTTTAAAATGTGACACGTTCCTTGTGACCTGGCGACCGTGATCTTGAGCAGTGACCATGGTGCCTTTGACTTGTGTGACCTGAAAGGGTTCAGGATAGTATCGTGATGCAAACTTGTCACTAGGTCTTAGTCTTTTTACAAGGACCCAATCTCCCACCAAAACTTCCGGCGGCTTGCAACGATGACTGCTCTTATCTGCATACCTCTTCATCTTCTGTTTGGATATGGCATCCTTAGTAGCAATTGGTGTTTGAACAGGACTCAGCGGAACGCTCGGGAGTTTGACACGCATAGGCCTGTTGAACAGCGCAGTGGCGGGTGGTACCCCGGTAGTAGAATGGGGTGTAGCTCTGTACTGTCTAAGAAATCTGTGTAGCTCTTGCTGTAAATCCTTGTGCTCCATGGTAGCGATCCTCAAAGTTTTGTTGATTGATTGCATGAACCGTTCCACTTCACCATTGGCCTGAGGCCAGTAAGGAGTTATTTTCCTGTGAGTGAAACCCAGATAGGTTGCGAATGATCGAAAGTCTGTGCTATTAAAAGGTGGTCCATTGTCGGATTTCACTGTTTCCGGTATGCCATATGCCGAGAAGATCTTGTCTAATTTTGGTATAACAGCCCTGGCAGAGGTTGTCGAAATATGTTCAATGACTGGGAACCTCGAATAGTCATCCATGACAACCAGCAGATAGGAGTGATCCGGTAAAACACAGAAGTCAACACTAACAGCAGTCCACGGGCCCTCTGGCAGGGGTGTCATTTGTAAGGGTGCGCGTCTATGGTCAATTGTAGTTGCTTGGCAAGGTATGCAAGTTTCAATAAGTGCCTCTACTTTTTTGTCTAGTCCTGGAAACCAGACTTTCTCTCTCAGTAATGGCTTTGTTTTCACCACCCCTTGATGAGCCTCGTGGGCCAGATCCAGTACTCTACTTTGAAGCTTCTGGGGTATCACCAGCCAATTGTTACGCAACAGTAGATTTGAATCAGACACGGAGAGAGCATGTCGTGCATTAAAGAAAGCTGTCAAGTAGGTTGTTTGATCTGGTGTTTGGAGGCGGGCTTCAGCAAGAAAATTGCTCCAATTTTTAGATCGAACAGTCTCTATAACTAACTGAAGTTGGTGATCGGAATCCACCGTTTGTTGTATTTCCTCCATAGTCATGGCTTTTGGCACAGAATGTGCAACAATAAAATTGATATGTTCCTCTGCAAGGATAGTTGCTGGGATGTCGTCCTTGGTAGTTTGTGGTGTTGGGTGTCTTGAGAAGTAGTCTGCCGGATTACCAGCTCCTGCCTCGTATCTCAACCGAAACTGGTAGTTCTGTAGGCGGAGCAACCAGCGTTCAAGTCGTGGGGGAGGCTTTGAAGAATGTTTGTTGAAAAGCGGAATGAGCGGTTTGTGGTCACTTATCACTGTGAATTTATGTCCCATAAGGTACAGATGAAAATGAAGGCATCCCCATACAACCGCAAGAGCTTCCCTTTCAGTTTGTGAATAGCGTTGTTCTGTCTCTGTTAAGGCTTTGCTTTGCTTGCATAGGAAATGGTAGAGACGTTGCCTGCTTTGGACACTTGTGTGAGAATTGCACCCAGGCCCACCGGACTTGCGTCCACGATAAGCTCGGTGGACTTTAGAGGGTCAAAATAGGCCATGACGGTGTCGCCAGTTAGACTGGACTTCATGGAGTCAAATGCTGCTTGGTGTTCAGTAGTCCATGTCCAAGGAGTGTCTTTTTTCGTGAGTAGTCGCAGGGGTTCGGAGACCGTGGCCAGATCAGGTATAAATTGTCCACAGTACGTGACTAGTCCTAGAAAACTGCGAACCTCTGACACATTTTGAGGTTGGCTAGCTGACTTTATGGCAGAAATTTTCTGAGGATCTACTGAAACTCCTTGCTCAGAAAAGATATATCCAAAGAAGCTTAATGACTTTTGGTTAAACTCACATTTTGATGGATTGACTGTTAGATTGCAGGCTTGCAGTCTCTGAAACACTTGCTCTAAGTGACTGTCATGCTCCTCTTGGGTTGTACCATATATAAGAATGTCATCACTGACGTTTAGGACTCCTGCTATTCCAGATAGAACCTGACTGATAACGTTCTGAAATATTTCTGCCGCAGATGAGATACCAAAGTTCAACCTCTTGAATCGTCGTAAACCCACGTGGGTATTAAAAGTTGTAATGTATCTGGAATCTGGATGCAACTCAAGTTGATGATAACCTGATTTTAAATCAATTTTAGAGAATACTTTTGCACCATTCAGGTCTGCGAGAATGTCATCAATAGTGGGCGTGATGTGCCTTTCTCTTTGAATAGCCAGATTGGCATGCCGCATATCCACACATAGCCGGATTTTACCAGGCTGCTTTGGTTTTGGTGCAACAACGATGGGCGATACCCAAGGGGTCGGGCCTTCAACTCGTTCAACAACATCAGACGCTTCCAGATCTTGCACTTCTTGCTCCACAAGTTTGCGGACATGAAATGGGATGCGCCTGTGAGGTTGAACAGACGGCTGTATTGACTGGTCAATATGCAATTTTATCTGAACGTCTTTTAGCTTACCGAGACCTTTAAAGAGATTGGGGTACCTCTGCATGATGTGTTGGGCCGAAGGACCCGTGACGCTATTGACCAGGTTGACCAGACCCAGAGATATAGCAGTACTGCAGCTGAGAAGCGTGTCTGCGGAGCACTCTACTACATATACAGTGTCGGTGATGGACTTCCCGTCAGCTGCAAGTTCTGACTGAAATTTGCCGCACAGTGGTAGTGCCGATGCTGAACCATAAGGAAAAATCTTTAGGCTAGTGCTTTGTAGAGCAGGTCTGTTCGGGAGTCGGCTATAGACTGCACGGCTGATGACGTTTACTGACGCCCCCGTGTCTACTAGGGCTTCCACCGGACTGCCATTTATCAGGATAAGTCGCCTTGGACTGGTAAGTGCGTGCAGTGTTTGAGATCCCTCTGCAGTTACTGAGAATAGATAAGTACTGTGAGGCTCGTCAGTAAGCTGCAGCGTTTGGACTTTTTGTGACCTGGGTTGTACTGTGGGATGAGGGGATTGTGGTTTGGATCTACACACTTTTGCAAAATGGTTTTGTTTTCCACAATTATGGCAGGTCCCCCCTTTTGCTGGGCAGACATTCTGGTGAGGATACGACCCTCCGCAGTTGTAGCAAGTTGCCCCCTGCGTACGAGGCACAGGCGGTCTCAGTGTTAGCTTTGCTATACAAGATGGTGCTTCCGCCTCACACTCAATGTTCTCTATGAGTTTAGCTTGTTTTTCGGCGGTATCATTTACACGTGCTGTTTCAAGCAATTTTGCTAAAGTCATGGTGGGATCTCTGAGTGCTTGTCTCCGTAATTTAGAGGAGATGCAGCCTTGTAAAATCTGCATTTGGATCTCTTTGTCGACATCTGCAAATTCACAGTAAGCTGCAAGGTGCCGTAGTCGGACATGATATTCATCAATATTTTCTGTTGCTGACTGCTTTAATTGTCTAAACTTGAAGATTTCAAATGCCGCATTTCTGTGTGGGGAGAAGTATTTGCTTAATGCTGCCTTGCTGAGCTCATAGTCTTTGTCTTCTCCAGTATTAGGCAGAGTAGTGAAGATGTCATAGACTTGTTCCCCTGCATAATGTAATAGCATGGCTTTCTTCCTGGTATCATCTGATATGTTCATGGCTTGTAGGAATATATCAAAACGCTTCAGCCATTTCTCCCAACATGCTGCTAGGTTAGCTGGGGACTGATGTACATCAAAAGCAGGGAAGGCAGGTAAACAGGCCATTGTTGTAGAGCTGAAATACCTTTAGTTGATGATGAATCCCATCCTCGTCGCCAGTTGTGGTGTTGTTATGCCGACGAAAGGAACTCCAGAAGGCCACACAGAGATGCTGGATGGTAGGTTTAAACAGCCATACTTTTATTCTCCTGCTTCCGTTCCCTTCCCCCTTGTCCCCTCGTCCCCATTACATCATCGTTACTAGGCAGAAACTGAAACAAGGATAACAGCCAACCAATCACAGATGTAGTAACAACATCACAGAAACCACTTGCAAACAGCCCCACAGAGGAAAGCATTTTTGTGATCAGATGCTTGGGGGCCACATAGAATGTCATAGCGGTCTGCATGTGGCCCCTGGGCCACAGTCCATGCATCTCTGCTATAAACAGAAGAATGGAAGTCTTTTATTATTGGTAACATCAGACAGTAAGAAAGATTTTTTTTTGTCCATATTGTAAGAATTTTGCATTTTAAAGGATTTGGTAATTTTAAAGTATTTAATAATATGATGAAACTTCCAAATGCTCCATCCAAAAGCAAAACATTGTGCAGTCACTAAATGTTCCCACAAGGTTTTGAATTAATAGCTGAGATCTGACATCATTCAATGGTTCTGCTGTTTATGGAGATGAGAGAATCTGTTAAAATTCAAGTTTGCTAGGTTTGCCCAATCAATTTGCTGGGGCAATGTGCCTGGGGTCCTCTTTTGCATATGATGCTTTTTCTATTACCCAATTTACCTGGGTGACTTCACACTTGGTACTTTATTGCACATAGCTTTTGTTTATTTTCTTTGATATATTACTTTGTCTAGGCTTTTGTGTTTGTTACTTGATAAATATTTACATTGTTCAAATTTAGGAAATATTACCTATCATTTGTATGTGATACAATGATATACAGATGGTACCAGAGAGCTTCATTGCTTACGCATTATATGTCTATTTATTTATTTTTACTCACTTACAAAGCTCTATTAATTACACAGCGCTTCATGGACATTATGGGCACTGTCCCCATTGGGGCTCACAATCTACACTCCCTATCAGTATGTCTTTGGAGTGTGGGAGGAAACTGGAGAACCTGAAGGAAACCCACACAAACACGGGGAGAACATACAAACTCCTTGCAGATGTTGTCCTTGGTGGGATTTGAACCCAGGACCCCAGTGTGCAAGGCTGCAGTGCTAACTACTGAGCCACTGTGCTGCCCATGGGGTGACGCATGCACTGTGTTACTCTATTTTTAAATTAACTTTATTGCGCTTTTGAATTTCTGCCTACGCACACTCATGCATGTGCAGTCCATATTTCAATGTAACTTTATGCACACAGTGTTCAAACGGACCTAACTTTATGTACAACTAGCCATCTGTACAAACATGCTACATCCAATTGGACACGGTCATCATCTGTAGCCGTCCTTCAGAGCTGGTAATTGTTTTATCATCATTTCATTTGATTGAATATGTATATTTAGGTATTTATGGGCCACATTAACCACATTATTCCTAAGTAAGCCACTTAGAAAGTGGCAATACACATGGGGTTCTTCTTTTCCTCCATATCTGTCATGATTCCACCACTCATGGTGTCCTAAGGATGCAATGAGTGACAGCTCGGCTGGCCCTATATACTCAGGGGCATGCTGAGCTGTCAGTATTGTGAGTGATAACCCAGCCGTCCCATCTTGCTGGGTTTCCTCCAGGTGTCACCGGTTATGGGTGATTACCTAACTATTTAGCTGGCTGACAGATCATTGCCAGTCGTAGCTTTCTCGGTGGTGTGTGTGCCTTGTGCTCTGTGTTCAGCTATTCACATCTTTGTTGCCTGACCTCGGACTTTGCCTTTTGCCCTTTTGCCTTTGACATACTCTGACTTTTGCTGCCTGACCTCTGACTTCGCCTTACCATTTTGCCTTTGATGTGCTCTCCTGATATCTGACCCCGGACTCCTTGACTTCCTTGTCTCTTGGCTTGTCCGTGAGAAGTAACTTTGCCAACCATTTCCATATATGGGAGGGGGAAAACTTTTCCAGATAGATGCTATCAGTGTGTCAAGAGTGGGAGAAGAAGGTTGCATTGACAATCCAACACAATGGGCAGCACTTTGAACACATTTTATAAGTGGTCATAAACTTATAAACTCATGAAAGAATAAAGTTACGTTAAAACCAAGCACACCATTGTTTTTCTTATGAAATTCTCAATAAGTTTGATCTGTCACATGACCCTATTCCCATTGAAAAAAATAAAGTTGGATCCAAAATGGCCGACTTCAAAATGGCCGCCATGGGCACCACCCATCTGGAAAAGTTTCCCCCCTCCCATATACTGATGTGCCACAAACAGGAAGTTGATATCACCAACCATTCCCATTTAATTTAGGTGTATCCACATAAATGGCCCACCCTGTACATATATTTGTATTGTGATTGTTTCATCTGCACCTGAACTTTATTGGATTCAATTTCCTTATTCATGTTCAGCAAAGTTGTCATTTCTTTATTTTTACACCATTTAATTATTGCTTGATGTTTTGTGTTTTTCATCACTGTATTACCAAACCCACATTATCGCATCAGTATATCATTTCGTAACCAGTGTTTTAGTACTTGGTGCCCAGTGTATCATCATTTATTAGACAGTAGTGTTAGGCATTAGCTCCACTATGGGCAAGTCGTAGTTTGTCCATGTAGCCTTTTGGCTGTCTTTAATTGTTTTAGATTGTATGTGGTCTTTTTTGTCTTGCGATATAACCAATAAAGCAGTGAACATTTGTAGATAGTCCCTTGTTTGGCATGGTTATTTTCTCTCATGCATAGTTCAATCTTTTGTAAGTGTCTTTCCTTATTTTTTTAAATTGCATTTGCTTTACACTTACTTTGGTGCCGCTCCATTGCCCTTTTTGGTAGTCTATGTGTACACATACATTGCATGCAGTGTCGGACTGGGCTGCCTAGGGCCCACCAGTAACATTAATTTTGGCAGCCCACTGTTCTGGTGGATTACCCTCATTCAAAAATTTAGCAGTTTGTTAAATGAATGATGAGATGCTGCCTTAATCTGTACATAGTGATTTAAGTGTACAGTCCTGCATCGGGGCCCACCGGGGGATTCACCAGTTCCCCTGTGGGCCAGTCCGAGCCTGATTGCATACACTCATCATATGAATACATATGATATGTACATACAGGGGTACATCCAGAAACTTTCTCTGGTCTAACTGAGGGGTATATACTACACCACTGTCATTTTTGCCCCCCGTCATTATTGCTATCCCGATTCCCTTATTACCATATAGAGGATGATTTTCCCTATCGAAGCCAGTAACAGTGTTCAAATAACACCATTACTGTATAAGAAGCACCATACACTGGAAAGAATAAGTATGTAAAGCAAAGCTGGAAGGGGGTATGGTAGAGGGAGAGATGATAAGCCCTGTTATATATAGATTTTTATGATTTTATGCAGGTTTCTGAGTAAAACGCAGAATAAATCCTGATAGGTCTCCTAGGGGAGAAAGTGAGAGTCCTGATTACCTTCATTATAATGTTTCCCCCAAAACTGACAAGCTCATAGCAAAAATTGGTGAAGAGGTTTCACTATATATTAAAAAAAAAAAAATCATCGACATTTCTTCCCTTCGTTCAGCAGCCGCGATGGTGGTAATGTTTGCTCTACTGCCTTAGGGGAATTTTTATGGTTCAGTGTCAAAGCAATCCTATTCTTTATCAAATGTATGACTGCAGGAATTAATGAATGACGACTTTAATTTTACTATAATACCCAAGATACTAATGGGCAAAATATTTTCCGACTATTGGACTAATGAAAAAGAAAGTTGTTAAAATTCATCATGGTCTGCCGGGCAATAAAAAAAAGACAAATGTAGTGCCACGACTTTGTATTCTTCAGGACAGAGTAGCCTGCAGGTAAAGAAAGCTGCAGTGGAGGCAGAAAGCTCGCTGTAAAAGACTTACTGCCAAATGGAAATGCTTTACAAAGTCTCTCGTGAATTTAATATAGTAGATAAAATACTGTAAGGTCAGATATACAGAAAGTGTTTGTTGTGTCAGCCGTCAGCACAAGGAATACCCGGACGAAGTATGCAAAATGTATCCTAAATAGGCTGTGGCATGACACCGACATCTTTAAAGGGGTATTCCAATCTCAGACAGTTATGACATATAGCAGCAAAATGGAAAAATCCAACATCCGCAGGAAATGAGGTAAGTATATTAAAACATTATTTTCTTAGCAAAAGAGTTAAAAAAAAGTGCACCTGCACTACAAGCGGTTATGCTCGAAACTCATAGATCTGTGTCATTTTATTATCTTTGTATGTTTTGATTTTTAATTTTTTCCTTTTTTTTAACTATGTTGCTAATAAAATAATGTTTTAATATACTTACCTCATTTCCTGCAGATGCTGGATTTTTCCATTTTGCTGCTATATTTACACCCAGAAGTTGGTCTAGAGCCTCCGTGCACCGCACCTCAATTCAAGACATTTTTCATCATTTGGTGAGCCGATATACAACTTTTCCATTTATAATTATGACATATACCCAGGATATGCCTTAAAGGGTATATCCAGGACTTTTTTTTACACTACGTTCCTAAAAACTAACAGGCAGGTCTCCGCCAACCAGAGCGGTGACAGATCGCTCCTGCCAGTGATTTAGCTGGCTGACGTCACGTCGACAGAGTAGTGGCTTCTATTCCACTCTGGAATGAGCGTGACAGAGCGTGACATCATGCTGAGTGACAGCTGGCTCCCTGCTGCCTAACTGCGGGAAGCTGGCTGACAATCAACATGATGCCGGCAATCACATCTCATCAACAGAGCAGCCGGGATGAGGATGAGCACTGAATTGTTTGCAGAAGTGGTCAATTACTGCTCTGGGCGTTGGGTAGAACAGGCAGTTAGCAACTACCTATATATTAGTTTTTAGGCCCAGAGTGAAAAAAAAAATTCTGGATAAACCCTTTAAATGTCTGTTAGGTAAAACTATGTCCCCAGCACTGATTGGCAGCTTTCTGCCTATGAACAGTGTACATAGAAAGCTGTCAATCAGTGGTGTGGGCGGGGTTAAAAAGAGCTCAGCATTGAGAGAACTGGTAGATGTACAGCAGATAAAACAGTTTTAATCAAAGCAAGCAGCCAAGTAAGTAACATATCACTGGAATTAGTTTCTTTGCCTCTATATCATATTGCTCTCAGATGGGCTATCAAAAACCTGGTGACAGATTACCTTTAAGTAAATGGCACCAAAACCCTCTAGTAATTAGATGATTATTTTGTTACACTGTAGTAGATCAGCTTTAGGCTAAAAGCAAAGAATACAACAATTGCCTGCCTGGTGCCATGGCACATGATTGATTATACGCTATGGTGGATGTTTTAATAATGCATCACAAACCATAAAGATACTGAATTTCTCCACAACATATATATTTTTTTATGCAGGATTATTTTCCTTATTAAAAAGCATGAGGAAAACCAACAGCCGCCTCTAAAAATATGTGGGTTTTAAAGTTGACCTTTCATTGGATGTTTTTCATTTAAACTGAGTACCTCATCCAATTGCCACTGCTCCACTGATTCTGGAACAGTTTTTCTCTTTATCCCCATTTCCAGAATTATGCCCCATAGTAATAAAGATGCAAAATTTCCCTTCAACCACCTGAGTGTATACCGCAGTACTTGTCTGTGAGTGTTTGCTTTTTCTCCTCCATGACATTGACCAATCAGAACACGGCTGCATCATAGAGGGGGAAAAACAAAGGCCCACAGAGAAAGTCACAGCTGCAGCCTGGCTCAGCGAGTTCTCACTCTACAGGCGCTATGTTCCTTTCTGCTACTGAAGCGTTGGAGCACAGGAGAGCAGCGACGCATCACCAGTAACATAGCCGGGTCAGGTGCACCAGCTCTCCAGTGCTGCTGCTCTCCTGTGCTCTGGCGCTCCAGTAACAAGAAGGGAAGCGGTAACTGTGGGTTATGTGAGACAAATCTCATTTCAGGAAAACACACAGAGCCAGACTATGGCGGTTACCTTCTCTGTTAGTGTTTAACAGAGAAGGAGAGGAGGAGAAAAAACAAATGCTCACAGAGAAGTCCTGTGATATACGCCCACTTAGTTGAAGGGAAAATTTGCACCTTTATTACCTGGGGGCATAACTTTGGAATGCAGGTGCACAGAAGAAAAAGAAAACTTCCAGAATCAGTGAAACAGCAGCAGTTGGAGGAGGTACTCAGATGAAAGCTGAAAGTAAAAGAATCCAGTAACAGGTCCTCTGTAAGGCCACATTCACACTTTCAATATTTGGTCAGTATTTCATATCAGTATTTGTAATCCAAAACCAGAATTGGGTGATAAATACAGAAGTGGGGACATGTTTTTATTATACTTTTCCTCTGATTGTTCCACTCCTGATTTTGGCTTACAAATACTGATGTAAAATACTGACCAAATGCTGAATATGTGAACGTGGCCTACGGGAGATTTTTGAAAACCCTTTTAATTGCAATACAATATCTGCCTTGATGTGTTCATATTTCCAAAGCTTTCACGCCTGTATCTACTATTTCTACCCGCTAACTGCATTGGACAAGTAAGCTAACAATTGTAACAGAACTACGTGAAATAATATTCCTATCCAAGACAGCATTTATTCACAATTCTAGTTTTCTTATTACAGACATGTGCCCATGAAACATGAGTGTCTATGAGACTTTTGCATTAACAAACTGCAATCCAGTGGGACATGTGTAGGCTTTCTCCAGTTAATTGTTCAGGATTTGTTTGATGAAGTTAAGAGTTTATGCTCTATGGCAGCGCAGAACAACATCCCCTGAGCTCCAGATGTTTTGTATAATGGTGTCTTTGCCATGTGTTTAATTTTACAGCCTTATAATGGGCTGGAAGCTCATTGATAATACTGCGTCTTCAAAATTTTTTTTTTCTACTTTGTAAGAGTATGTTCAGAGGTAACATATTTTTTTATAGATTTTCCATCTGGATTTTTGGATGGAAAATCTGCAAAGGAATGCAACCACAGCAAGAAACCTAGATGAACACACTTGTCCTGATAACCAGTTAGTGCATATCATTTCTAGACAACAACATAACACCACAACCCAGGGACCTGTTCCTAGGGTTAAGAAGAGACATATGCTATAATACATTAAAAAATATGATTTTTATTGAAAATATACTAAAAATATCATAAAAAGCAGGGAAAAACCTGAGCTACCACACAATATGTGGAACAGTATATCCATAGCAGTATGCGTGGCCAAAAAAAACTAAATCCAGAGTATTCAAATCAAATATCAAGTTAAGTGCAAGTGCAGACCAGCATATTGCAAAGTGCTAAGATCAGTCTTTAGAATACTTATATGAACATTTCCAGGTATACAGGTTGAAGCATAAGTATGTATAACAGAAAGCCACATTTACTTACAATCAATCATAGCCCGGTGTCCACATGTTTCCAAGGGGAAAAAGCATTGGCGAAGCGATGGCGTCGGGGTGCAGCTACACATAACATAGCACTCCGATGACATTGTTTCACCAATTTCATGGCTATGATATTCTGTGGCGCAGTGCACATGTCAGATGTTTTCCTGGCACAAAGTGGTCTCTGGAAAAAAATCTGAGACATGTCCGATTTTGATCCCAGTGTCTATACACAAACATCGGACTGCACTCAGATGACACATTCGTGTGAACCTACCTACAGAAAATCCTGTAAGCATCGCCCCCTTGTTAAAGAACATAAAAATTTGTAGTGACGCGCCCAGGGGATGCGCCCGGGCCTTGCTGTTGGTTTTGGGGGATGTCGCGGTGGCCGGCTCCCGGGCCAGTACTCTGGGGTCACTCTTAAAAGCAAAGGGAAGGGGGAAAGGGTGTATTGCATAGGGGAATGTTCGTGACGCCACCTGTGGTATCTGGTGAAGATCACCAGCGCTGCGACAGTCCTCTGAGGCCGGTGTTCAGGCAGCTTAGTTGGTGCGGCTCCCCACAGGTGGAGCGGGGCCTCAGGGCAGCGTAAGTGTAGGGATGCAGGACAGTGGGGACCCAGCAGGGTCAGAGGAGGAATAGGCACACACACGACAGTTCACTTCAGTACCTTTAATGGTGGTGTTTCTGGCACGGTCCAGGGTACTTCAGGGTGAAGAGTGCATATCAGGACTCTCCCCAGTGAGCGGGTGTGGGGCCTCCTGTTTCTTGCCTTTCTTTGATAAGTTTTTGACCTGCCTGGAGCTAGGCCTAACTTGGTCTCTGTCTTGCACCTGCTGACCTGGTGGTAGGGAATTCTGTTGGAGATCACACTCCCTGGTCTCTTGGGCCTCCGTGACTCCTGACCCTGGTATAACAGTCAGCTTTTTGGTGCTCCTGGGATGTATAGTTCACCAGGGGTTCCGGTTATTCCTGCTGGGGATATAGGCCCCCCTGTAGGCGCGGACCCGGTGTCCGGTAAATGGTTTTAGGGTGAGCTGGTTAAGCTCCTCTGCCCCCTATGTTGCTCTCTTTCCACTCGCCTTCGGCCACGCTCGGGGCCCTCACTAGGCTTCACGCTGCAGCAGGCACACTGCGCTTCGCCGCTCTTTTGGCGTCGGCACGCCCTAGGCTCACTAATCTGAGCTCACGGAGTCTGAACTGACCTGACAACCTCTCTGGCTGCAGCAGACTTCACACAGACTTCACTCTCTGTGGACTCCAGACTGCGACTCCAGA
The DNA here is from genome assembly GCF_046119375.1 of Phyllobates terribilis. Lineage (NCBI taxonomy): Eukaryota > Metazoa > Chordata > Amphibia > Anura > Dendrobatidae > Phyllobates > Phyllobates terribilis. The sequence continues at coordinate 686,585,323 of NW_027362764.1, forward strand.
CTTCAGACTGCAGACTGACTGCCTAGCTCCACCTTTCCTTTTTATATATCCCTAACGGGTTCTCTCTGCTGGTCTGAGGTGGAAGGTGGAGGTGTGTGAATGCTATGAGGGCCTCTTGTGGAGGAATCCGTCCATGCACCCCTCTGGGATCTGTGGCACCAATGCGCAGCAGGGCGCCACATTCCCCCCTAGCAAAGCTCAGTACTCCCGGACTGAAGTAATTTTTATAACAGATGACAACAATAACTCTTCCCTTTATGGGAGGCACTTTGCTTGAACGTTACATATAAAACATTAGAGATAATAAATAGATATGTACAATACAATAAGCAACCTCAGAATTCAAGTCTCTTCCGGCGAGGTCCCCTAACGGGGTGTCCATCTCACAGGTTAAAGTACTTGGTAGCTTGAGGGACCTGTCCAAAGCAAACCCTCCACGTAGGCTCTGGGGTGGCTGCAGGGCATGGCGATTCTCAGTTGGACCTCCCCTTGTGCCACACCAGACAGGTTTTTGTTCTGAGAACACCTAAAGGGGCACTCCAGGGAGTGCAATTATTTACAGCAAACAGTTTTTGGGCTGCACACAGTCCTCAGCCACAAAGTTCTTTATGAACCCTTATGGGTAACTAGAGGCAACCAGAAAAGTGTCCATCTCACTTAGATTGTCCATTATAAGGCAAAACACAAGTTAAAGAATTCATACATGAAAATACACAGAGTTTTCTTCTCTATTCTCTGTATCTGACAGGGGTCTGACCTCGTGTGCTACGTGTCGACCTACGTGGTACTGGGATGCGTGAGGCACTAGTGTTGGCACTACCTCCCATTCTGTCAGTTCTAAGTGTTGGGGGACTGCAGGGTTGCCTTAACCTCTCTACGGGACTGGCAAGTATACCATTGGCTGGGCCTTCTTGCTCTGCTCCAACCGGGGATCCTTCTTCCGGGGATTCTTCTTGAGCAGGCTCTTCTGAAGCACTTACAGGCTCCACTTGCTGTGGAGGGTCTTCTGGCTGTTGAAAGAAGTGGATCACAGGTATTATTACTGCTCCTCCTAGTTGAGGCCAATCTGCCGGGAAATCTCCTAAGTCAGTATGGAGTACTGCTTCTTTAGGCTCCTCCGGTACGGTGAGAGGCACTTCTTCTTGGGGTTTTAGCAGGTCTGGACACAACTTCAGATGGTCTCTAGATACCGTTGCAGTCGTTATTCCTCCGTCTTTGCTAATCAAACAGGTCTTCTTGTTATCAAATCTTGAATTTAACACAGTGTAGGGTTCTCTCTCCCACTGGTCATCAAGTTTGTGGTTTCTCCTTTTCCTCTTTAACACCACTTCTCCTGGTGTGAAGGGTTCTGCGGGCGCACTTTTATTGTAGTGGGCTTCCTGCCTGTCTCTTACCCAAGTGAGACTGTCTTCGACACAGGCCTGTACTCTTCTGTACTGCTCCTGTCTGGTCGTGTCCCAGTCCTCAGTGGACATATCTGCTTCTGGTTCTACAACACCAAGCTCCATGTCCATGGACAACTTCCCGGGTCTTGCTCGCATGAGATATGCTGGAGTACAATTGGTGGAACTCACAGGTATGTGGTTGTACAGATCTACCAGGTCAGGTAGTAGGTCTGGCCACTGATTTCTCTCCTCTAGTGGTAAGGTCTTCAGCAGGTCGATGACGATGTTATTCATCTTTTCACAGGGACCGTTGGTTTGGGGGTGGTACGGTGTGGTCTGGATCTTTTTACACCCGTACAGATGGCAGAACTCCTTGAACAGTTCGGCTTCAAAGGCTGGGCCTTGATCCATCAGCACCTGCTCCGGGTATCCATGGGGCCTGCAGAAGTACGCCTGAAACGTCTTTGCCGCAGTTTCTGCCGTCAGATCCTTGACGGGGGCGACCACCAGGAACCGGGAGTAGTGATCCACCATGGTCAGGGCATAGGAATATCCTGACCTGCTGGGTGACAGCTTGACATGATCCAGGGCCACGATCTCCAAGGGACGAGTCGTCTTGATGGGTTGCAGTGGTGACTTCTGGCTGCTGTAGTCTTTTCTTCTGAGGCTACAGGGTCCACAATTCCGGCACCACCTCTCAATGGAACTGCGCATTCCTACCCAATAAAACCGACACTTCAGCAGGGTTTCTAGCTTCTTACAGCCAAAGTGCCCCGCCTGATCGTGGTAGGCTTCCAACACCATCTGGATATCTGTCTTGGGCACTACGATCTGCCATACCATCTCATGGGTCCTCGGGTTGACGTACCTTCTCTCTATAGATGAACAGCCGGCTCCTCTCATTCCACAGTTGCTTGGCTTGTGGAGACGCGTCCTTCTCCAGGGAGGAACCTTCCTGGGCTATCAGTTCTTTAATACGACTGACAACCGGGTCGCTGTCCTGGGTCTCCTCCCAGCTGTGGTGAGGCAGGGGGTTTAATGTCTTACCGCGATGCCTCCAGGAGGCTCGTTGCTCGTGGACCACTTTATTACGGTGGAAGGCAGGTAGCTCAATCTCCTCCAAGTCCTCCACTTCTTCAGTGTCCGACTGGTGAGGCATCCTGGACAGGGCATCGGCGTTGGCGTTCTTGCGGCCCTCCCGGTACTTGATAGTGAATTGGTAGTTTGACAGCCGAGCCATCCATCGTTGTTCCATGGCTCCTAACTTGGCTGTTTCTAGATGAGTCAAGGGGTTGTTATCAGTGAAGGCAGTGAATTTACTGGAGGCTAGGTAGTGCTTGAACCGCTCGGTGATGGCCCAGACCAGGGCCAGGATCTCTAACATGAAACTGCTATAGTTCTCTGGATTCCTCTCGGTCGGGCGGAGCTTCCTGCTTGCATAGGCGATCGCCTTCTCTCGGCCATCCTGCTTCTAACTCAGTACAGCTCCTAATCCTTCGTTGCTGGCATCAGTGTACAGCAGGAACGGTTGGCTGTAGTCAGGGTAGGCTAGGATCTCTTCGCCGGTCAGGATCCCTTTCATCTCCTCGAAGGATTCAGCTTGCTCCTTACCCCACTGGAACGGGGGGTTTCTGCCTCTCCCGGACAGTCCTACCAGGAGATCTTTCAAAGGCGCCGCTCTCCTGGTATAGTCCTTCACAAACCTCCGGTAATATCCGACTAGTCCCAGGAACTGACGTACCTCCTTGAGGCTCTTCGGCTCCGGCCATTTCTGGACGGCAGTGACCTTCTCTGGGTCTGGTGCTACTCCCTCTGGACTAACGATATGCCCCAGGTACTGTACCTTTCGCTTGAGCAGGTGGCACTTTGAGGGCTTCAGCTTCATCCCATACCGGGACAGCAACTCAAATACCTCCGCCAGGTGCTTCAATTGGTCCTCATACGTTTTGGAGTACACTATCACGTCTTCCAGGTATAGTAGTACAGTCTTGAAGTTGCGGTGTTCCAGGCAGCACTCCATCAATCTCTGGAACATTCCGGGGGCGTTGCAGAGTCCAAACGGCATACTATTGAACTCGCTGAGTCCCATCGGGGTGGTGAAGGCCGTCTTCTCCCGATCCTCCTCAGCAACGGCTACTTGCCAGTACCCACTAGTGAGGCCAAGGGTGGAGAAGTAATTTGCAGACTTCAAGGCAGCCAGGGATTCCTCTATACGTGGTAAAGGGTATGCATCTTTATGTGCAATGCGATTTACTTGTCTGTAATCTACACACATTCTCATGCTTCCGTCCTTTTTCCTGACTAGAACTAGGGGAGCTGCCTAGGGACTACAACTATCCCTTACTACCCCTGCCTTCTTCATGTCATGCAACATCTCCTTCAAATTCTGGTGGTGTGCTGGTGGGATAGGCCTGTAAATTTCTTTGATGGATGGATGGTCACCTGTGGGGATATGGTGTTGAACCCACTTAATCCTCCCAAAGTCGAGTGGGTGCTTACTGAATACCTTCGCTTATTCCTGAACCACCCGGTGTACACCCTGCTTCTGATGGGCAGGAGTGGTGTCTGTCCCAACATGGAGCTGTTGACACCAATCCTCCACCTGGGTTGCCGGGTCATTATCCTCTACTTCGTCTGGTGAGGTTAAGGACTCCGCCATGTGTATGGAGTTGTTATTTACTGTGTACAATTTGGCAACAGTGGCATAGCATGGTAATCTAACCTCATCCTCCCCATAGTTCAGAAGACGGACGGGTACCCTCCCATTGCGTACATCCACTACCCCTCTGGCAGTTAAGAGTGTAGGTCTATGCTCTGAGCTAAGGGGCTCTACTACCGCCTGGTAGCTCCGTCCTTTGAGACCTATTGCTGCTCTACACCAAATCAGCATTTCACTCATCGGGGAATCACAATGGGTACCGAGTCTGTCACCCGTACATTACCAATTTCACCGCCTGTTAGCTTTACCTGTTGCTGGTACATAAGGGCTCGGATCTCTTTCTGGAGCGCCCTTCTCTGCCCTAGTCTGGCAGTGTCAGCTATCTGTTGGAGCAAGAACAACACTTCTCCCAAACAGTTACTAACAATATTTGTGCCAAGTACCATATACAAGTCTGTATCATCAGGATTAGTCTCTACTACAATTAGTCCCTGGTCCTTCAGTTCCATTCTACCCATCTTTACTGCCACATCCTTAACCCTGACTAGGTTAAGGGGGAGGCCGTTTGAGGCATACACGGAAAGATCTGGATCTGGTGGGTGAAGTTCGTCTATGGACCAGAACCTTTTGTAGAGGACATCAGGCATGATGGTTACCTGAGATCCTGTGTCCAGCAGAGAAGGTGTCGCGATGCCGTCCAGCACAATGGACAGGAAAGGTCTTCCTCCACGAACCTGTGGTACCAGTTTGATGGACCTGAGGGGTCTACTCTTGGGTTGTCGGCCCTCGGCCCCAGGATTTGCTCTTTTAAAGGACAGCTCCGGACGGCGTGACCTGTCTTGTGGCAGCGGTGGCAGGCAGGGCCCTTCGGCGGGCGGCATTGGTCGCTGGTCCTCCCAGGGGGTGGAATTGTCCTCCTCCTCCTTCTCATCCAGGTGACATCCTCAGGGCTGTCGGCTAGCAGGATCATTCCTTCCTCCTCCGTCCGCAGCTTCAGGGCACTCAGTAGTGGTCAGGGTTTTTCTCAACTGACGTACTTCAGAGCGCAGGCTGTCCAGCTCACTAGGGGACATTGCTGGAACCTTGGCTTCAGCAGCCACCGGGGAAAAGGTGGACGCTGCAGGCAATGGGGTGGCCCCACCCTGGTAACATTGGATAGCAGTTGTTTCTAGGGGCTGCAGTCCTTTTATAGCCATGTCCAGATGAGGGGAGTGACGGTACAGGGGTAGCACTACTGCAGCAAGGCATGTCCCCTGAAAGCCGGAGGAGTGTCAGCTCCAGTAAAGAGGGAAATAGGAGAGTAGGGCAGGCCAGGCAGGTGCTGGTAGTGGGGGACTCAATTATTAGGGGAACAGATAGGGCAATCTGTCACAAAGACAGGGATTGTCGAACAGTGTGCTGCCTACCTGGCGCTCGAGTCCGGCACATCGCTGATCGGGTTGACAGATTACTGGGAGGGGCTGATGAGGACCCAGCGGTCATGGTGCACATTGGCACAAATGACAAAGTTAGAGGTAGGTGGAAGGTCCTTAAAGATGATTTCAGGGAATCAGGCTGCAAGCTGAAAGCAAGGACCTCCAAGGTGGTATTCTCTGAAATACTACCGGCACCACGTGCCACGCCAGAGAGGCAACGGGAGATTAGGGAGATAAATAAGTCGCTCAAGAACTGGTGTAGGAAGGAGGGATTTGGGTTCCTGGAGAACTGGGCCGACTTCTCAGTTGGCTACAGGTTCTACGCTAGGGACCGGCTGCACCTTAATGGGGAGGGTGCAGCTGTGCTGGGGGAGAAAATGGCTAGAAGGTTGGAGGAGTGTTTAAACTAGGGATTGGGGGGAGGGTATTCATTTTATAGGTGGGGAAGATAGCGCAGATAGTGACCTGGGCACAAATAAAGAAATTGGGGGTGGGGTTAGAACAGTCAATAAAGTAAGAAGGAATAGAGGTACAGAGAGATACATAAAATGCATGTACACAAATGCCAGAAGCCTCACCAACAAAATGGAGGAATTAGAATTAATTTTGTTGGAAAATAATTATGACATGGTAGGGATATCTGAGACGTGGCTGGATGAGAGCCATGACTGGGCAGTTAATTTACAGGGCTATAGTCTGTTCAGAAATGACCATACAAACAAGCGAGGGGGGGTGTGTGTTTATATGTAAAATCATCCTTAAAACCTGTCTTGCGGGAGGATATATGTGAATCTAATGAAAATGTAGCGTCCCTGTGGGTGGAGATAAGGGGAGGGGGAAAAAATAATAAATTACTGATAGGGGTTTGTTATAAGTCTCCAAAAATAATGGAAGTAGCGGAGAATATCCTCGCAAAGCAAATAGATGAAGCAGCGACTCAAGTAGAAGTCATTATTATGGGAGACTTCAACTACCCTGAAATACATTGGGGGACAGAAACATGTAGTTCAAGCAAAGGAAATAAGTTTTTGACTACTATGAGAGACAATTACCTTTTACAACTGGTTCAGGACCCAACAAGAAGGGGGGCACTGCTAGACCTAATATTAACCAATAGGCCAGACAGCATATCAAATATACGAGTTGGGGGTCACTTGGGTAATAGTGATCAAAAAATAATACGTTTTCATGTAACCTTTAATAAGATGTGTAGTAGAGGGGTTACAAGGACACTAAACTTCAGGAAGGCAAATTTCCAACGGATAAGAGATGATCTTAGTGCAATAAACTGGGACGATATCCTGAGACATAAAGCTACACAAAGCAAATGGGAGACATTTATTAACATCCTGAATAGGACCTGTGCACAATATATACCCCTTGGGAATAAACATGCTAGAAATAGGAGGAAACCACTATGGCTAAATAGAGCTGTAAAGGGCGCATTAAGTGACAAAAAGAAAGCATTTAGAGAACTAAAGCAAGTAGGTAGTGATGAGGCATTAAATAAATATAGAAAATTAAATAAATTATGTAAAAACCAAATCAAGGCAGCAAAGATTGAGGCAGAGAGAATCATTGCCAGAGAAAGTAAAAATAATCCCAAAATATTCTTTAACTACATAAATAGTAAAAAACTAAAAAATGATAGTGTTGGCCCCCTTAAAAATAGTCTGGGTGAAATGGTGGATGAGGATGAGGAAAAAGCCAATATGCTAAATGATTTTTTTTCAACCGTATTTACACAAGAAAATCGCATGACAGAAAACATGATTAGTGATAACAAAAATTCTCCATTAAATGTCACTTGCTTAACCCAGCAGGAAGTACGGCGGCGTCTAAAAATCACTAAAGTTGACAAATCTCCGGGCCTGAATGGGATACACCCGCGAGTACTGCAGGAATTAAGTAATGTCATAGATAGACCATTATTTTTAATCTTTAAAGAATCCGTAATAACAGGGTCTGTACCACAGGACTGGCGTATAGCAAATGTGGTGCCAATATTCAAAAAGGGGACAAAAACTGAACTTGGAAATTATAGGCCGGTAAGCTTAACCTCTACTGTGGGTAAAATCCTGGAGGGTTTCCTAAGAGATACTATGATAGAGTATCTGAAGAAGAATAACCTCATGACCCAATATCAACATGGGTTTACGAGGGACCGTTCCTGTCAAACTAATCTGATCAGTTTTTATGAGGAAGCAAGTTCTGGACTGGACCAAGGAAATGCAGTGGATGTTGTGTATATGGACTTTTCAAAAGCTTTTGATACGGTTCCACACAAAAGGTTGATACATAAAATGAGAACAATGGGAATAGGGGAAAATATATGTATGTGGGTTAAGAATTGGCTCAGTGATAGGAAACAAAGGGTGGTTATTAATGGAAAACACTCAGACTGGGTCTCAGTTAACAGTGGGGTACCACAGGGGTCAGTATTGGGCCCCCTTCTTTTTAACATATTTATTACTGACCTTGTAGGGGGCATACAGAGTAATATTTCAATATTTGCAGATGACACTAAACTCTGCAGGGTAATCAATACAGAGGAGGACAATTTTATATTACAGGAGGATCTATGTAAACTAGAAGCTTGGGCGGATAAATGACAAATGAGCTTTAATGGGGATAAATGTAAGGTAATGCACTTGGGCAGAGGAAATAAAATGTATAATTATATTCTTAATTGTAAAACACTGGGCAAAACTGTAACTGAAAAAGACCTGGGTGTATTGGTGGACGACAAGCTCACGTTTAGTGGCCAGAGTCAGGCTGCTGTTGCAAAGGCAAATAAAATAATGGGATGCATTAAAAGAGGCGTAGATGCTCATGAGGAGAACATAATTTTACCTCTATACAAGTCATTAGTGCGACCACACTTAGAATACTGTGTACAGTTCTGGTCTCCGGTGTATAAGAAAGACATAGCTGAACTAGAGAGGGTGCAGAGAAGAGCGACCAAGGTTATTGGAGGACTGGGGGGTCTGCAATACCAAGACCGGTTATTACACTTGGGGTTTTTTACTGTGGAAAAAAGAAGGCTTAGGGGTGATCTTATTACTATGTTCAAGTACAGTGCCTACAAGTAGTATTCAACCTCCTGCAGATTTAGCTGGTTTGATAAGATGCAAATAAGTTAGAGCCTTCAAACTGCAAACGAGAGTAGGTTTTATGAACAGAAGCATAAATCTTACAAACCAAAAAGTTATGTTGCTCAGTTGAATTTTATTAAATTTTAAACATAAAAGTGTGGGTCAATTATTATACAACCCCTATGTTTAATATTTTGTGGAATAACCCTTGTTTGCAATTACAGCTAATAATCGTCTTTTATAAGACCTGATCAGGCCGGCACAGGTCTGTGGAGTTATCTTGGCCCACTCCTCCATGCAGATCTTCTCCAAGTTATCTAGGTTCTTTGGGTGTCTCATGTGGACTTTATTCTTGAGCTCCTTCCACTAGTTTTCAATTGGGTTAAGGTCAGGAGACTGACTAGGCCACTCCAACACCTTGACTTTTTCCCTCTTGAACCAGGCCTTGGTTTTCTTGGCTGTGTGCTTTGGGTCATTGTCTTGTTGGAATATGAAATTACGACCCATCTTAAGATCCTTGATGGAGGAGCGAAGGTTCTTGGCCAAAATCTCCAGGTAGGCCGTGCTATCCATCTTCCCATGGATGCGGACCAGATGGCCAGGCCCCTTGGCAGAGAAACAGCCCCACAGCATGATGCTGCCACCACCATGCTTGACTGTAGGGATGGTATTCTTGGGGTCGTATGCAGTGCCATCCAGTCTCCAAACGTCACGTGTGTGGTTGGCACCAAAGATCTCGATCTTGGTCTCATCAGACCATAGAACCTTGAACCAGTCTGTCTCAGAGTCCTCCAAGTGATCATGAGCAAACTGTAGACGAGCCTTGACATGACGCTTTGAAAGTAAAGGTACCTTACGGGCTCGTCTGGAACGGAGACCATTGCGGTGGAGTACGTTACTTATGGTATTGACTGAAACCAATGTCCCCACTGCCATGAGATCTTCCCGGAGCTCCTTCATTGTTGTCCTTGGGTTAGCCTTGACTCTTCGGACAAGCCTGGCCTCGGCACGGGAGGACACTTTCAAAGGCTGTCCTGGCCGTGGAAGGCTAACAGTAGTTCCATAAGCCTTCCACTTACGGATGATGCTCCCAACAGTGGAGACAGGTAGGCCCAACTCCTTGGAAAGGGTTTTGTACCCCTTGCCAGCCTTGTGACCCTCCACGATCTTGTCTCTGATGGCCTTGGAATGCTCCTTTGTCTTTTCCATGTTGACCATGTCTGAGTGCTGTTCACAAGTTTGGGGAGGGTCTTAAATAGTCAGAAAAGGCTGGCAAAAGAGATCTTTAATCCACACATGTGAAGCTCATTATTCTTGGTGTCTGAACTACTTCTTAATACTTTTGGGGGACCAAACAGAATTCTTGTGGTTTGAGGGGTTGAATAATAAATGACACTCTGAATTAACTTTTAACGTTTTTAAAAAAAAAAAAAAAAAAAAAATTTGCTGCAGTGCATTTCCCACTTCCAGGCTGATCTACAGTACAAATGTCACAATGCCAAGTTAATTCCGCATGTGTCAACCAGCTAAATCTGCAGGGGGTTGAATACTACTTGTAGGCACTGTATATGAGGGGACAGTACAAAGACCTTTCTACTGATCTGTTTACTCTGAGGCCTGAGACGGGGACAAGAGGGCATCTTCTACGTCTGGAGGAAAGAAGGTTTAACCCTCCGTCACATACAATATCGGTTCTAACGAGTTCACATACAATGTGACTGTCAGGCGCAGGCTAGAAAAATACCTATAATATCTAATGTTTGCAATTTCAGTGCTCTAAAAGTGATCAGTGACCTTCATAGGGATGTAATAAAAGAGACTACACATAATCAGATGCAAAAAAAAACCATTTACTTAACATAAAATTAATAACTCTGAAATACAAACATTTCAAAACTCCCGCCAAATAGTCCCCAGTTCGACTCTGTCAAAAAACTCTACAAAGAAAATTTATGGAAACAAACTTAATTTTAAGGTACCTTAAGTACTATTAAACACATATTCAATCAGAATTAGATCCTGAAGTTTCCCCAGAAAAATTACACTTGCAGAGCAAAGAGCAAGAATTACACATCATTTTTGCATGTGTCAGGCAGATTGCATTATGACATTTGTGACATTCATAATTAGAAAGCCTTCTGATTCCGCTTTCCGTGGTGCAGGTGGTGCATCTCCTTCTTTTGAGAGGTGGTGCAGGTGCTGAATTTTCACTATCATCTTCTGGGCGGAATCTTTTGAGCTGAACTTGAAGGCGAGAGGGGATACCGATTGTTTTCATACTTCTCCTGCGTAGCTCTCCAAGTACTAGTTCATGGGCCAATTTTTTCAGATAGAATCGTCTACGGAGTGGTTCAAGCTTGGTCCCTTTAAGAGAGGGGGAGCGCGCGCGCGCCCTAAGCACACTGCTGGGGAAGGAGCGCGTGCCGGAAGCAGCGGGGAGAGAAGCGCTGGAGGACGCCGCGCCAGGAGCGGGGAGGTGAGAGGGACGGCGTCTCTGCCTAATACGGGGCAGAGACGCTGATGCTACAGTACCCCCCCCCTTTAGGCCCCCTCTTTTTTTGTCCAGAAAGAAATTTTTCAAGGAGAAGCGGGGCGTTGATGTTCTCCCTGGGTTCCCAAGTTCTCTCCTCAGGACCAAACCCCTTCCAATCTACCAGAAAAAAGGTCTTTCCTCTTACACTCTTGGAGGCCAGAATACTCTCTACCTCAAAGACGTCATCAGCGGAAACCGGAGCAGGAGGGGCACCTGGATTATTGGAAAAAGAGTTAAAGACAACGGGTTTGAGGAGAGATACGTGGAAGGAGTTGGGAATCCGTAGGGTGGCCGGGAGTTTTAATTTGTAGGCCACAGGGTTAATTTGCCTGAGGACTTTGAAGGGACCAATGAATCGAGGGCCCAACTTGAAGGAGGGTACTTTGAGCCGCACATGTTTGGACGAGAGCCAAACCTTGTCTCCCGGACGGAATTGAAGCGGATCCAGACGTCTCTTATCAGCATATCTCTTCATCCGCTCAGAGGACAGAAGAAGAGCGGACCTGGTACTCTCCCAAATAGTAGAAAATTCGCTGACAAGAGACTCCGCAGCAGGGTTGTCCACAGAAACGGAGACAGGAAGCGGAATCCGGAGGTGCTGGCCATAGACAATAAAGAACGGGGACTTGGAAGAGGATTCGCTCTCGTGGTTATTATAAGAGAACTCGGCCCAAGGAAGGAGGTCCACCCAATCAGAATGGTGGGCATTAACAAAGTGCCGGAGATAGCTGGTAAGGATCTGATTGATCCGCTCCACTTGACCATTGGACTGAGGGTGGTAAGCGGAGGAGAAGTCCAGGGTGACGTCCAGCAGTTTACATGTGGCTCTCCAGAAGCGTGAGGTAAACTGAACCCCTCGATCCGACACGATGTGGAGGGGTAGGCCATGGAGACGGAAGATATGGCGAATAAAGTCCTTAGCCAGCTCAGGTGCAGACGGAAGACCAGGCAGGGGAATGAAGTGGGCCATTTTAGAGAAGCAGTCCGCGACCACCCAAATGACAGTACACCCGGCAGAGACAGGAAGATCGGTAATGAAGTCCATAGCGATGTGTTGCCACGGGGCAACAGGTATGGGAAGCGGCAGGAGATGACCAGCTGGTAAGTGTCTGGGAATTTTGTTGCGGCCACAAGATGAACAGGCAGAGACGAAGTCTACCACATCCTTACGCAGGGTAGACCACCAGTAATGCCGGGAAATGAGTAGGAAGGTCTTCTTTTGGCCGGCATGGCCAGCTAGTTTAGAAGAATGACCCCAGCGAAGAACCCTCTCACGGTCTGGAGGTGCCACGAACGTCTTGCTGGGTGGAAGACGAGTCAAATCCAAGGGGGCCACATTCATCACCTTGGAGGGGTCGATAATGTGCATAGGCTCCTCCTCTTGGTCGGAGGACAGGAAGGATCGGGACAAGGCATCAGCTTTGACATTTTTGTCCGCCAGGCGGAAATGAAGGATGAAATCGAAGCGGGCAAAGAACAAAGACCACCGGGCTTGACGTGGATTAAGTCTCTGGGCATTTTGGAGATATGCCAGGTTCTTGTGATCCGTATAGATGATCACCGGGTATAGAGCCCCTTCAAGCAGGTAACGCCACTCCTCCAGCGCCAATTTAACGGCAAGCAGTTCTCAGTCTCCTATGGAGTAATTGCGCTCAGAGGAGGAGAAGATTTTAGAGAAAAAGCCGCAGGTTACCATTCTCCCGGAGGAAGACTTCTGGGTGAGCACCGCTCCGGCTCCAGAGGAGGAGGCATCAATCTCCAGGTAGAACTGTTTGTTGCAGTCTGGACGGTGCAGCACAGGGGCAGAGGAGAAGGCTTGTTTCAGAGAAAGGAAGGCCTCCTCAGCTTCGGATGACCATACCTTGGGATTTGCTCCCTTACGGGTGAGCGCAGATATGGGCGCAGTCCGTGACGAGAAGAGAGGAATGAAGAGACGATAGTAATTAGCGAAGCCCAGGAATCGCTGTATCGCCTTCAAGCCCTCCGGACGGGGCCACTTTAGGACAGCAGAGAGCTTCTCGGGATCCATTCGCAAGCCTGTCTGGGAGATAACATAGCCCAGGAAAGGAAGAGAGGTGTGCTCAAAAAGGCACTTCTCGTATTTAGCATAGAGGTGGTTCTGCCTGAGCCTAAGCAGGACCTGACGAACATCCCTCCGGTGTGTGGGAAGATCCGGAGAGAAGACCAAGATGTCGTCCAGGTATACCACCACGCAGGAGTAAAGAAGGTCACGGAAGATGTCGTTGACCAGTTCTTGGAAGACGGCGGGAGCATTGCAGAGACCGAAGGGCATCACACGGTACTCATAGTGTCCGTCCCGGGTATTAAATGCTGTTTTCCACTCGTCTCCCTGACGGATACAGACCAGGTTATACGCTCCACGTAGATCCAGCTTGGAGAAGATCCTGGCGCCTTTAAGACGATCAAATAACTCAGAGATGAGCGGAAGGGGGTATTTATTTTTAACCGTGATCTGATTGAGTCCTCTATAGTCAATACAGGGGCGTAGCGAGCCGTCTTTCTTTTTGACAAAGAAGAATCCGGCTCCAGCCGGGGAGGTAGATTTCCGGATAAATCCCCTAGCCAGATTCTCTTCAATGTACTCAGACATGGCCCGGGTCTCGGCTGCAGACAACGGGTAGATACGCCCACGGGGAGGAGTGGTGCCAGGTACCAGGTCGATCGGGCAGTCATATGGCCTATGGGGTGGCAACGTCTCTGCTTCCTTCTTACCGAAGACGTCCGCATAGGGCCAGTAAGGAGCCGGGAGACCTGGTAAATTAGCTGGAGTAGGCGGAGGGCGAGCTGGGCGGACCGGAACCAGGCAGGTCCTATGGCAGTCTGGACCCCATCGGAGTACTTCACTGGATCGCCAGTTCAATACGGGTTCGTGTGTCTGGAGCCAAGGTAGACCTAGCAACAGGGAGTGAGAAAGTCCGGACAACACTTGGAATGAGATTTCCTCAGAGTGCAGCATTCCCACCTGCAGGGTTATGGGTTCAGTGACGAGCAGGATGGTCTCCGAGAGAAGTCTTCCATCCACGGAGGCGACTGATAAAGGTTCAGCCAGGGACTTGGTGGGAATACGGTATCTCTCTACCAGAGACTGGGAGATGAGGTTTCCAGCAGCTCCAGAATCCAGGTGGGCGAGTTCAAAGTGACAGTTTTCTCCCCAAGCAATAGAGACCGGTAAAGTCAGAGACGGAGAGGGCTTACTTTTGTCTAGGACGACCTCTCCGAGTGGTCCTAGACACTGGCGTTTCCTGGCTTCTCCGGGCAGGAACGGATGAAGTGCTCCATACTGCCACAATAGAAACAGCTTCCCTCGGCTCGGCGAGATTCTTGGCGAGATCTGACCATCTTGGTCTGGTCGATCTGCATAGGTTCAGGCGAGAGCGCCCGCGGAGTGACTGATTGAGAGGCAGGTCTCAGGGAAGTAGGAGCAGAGCAAGAAAAGTCTTTCTCCCAGGTAGTCTCTTTGGCACGTTCTTGGAACCGGATGCCAATCCGGGTAGCTAGTGACACCAGGTCATCCAGAGTGGTAGCAATGTACCGACCAGCTAACTCGTCTGTAATCCGACCGGAAAGACCCTCCCAGAAGACGGACACCAGAGCCTCATTTTCCCAGGCAAGCTCAGAAGCGAGGGTGCTTAACCGTATGGCATATTGGCCCATGGTGAGACTCCCTTGGCGGAGACGTAGCAGAGAGGAGGCAGAAGAGGTTTTCCGTCCAGGTTCATCGAAGACTTTCCGGAAAGCAGCGAGGAAAGACGGCAGGTCGGACACCAGGGGATCCTCTCTCTCCCACAGGGGATTTAGCCATGCCAGTGCCTCCCCAGTAAGATGGGACATGATGAAGGCCACCTTGGCCCGGTCGGAGATGAACTGGTATGCCAATAGCTCAAAGTGCAGGGTGCACTGGTTTATGAAACCCCGAGCTAAAGTAGGTTCGCCGGCAAAGCGTGGAGGTGCCAGAAGCCGAGGTCCATAGTCGGGTACCATGAAGGGACTGGATTGCGGTACCGCAGGAATGGGCACGGCTGAACCAGAGGTAGACATAGACAAGTCACACAATGCGCCTAGACGAGAGTTAACGGACCGTAGATAGGACAGTACCACCTCCTGCTGAGTTTTCTGACGTAAGACTTCCTGGTGCAGATCGGAGATCTGGGGGCCCCCGGGTTCCATGGCCCGAGCAAACTGTAACGGGTCTGGGAGGTGGAACCTCTGAGCAACAATACAAGGGGGCGGTCCTTGTAAGGAAGCGGGTGACTCCCAGGGAAGACGGGCAGGTAGTCACGGCAAGTGACAGGGACAGTCTCTGGGTAGAAGGGCAGGTAGTCACGGCAAGTGACAGGGACAGTCTCTGGGTAGAAGGGCAGGTAGTCACGGCAAGTGACAGGGACAGTCTCTGGGTAGAAGGACGGGTACTCACGGCAAGTGACAGGGACAGTCTCTGGGTAGAAGGACAGCAGGCAGGTGGCTGGTGAGCGCTCCCAGGTGAGCGGGCAAGAGTCTCTGGACAGGCAGGTGGTCACGGCAAGTGACGGCAGAGCCTCCAGGTAGGCTAGCAGGCAGGTAGCAGGTGAGCGCTACCAGGTGAGCGGGCAAGAGTCTCTGGACAGGCAGGTGGTCACGGCAAGTGACGGCAGAGCCTCCAGGTAGGCTAGCAGACAGGTAGCAGATGAGCGCTCCCAGGTGAGCGGGCAGGCTGGTCCATAGACAGACTGACAGGTGTCGGAAGGCAGACCGTCGGACCGCAGGCTTGCAAGCAGGTAAATGGATATCAGGCAGGTATCAAGCAGGAATCTGGCAGGTGACTGGCAGGAAACAGGCAGGAATCTGGCAGGTGACTGGCAGGTGACTGGTAACGGGACCTGAGGGCTGAAGCAGAGTGAAGGCTTTGCTACAACATTGCTCGGGCACCTCCATTTTGGAGGAGGTGCCTTAAATAAGAGAGGTCCTCCGGCAATTGGCCGAGGACTCCTTAGGACGGCGCGCGCGGTCCCTTTAAGAGAGGGGGAGCGCGCGCGCGCCCTAAGCACACTGCCGGGGAAGGAGCGCGTGCCGGAAGCAGCGGGGAGAGAAGCGCTGGAGGACGCCGCGCCAGGAGCGGGGAGGTGAGAGGGACGGCGTCTCTGCCTAGTACGGGGCAGAGACGCCGATGCTACAATTTCTATGAAATATCCTCACACTTTGTGCTATACATTCATAAAACAAGCTAAATAAACAATTGTGATGAATAAAAACATAAAATACCAACCTTATTGAGTGTGACGTGTTCACATACAATGAGCCTGAGAGATTAGCGCAGTTATATCTGTCCTCCTGAAGCTCTGCAATCCAACTGTGGTATGAGGTTTCACAGAGCTGCTAGAGACAGGAGACTACCTGGAGGGAGGGGATTTCCTCACAATCTGGTGAGGAAGGAGAAATGAAAGTAAAAAAGATGTGCCTGTCAGGCCTATTGTATGTGACGGAGGGTTAATCATAATCACAGACGGGGATTCTTTACTGTAAGAGCAGTGAGACTATGGAACTCTCTGCCGCATGATGTTGTAATGAGTGATTCACTGTTAAAATTTAAGAAGGGCATGGATGCCTTTCTTGAAAAGTATAATATTACAGGTTATATGGTTATATATACTAGATTCCTTGATAGGGCGTTGATCGAGGGAACTAGTCTGATTGTCGTATGGAGTCGGGAAGGAATTTTTTTCCCCAATGTGGAGCTTAGTGTTTGCCACATGTTTTTTTTTTGCCTTCCTCTGGATCAACAAGTTAGGCTATGGGTTGAACTAGATGGACTTAGTCTTCCTTCAACCTTAAAAAAACAAAAACAAAACTAAAACTATGTTTAAGGGTGTCAAAGGTGGCATCTGGATGATCCAGGGACCACCAACGCACAGTCCTGCTCTCCTCTTGAGACCTCAGTCCCCGGATAAACTGTTCCTTCAGCATTTTATTTTCATTATCGATGCTGGTTGTACTAACCTGTTTCAGAGCTCACAGGGCCCCTTGTAAACGCAAGGCATAGTCCCGAACACTGTCCTCCGGTTGCTGAGAGCAGTTGTAGAACCTCATCCGGAGGTCTGTCTCAGTACGATTCTCAAAGACAGTCTGTAACTTTTTAAAGATTGCGGACACTGACTCCTGGTCTGCGGCCGACCAGGTTTCTACTTCTCGCTTCCCAGCACCAGTCAATTGTCCCAATACAACAGCGGCTCTTTGCTTGCCTGTCATAGAGTACATGTCCAGTATACCGCATATTTTCCCTTTGAATCCAGACAGGGTATCCGGTTTGCCGCTGTACTGGGGGAGCCACTTCGCTCCAGGGATGTACGGTAGGGCCATGGGTATGACAGGGGTGACAAGCACTGTTGGAGGAGCGGCTGCTCCGGCCTGCTCGGCGCCGAGCGTGGGTTGATCATCAGGGCGGTTAACTGGTACTCCGGCATTGTGCTGTTCTTCGGACATTCTGGCACCCCCCTTGCGAACCGTGGCCTACCTTCTTTTCTTTTCTTCCGGTAGGCCGCAGCTCCGCAGGTGACGGTCTGCCTTCAGGACCTTGCGTCGCTTGCGTCCTACGTCAGAGCGTTCACCAGCGCTCCTTCCAGGACCTGGTGCTTCCTGGTTTGACGTCGAGGCATGGGGCGTGTCCGGGGCTTCGCGCACTTCAGCAAGTACGACTCTCAGTTTCCCGCGGTTACGCCCTTCTTCCCGCTCGGCGGCACAACAATGGCGGCGATCTTCGCCACAGTTAAATACACAGTTCTGATTAAAGGCGCACAGTACCCGGTATCAATGGGCACAACACTCCGTCGTTGCAGCGGGCACGGAATCCTGTTCGTGACGCCAGGAAGAGATGACGCACCCAGGGGATGGGGACGACTCGGCGCCCGTGCCTTGCTGTTGGTTTTGGGGGATGTCGCGGTGGCCGGCTTCCGGGCCCGTACCCTGGGGTCACTCTTAGAAGCAAAGGGAAGGGGGAAAGGGTGTATGGGATAGGGGAATGTTCGTGACGCCACCTGTGGTGTCTGGTGAAGATCACCAGCGCTGCGACAGTTCTCTGAGGCCAGTGTTCAGACAGCTTAGTTGGTGCGGCTCTCCACAGGTGGAGCGGGGCCTCAGGGCAGAGTAAGTGTAGGGATGCAGGACAGAGGGGACCCAGCCAGGTCAGAGGAGGAATAGGCACACACACGACAGTTCACTTCAGTACCTTTACTGGTGGTGTTTCTGGCATGGTCCAGGGTATTTCAGGGTGAAGGGTGCATATCAGGACTCTCCCCAGTGAGCGGGTGTGGGGCCTCCTGTTACCTGCCTTTCTTTGATAAGTTTTTGACCTGCCTGGAGCTAGGCCTAACTTGGTCTCTGTCTTGCACCTGATGACCTGGTGGTAGGGCCTTCTGTTGGAGATCACACTCCCTGGTCTCTTGGGCCTCCGTGACTCCTGACCCTGGTATAACAGTCAGCTTTTTGGTGTTCCTGGGACATATAGTTCGCCAGGGGTTCCGGTTATTCCTGCTGGGGATATAGGCCCCCCTGTAGGCGCGGACCCGGTGTCCGGTAAATGGTTTTGGGGTGAGCTGGTTAAGCTCCTCTGCCCCCTATGTTGCTCTGTTTCCACTCGCCTTCGGCCACGCTCGGGGCCCTCACTAGGCTTCACACTGCAGCAGGCACACTGCGCTTCGCCGCTCTTTTGGCGTCGGCACGCCCTACTCTCACTAATCTGAGCTCACTGAGTCTGAACTGACCTGACAACCTCTCTGGCTGCAGCAAACTTTACACAGACTTCACTCTCTGTGGACTCCAGACTGCGACTCCAGACTTCAGACTGCAGACTGACTGCCTAGCTCCACCTTCCCTTTTTATATATCCCTAACGGGCTCCCTCTGCTGGTTTGAGGTGGAAGGTGGAGGTGTGTGAATGCTATGAGGGCCTCTTGTGGAGGAATCCGTCCATACACCCCTCTGGGATCTGTGGCACCAATGCGCAGCAGGGCGCCACAGTAGCAACTAAGAAGGCCCATATCATTGGAACTGTATGGTGGACTGAAAAAAAAAAGTACCCTCGGGAACAGTGGGAGTAAAATAAATAAGAGCAAAAACAAGTGATAACTTACTGATAGCTGGGGTCCAACCATTGGGACCTCCAGTGATCCTTAGAATAGACTTCTTCCTCTTGTTCTTTTTAAGTTAGAAAGCTTTAGACTCGGAATTTACTGCAACCCCAGATTTATGACTTAGGTAAATCTGATCCCTTAGTGTTACAGTGAATCCCATCTCCTGTCCAGAGGCCTGGCTATGGCACATAAGACGCAGACATGTGGTGTGGTAAGGATGTGAAGTGTCATAACCACTGGGGTTCAGTGGCCACCACTAATGTCTGCCTTGCAGGACTAAGGTAGTGGCCTCCTTCGAGAAACTATGTAATTACATAGATGTCAAGGGAAAATACATCTCATGTGGATTTTAGCTCAGAGGATTTATGTCTATAACATTTGTGACAATAACCGATAACAAAGGAAGGACAGCTTACTTGAAGAATAAGGATACCAATTGCACAGAGATTTGTAGTACTGCAAGAAACCAAGAAAAAGCAAAATCCAGCAAGAGGATCCATAAAAAAAAATCACCTTTAGGGCTCATACCCATATGTGAGAAAAAAAACGTTCCGTATTCTGGACCGAAAAAAAGGACGAGTGTCATGCGAGTGTCATATGATTTTCATGAGAGGACAATGCGATTTTTCACACCTAGCATCCGTATGACATCCGTATGACATCCATATGCAATGCATTTTTTTTCTCTGCAACTATTATTCTGCCGTCATTTACAGCACCATTTACAGAGTTCTATGCTACAGAATGGTAATGTATCCGTAAAAATTGGATGGCATACGGATGGTCCGTATGCCGTCCGTTTTTTTTCTCGCACCCATCGACTTGCATTGGCTAGTCTCGTCCAAGATACACTGCGATTTTTATCTCAGTCCGATTTCAGCTGAGAAAAAAATCACAGATGAGATGTAACCCATTGAATAACATTGGTCAGAGTGCAATCCGATTTTTTAACAGATTGCATTCGTCCGTTTTCTCGCAGATGAGTATGAGCCCTTATTATAACATGATAAAATCCTTCCAACAACATAGAAATATCAGACGTTTCAGACACAGTCTTTAGTTATTACCTTAAAGCAGTTCTCCCACAAACAAAAGTTCATTTTAATCAATAGATTGTAGAATAACAATAAATTCCACAATTGGATGTGATTAAATAAAATGTTCCTGTGCTGAGATAATCTTATAAATGTGCCCCTGCTGTGTACTGTGTAATGGCTGTGTCTGACCGTGCAGGAACATGGTCTGATCATACCACAGCTCCTGGGCAGGGGAGGAAGCAAAAAAGTATACAGACATTTTAGCACGGGATCGCACATGCTTCTTTCTTTGAAGTAAAACATTTGTTTAAAAAAATAACAGGCAGGGAAATGTTTTATCTTACAGAAAGAATCAGCTGTGATCCCTTGCTGTAATGTCTGTATACTCTTTTGCTTCCTCCCCTGCCCAGGAGCTGTGGTATGATCAGACCATGTTCCTGCACGGTCAGACACAGCCATTACACAGTACACAGCAGGGGACATTTATAAGATTATCTCAGCACAGGAACATTTTATTTAAACACATCCAATTGTGGAAGTTATTATTCCAAGATCTATTGATTAAAATGAACTTTTGTTTGTGGGAGAACCCCTTTAAGTAAAGACTGTATCTGAAACGTGTCTGATCTTTCTATGGTGTTGGATGGATTTTTTCTACGTGCATTTTAAGATGTTATAATAAAGGTGATTTTTATGGATCCTCTTGCTGAATTTTGCTTATTTGTGGCAATAGTTATATAGATTTCAGTACAGAGTTGTAAATATACACTTTGTGTACCCATATAATTAAAAAAAGTAAAAACTTCAAAATCACAAAATTATTTACAAGAAATACATTTTAGTACAGAATGGATTTTTCCTCCGAGGAGTTACAGATGTAATTCTGAATGTGTTCTGTGGAAGCATCCTGTGAATTTATAAACTAATTTTATTTTCCCCTGAAGATTTCTCTAATAATCGTGACTTCCATCAACAAGAAAACAGACGTGACATTATACCCGAAACAAACAAACAATTTCTACAATTCAAATTTCCCAATGACGAGATGTCACTTGCTGCTGTACACATTTGTAAAAATGTTTTTACTGTACGATTGTATAGAGAAAAACTAAGTAACTGAAGTCAGTCGGCTGTGGAGATAGTTATTAAGGGATCTAATAGCCATAACTGAAATGAGCCAATAATTATAAATCAAGAATACAAGAAAGAGATGAGAAACAGTAATGAGAAACGTTGTTGACATTATGCACATTGACAGCAGTAATAAATCCTGTTCACGACGACATTTACTGCAGTGTTCACCCCCGGGGATATTCACTATTAGCTGAGATATGGCTCTGTTTAGTAAAACTGCTTCTTGGTCAGAGTAACATATTCATGTCCGCGGTTCAGATCCATTTAATTCTTCTTCAAATTATATAAACCTAAAAGCACTGAGAAAAGTGTTCTCTATGGGCCCGTGTGCATGACCGTATTTCGAACTGACAAAACATCGGATCGCACTCGGATCAATGTTATTCCATGGGACCGTGCTCTTCTCCAATTTTTTCCTCTTACCAAGCCAGTCCAAGGAAAAATAATCGCTGCATGCCCGAGTTTGTTCCGATATTTGGATCGCATTCAGCCATGCAAGTCAATGAGTCTGTGGAAACCTTTGGACTGCACGCGGATGACGTCTGAGCGCACTGTGATTTTCACGGACTGACAGAATGGAGAAGATGAATCAAGAGAGAAATAAAAGTCTTATCAGAATGGGATTTGCATAATCGGCTAAATTCTCTCGTATGAGAGAATATACGCTGGTGTGACCTTTGCATAAGATTACAGTCAGACGGGTGTATAACACAGACGAGGGTCACATCGCAATGCTCGGACTAGCCGGCAGCTATTCTGACCTGAGCTTGACAGCTGCCTAGAAATACATGCTAACATCTCGAGTCAAGAGAGCCGCTGGCCAGACCGAGCATCGCGTTATGACCCTGCGTCCTAAATATGAGAATTTCTACACCTGTGCATAACAAATGTGGCCTTACTTATAAGATAATTTTATAAAACTATATACTTACAGTGACTAGTAACCAATGCAATGCAACAGCCTATATATTACTGTATGTAGGTGACCGCCTTCTCTGTGCTTATGTTTCAGTATAATGCAGTGGTCATCCCATGGCTGGCTATGTAAGGCTATGGACAGAGTAGATATATATGGAATCTATTTAGAGTCTTCAGTTCTGCCATCATCGTTTCGCGTTTGTATGAGCTTTCTTTTAAATTTCGCACTAGCGCCGCCCTTGCTGTGGGTAGTGCTTGCACACATTCATATGCTGGCGCTCTTCAGTGAATTGCGCACGCTCAGATTAACCTCCTGCGGTCTCCAGCAAAATGGCAGAGGAGCCCTGGCAGAGCTGAAGACCCTGCTCACAGTCCCGCCCCACAGTCCCACCCCGATGCACGAAGAGACTATTGCACCAAAACTTCTAATGTGAATTAAACAAGAACCAGGCTACGGATTTTTTCACTACAGGTATCCATTAAATCAATATAACAGGGCAGTGAGGCAATTAGCTGGGTGACAGTTAGAAGGGGTGGTAGAGGGAAGAGTGCCAGGGAGGCTAGTCCTGATCTGGCACACCCCAATAAGTTTGCAAAGTTGGCAGATGAGGGGGGGTGTCGGTACAGGGGTAGTACAGCTGCAGCAAGGCATGTCCTCTGAAAGCCGGAGGAGTGTCAGCTCCAGTAAGGGGGGAAATAGGAGAGCAGGGCAGGCCAGGCAGGTGCTGATAGTGGGGGACTCAATTATTAGGCGAACAGATAGGGCAATCTGTCACAAAGACAGGGATCGTCAAACAGTGTGCTGCCTACCTGGCGCTCTAGTCCGGCACATCGCTGATCGGAGTGACAGATTACTGGGAGGGGCTGGTGAGGACCCAGCAGTCATGGTGCACATTGGCACAAATGACAAAGTTAGAGGTAGGTGGAAGGTCCTTAAAGATGATTTCAGGGAATTAGGCTGCAAGCTTAAAGCAAGGACCTCCAAGGTGGTATTCTCTGAAATACTACCTGTACCACGTGCCACGCCAGAGAGGCAATGGGAGATTAGGGAGATAAATAAGTGGCTCAGGAACTGGTGTAGGAAGGAGGGGTTTGGGTTCCTGGAGAACTGGGCTGACTTCTCAGTTGGCTACAGATTCTACACTAGGGACGGGCTGCACCTCAATGGGGAGGGTGCAGCTGTGCTGGGGGAGAAAATGGCTAGAAGGTTGGAGGGGTGTTTAAACTAGGGATGAGGGGAGGGTATTCATTTTATAGGTGGGGAAGATAGTGCAGATAGTGACCTAGGCACAAATAAAAAAATTGGGAGTGGGGTTAGAAGAGTCAATATAGTAAGAAGGAATAGAGGTACACAGAGATACATAAAATGCATGTACACTAATGCCAGAAGCCTCACCAACAAAATGGAGGAATTAGAATTAATTTTGTTGGAAAATAATTATGACATGGTGGGGATATCTGAGACATGGCTGGACGAGAACCATGACTGGGCAGTTAATTTACAGGGCTATAGTCTGTTCAGAAATGACTGTACAAACAAGCGAGGAGGGTGTGTGTTTATATGTAAAATCATCCTTAAAACCCATCTTGCTTGAGAATTTATGTGAATCTAATGAAAATGTAGAGTCCCTGTGGGTGGAGATAAGGGGAGGGGGAAAAAATAATAAATTACTGATAGGGGTTTGTTATAAGTCTCCAAAAATAATGGAAGCAGCGGAGAATATCCTCATAAAACAAATAGATGAGGCAGCGACTTAAGGAGAAGTCATTATTATGGGGGACTTTAACTACCCTGAAATACATTGGGGAACAGAAACCTGTAGTTCAAGCAAAGGTAATAAGTTGTTGACAACTTTGAGAGACAATTACCTTACACAACTGGTTCAGGACCCAACAAGAAGGGGGACACTGCTAGACCTCATATTAACCAACAGGCCAGACCGCATATCAAATATACGAGTTGGGGGTCACTTGGGTAATAGTGATCACAAAATAATAAGTTTTCATTTATCCTTTAATAAGATGTGCAGTAGAGGGGTTACAAGGACACTAAACTTCAGGAAGGCAAATTTCCAACAATTGAAAGATGATCTTAGTGCAATAAACTGGGACGATATCCTGAGACATAAAACCACACAAAGCAAATGGGAGACATTTATTAGCATCCTGAGTAGGACCTGTGCCCAATATACACCCTATGGGAATAAACATGCTAGAAATAGGAGGAAACCACTGTGGCTAAATAGAGCTGTAAGGGGCGCAATAAGTGACAAAAAAAAGCATTTAGAGAACTAAAGCAAGTAGGTAGTGATGAAGCATTAAATAAATACAGAACATTAAATAAATTCTGTAAAAACCAAATCAAGGCAGAAAAGATTGAGACAGAGAGAGACTCATTGCCAGAGAAAGTAAAAATAATCCCAAAATATTCTTTAACTACATAAATAGTAAAAAACTAAAAAATGATAGTGTTGGCCCCCTTAAAAATAGTCTGGGTGAAATGGTGGATGAGGATGAGGAAAAAGCCAATATTCTAAATGATTTTTTTTCAACAGTACTTACACAAGAAAATCGCATGACAGAAAACATGATTAGTGATAACAAAAATTCTCCATTAAATGTCACTTGCTTAACCCAGCAGGAAGTACGGCGGCATCTAAAAATCACTAAAGTTGACAAATCCCCGGGCCCGAATGGGATACACCCACGAGTATTGCAGGAAATAAGTAACGTCATAGATAGACCATTATTTTTAATCTTTAAAGATTCCATAATAACAGGGTCTGTACCACAGGACTGGCGTATAGCAAATGTGGTGCCAATATTCAAAAAGGGGCCAAAAACCGAACTTGGAAATTATAGGCCAGTAAGCTTAACCTCTACTGTGGGTAAAATCCTGGAGTGTTTTCTAAGAGATGCTATACTAGAGTATCTGAAGAAGAATAACCTCATGACCCAATATCAACATGGGTTTATGAGGGACCATTCTTGTCAAACTAATCTGATAAGCAATTATGAGGAGGCAAGTTCTGGACTGGACCAAGGAAATGCAGTGGATGTTGTGTATATGGACTTTTCAAAAGCTTTTGATACGGTTCCACACAACAGGTTGACTTGATACATAAAATGAGAACAATGGGGATAGGGGAAAATATATGTATGTGGGTTAAGAACTGTCTCAGTGATAGGAAACAAAGGGTGGTTATTAATGGAACACACTCAGACTGAGTCACAGTTAACAGTGGGGTACCACAGGGGTCAGTATTGGGCCCCCTTCTTTTTAACATATTTATTACTGACCTTGTAGGGGGCATACAGAGTAGTATTTCAATATTAGCAGATGACACTAAACTCTGCAGGGTAATCAATACAGAGGAGGACAATTTTATATTACAGGAGGATCTATGTAAACTAAAAGCTTGGGCTAATAAATGGCAAATGAGCTTTAATGGGGATAAATGTAAGGTAATACACTTGGGTAGAGGAAATAAAATGTATAATTATATGCTTAATTGTAAAACACTGGGCAAAACTGTCACTGAAAAAGACCTGGGTGTATTGGTGGACGACAAGCTCACGTTTGGTGGCCAGTGTCAGACAGCTGCTGCAAAGGCAAATAAAATAATGGGATGCATTAAAAGAGGCATAGATGCTCATGAGGAGAACATAATTTTACCTCTATACAAGTCACTAGTGCGACCACACTTAGAATACTGTGTACAGTTCTGGTCTCCGGTGTATAAGAATGACATGGCTGAACTAGAGCGGGTGCAGAGAAGAGCAACTAAGGTTATTAGAGGACTGGGGGGTCCGCAATACCAAGACAGGTTATTACACTTGGGGTTATTTACTTTCGAAAAACGAAGGCTTAGGGGTGATCTTATTACTATGTACAAGTATATGAGGGGACAGTACAAAGACCTGTCTACTGATCTTTTTACTCTGAGGCCAGAGACGGGGACAAGGGGGCATCTTCTACGTCCGTCTGGAGGAAAGAAGGTTTAATCATAATCACAGATGGGGATTCTTTACTGTAACAGCAGTGAAACTATGGAACTCTCTGCCGCATGATGTTGTAATGAGTGATTCACTACAAAAATTTAAGAAGGGCATGGAAGCCTTTATTGAAAAGTATAATAATACAGGTTATATATACTAGATTCCTTGATAGGACGTTGATCCAGGGAACTAGTCTGATTGTCGTATGGAGTCAGGAAGGAATTTTTTCCCCAATGTGGAGCTTAGTGTTTGCCACATGTTTTTTTTTTGCCTTCCTCTGGATCAACATGTTAGGCTATGGGTTGAACTAGATGGACTTAGTCTTCCTTCAACCTTAAAAACTATGTTACTATGTTACTATGTATTATGGCCACACATTTACTTTAACAGGATCATGATGACAGTTTCCCTTTAAGTTTTATTGAAAATGTTTAGATGTGAATCTGTGCAGATGCTTTAATAGCTCCCTGCTCCACTTTCTACTTTGAACTCAATCTCAGGAGCAGAATTTTAAATCAGTTGTTCAGGCATACTGTATAATATTGATGACCTCTCCTGAGAATAATATGGTGGGGGGAGCTGTGTGTCGGATGCCCACCAATCTTATACTGATTAGGAAGAAGGAAATATGGATGCGCCATTTCTGGGGCGGCTGACGGCTGGTGTTTCTAGCCTGGGAGGGGGCCAATATTCATGGCACCCTTCCTGGGCTATTAATATCAGCCCCCAGCTGTCTGCCTAGCCTTTGCTAGCTATTAAAATAGGGGGGACCCCATGTCATTTTTTTTGTTGGGACCCCCATTTTAATAGTTAGTAAAGGCTAGGTATTCTGTTGGGGGCTGATATTAGTAGCCTGGGAAGCTCCGTGGGTATTACCCCCTTCCCAGGGTTCAAACATCTGCCCCAGCCGTCTGCTTAGCCTCCGCTAGAGACTAAAATTACAGGGAATCCTACGCCAATTTTTTTTTTAATAAATCCTTTATTTTAACACTAAATTACAAGTACAGTAACCAACACTGTCACTGTACTTATTATATATGTGACTGACATGTTTCTATCTATCTAATCTATGTGTGATGCTCTATTCTTTCTGTTCTAAATTGTCGGGTACCGGTGTATGCCGCTGCTGAATTGCCGGCTTTTCATGTTTCACTGTGAGCACTGTTCCCATCGATTTGGGCAATCACTGTAATGCGACAACCACCATGGCTGTGGCATTACAGTGAGTGGCAGACAATCCCTGCATGATTGGTGCTCTAAATAGCGCCAAACATGCAGGATGGGGACCCGAGCTCCAGCCCGAGCATCTCGAAAGTACTCGACGAGCTCCGAGCATCTCGAGTACTGAGATGATTAGGCGAGTACCGAGCAGTGGCGAGCATGCTTGCTCATCACTAGTGGGCATTCATCACCAATCAGCCGTCATCAGTATCAGATCTGTGGGCATTCACCACCAATCAGCAGTCATCAGTATCAGATTATTGGGCATTCACCACCAATCAGCAATCATCAGTATCAGATCTGTGGACTTTCATCACCAATCAGCAGTCATCAGTATCAGATCTGTTGACATCCCTACCAATCAGCAGTCATCAATATCAGATCTGTGGGCATTCACTACCAAACAGCAGTCACCAGTATCAGATCTGTGGGCATTCATCACCAATCAGCATTCATCAGTATCAGATATGTGGGCATTCATCACCAATCAGCAGTCATCAGTATCAGATATATGGGCATTCACCACCGATCAGCAGTCATCACTATCAGATCTGTGGGCATTCACTACCAATCAGCAGTCATCAATATCAGATCTGTTGGCATCCCTACCAATCAGCAGTCATCAATATCAGATCTGTGGGCATTCACCACAAATCAGCAATCATCAGTATCAGATCTGTGGGCATTCACCAGCAATCAGTGGTCATAAATATCAGATCAGTGAGCATCCAACACATGGCTTCCTCTCCAATCAGCCGTCATCAATGTCAGATCGGTGGGCATCAAACACATGGCTCTCTCACCAATCGGCTGCTATTAGCTCTGGCACCAGCGGATGTAAACATTGAGCAGATTGGAACACTACAACTCCATTCATACAATTGTGGCAGCTTCCGAGAACTGCAGGTCAGAATGTTCATTACATTAAGAAGATTGGTAATAACTTTAATCTAATGAACTTGTTGATCCAACCGCTGGGACCCACCCTGATTTGGCAGAACAGGTCACTATTATCCTCAATAGAATGAAGCCGTACACATATTTAGGGCTCTTTCACACATCAGTGTGTCTGGTAGGTGTGGTGACAGTTTCCACACGTACCTGAGACACTGACACATGAAGACCCATTGAAATCTATGGGTCTGCGCACATGTCAGTGTTTTTCCACAGACTGTTTGTCCGTGTTCTCCGCACGCTGACAGGTCCGTTTTTGGCAGGCAGCACGGATCACACAGACCCATTCAAGTCAATGGGTCCATGTAAACACTTATCGCACACATGCCATCCATGTGACATGTACTGGCACCTGGGCATCAGTGCATAGTTAGTGCTGTTCCCAAGCGCCGGGTGCTGAACGCTACCCTTATCATAGTCCGATGCCAGCGCTGCGATCAGCACCAGCAGGGACAATGATGAGAGTAGTAGTATCTTCTTCTGCGGTGTCCCTGTCTAAAAATAAAAATAAAATAAAAAATTCCAAAAACCGATCAGCAGAGGAGCTGGGGAGAATGAAGCGCTGCAGCAAGCGGTTCCAGAGCTGTGCTCAGTGAGTGACAGGACACCGCTCCGGAGCTCACCAGAGCTCCGGGGCCCACTCACTGCAGGAGTCATTCTCCCCGGCTCCTCTTCTGATCGGTCACATGGATTACAACGGGGGACACTTAGGACAGGTAAGTATAAGGATTTTTTATTTTATTCTTATTTTTACAGTTGGACACTGCAGGAGCAGACACTACTAATCTCATCACTGTCCCTGCTGGTGCTGATCACAGCGCCGGCAGGGAACCATGATGAGTTCAGCATTCAGCACACGGCATTTGGGAACAGCGCTAACTGTACACTGATTCCCAGGTGCCGGTACGTGTGATCCTGATGCGGCACACGGTTGCCATACGTGTGACACACATGGACACACAGAACACGGAAATCACCGGTACCGGGTTTTCCGGTACAGGAAATATACGGACGTATGAAACCGGCCTTAACCAGTGCTCCATTAATTCCCTTTAGGACTGCGGAGTGCTGTGCTCAGCTTTCTCTGGCAGCACTATAGAGAATTAATGAAGTTGTGCAGCGCCCCTCCATTCTATTGGAGATAAAAGGGCTCTGTCAGGGATAAAAATTCACAGACTGGCCGATTGGTGTGGGTCCAAGTGGTCAGACACCCACCGATTAATAAGTTATAATCTTTCCTGTAGTTAGGAAATAACTTGTTTTCACAAGACAATAGTCTTAAAGGCTGAATCTTTGGTCACCACTATCCACATGGGTTTGACCTTTGTAGGTTTTTGCTTGGTCACTATAAGTTGGAATTATCCTTCCAGTACAAGGTTCTCTAGCAAAAAAGGTCTAATCACAATGAAAGGCTTTTTTTATTCGGTGTAATGGTATAGGCATAATGTTATTATGCACCTATTCATACATTTAATGTTAAGACCCAAAAGGGAATGAGTTTAGTCTCAGCGTGTTTTCAACCACATATAATGAATGAGCATAAGAAATAACCTTCTTTTACTTAAACAGTTTAAATGTATTTGCTTCAACTAAACGTTATAGTCGGCCTTGATATTTTAAGACAGGTCAATAAAATTCTTACATAGCTGCATTCTAGCATAAAAATGAGTTAATCATCACTGATCTTTAATGTTGCTAGCAAAATATTGAGCCATTATACAAGCCAAATCCAAATCTCACAAGCAATGAATGCGCCTTTTATTGAATTTATCAGTTTTATTACAAAATCCCTTTTTACAATGATTTGTTCCTTGTCACAGAAATCATTAAACAAAACTCTTAGGCCCCCTTCAGATGTCCGTTTTTTATGTCGATATGCGGTCTGTTTTTTATGGACCGCAAATACGAACATATGCACACCCGTTGTATTCAATGGTGGTGCGCAGCACAAACAAAATGCGTGCCGCACACGTGCACACTGATGACACGTGGATGACATAAATGCGTTATCAGCGTGACACGTACTGGTGCCTGGGAAAAAGCAGTATAGTTCGTGCTAATTACAGGCGCTGGCTGCTGACGGCAGCCTCATCATTGTCACCTGGTAAAGCTGAGATCAGCGCGACCAGGAGACAATGATTGGAGTTGTATTAAGCACCCGCTGTGTACATCCTGTGTAAAATTAAGAATTAAATTTAAAAAATGGCATAATTTTCATAACCAGCAGAGGGAAAGTTACCCACTGAGGGCTGATATTACCAGCCAGGGAAAGGGGCCATTAGCCAAATATGTTCCCTGGCTATTAATAACAGCTCACAGGTGTTTCATTAGCATTTACTGGCTAGATTACAGGGGGACCTCAGAAAAAAATTGATGTAGGGTCCCCCTATAAATACTAACCAGCAAAGGCTAAACAGACAGCTGTGGGCTGATATTAATAGTCAGGGAAGGGGCCATGGATATTGGCCCCCTCTGAGGCTAATAAGATCAGCCTTCAGCGGCCCCAGAAATGGCACAAACTTTACTGCTTTTCCCAGGCACCAGTACTTGTCACACAGACACATGGACGGCACACGGATGTGTAACATAGACACATGGACAGCAAACGGACACACGGATGCCACATACATAAATACGGATGGCACACAAACAAGGATCTCACCAGTACTGTTTTTTCCTGTACAGGAATCACCAGGATGTGTGAAGGAGGCCTTAGGCTAGGATCACATGTTTAGTATTTGTTCAGTTTTTGTAAGCCAAAACCAGGAGTGGAACAGTCAGAAGAAAAGTATGATAGAAACACGTCACCACTTCTGTATTTATCACCCACTCCTGATTTTGGCTTACAAATACTGATGTGAAATACTGACCAAATACTGAAAGTGTGAACGTGGACTAACAGAGAACCTGTTACTGGATTCTTTTACTATCATCTGAGTACCTCCTCCAACTGCCGTTGTTTCACTGATTCTGGAACACTTTTCTTTTCCTTCTTTGCACCTCCATTCCAAAGTTATACCCCCAGGTAATAAAGATTAGAGATGAGCGAATATTTCAATATTTGGTTTGGATTATGATCGCTGATTTTGCAATATTCGCCAATTTATTTGTCGAATAATCGCCGAACATTGCCGAACGCCATTGGATTCAATGGGGAGCAAACCAAAACGCATACACAACACCTTCAAACGGCCCAAAAGCTGCCAAAACATATCAAATTAGGGGCAGACACCAGGAAAGTGCCATCAATTGACCCAGAGTACAAGTAGTATAATTATTATTATTTATTATTATAGTGCCATTTATTCCATGGCGCTTTACATGTGAAAACCTACTCCTGGTTTTGGCTTCCAAATACTGATGTAAAATACTGACTGTGTGAACGTGACCTTAAAGCGAGTTGATGATGACATCCCAGGTGTCCACTTATCAGACCTGAGGAGTGTGGGCTGCTAGAAGGAAGCAATCTATGTTCTTCCAGTGGTGAAAAAGGCCATTCCTGCATTATTTTTTGGGTTTTGTTTTAATGGTGTTCACTGTACGGTAAAATTGACTCGACAAAATAATTCTTCAGGTCAGTACAATTGCGGTGATACTAACATTATAATGTTTCGTTTCCATTTTATTGACTTTAAAAAAAAAAATCAGAATTCTTGAAAAAATAACAACAACAAACAACTTGGTTTGTGTTGCCATTTTCTTAGATCCATACCGTTTATATTTTTCCTCCAGTGTTGAGATGTACCTGTTTGTTGGTTCCATTTTGTGGTACATGCAACGTATAACATAATGTGATCGGGTTGTATTACATTTTTGGGAAGGTACAATGAAAAATAACAAAATCTGGTGTTTTGTTTTTTTAAATGTCTACTTTATGGGTTAAATAATGTTATATTTCGCTAGACCAGGCTATTAAAAAGACTAAATATGCTTATTTTTTTTTTCATTTCTTTTTGAACTGGGTAAATAGGAGTCATTCTAACATTTACATTTAAAAAATATATACTGTATATTTTTAAAAACATTTTTACAGTCCCTGTAGGGGACTTGAGCCTGTGATTGTTTGATCACTTGTATTATACACTACAATACTAGTGTACTGCAGTATATACTAAAAGTCATAAACGTCTATAAAGCTTCATAGGAGATTGCAACCCATCAGCAACCTGCAACTGCATTAACTGAACGAATGTCAGGATCGTGCCACTTAAATGCTCAATTCACAGATTGACTGCAGCGTTTAACTAAATAAACAGCAGCTATCAGAGGGAGCTGTATAATACAGCTGGCACCTGCCTCGTGTGAAGCAGGATCCGCCCCCAGACAGGTTTTCTTAAAGGGAATCTATCATCTCATCTGAGAGCAGCTTGATGTAGAGAAAGAGATACGGATTCCAGTGATATGTCACTTAGTTTACTGAGTGCAGCAGTTGTGGTACAATCAGTTTTTAGCATGTAGCCGAGCTCAGAAAGCTAACCCCGCCCACACCAGCAAGCTGCTAATCAGTGCTGGTGGAGTGGTTGGACCAGGATGCATGTGAGCTGTAGTCCTGTAGTGATAATCTCCTGCTGATAAAAGACTTATTGTATTAAAACAACAGCACACAGCCTAATAAGTGATACATCGCTGAAGTCAGTGTCTCAGCCGCTTCCTGACGGTGCCCTCAGATTACATAGGAAAAACCTGCTGACAGATTCTCTCTAAGGGATTTGTAGCTAATTATGAAGTTATCACCCATCCATATGTGCAGGTGATAATTTGATGATTGCTGGAAGTCTTACAGTTGGGATCCCTACTGATTCCAAGAATGGGGGCTCTGCTGATTACATGTGCACCAACGTTCTATTTATTATCTATGGGACTGACCGATAGCCAAGCTTACCTATGTATATACATTGTATACATTCAATAATACCGTGTTTTGAAAAACCCTTCTAGATGAGAAGTCCGCAATCACAGATAATGTTACGCCCTCCTGTCGGGGTGCACAGTGGGAGCCCGATGCTAATACTGTCTGCACATCCACAAACAACCTCAATGTCCCGCATAAGTCAGGAAGCGTTCCTATAAGATAGGCAATGTCTAACGCCAAGCTAATTCTGCTGCATCTGCATGTATAGGTACATGTTATAACTGGATGCACAGGAAAGTTACTGAGGGTTTTACTTCTTGGTTTGTTTAACTTGATTATTTTCCAGTCCTCCATGTATTGGATTTCAGGCATTTAATTGTACACTGCATTCAGGAGAACAGAGTAGTAGTAGTATGGGTCTTGTTTCTATAACAACACTATACCTAACAGGACAAATAATAAAGAAATCTGTGTCTTTTCAAAATGAAGTCAGTGAAAATCTACTCCATACCTGAGAAAAACCTATTCTAAAATCTGGCACCAATGACAAAGTGAGTGGTAGATGGAGGGTCCTTAAAAATGATTTCAGGGACCTAGGTAGGAAGCTTAGGGCAAGGACCTCCAAGGTAGTTTTCTCAGAAATACTACCAATCCCGCGAGCCACACAGGAGCGCCAACGGGAAGTTAGGGAGGTGAATAAGTGGCTAAAGAGTTGGTGCAAGGCAGAAGGGTTTGGGTTCATGGAGAACTGGGCTGACTTCGTGGTCGGCTACAGGCTCTACCGTAGGGACGGGCTGCACCTCAATGGGGAGGGTGCAGCGGTGCTGGGGAAGAAGATGGCTAATAGGTTGGAGGAGTTTTTAAACTAGAGACGGGGGGGGGCAAGGAAATAGGTGGAATGTGAGGCAAGCAAGGGGGAAGGGGAGAAGTGAATATAATGAGGGTGGAGAGGGGGGTGGGGATAGTACAGTTAGATCGTTAGAGAAGAATAGGATGCTAAATAACCCCAAAGTTTTATCTTGCATGCTGACCAACGCAAGAAGCCTGACCAATAAGGCGGATGAGCTGCGGGCGCTTATATCGGAGGAGAGGTATGACATCGTAGGTATAAAAGAGACTTGGCTAGACGATAGCTACGACTGGGCGGTAAATTTATTAGATTATAGTTTATTTAGAAGGGACCGGAAACAGGGGAAAGGCGGAGGAGTCTGCTTATATGTAAAGTCATGTCTAAAACCCAGACTAAGGGAAGATATAGGAGAGGGAGAAGAGGGGGTCGAGTCCATGTGGGTAGAGATAGAGGGGGCAAAAAATAATAATAAAATATTACTGGGGGTCTGCTATAAGCCACCAAATATAACAGAGGAGAATGAGAATCTGCTATTAGGACAAATAGACATTGTAGCAAAACATAATGAAGTGATTGTAATGGGGGATTTCAATTACCCGGATATTGACTGATAAACAGAAACCTGTAGATCTCAGAAAGGAAAAAGGTTCTTGACAAATATTAAGGATAATTATCTCTCCCAACTAGTGCAGGAACCAACGAGAGGGAAGGCCGTGTTGGACTTAATATTGACTAATAGGCCTGATAGAATAACTGAGGTACAGATAGGGGGGCACCTAGGTAATAGCGACCATAATATTATCGACTTCAAAATGCCCTTCAGTAGGGTTATCAATAAGGGAACAACAAAAACATTAAACTTTAGGAGGGCGAAAGTTTGATCAGCTGATAGAAAACCTTCAACTTATTGACTGGGACAAAGTACTTAATCAATGGAATACGAATAGTAAATGGGAAACCTTCAAAAGAATTCTGAATACTCAGTGCGAGAGGTATATACCGTATGGGAATAAAAGGGCCAGAAATAAGAGGAAACCAATATGGTTGAACAAGAACGTAAAAGGGGCGTTAAATAGCAAAAAAGAGGCATTCAAGAGGTTAAAACAGGAAAACAGTAAGGAGGCACTAATGTGTTACAAGGAAAAAACGAGAACCTGTAAAAGACAAATAAAAATAGCGAAGGAGGAAACAGAGAGACGTATTGCTAGGGAAAGTAGATCAAATCCCAAACTGTACTTTACGTATATAAATAGTAAAAGGATTAAATCGGATAATATTGGACCGATAAAAAGTGAGGAAGGCAAAATCATAGAGAAAGATGAGGATAAAGCTAATCTATTAAATAATTTTTTTTCGACAACTTTCACAAAGGAAAAAGAACAGGCGAAATGAGAAGTGACAAGCTTAATCCTCCACTAAGTATGACAAATCTAACCCAAGTTGAGGTACAGAAACGCCTCAGTAACATTAAAATAAACAAATCACCAGGACCTGATGGCATACACCCACGGGTACTAAGGGAACTAAGTAATGTGATAGACAGACCGTTATATCTTATATTTAAGGACTCTGTTGAGACTGGGTCTGTGCCACTTGATTGGCGACAGGCGAATGTAGTGCCAATATTCAAAAAGGGAGCGAAAAGTGACGCCGGAAACTATCGGCCGGTGAGTCTGACGTCCGTTGTGGGCAAAATTTTTGAAAGCTTCATTAAAGAGGCAATTACGGAGCATCTTGATGCTAATAATCTTTTAATCCCGAACCAACATGGATTCATGAGGAATCGCTCCTGCCAAACAAACCTGATTGACTTCTACGAGGAGGTTAGCTCTCGAGTAGATCAGGGGGAACCAGTGGATGTCGTGTATCTCGACTTCTCAAAAGCGTTCGATAGCGTGCCACATAATAGGTTGGTATACAAAATGAGAATGATGGGGCTGGGGGAAAATGTCTGCAAGTGGGTAGCTAACTGGCTAAAGGATAGAAGGCAGAGGGTGGTTATAAATGGAATATTCTCAGATTGGGTAAGCGTCACTAGTGGGGTACCACAGGGGTCTGTACTAGGCCCAATGTTATTTAATATCTTTATTAACGACATAGTCAACGGGATAAATAGTAAAATATCAAGATTTGCAGATGACACAAAGTTATGTAAAACAATTAATACAAAAGAGGACAGTGCAGACCTACAGAGGGATTTGGATAAGCTGGGTAGGTGGAGCATTAAATGGCAAATGAGGTTTAACGAGGAGAAATGTAAGGTCATACATATGGGAAGGAAAAATGGAAGTCACCAGTACTCACTGAATGGGAAATCATTGGGGAATTCAGAGATGGAGAAGGACTTGGGCATCTTGATTGATAGCAAACTAAATTGGAGTGCCCAAAGTCACGCCGCTGCTGTAAGGGCAAACAGGGTAATGGGATGTATCAGAAGAGGTATAGCTGCAAAGGATGAGAACATTGTTCTTCCACTGTACAAAGCACTGGTCAGACCACACTTGGAATACTGTGCTCAGTTATGGGCCCCAATATATAGAAAGGATATAAATGAACTTGAAAAGGTACAAAGGAGGGCAACAAAATTAATAAAGGGAATGGAGGGACTACAATACCCAGAGAGGTTGGCAAAACTAGGACTATTCAGCCTGGAAAAGAGAAGGTTGAGGGGGGACATAATAAATGTGTACAAATATGTTAGGGGACAGTATAGAGATCTTGCCCGGGATTTGTTCAAAAGGAGGGATATTACGGTAACAAGAGGGCATTCACTAAGACTGGAAGAGAAAAGGTTTCAGCACCAGCATAGGAAGGGGTTCTTTACGGTAAGAGCAGTGAGAATATGGAATTCACTGAGTGAGGAGACGGTAATGTCGGATTCACTACACCAGTTCAAGCGGGGACTGGATGCATTTCTAGATACCAGGCAGATTTCAGCATATACTTAAAAATAAAATAAAATAGTAGGTTGATACAGGGATTTATTCTGACTGCTGGTTTCAGAGTCGGGAGGGAATTTTTCCTCAGGTGAAGATTGGCTAAATCATTTGGGGTTTTTGCCCTCCTCTGGATCAACTTTAGCAATTACAGAACTAACAGGTCGAACTTGATGGACGCAAGTCTTTATTCGGCTTTACAAACTATGTTACTATGTTACTATAAGACTGCAAAGAATGACGCTTTTTCCTTTGCAGTGTATAGAATTGCCACAAATCTAAGATCTCCAAATATTAGGATCAAGTAGCTATTGAAACGTTTACACAGGGGGCACATGTAAGAAGTGGCCAGAGAAGCTCATTTGCAGTAGCAGTTTTCCCTAAGGCAGGATGCCCACGTTGCGGATTCGAAGCAGGATTTTCTGTAACGTATCCGCAGCGTTTCTGCAGCATTTCCGCTGCATTTCTCCCCATAATCCAAAAAGAGTGAAGACCGCAATAAAATCAGCACAAAGAATTGGTACTGCAGATTTTAAAATCCACACAGCTGGGCAATATACTGTATATACAGAACATTTTTAAATTTTCAGTAATTTAGCTTATACTGTACTGTGCTGTATTTCTTCTGCATGGAAATCTGCAATGTGTGCATCCAACCTGAAGGGGTTAAGATCACAGAAGTTGCTGAACAAAGGAACTTTTCTAAGTGCTTATGTAGGGGTGTGACAGGGATTGTCCTGTTCATTCCCCTGAAGACAACAATTGTGTAGTGTGAATACTGTCAAGCATTTTTACTGCGTTTTATGGTGCCATGTGAAATGTAAAATGTAAAGACTGTAATGTAACTAATGTATAGTGTGATAGGTACTCATGCTGCTGTGTGGGTACTGCAAGGGTAATGCCTAAGGTAACTGTGGTACACTTAGCTCAGGTATAGATCTAGTTTAGTGCTTAGGATAAAGATAGACAGTTACTGTAGGTACAGTAGGGAAAGATACAGTTAATATTTTGGGAATAGCCCAGATTGGGAGGAGACTAGGGCAAGTAAAAAAGGGAACTACTTCCTGTTTTAATGAGTTGAGAGAGTTAGAATGTTCATGAGAGACAAGGTCAAGTTCAAGATGCAGTGGGCTGGAGGCACATGGAGTACATATTGTTCTGGCGTATGAGGTCATACCAAATTTCCTGTGGACCTTCCTGCAATGTCCAGAGCCTACAGCCTAAACTATGCCCTGAGAAGAGTGCCTTAATCCCTTCTATACAGAGGAAACCAGAGGGGGAACCACCTGAGGGAAACATAGCGGATCTCGGAAATACTGTGGTGCCGGACAGGGAATCCCTAGGGCTAACAGGACCTGTTTAAGTAGGGATAGTCCAAGCTGAACTTAAGCAACTGCCAAGTTCAAGGTGCAGTGGGCTGGAAGCACGTGGAGTACATATTGTTCTGGTGGTATGAGGTCTTACCAAATTTACTGCAGACCTTCCTGCAATGTCCAGGGCCTATGGCCTGAACGAGGCACGGAGGAGACTGTCTTAATCCCTTTCATACAGAGGAAGCCAAATGGGGAACCGCGTGAGGGAAACATAGTGGATCTTGGAAATACTGCGGTGCCTGTTAAAGTAGGGATAGTCCGAGCTGAACTTAAGCAAATGCATGGAATGTACTGTGTTGATGTAACAAGAACTGGAAGATGCTGTGCCCGATACTGCGTGTTAAAGACTGATATACTTGAACTATCCAGTAAAGTTGAACTTGTTAAAACAATGATGTCCCCTGATGTGTGTGAGGCTAGTCTTGGAACTGAGGATGTGGAGACAGTGAAGGCCTCTGGCCTGCAAGTGAGTACAATGCAATGTACACAGCACAACACTTATAGATTGGGACACAATTTGTTTGTAAAGTGCCAGGGCGTTACGGAGCAGCAGCCCGCCCATGGCTACCAACCTGGGCACCTTGCACTCAGAAAACACAGAGAGCACAGCATACATGAATATTATTATTCTTCTCCTGATAGAGATACAACTTTTTAACATAACTGAAACAGTCCAAATTACAGTTTATAAAATAATTTAGTCAGGGATGTAGCTATAAGGGATGCAAAGGCTAAAGAATAATTTACTTTGAGGTCCATGAACTTAAAGGGAATCTGTCAGCAAGATTTCACACTCAAAACTATTTATATGTGCATGTAGCTCTTTCAAAGACAATTCCAGCAATACCTTTACATGGCCGGTCCTTTCCTCTGTTATTGAGAAATGAGTGTTTGAACTGATATGCATATGAGGCTAGAGAGTTATTTGTAGATATGAATCCTCTGTCACCCCAGCTCTATTCCCTAGTCAGCAGCGCCTCTTCCTGCTTGACTGACAGCTGATTTGCCTGAAGTCACACAGCACAAAAACTGTCAGTCAAGCAGGAGGAGGAGTAGAGCAGGAGTGACAGGGGCTTCAGATCTACAAATAGCTCTTTAGCTTATTGCTAATCACTTTAATCACTAAGGGAAATAAAGAATGTTCTAATTAATATCAGAGAGAACAAATGACCACCATACACAACACAATCCACTATACCAACACCAATAGTACCACATACAAGGGAGAAATACTGCCACACCATGACTGGACTACATATTACTACCACATAGCGACCGAATAATACTACATACAAGGGAGAAATACCACCACACCAT
The DNA here is from genome assembly GCF_046119375.1 of Phyllobates terribilis. NCBI lineage: Eukaryota > Metazoa > Chordata > Amphibia > Anura > Dendrobatidae > Phyllobates > Phyllobates terribilis. The sequence goes on from NW_027362764.1 coordinate 686,625,123, forward strand.
GACCAGACCACATATTACCACCACATAGTGACTGAATAATACCACATACAAGGAAGAAATACCACCACACCATGACCAGACCACATATTACCACCACATAGTGACCAAATAATACCACATACAAGGGAGAAATACCACCACACCGTGAACAGACCAGATATTAACAGCATATAGCATCCAAATAATTCCCCATCATTTCTCTCCCCCACCTCTATCATTGCTCTCCCCATTCCCATCATTCCTCTCCCCCCACCTCCACCATCATTGCTTCCTCCCATCCCCATCATTGTTCTCCCCCACCTTATCCATCATTGCTCTCCCCACATTCTCCACCATTGCTCTCTCCCCACCTTCTCCAGCATTCTCATATCTCCCTAAACTTCTCCATCATTGTCATATCACCCCCACCTCCTCCATCATTGTCATATCTCCTCCACAATTGCCGTATCTCCCCCACCTCCTCCATCATTATTGCCATATCTCCCCCCACCACCTCCATCATTGCCATATCTTCCCCCACCACCTCCTCCATCATCATTGCCATATCTCCCCGTACCACCTCCTCCATCATTGCCATATCTCCCCCATCACCTCCTCCATCATCATTGCCATATCTCACCCCACCTCTTCCGTCATCATTGCCCTATCTCCTCCCACCTTCTCTATCACCATGCCATGCATATCTCCCTCCACCTCCCCCATTGCCAATGCCATATCTCCCCCCACCTCCTCATCACCGTTGCTCTCCCTCATCTTCCCCCCACCTCCTCCATCACCATAGCTCTCCCTCATCTCCCCCCATCACCATTGCTCTCCCTCATCTCCCACCACCATCACCATTGCTCTCCCTCATCTCCCCCACCATCACCATTGCTCTCCCTCATCTCCCCCCTCCATCACCATTGCTCTCCCTCATCCCCCCCACCTCCTCCATCACCATTGCTCTCCCTCATCTCCCCCCACCTCCTTCAGCACCATTGACCTTCCTCATCTCCCCCCACCATCAACATTGCTCTCCCACATTTCCCCCCAGAATCACCATTGCTCTCCCTCATCTCCTCCCACCATCACCATTGCTCTCCCTCATCTCCCCCCACCTTCTCCATCACCATTGCTCTCCCTCATCTCCCTCCACCTCCTCTATCACCATTACCCTCCCTCATCTCCCCCCACCATCACCATTGCTCTCCCTCATCTCCCCCCACCATCTCCATTGCTCTCCCTCATCTCCCCCACATCGCCATTGCTTGCCCTCATTTCCCTCACCTCCTGAATTACCATTGCTCTACCTCATCTCCCCCACCTCCTCCATCACCATTGCTTTCCCTCATCTCCCCCCACCTCCTCCATCACCATTGCCCTTCCTCATCTCCCCCCACTATCACCATTGCTCTCCCTCATCTCGCCCCACCATCACCATTGCTCTCCCTCATCTCCCCCACCATCACCATTGCTCTCCCTCAGCTCCCCCACATCACCATTGCTCTCCCTCATTTCCCCCCACCTCCTGAATTACCATTGCTCTCCCTCATCCCCCCCCACCTCCTCCATCACCATTGCTCTCCCTCATCTCCCCCCACCTCCTCCAGCACCATTGACCTTCCTCATCTCCCCCCACCATCAACATTGCTCTCCCACATTTCCCCCCAGAATCACCATTGCTCTCCCTCATCTCCTCCCACCATCACCATTGCTCTCCCTCATCTCCCCCCACCTTCTCCATCACCATTGCTCTCCCTCATCTCCCTCCACCTCCTCTATCACCATTACCCTCCCTCATCTCCCCCCACCATCGCCATTGCTCTCCCTCATCTCCCCCCACCATCTCCATTGCTCTCCCTCATCTCCCCCACATCACCATTGCTTGCCCTCATTTCCCCCACCTCCTGAATTACCATTGCTCTACCTCATCTCCCCCACCTCCTCCATCACCATTGCTCTCCCTCATCTCCCCCCACCTCCTCCATCACCATTGCCCTTCCTCATCTCTCCCCACCATCACCATTGCTCTCCCTCATCTCGCCCCACCATCACCATTGCTCTCCCTCATCTCCACCACCATCACCATTGCTCTCCCTCATCTCCCCCATCATCATGACCCGGGTCCACCAGAGTGTGTCCTGCTGCCCCAGTCTGACCCTGGGTACTGCCCCGTCTCTTCTGTAGGCTGTTCTTCTGCTGCCCACCGCCTTCTTTCAAATGATGATCCTCTCTCTTTAGTCGCCAGCACTGCGATCCTGAATGGCCTGTGTGTGCAACCATCATCATCATTATTGGCGGCCACTTGAAGGACCCATGGCAACTGTCAAGAGTGGGCATATTGTTGGGGCAGCAGTGCTGCATGCGTCCATAGAAGGGGACTCTTTCACTGCGTACATGGGCTTTCTGCACTCTGTTACAGATAGATCTAAAATTATAAAACAAAATGCAATAAGCACTCGAGCTCTCTGTTCCTTTTTGTAGCTATTTCTATGGCAGCGATTTAAAAAATACCTTGGTATTGAAAGGGGGATATTTTCTTTGAGGCTGGTTTCACACATCTGTGTTTTGTGTTCTGAGTAAGGACTCTGATGCAGCAGGTCTCTTGACGTGAACTAAGAGGCATATGTGAGACCTGTGGCTGGTCCATCCACCCAAGAGAATCGGTCGATTATGCATATCACATTCTATCAGTCTGTGAAAATCGGACAGCACTCAGATGTCATCCAAGTGCAGTCCAATGGTTTCCAAGCCCTCATTGATGTGCATGGCTGAGTGTGATCCAAATATTGGAAGCAAAATGAACATGCTGCGATTTTTTCCTTGGGCAGACTCTGTCAAAGGAAAAAATTGGACATGTACATGGACCATAAGCTAACATTGGTCCGAGTGCAGTTTCATGCATTGTGTGTTTTGAGGCAAAAACAACTACACTGGACCAAAAATTGAAGTGGAACTGATCATGGGGCAAATGAGGCTCATGTGAAAACAATTAAAAGCAAACACAATTTCAAAACAGCACTTTAAGAAAGTTAATTAAACCCTATGGTTCCAGCAAATTGCCGGTTAACTATTTTCTGGGAATGACATGAAGTTTGCTTGAAAGTAATTAACAAAGTAATTATATTTATAAAACATGAAGAAAATAGGTCCTGAAATGATCCATTACAAGCAGTAATTACAGCAACAAACAGCCGTCTAATGCTTTCAGCACCAAAACTAATGGGCACTAAACAAGGGTTTAGACACATATTAACCAAATTATTGCTGGTTTTGGTACACAAGCTATAAAATAACCCATCCAGCAGCCATCAGTCATTCAGAGACAAGCGGCCTGAAGGTCAGAGGGAAAAGGCGCTGCTGCTCTCTGGTTTTCCTGTGCCACTGGTTTCCCTCAAGGCATTGGAAGGTCATCGTGTCCTCGCGTTGTTCCAGCTCATGCATCCCCCCCGGTGGTGGAGAATTACTGCGGACAGCTCAGCACTTTACAGTGAGGACTCAAATTGTGCTTTTCCATGATGAAAAATGCAAGTGAGCAGCGTCCTGGAAGAGTGAAGTGGAAATGAGAAGACAGTGATATGAAAATGCCTCGTCGATCTCTGTAGTATTTGGGTGTTGGTCCTTTTTCTTAGCTATTTGCAGCATCCTGTACTAGTTCTGTACTGCATTGATGGATCAATGTTTTTAAAGTTTTAATATTAAAATTGATGTCACAATAAAGGAATAATACATAGTTTAATTACCCCGTGCCTTAATTTTTTATATTTCTGGCAAGTATTTTAACTATACGTTATGCATTTATTGAAGAATTTTTATTATACTTATTGCCAGTGAATTATTATTTTCATATCTGGCTCCGTCATTCTCCATAACGGACAAGCAAATAAGTTAAAGCAAATGCCTACAATTATTTTATTTTATGTACACAGATACCTTGAAAAAGGCCATGACAGGCCGAAACATGGAAATTAGTATCTGACTTCATTTTGGGTCTGATTTTTACAGTTTCTGTTACTTTGTTCAACAAACTGCTTGCATTTCATGACTCTGATTGTCAGAGTTTCTATCTATTACTGAGGACTGCAAGCTACAGGCAGACTGGACTCAGGAAACTAAAGTCTTAATACTAAGAACCAGGTGTGTGTTCTTGTAGGCCTTATATAGGTCCAGGCAGATGATCACATGGGATGACACCAGGCCATCTGCAAAGCCTGATACGAATCACAACAGAGTCTAGCGGACTGGGGTGAGGGAAGCAAAACCCGGCGTAACAGGCCAGATTAACCCCCCGCCCAGAATATACCCGGGGTTAAAGTGGCCTAGGCCAGATTATACCTCTCCGGGTCAGAATATACCCCATCTTCTGTAGATCAGATTTTTCATGCTTTTGAGAACCATTGAGTCATATACTTAATAACGGGTCCCCAGTCAGTGCACAGGGGCCCCAGGCAGCGCACGGGGCCCCAGGCAGTGCACAGGGGGGCAGAGACAGCGCGCAAGGGGGGAAGAGACAGCGCGCAAGGGGGGGAAGAGACAGCGCGCAGGGCCCCTTATGAGCTTTCTCTGCCCCCTGTGCGCTGTCTCTGCCCCCCTGTGCCCTGTCTGGGACCCCCTGTGCGATGTCTGGGGCCCCGTTCTTGAGTATATCACTCAATCCTGTGCGACGTCTGGGGCCCCTGCCATAGGCCAATTTATACCCGGGGTATAGTTTGGCCTAGGCTATAATATACCCATGGTCTATACTCCTCTAGTGCAGAATATTAGTGTGTTTTTGCTGCTGTAGTACTACAGTATATATAGATGCACATACACAAACCATACACCATTTCATGCGGCTTTTGTCAGATTTTGATGCTGTCTGCAGCAGTTTTCCCTCTTCCATGTGACACGGAGAAATCTGCTGTGATTCTGCACAAAAAATCCACATCATTGGGATGCGGATTTTGATGCAGATTTGCAGCTGATTTTTTCCCTGTGGAAAATCAGCAGCAAATCTAGTGCATGGGACTGGATAGACTAGACTTACAGCATGTGTTGGAGCCATTACATTGAACTGACAGAAGACGGTGCAGTTCCATCAGTGCATAGTTAATATTATGTGTTGTAACTTGTTGTGTATGTTTCTCCCTGCTCTCTATGATATGCACTTTAAGTTCTTCAGTGTGAGTTCCTATTCTATCCTGATAAGGTATATAAAGTGAACTTGGAACACCTCCAACAAAAAATAAGTTTTCCAATTTTGACAGCAATGGAAGACCAACTGTACGATCAGCTTTTGAGATTTTACACTGCAACAGAACAAAAGTACCCCCAGTGGATCTACGATCTACCTCCAGAGAAATGTTCAAATGCCAAGTTCCAGTTTAGAAAAACATCTAAGCCATATCGAGCAGAGAAAGGGATTATTTACTATGGAAAAAAGGAGGTTCTCACTAAAAGCCGACTGCCAAATATCCTGAAGGCCTGTCACGACAACCCAACTTCTGGTAGCCATTTTGGCAGAGATAAAACATTTGCCAAAATTTCTGACCATTATTACTGGAAGGGAATGAAGAACAATGTTCACCAACATGTCAAAGCCTGTCAAAAATGTTTCGTCACAAGTCCCAAAATCAGCAAAGAAGCTCCACCACTCAACAGTATACCAGTGCCGGGAAAAGTATGGAGCTTAGTTGGGATTGATATGATCGGTCCTCTTTAAGAAACATCAAATGGCAACAAATATATAGTTGCTGTCACTGATCATTTCTCCAAGTGGACTGAAGCAACAGCTGTTCCAGACAAGAGTGCCACGTCAGTAGCAAACTTTTCGTGCACCATTATTTGCTGCTTGGGCTGTATGGAGACTTTGATTACAGATCAGGGAAGAGAGTTTGTGAACTCGATCATCAACAACCTGATGGATCATTTTCAAACAGATCACCGCATTTCATCTGCCTACCACCCACAAACAAATGGCCAGCAGGAACGTGACAATCGAACACTCAAAGAATCTCTTAGCAAGCTTGTCAATGACCAAGGAACCAACTGGGACCAGTTCACCCCTGGCGTTTTGTTTGCCTATCACACATCTGTGCATGCCTCAACCAAGTGCACTCCATTTGAGGTCATGTATGGACAAAAGGCTAAGCTTCCTATTGACCTCAATCCATCAGCAAATGCCACTGTGGATGTCGTGTCTCTTTCAGATGATGCCAACCCTGATGTTCTAAATACACTCACAACCATTCATAACAGGATCCACTCAACTGTAAGTACCAACATCCATTCTGCTCAGGAACACCAAAAGTGTGCCTATGATCGCCGACACAACAGCAACAAAGAAATCACTGCTGGCACCAGTGTTTATATCAAGAATCGATGTCGTATTCATCGCATGGGTTCAAAGATGGAACCACGCTGGGTTGGACCCTACTTAGTTGTGGAATCCTTAACCAAGGGACGAGTAAAACTTAAGAACAATAAGACTGGCAAGATACTAAGCAACACCTACCATGCCAGCAACCACTCATCCATATCTGCCTCTCACTCCTTCCCTCTCCCATATACAGCTCCCATGCTCTTTTGAACTTCCTGACAAATCTCACTCTGTCTCATCCAAAGGTATTGCACAAGAAACCATGTCACAAATCCAAAAACTATCTGCTCTTTCTCTTTTTACTGCTACTACTCATTTCAGGGGATATCTCTCCTAACCCCGGACCACCCTCTGCCAATCTGAACCCTTCACCCACCTCACATCGAAACCCTGATAACCTTATTAACATCAGCTGTACTCCTTCATCTCCCTCCTTCAATTGTGCACTGTGGAATCCACGGTCTGTATGCAACAAGCTTCCTTTCCTGCACAATTACTTTCTGACCAACGCTCTCAATCTGCTGGCCCTCACTGAAACCTGGATCCAGAATTCTGACACTGTCTCCCCTGCCGCTATTTCTCATGGCGGCTTGCATTTTTCCCATTCCCCGAGACCTGCAAACAGACTTGGTGGTGGGGTCGGCATACTCCTGTCCCTACATTGCACCTTCCAGGTCATCCCCCCAGTACCATCACTCTCATTCCCTTCTTTTGAGGTCCACACTATCAGGCTCTTCCATCCCCTCTCCCTCAGAGTAGCGGTCATATACCGTCCCCCATGCTCAGCCACCTAGTTCCTTGACCATTTTTCTGCCTGGCTGCTGCACTTCATGTCCTCAGATTTACCAACCCTTATCCTGGGAGACTTCAACATCCCCATAAACAGCCCCACCTTCTCATCTGCATCCCAGCTTCTATCTTTAACCACTTCTCTTGGCCTCTCACAGCTTTCAACCTCTGAGACACACAAAGATGGAAACACCCTTGATCTGGTCTTTGTCCGGCTTAGTTCAATCCCCCTCCTAAATAACTCCCCTCTTCCCCTCTCTGATCATAACATTCTCTCCTTCACGCTCACAAATCCTCGCCCGCCCCAGCACACTCCTACCTATCACACATTCAGAAATCTACAAGCCATTAACCCTCATACACTTACAGACTCCCTTCACTCATCACTGTCCCCAATCTCCTCTTTTTCCTGTCCTGATCTGGCTGTAAGCCACTACAATGACACTCTCAGAAGCATGCTGGACCAAGTAGCGCCCCTCACCCTCAGAACCTCCAAACACAGAGTAACACAGCCCTGGCTTACACCACAAACCCAATTTCTCCAGCGTTGCTCTAGAAGTGCCGAACGCCTATGGAGGAAAACTCGGACACCAGAAAACTTTATCCTCTACAAATTTATGTTAAAAACATATAACTCTGCCCTTCACCTCGCCAAACAGACCTACTTCACCACTCTGATATCTTCACTATCCAACAACCCCAAAAAACTCTTCGATACCTTTCACTCCCTCCTCAGTCCTAAAGCGCAGGCCCCCATCGCAGACATTTGTGCCGAGGACTTGGCCTCCTACTTCAAAGAGAAAATAGACACCATCTGTCAGGAAATCAGCTCCCAGCCACCAACTGCCATGACTCCCACCCCCCCCCCCCACATCCCCTCTGGATCACTCTCCACATTTGACCCAGTCACAGAAGATGAAGTCTCCAGGCTCCTCTCTTCTTCTCATCCCACTACATGCACCACTGACCCCATCCCCTCACATCTACTCCAGCCTCTTTCTTCAGTCGTCACTACTCACCTAACTAAAATCTTCAACCTCTCCCTCTCTTCTGGTATTTTCCCCTCCTCCTTCAAACACTCCATCATTACTCCATTATTAAAAAAGCCCTCTCTTGACCCTTCCTGCACAAACAACTACAGACCAGTCTCCAATCTTCCCTTCATCTCTAAACTCTTGGAGCACCTGGTCCACTCCCGCCTTACCAGTTACCTCTCCACTCACTCTCTTCTAGACCCATCACAGTCCGGCTTCCGCCCCATACATTCTACAGAAACTGCAGTCATCAAAGTAACCAATGACCTTCTGACAGCAAAACATAATGGCGATCATTCTCTGCTCATTCTTCTTGACCTCTCTGCAGCCTTCGACACCGTTGACCACCACCTCCTACTCTCTATGCTCCACTCAATCGGCATAAAAGACTCGGCTCTCTCCTGGTTCTCCTCCTACCTATCTGACCACTCTTTCAGTGTATCATTCGCTGGCTCCACTTCTTCCCCTCTTCCTCTCACTATTGGGGTTCCTCAGGGTTCAGTCCTTGGCCCTCTTCTCTTCTCTCTCTACACAGCCCCAATTGGACAGAACATCAGCAAATTTGGCTTTCAGTACCATCTTTATGCTGATGACACACAACTATACACCTCATCCCGTGACCTTACCCCCGCTGTACTACAGAACACCAGTGACTGTCTGGCCCCAGTTTCTAACATCATGTCCGCTCTCTACCTGAAACTCAACCTTTCCAAAACTGAACTTATTCTACTCCCGCCGTCTACTCACCTCTCTAAAACTGACATCTATCTCTCCGTGTGTGGCACCACAATAATGCCGAGCCAGCAGGCGCGTTGTCTGGGTGTTGTGTTTGACACCAATCTCTCCTTCACCTTCCACATACAATCTCTTGCCCGCTCTTGTCGCTTACACCTGAAGAACATCTCTATAATCCGCCCCTTTCTCACCTTGGAAACAACAAAAACCCTCACTGTTGCCCTGATCCACTCCCGCCTTGACTACTGTAACTCTCTATTAATTGGCCTCCCCCTCACTCGACTTTCCCCCCTCCAGTCCATCCTTAATGCTGCAGCCAGGGTCATCTATTTGGCTAACCATTACTCAGACTCCACCGCTCTGTGCCAGTCATTGCACTGGCTGCCCATGAATTATAGGATCCAATTTAAATTGCTTGTTCTCACCCACAAAGCCCCTCACAGTGTGGCACCCCCCTACATCTCTTCCCTCATTTCTGTTTATCGGCCTACCCGTTCTCTATGCTCCGCAAGCGACTTTCGACTAACATCCGCACTAATCCGTACCTCCTACTCCCGGCTTCAAGACTTTTCCCGAGCTGCACCTATTCTTTGGATTGCTCTACCTCAAAAAATTAGGATGAACCACAACTTACACAGTTTTAGGCTCTCCCTAAAAACACACCTGTTTAAAGCAGCCTATCACCTTCCCTAATCAAAGTCCTTTTATATTCTTACAGCCCATCCCTTATTTCTCCAAACATAAGTATCCACTGAACCCAAAAGCACTACAGATACTGGCTGGTGATGAGCTCATGCAGCCTTTATCTATCCCTCATCCCCTCAAGATGGCTGGACCATCCTTGTAAATAAGCCATTGTACTTTGTGTCACCTCCACCTCATTGTAGATTGTAAGCTCTTACGAGCAGGGTTGTCATTATTTTAGCTGTAATTATTGTATTATCTTTAGCTATGTTACTTATGACTGTTGTATATGAACCTGTGAATTGTTAAGCGCTGCGGAATATGTTGGCGCTATATAAATAAAGACTATTATTATTATTATTATTACCAGGATGAAGAGACTTCTCTACCACCCCAGTCCCTTGATGACTGTCCCAGTTACTCTGTCACACAGAAACACAAGCAAAGCAAGACTTTCAACCCACTACCAAGTTCAGGAAGGAATTATCTTACCACCACTCTTGACCTTACATTTAGTAGGGTTGTGTACTTTGGATGCACAAGAGATCTTGGACAACCATGGCGTACATATAAAACCAAAGGTGATGGGAACTGCTACTTTCGGACCATCAGCTATATCCTGACAGGAACAGAGGACAACTACTCCCTTCTCAGAGCTAAAGTCATCCACCACATGAAAACTGACTTGTCCAAAAAACTACAGGGCTACTTTAATCAAGATGTGAATGAATATGTGAACACCTCTGGCATCTCTCGTGATGGAGTCTGGGCAACTGATGCAGTAATCATGGCCACAGCAAATCTGTTGAGTTGTGACATCGTCATCCGCACAAAAGTCGGTGACACCATGGATTGGTTGACATATCCCGCAAGCTTCAATCTGCAGTCAACAACAGAACATGCACTTTATCTTGAAAACAAGCATGATCATTATCTGTTTACTAATCATTTTAATGTTGTTTTCAGTGTTTACTAATCATTTTAATGTTGTTATCAGTGTTTACTAATCATTTTAATGTTGTTATCAGTGTTTACCTTTGAACGTTTATATTGTAGTGTCCTGTCACCAGCCATGTGTACGATTATCGGCCAAAAGTCTCTCTGGAACCAATAATCGCCCCATGTAAAGGTACCTTTATAAGTTGAAGTTTCAGAATGTTATGACTTTTATTATATCCTGAACAGTCAAGTTTTTTATGAACCATCAAGGTTTTCTGGTTGAAGTAAAAAAAAGTCTGTGTGTTTAGAGTTTGAAACAATAAAATGTTGAAAAATTGTTTTCTGGTTGAAGTAACAAAAGTCTGTGTGTTTAGAGTTTAAGCAATAAAATGTTGAAAAATTATGTAATTCTTGAGTATATCACTCAATGGTGCTCATAAACGTGAAAAATCTGATCTTTAATATACTTTAATCTTTAATATACTCAAGAATGGGGCCCCAGACATCGCACAGGGGCCCCAGACATCACACAGGGACCCCAGATATCACACATTGCACAGGGGCCCCAGACATCGCACAGGATTGAGTGATATACTCAAGAACGGGGCCCAAGACATCGCACAGGGGGTCCCAAACAGTGCACAGGGGCCCCAGACATCACACAGGGATCCCAGACATCGCACAGGGGCCCCAGACATCAAACAGCACACAGGGGGTCCCAGACAGCGCATAGGGGGTAGAGACAGCACAGATGGGGGCAGAGACAGCGCACAGGGGCCCTGCACGCTGTCCCCCCCCCCTTGCTCGCTGTCTCTGCCCCCCTGTGCGCTGTCTAGGGCCCCGTGCGCTGTCTCTGCCCCCCGTGCGCTCCCTGGGGCCCCGTTCTTGAGTATATCACTCAATGGTTCTCAAAAGCGTGAAAAATCTGATCTACAGCAGCTGGGGTATATTCTGACCTGGAGGGGTATAATCTGGCCTAGGCCAATTTATACCGCGGGGTATAGTTTGGCCTAGGCTACAATATACCCGGGGTATATTCTGGCCCAGAGGGGTATAATCTGGTCTAGGCCAATTTATACCCCGGGGTATAATCTGGCCTAGGCCACTTTAACCGCGGGTATATTCTGGACGGGGGGGTTAATCCGGCCTGTTACACCGGGACAGGTGTGTAACAGCTGCTGAGGAGTGTGCCGCAGGTTGTACAAAGTGTATCAAACACAAATCCACAATTGATGTTTATGACAATTACCACATCTGTTCAAGCTTTAGCCTCCTATCAGGACATTTGTAACAATAAAGCTTGTTGCCTCTTCATGAGTGAAATTATTTTGAACTGTCTCCGATTTACACCTCTATTACTTCTGCCATCTCTGAGTGAAGACGCCAGGTACTACTGCACCACCAAGCTGCCATGTATCCTAAATTTAAAGGGGCACACTAAAACAACAGCCCCTTTTTGTGCTGTTTGATGTGAATAAGTGACTTAACTTCTCTGTGATAGCCATCAAGATCCAATATTTAGCCACAACCATAAATAACATGCTCTTATGCATTGCATGTATGTCAACTTATGCTCCGGCTCACTTCTTTGGTTTTGCTGGAAATGTTTTAATTCTAGAGACAGGCTAAAACCATCCCGACTGGGCGCACCTTGTCGTGGTGGGATGGCTTTCACACTTTTTTGATCAAAATAGTGTTAACAAAGTACTCTATGTCATTTACATCTATTATTACTATTTATTTTACTCACTTATAATTCCACAGCACTTTACAGATATTATCATCACTGTCCCCATTGGGGCTCACAATCTACATTCCCTATCAGTATGTCTTTAAAGCGTGGGAGGAAACTGGAAAACCTGGAGGAAACCCACGCAAACATGGGGAGAACATACAATCTCCTTGCAGATGTTGTCCTTGGTGGGACTGAACCCAGAACCCCAGCGCTGCAAGGCTAACCACTGAGCCACCGTACAGTGCTAACCACTGAGCCACCGTGCCTACTTAATTACTCACAACAGAGTACATGCTCAGTTTTATTGTTTATTTTATTGTTTATTTTGCGAGTAATTGAATATAAGATTGAATATTGTACTGAATATTGTAAATGGTATTTGTGACACACTATCCCACTGTACATCCATTGTGTTATGGTGCTGTATCTTGCAGGTTGCAACGTGACACAACTTGTTATCACTAGTTGCAATGTAGCTACACATTGAGCCTAAAGCCGTATTCACATTGCTAGAGCATTATCATGCACATCCATAATAATGGACAATGGCTGCTGTTGATATTGTCAGGCGCCGCGCTTCCACATTTACATTTTGATGATTTCTCTGCGTCCCTCAGTTACAGATGTAGATCTAGCAGCAGTGATTGGTTATTTTAAGGGATTAAGGTTCACAGTGAGATTTCTATTACAGTATCGAGCATTGTCTGCGGATTTAGACAAGGCCCATCTGTGCCCATTTGCTGTACTGAACATGGTAAGCTTTTATTACTGAAACACCAGTTTATTTTTTTCAAGAAGCTGAGTGCAGCCAGGTGTAAATATGCCAGATCCACAGCTGGAGAGATACGGTCTAGGTTTATTTCTATATTTTTTAAAATGACCTTGATCGTACTAGTGCTGAACTATATGTTGTTTTTTTTAATATACAATACATTATTGTTTTATTTAAAGATGTAACGGAACAGATTCAATGATCTTATTGATTTTTAATGATGCCCACCCATTCATTTTGTCGCCATAATACACCTGGTAATTCAAGTCAATGAAAGATGAGATTACAACATAATTCATATTTTCAATTCAACTTTTATCGATTCCATTTGTGGAAGTATAGCTAGCTAAGTTGATATAAAATCACAATCCACAATATGTGTGTGCGTGTGTATGAATATACACAATATGTGTGTGCGTGTGTATGAATATATATACGTGTTTACGACTCGAGTATATATATATATATATACATACATATATATATATATATATATATATATATATATATATATATATATATATATATATATATATATATATATATATAGTTGAAACCAGAAGTTTACATACACTATATAAGAAGACACATGCATGTTTTTTTCAATATCTGACATGAAATCAGAATAAACCTTTCCCGTTTTAGGTCAATTAGGATTACCATCATTTTTAATATTTGCCAAATGCCAGATCTATGAGAGAGAGATAATGTTTTAAGGCATTTTTATTGCTTACTGCAAAGTCAAAAGTTTACATATACTAAGATTACTATGCCTTTAAACAATTCTGGACTGCCCATATGATGATGCCATGTGTTTGGAAGCTTCTGAGTTTTTTGGCAACATCTGAGTTAATTAGAGACACACCTGTGGATTCATCATGAAAACCAAGGAACACACCAGACAGGTCAGGGATAAAGTTGTGCAGAAGAGTAAAGCAGGGTTATTTTATAAAAAAAAAATAAAAAAAAAGACATGCTATGAACATCTCATTGGGAACTGTTCAATCCATCATCCAAAAATGGAAGGAGTATGGCACAACTGCAAATTTATCAAGACATGGCTGTTCTGTTTGCAGTTCAGAAAAAAACATGTAGGAGACACAGCAAGCATGCGGAAGAAGGTGCTCTGGTCAGATAAGACTGAAGTAGAACTTTTTGGGCTAAATTCAAAGCACTGTGTGACAGAAAACTAACATTGCACATCACTCTCAAATCACCATCCCCACTGTTACACATGGTGGTAGCAGCAGAATGCTGTGTTGATGCTTTTTTTCAGCAGGTACAGGGAAGCTGGTCAGAGTTGATGGGAAGATGGATGGCTTTAAATACAGGGCAATCCTGGAAGAAAACCCGATTGAGGCTAAATATACCCAAATGATCAGTTGTATTCTGTGGAGTAACATACAGTGGGTATGGAAAGTATTCAGCCATTTGGTAAATTCTAAAAAGTTAATTTTTTTTCTCATTAAAGTACACTCTGCACCCCATCTTGACTGAAAAAAACAGAAATGTAGAAATTTTTGCAAATTTATTAAAAAAGAAAAACTGAAATATCACATGATCATAAGTATTCAGACCCTTTGCTCAGTAGTGACTAGAAGCACCCTTTTAAGCTAGTACACCTGGATTTGGGAATCCTCTGCCATTCTTCCTTGCAGATACTCTCCAGTTCAGTCAGGTTGGATGGTGAACGTTGGTGGACAGCCATTTTCAGGTCTCTCCAGAGATGTTCAATTGAGTTTAGGTCAGGGCTCTGGCTGGGCCAGTCAAGAATGGTCACAGAGTTGTTCTGAAGCCACTCCTTTGTTATTTTAGCTGTGTGCTTAGGGTCATTTTCTTGTTGGAAGGTGAACCTTCGGCCAAGTCTGAGGTCCAGAGCACTCTGGAAGAGGTTTTCATCCAGGATATCTCTGTACTTGGACGCATTCATGTTTGCTTCAATTGCAACCAGTCGTCCTGTCCCTGCAGCTGAAAAACACCCCCATAGCATGATGCTGCCTCCACCATGTTTCACTGTTGGGAAAGTATTGGGCAGGTTGATGAGCAGTGCCTGGTTTTCTCCACACATACCACTTAGAATTATCACCAAAAAGTTCTATCTTCATCTCATCAGACCATAGAATCTTATTTCTCATAGTCTGGGAGTCCTTGTTTTTGAGCAAACTCTATGCGGGCTTTCGTATGTCTTGCACTGAGGAGAGGCTTCCGTCGGGCGACTCTGCCATAATGGCCCAACTGGTGGAGGGCTGCAGTGATAGTTGACTTTGTGGAACTCTCCCATCTCCCTACTGCATCTCTGGAGCTCAGCCACAGTGATTTGGGGTTCTTCTGTACCTTTCTCACCAAGGCTCTTCTCCCACGATTGCTCAGTTTGGCTGGACGGCCAGGTCTAGGAAGACTTCTGGTGGTCCCAAACTTCTTCCATTTAAGGATTATGGAGGTCACTGTGCTCTTAGGAACCTTGAGTAATGCAGAAATTCTTTTGTAATCTTGGCCAGATTTGTGCCTTGCCATAATTCTGTCTCTGAGCTCCTTGGGCAGTTCTTTTGAGCTCATGATTCTCATTTGGTCCGACATGCACTGTGAGCTGTGAGGTCTTATATAGATAGACATGTGCCTTTCCAAATCAAGTCCTATCAGTTTAATTAAACACAGCTGGACTCCAATGAAGGAGTAGAACCATCTCAAGGAGGATCACAAGGAAATGGACAGCATGTGACTAAAATATGAGTGTCTGAGCAAAGGGTCTGAATACTTATGACCATGTGATATTTCAGTTAGTCTTTTTTAATAAATTTGCAAAAAATTCTACATTTCTGTTTTTTTCAGTCAAGATGGGGTGCAGAGTGTACTTTAATGAGAAAAAAAACCACTTTTTAGAATTTACCAAATGGCTGCAATGAAACAAAGAGTGAAAAATGTAAAGGGGTCTGAATACTTTCAGTACCCTCTGTATGTTTTCCTACAGCACCGCCACATTAAAATGAGTTATCCTCTACTCTGACAACCCTTTATTAAATACTGTATTCACTCTTCTAAAATAAAAACACCAGATGCTCACCTCCTGTACCAACATCATTCTAACGAAGTTGGCGCAGGGTCTCCCTGGCCTTGCATGACATTAATATGCCTTGTGAGCCCTGCAGCCAATTAGTCGCTGCTATTGAGCTACTGTGCTATTACTACTTCTGCTTATCCAAGGTTCTTTCTAAGGAAGTGTAAGCACAGCAGCCCAATAGCAGCCACTAATTCCTTGCAGGGCTCGCATGGCACAATAATGCTACATGAGCCTTGGGAGACCCGGCGCCAACATTTCTGGAACAGCGCAGATATAGGAAGTGAGTATAGGGTTTTTTATTTTACAAGAAGGATTATAGTATTTAAGAAGGGATTGTAATATCATGGAATTCACAGATACAAAGGGACTTCTAAAGACTTTATTTGTAGCTACTCTCAACTTAGTTTAGGGGACTCACCATTGATCTGAATATATAGTACATAATAAAACTGTGTTCTGTATTATTGTTAAATCAGATGGAGGAAGTGTAGAATTTCCACAATACATTTGACTGTCTGTTCCCATACCATTGATCAACAGATATGCCGCTCCAGGTGCGTGTTGACCTCATTTGGATGTCATGTAGTCTAGAACAATTGACTGTATTTGCTTTGCTATGTAAGACGCTGCTTTCATTAAAGTCTGTTAGCTCATTAGTAAAACCATTGGTTTTGTCAGGACTGAGCATCAATGGCTAACGATTTTCACTAAAAAGACAATAATCTTTCTATCAGATTTACACTATTAACAAATCTGCATGAAATGTCCAGACCAATACTACTCACCTTCAACACATGTCCTTAATCTGTTTTCAAAATGTCATTAACTGGGAGTGTAGACAATCCCTTATTAAAGGTCCTGTAATAGTATGTCGAGCTAATGAGGGTAGCAGTTCATTAAAGTCTTAGCTCTTAGGGAGACCATCAGAGCACAATCTTCTATCTTCTTAGAAGATAGAAGTGTAGAGAAGCTACTGTAGTAGAAGCATCTGTAATTGTCCATGTGAAAGATGGGTCACATTCACACTGAGTATTTGATGAGTTTTTTACATCAGTATTTGTAAGCCAAAACCAGGAGTGGGTGATAAATACAGAAGTGGTGACTTGTTTCTATTATACTTTTCCTCTGCGTTATCACAAATTCTGTAATCTACCAACTCCTAAAATATAAAGGCAAATATATATTCACTTTTTCAAATAAAAACCCTTTACTTTTTAATACTTTATATCCATTCAAGTACAAATAAAGCCATTACCCACTGCAGAGAAGTAAAAAAGAAAAAACACAATGTAAAACAAAAAGTGCAATTGTAATTTTTTAAAATTGTTATCAATTAAAAAAAATACATCAATAAATAAAAATGCACATAATGCGAAATTACAGCTAGCCTTGAATCAGAAAGCTCCTGAAATGAAGATTGCCTTGTGTCGTCATACATTTACATTTTTTTCACGCTGAATAATTGATACATTTCTGAAAATAACTGTTTGCTCAGATATCTGAATAGACTATAAAGCTGAGCGCTTCCAGCAGTGATCGTGACTCATGCTTGACATGCAATATTTCCAAAGTCATTCTCATTTGATTTAGTGACTTAGAGTTATATTTCGTGAAAAATACAGCAAATTGGAGGTTTACATAAAGGAACAGAACGTCTGTTGCACTGAAGTCACTTGCGAAGCAGACTTATAATGAGACTTATTAAGATACCGCTATGTCCTCATCTCACTTCGAAACTGGTGTCTTTATGTTTGCACTGAACTTACTGACCTAGAAGAATAGACAATAGGCGAGACAGGCAGCTGCATAGGGACAGGGATGGACTGAATAATAAGGCATTAGGTAAACATCATATAACCTATGGCAAAAGGGGGCCTGTAACCCCTTGGATAGTTCGATAACTTCTTGTATTTTAGTTGTAACGTCTAAAAAGTATGCAAGTAATAAGTGATCAAATGCATTTTATTACATTCTAGCAAAAGTGGCATGGTGTTAATGACTCGCCCCCTGGGCCGTGGGGCACTCGGAACCGGGCTTCAGTGTGATGATGGGGGTAGTAGTGGCAACCCGATCCCGTGGCTCAGGGTGGTCAGACCAAGTGCTGTGGCAGTCTATTTGTATGGTTTTGAATGTCTGACTACGCCACCCCTGGATTGCGGTCAGGGATGACCGCCGCTGCAAGGCAGACCGCTGAGGCTGTTGGTGCGTGCAGCAGAGATAGTATAACTCCCCACGGGAGGAGTGTAGCCTCAGGGCAGCGTGATAGGATGCTGGGGGTGATGGTGCAGACGCAGCATAAATCACACAGAGTCAGTGATGCAGTCCAGGGTCTTTTACTCACAGTTGTTATCCGAGTCACTTCTGCAGGGAATGACTCCCCGAGCCGAGCTGGGTCCACCAGGTGAGGAGCTCGGTCAACCCCCAGGCAATTCAGGAGTATGGCACAGGACCCCCTTCTGTCCTTTCTCTGGCCTCTCGTGCCCCACCAGTGATCACACTTCTGTCCAGCTGCCTCGGGCCTTCTCTTGGTGAAACCTGTCGCCGGTTTCCCTGACCCTATGTGGTGCCTTCCTAGTGGGTGTAGCAGGGGGTCGCACCAATAGATGATCACGACCTCCGGTCTTTGGCTGAGGGATGATTTACCTCCACCAACTTGGGAATCCGGTACCCTTATTCTGCCCGACCCTTCACCCGTTATCTCGTGAGTTCTTAGGGTCGCTTCTGCCTTCTTGTTTCTGGAGCATTTCTACTCCTCTTTCTCTCCACCTTTCCTCCTTCTCCTCTTCTCCCTTCTGGCTCCGGCCTTCACCCTAGGCCTGCCTCGTGGAGCTGAGCTCATGCTGAGCCACAGCTCCCTGTCAGCCCTCTCTGGCTGAACTCCTTCTCTCTCTCAACTCACTGAACTGCTTCCCTGTGTCTGAGCTCAGGTGACCTGCAACCAATGAGCTCCTTCCTATGCTCCAGAAACCGTCCCCTTCTGCTCCTACATCACTGGGTTCTTTCCCCCCTCCCCACTCCAGCCAGGGACATGGTCAGTTGTGCCTGCATATATATAAATGGGAGCACCGTCGAGCTGTCCCCCGGAAATGAGGAGTGTGTGTGGTGTATGCCGCTAACTGAGCCCTGGTCCACACTCCATCCTTACCTGGGAGTGGAATATCACACCTCTGGTTGAGGTGCAATACCCCTGCAGCAACCGAATCCTCGGGGCGCTACATTAACATTTGGAAAGGGGCACATCATTTTACATTTTAAGGGGCTCAGACCGCTCTAAAAAACATAGGCCTTTTTAGGCTATGTGTCCACGATGCAGAAATGAAGCAGAAATACATGCGGATCCACATGCGGATTCACATGCGTTTCCGCATGCAGATTGACAAGCGCTTTCCAGGCGATAGCATCACTTGGAAAGTGCTTGACAACTAGGTCACACTGTATAAATAGATTTATACAGTGTGAACCGTAAAAATAAAATAAAATAAAGCTATACTCACCCCCGATGCCCTGGCGTGGCTGCAGCGCTCGTTCCTGTCTGGTTCCTGGCTGCCGGCATATCGCGAGACAGAGCGGTGAAGGGCCTGCGGTCACATGACTGTGACGTCACCGAAGGTCTTTCAGCGATGCCGGCATGCAGAGAAGCCTTCGGAAAGGTGAGTATAAACTTTATTTATTATTTTATTCTTTTTTTTACAGGTACAATGGTACCCAGGTCTGGATGAGAGTCTGGGTGAGAACTGGGTACCGCACATAGAGACGCATAGAATTCGCTTGTAGAAATGTACAGACGCGCATTCTATGCGTCTCAATGCAAGTCAATGGCGGCCATTCCGCTGTGCTTCCGCAAAATTAAATCCGCAGCATGTGCATAGCACATGCGGAATCCCCTTGGGGACCATGGGGTGCGGATTACCTAGCGTTTCACAAGCGTTTACGCTGCGGAAATTCCGCAGCATAAACGCTTGAAAAACGCTACGTGGGCACACAGCCTTAGTGTTTTGTCAAGCAATGTGGAGTTCTTTATACTGCACAGCCAATTCAGCTCAGTGATCACAGTGACTGCTGGGACCAAGGGCACAATCCTGTAGAACTCAAGACATGGGGGCACCACTCCGACAGTGAAGTCAAGTTGATTTAGCATTTTATTTACATACATGCAAAATAAACTATTCATGTACAATGGGTACACCTTGACGCTGGTGGGATGGCTTTTACGCTTTTTTTGATAAAAACCGGTGTTTACTAAGTACCCTACATTATTTATGTGCACTATTGCTTTTACTTACTTACTTACAGCAGGATATATGTTCATTTTGTTTCTGTCTTGGGTTTTGTCTGTTTAATGGCCAGTGTGAACATGCTTCTGTTTGGTTGCATACCAACTTATACTCCAATTCATTTTTTTAGGTTAAGTATCAGGTTTCTGCATTTAGTGCAGGTAAGGGTGTGACCCTCCCTTTCTTTGAGCTGGACATAACGTTTATATAACTTCCCATTTGGTGGGTACTCATGTTCGGGACCCGTTCCTGCTTGGCCTTTATTCACATTGACGTCACTTTGACACATGGTAAGGTTTTGGCTTTTGCGCTTTTTTATTTCATCAAAAACAGTGTTTACTAAGTACCCAATGTTATTTATATGCACTATTGCTTTAACTTATTTATTTACAGCAGGGTATATGTTCATTTTGTTTCTGTCTTAGGTTTTGTCTGTTTAATGGCCAATGTGAACATGCTCCTATGTTGTATGTGTTAGAACCTTGCTGTTAGGTTTTTTTTCCTTTGCTGGTCACATGACCTTGTTGGCCTATTTAATCCTGCTCCGCCCTTCTGGCTTTGCTGGACTTCATTGTATATCTACTTTCTAGCTAGCCTGTGCTCTGTATCTAACTCTGTTAGTTTGCTTGGTCTACGGACCTCTGTGTTCTTTATATTTTGTTTGTTCTTCTGTCTGCTACTATTTCAGTTAGGAGGTGTCCCATATTCCTCCCAGTCCTTAGTACTTGTAGGGATTCCTTCCCCACATCTATAGGTCTCCGTACAGACTAGCTTAGGACTTTAGCAGGTCTGATCACAGGATCAGGTTCCCTGTTACATCGTAGGGATTCAGCTGAGTTCTATCGTAGGGACAGATCTCCTCTCTTTCCTTAGCTCTGGTAGCAGAACATAACAGTAAGTCCAGCCAGCAAATTCTCTAAGGAAAGATTTTTCTGTTCCATCATGGTGTCGGTTCAGGATTTAGCCCATCGCCTGCAGGGACTCTCTCTGGAAGTGGCCGAGCTCCGTCAGCACGTGAGTAACTGTTCTGGAGCACATTTCTTGGAGCCTAAGGTATGTTTGCCGGATTTATTTTTTGGTGAACATCGAGAATTTTTTTCATTTAAAAATGCTTGCTTATTGTATTTCCGTTTGAGACCCAAGTCCTCTGGGGATGAATCCCAGCGCGTAGGGTTCATAATGTCACTTTTGCGCAAAGAGCCTCAGGAGTGGGCCTTTTCTTTGCAACCTAGTGATACATGCTTCAGATCAGTGGATAGTTTTTTTTCTGCTTTAGGACTATTATATGATGATCCTGACCGTGTCGCATCAGCTGAGACTGAGTTGAGATGTTTAAAACAAGGATCAGGTAATGTCGAAAAATATTGTACACATTTTCGTCGTTGGTCCACTCAAACAGGGTGGAACGATTCTGCTCTGAAAAGTCTATTTCTTGCTGGGCTCAGTGAAAGGGTTAAAGACCTGCTAATTGCTTATCCTACACCTGAGGATTTGCAACAGGCTATGCAATTAGCTATACGGGTGGATAGAAGACTGCGTGCTAGGGTTAATGAGAGCAAATCCTCTGCTATGTCAGTTTCTGGTTATGATAATGTGTGTACTAACAGTGGTGAACCGATGGAGATTGGATCGGTGGCACCTCGCTCTCAAGAAAAAGACCGTCGTTTTTCGAAAGGCTTGTGTTTCTATTGCGGAAAATCTGGTCATTTGATTAAAGGCTGTGAGCTTCGTATGAAGAAAGAAAAAAAAATGGTCAGTCACGCCCGTATTGCCTGTTTAAATTCCAAGGGTATATTTTTAGCTGCTTCCACGATTGCTCAGGAAAAATTAATGGAATTTCGGGTGTTTGTTGATTGCGGGTCTACACTGAATGTAATTGATGGGGGATTCGTGGAAAAACTCAATTTAAAACCTGAACCTTTATCATCCCCCATTGCTGTGGTTTCTGTGGATGGTTCCCCTTTGAAGAATATTACTCTCAAGGTCTGTGAATTTCCTCTCACTATTAATGGTGTTCACCATGAGAAATTGGATTTGGTAGTGTTGAATAACTTGCCTTCTCCAGTAATATTGGGATTGCCTTGTTAAAATGTCACAATCCTGTACTGGATTGGTCTACCAGTGAAATTAAATCCTGGAGCCATAAATGTTATGACAAGTGTTGTAACGGGCGTATTGCAGCTTTGGATAGGGGAGAATTGCCTGTTCCTATTCAGGATTTTTGGAGAGTTTTTTCTGAGAAGGAATCGCAGGTTTTGCCTCCCCATAGAGACTATGATTGTTCTATTGAATTTGTCCCTGGAGCGACTCTTCCTAAAAGTCGTTTATTTAACCTTACTATTCCTGAGAGGAAGGCTTTGGAGGAATACATACAGACAAGTTTGGCCGCCGGTCACATTAGGCCCTCTAAGTCTCCTGTGGCGGTTGGATTTTTTTTTGTAAAAAAAAAGGACGGCGGTTTACGTCCTTGTCTGGATTTTCGTGAGATTAACAAAATTACGGTACGCAATCCTTACCCACTGCCATTGATTCCTGATCTGTTTAACCAGTTATTGGGGGCCAAGTGGTTCTCTAAAATTGACCTTAAGGGGGCATACAATCTGTTGCGCATGAAGGAGGGTGATGAATGGAAGACTGCTTTTAACACTCCTGTGGGTCATTTTGAGAATCTGGTTATGCCTTTTGGTCTTACTAATGCTCCTGCATTTTTTCAGAATCTGATTAATGACATCCTTAGACCTTTGATCGGTAAAAATGTGGTTGTGTATTTGGATGACATTTTGATTTATTCGCCAGATCTGGAGTCTCATTGGCGGAGCGTGCGTGAGGTATTACAGTTATTAATGGACAATTCGCTTTTTGCTAAGCTGGAGAAATGTGAGTTCGCTGTACAGAGAATTAGTTTTTTGGGCTACATTATCTCCAGCAAAGGTTTTGAGATGGATCCGGTTAAGGTTCAGGCTGTGCAGGAATGGCCTAGGCCTATTGGTTTGAAATCGATACAGAGGTTTTTGGGTTTCGCCAATTACTATAGAAAATTCATAAAAAATTTTTCTAGTATTGTCAAACCTCTGACTGATCTCACCAGGAAAGGTGCTGATGCGGTTCAGTGGTCTTCTGAGGCCATTGAAGCTTTTGTGTATCTCAAGGAGAGGTTCACCTCTGCTCCCATCCTTATGCAGCCTGATGTTACTAGGCCGTTTTTGGTTGAGGTTGATGCTTCCTCTGTGGGGGTTGGCGCAGTATTGTCTCAGGATAACGGGGATGGATTACATCCCTGTGCCTTTTTTTCAAAAAAATTTTCGGAGACTGAATTGAATTACGATATTGGTAATCGGGAATTATTGGCTATTAAACTCGCATTTGAACACTGGCGCCACTTCTTGGAAGGTGCGGAATTTCCCGTTCAGGTTCTTACGGATCATAAAAATCTGATATATCTTGACGCTGCCAAGCGCCTGAATGCCCGTCAGGCTAGGTGGGCACTGTTTTTCTCGCGGTTTAATTTCTCCGTTACTTACATCCCTGGTACTAAGAATGTTAAGGCGGATGCCTTGTCTCGCAGTTTTTCTCCCATAGTCGGTGCTGAGAAAGAGGAAAACATTTTACAAGAAGGTGTTGTGATAGCTGCTTTAGACTCCGTTTTGGAAGATGAGATTCTTAAAGCTCAGGAGAATGCCCCATCTAACACTCCTCATGGGAGGTTGTTTGTGCCTGGGACCTTTAGGAGAGCTTTGTTTGTTGAGTGTCACGAATCTCGGTTGGCAGGTCATCCCGGAATCTCTGAGACCAAGAGACTGGTGGGTCGCAGTTTTTGGTGGCCTGGATGGCAGAAGGAAGTCATTAAGTGGGTACGCCAATGTACTGTATGTGCTAGATCTAAGTCCTCACATACTCCTGCTGCGGGGTTGCTTTGTCCTTTGGAGGTCCCCAGTGCTCCTTGGACACATTTGGCTATGGACTTTATAACTGACCTTCCCCCCTCTGAGGGTTTTACTGTCATCTGGGTGGTCGTGGACCGTTTTAGTAAGATGTGTCACTTGGTTCCCTTCATCAAACTGCCCTGCGCTAAAACTCTCGCTAAGGCCTTTGTCAAGGAAATTGTCAGACTTCATGGCGTTCCTACTGACATTGTTTCTGATAGGGGTCCTCAGTTCGTGGCTCGTTTTTGGCGTGCCTTTTGTGACAGGTTGGGAATTCATTTGTCGTTTTCGTCCGGATATCATCCTGAATCTAATGGCCAGACAGAAAGGAAAAACCAGGATGTTGAGCAGTTCTTGCGTTGTTTTGTGGCAGACAATCAAGAGGGGTGGTCTGAGTTTCTGCCACTTGCCGAATTTGCTCTGAACAATCATACATCTTCTTCTGCTGGTTGTTCGCCTTTTTTTTGTTGTTCTGGGAGACATCCGTCGTTTGGGTCGTTCTCCAAGTTGGGATCTGCCGTGCCTGAGGAGGAGAATTTTTCCGGTGATTTGGAAAGAGTTTGGACGGATGTGCGTGGTAATCTTCAGGAGGCCAACAGAAAATCTAAAGACTACTTTGATAGGAAACGACAGGAGGTTTTGTTCGCTGTTGGTGACATGGTTTGGTTGTCCTCTAGGAATCTGCGGTTGAGGATTCCTTCTAAGAAATTGGGTCCCAAGTTTGTAGGGCCCTTTAAGGTGCTTCAGGTTGTCAACCAATCTGCTGTTAGGTTGGAGGTTCCTACCTCCTGGAGAATTAATCCGGTCTTTCATGTCTCTCTGTTAAAAAAAGCTGTTGTGTCGGATGGTGACGCCTCTGCCTCTGTTCCTCCGGTGGTGGAGGACGGGGAATATGAAATTTCTCGCATCCTTGACTCTAGACGGTATAGAGGTAGTTTGCAGTATCTTGTGGCCTGGAAAGGTTTCGGACCCGAGGATAACTCTTGGGTGAGGTCAGATGATGTTTCCGCGTCCAGACTTATCAGAGCGTTTCACAGGAGATTTCCTGATAAGCCTGGTCCTAGGGGATCCGGAGGATCCTCTTAGAAGGGGGGGTACTGTTAGAACCTTGCTGTTAGGTTTTTTTTCCTTTGCTGGTCACATGACCTTGTTGGCCTATTTAATCCTGCTCCGCCCTTCTGGCTTTGCTGGACTTCATTGTATATCTACTTTCTAGCTAGCCTGTGCTCTGTGTCTTGCTCTGTTAGAGGTCAGTAAACCAAGCAAACTATGTTCTTTATATTTTGTTTGTTCTTCTGTCTGCTACTATTTCAGTTAGGAGGTGTCCCATATTCCTCCCAGTCCTTAGTACTTGTAGGGATTCCTCCCCCACATCTATAGGTCTTCGTACAGACTAGCTTAGGACTTTAGCAGGTCTGATCGCAGGATCAGGTTCCCTGTTACATCGTAGGGATTCAGCTGAGTTCTATCGTAGGGACAGATCTCCTCTCTTTCCTTAGCTCTGGTAGCAGAACATAACAGTATGCATACCAGCTTATACTCCAGTTTATTTTTTTCGGTTAATTTTCATGTATAAGGTAGAAAAGCACTACAAGGTCAATCCAACAGAAGTTCCTAAGGTCTTGTGGATATAAACTTGGATTCAATTTAACCAATTAATAGCTCAACCCATTCAAAAACTAAGAAGAATGCATTTGGCTACAACAAACAGACAATTATCGGTTTGTCAGAATTTGTACAGATAAGTGACTTGGGATTTAAGGACCCTAAAGTGTTTTTTTTTGGGACTTAAAGGGAACCCGTTATAATTTAACTCATGCTGCCAAAACAGCAGGAAGCATGAATCAGAGCCGGGCTGCACGATTGAGTTGTATTATTGAACTTTGAAGATCTGGGCAGAAACCATAGTTAAAGATGAGACTAATCTGGGTCCATCCCCAGACCAGTTCCTCCCAGAGCCGCAGCAGGTAATTGACAGGTCTCTCCTATAGCGAACGACTTACCAATAGTAAAGTTCCCTTGAGGGAAGAAGAAGTGAAAATAATGCTTTCTGAGTGTGGTATAATTAAAAATGCTAAAACCAAAGTTAGGGAATTTTCTCAACTGATAAAGTCCTGCACATTAGGGAAAAACTCCAAGGGCACATAAGCTAGGTTCAATAGGAGCAACCGACCTGGTGTGCTTTTGGAAATTCCTTCAAGGGAGTTCCAGCATTGAGTAGTTAGGGCGGAGATATCAGATGAATGGCACTCCCGTGGTAGCAAATATCATGGATGAAAATAGTAGCAAAAATAAAATCATTTATTAAAAACAGAATGTGTTTTGGCGTATCAAGCCTTCTTCAGGTGGCTGAAGGTTGGTCAATACACTGTACTTTTATATGGCTATCCCCATATGAAGTAGGCAGAGCTATGTATATACAGTATATATACAGTGGGTACGGAAAGTATTCAGACCCCTTTAAATTTTTCACTCTTTGTTTCATTGCAACCATTTGGTAAATTCTAAAAAGTTCATTTTTTTTCTCATTAAAGTACACTCAGCACCCCATCTTGACTGGAAAAAAAACTGAAATGTAGAAATGTTTGCAAATTTATTAAAAAAGAAAAACTGAAATATCACATGGTCATAAGTATTCAGACCCTTTGCTCAGACACTCATATTTAAGTCACATGCTGTCCATTTCCTTGTGATCCTCCTTGAGATGGTTCTTCTTCTTCATTGGAGTCCAGCTGTGTTTAATTAAACTGATAGGACTTGATTGGGAAAGGCACACACCTGTCTATATAAGACCTCACAGCTCGCAGTGCATGTCAGACCAAATGAGAATCATGAGCTCAAAGGAACTGCCCAAGGAGCTCAGAGACAGAATTGTGGCAAGGGACAGATCTGGCCAAGGTTACAAAAGAATTTCTGCATTACTCAAGGTTCCTAAGAGCACAGTGGACTCCATAATCCTTAAGTGGAAGAAGTTTGGAACGACCAGAAGTCTTCCTAGACCTGGCCGTCCAGCCAAACTGAGCAATCGTGGGAGAAGATCCTTAGTGAGAGAGGTAAAGAAGAACCCTAAGATCACTGTGACTGAGCTCCAGAGATGCAGTAGGGAGTGGGGCCTTTATGGCAGAGTGGCCTGACGGAAGCCTCCCCACAGTGCAAGATATAAGAAAGCCCGCATAGAGTTTGCTCAAAAACACATGAAGGACTCCCAGACTATGAGAACTATGAGACCAGATTCTCTGGTCTGATAAGACAAAGGTAGAACTTTTTGGTGATAATTCTAAGTGGTATGTGTGGAGAAAACAAGGCACTGCTCATCACCTGCCCAATACAATCCCAACAGTGAAACATGGTAGTGGCAGCATCATGCTATGAGGGTGTTTTTCAGCTGCAGGGACAGGACGACTGGTTGCAATTGAAGAAAACATGAATGCGGCCAAGTACAGAGATATCCTGGATGAAAACCTCTTCCAGAGTGCTCTGGACCTCAGACTTGGCCGAACGTTCACCTTCCAACAAGACAATGACCCTAAGCACACAGCTAAAATAACAAAGGAGTGGCTTCAGAACAACTCTGTGACCATTTTTGACTGGTCCAGCCAGAGCCCTGACCTAAACCCAATTGAGCATCTCTGGAGAGACCTGAAAATGGCTGTCCACCAACGTTCACCATCCAACCTGAAGGAACTGGAGAGGATCTGCAAGGAAGAATGGCAGAGGATCCCCAAATCCAGGTGTGAAAAACTTGTTGCATGATTCACAAGAAGACTCATGGCTGTACTAGCTAAAAAGGGTGCTTCTATTCAATACTGAGCAAAGGGTCTGAATACTTATGACCATGTGATATTGCAGCTTTTCTTTTTTAATAAATTTGCAAAAATTTATATCTTTCTCGTTTTTTCAGTCAAGATGAGGTGCAGAGTGCTTAATGAGAAAAAGAAATGAAATTTTTAGAATTTACTATATGGCTGCAATGAAACAGAGTGAAAAATTTAAAGGAGTCTGAATTAGTGTTGAGCGAGTACGTTCTGTTAACCCTTTCGCCGAGTATGCTCGGGCGAGCACCGAGTAGTTACAGCTGCTCGGTGTTATGTTTAAATCACTCCCGTGTGCATGATTTGCGACTGTTTGACAGCTTTATTACATATGAGGAATGCAAAAGAAACAATCATTCCTCATATGTAATAAAGCTGTCAAACAGTCGCAAATCAT
Organism: Phyllobates terribilis; assembly: GCF_046119375.1. Lineage (NCBI taxonomy): Eukaryota > Metazoa > Chordata > Amphibia > Anura > Dendrobatidae > Phyllobates > Phyllobates terribilis. Next base: position 686,653,612 of record NW_027362764.1, read on the forward strand.
GCACGTGGGAGTGATTTAAACATTACACCGAGCAGCTGTAACTACTCGGTGCTCGCCCGAGCATACTCGGCGAAAGGGTTAACAGAACATACTCGCTCAACACTAGTCTGAATACTTTCCATACCCACTGTATGTTTCATGTTATTTTTTTGATTGGTAGACCCGCTTACTTCATATGGGGATAGATATATATATAAGGCCAGTGTATTGCCTAACCTTCAAAGACCTGAGGAAGGCTGGATACAGCTGAAACACATTGTACTTTTAATACATTACTTTATTTTATTTTTGGTACTATTTTCATCTGTTACATTCGCTACCAGGGGAGCGCCATTCACTGGTATCTCCACCCTAAAAGCAAGAGACTTGTCAATAAGCTGGCATGGCACGGGTAGAAGCTACCGGGGACTGAGACGGAATAGTCCATGCTGGACCTTTAAAGTGTATTAATATAATTGGCTGCAATTGTGATTCTGATTCATGCTGCCTCCGGTTTGTATGAATAAGTAACAGGTTTCCCTTAGAGAGATCTTCTCATCACTGAATCTTAGCCTTGCAGCTACCTTCTTGCTCGGAGCTTGGTGTGCTCCTGTTGATTGACAGTCGAGACACTAACATCATTGAGCAACACTGGAGAAACACAGGAGCACTGAAACTGGCCGGATTCATTGATCATGATCTACAACGAAGAGCTTGTAAGTGATAGGTTCCTTGTCAAGTATACTAGCCACTACTGATAGGCTGAAGTGGGGGCTGATACTCTCAGCAACAAACAGTCCAGAATGAAATTAAAAATCTTTGTTTTTCACTTGATGAAGACGTGCAAAACGCGCATTGGGGGGAGGTACATGAGACCAGTATACAGCTAAGTTTGTATTCATAGTTCTTACACATATTTACAGTATGTATCTTACTACATGATTGGATACTATCATCAGTTTTGTTATACTGAATCATGCTAAGAAATCATTAATACTGCATATACAGTGGTGGCCAAAAGTATTGGCACCCCTGCAATTCTGTCAGATAATACTCAGTTTCTTCCTGAAAATGATTGCAATCACAAATTCTTTTGTATTATTATCTTCATTTAATTTGTCTTCAATGAAAAAACGCAAAAAGAATTGTCCTAAAGCCAAATTGGATACAATTCCACACCAAGCCTAAAAAAAGGGGGTGGACAAAAGTATTGGCACTGTTTGAAAAATCATGTGATGCTTCTCTAATTCGTGTAATTAACAGCACCTGTAACTTACCTGTGGCACCTAACAGGTGTTGGCAATAACTAAATCACACTTGCAGCCAGTTAACATGGATTAAAGTTGACTCAACCTCTGTCCTGTGTCCTTGTGTGTACCACATTGAGCATGGAGAAAAGAAAGAACACCAAAGAACTGTCTGAGGACTTGAGAAACCAAATTGTGAGGAAGCATGAGCAATCTCAAGGCTACAAGTCCATCTCCAAAGACCTAAATGTTCCTGTGTCTTCCGTGCGCAGTGTCATCAAGAAGTTTAAAGCCCATGGCACTGTGGCTAACCTCCCTATATGTGGACGGAAAAGAAAAATTGACGAGAGATTTCAACGCAAGATTGTGCGGATGGTGGATAAAGAACCTCGACTAACATCCAAACAAGTTCAAGCTGCCCTGCAGTCCGAAGGTACAACAGTGTCAACCCGTACTATCCGTCGGCATCTGAATGAAAGGGGACTGTATGGTAGGATACCCAGAAAGACCCCACTTCTTACCCCAAGACATAAAAAAGCCAGGCTGGAGTTTGCCAAAACTTACCTGAGAAAGCCTAAAACATTTTGGAAGAATGTTCTCTGGTCAGATGAGACAAAAGTAGAGCTTTTTGGGAAAAAGCATCAACATAGAGTGTACAGAAAAAAAAAAGAGGCATTCAGAGAAAAGAACACGGTCCCTACAGTCAAACATGGCGGAGGTTCCCTGATGTTTTGGGGCTGCTTTGCTGCCTCTGGCACTGGACAGCTTGACCGTGTGCATGGCATTATGAAGTCTGAAGACTACCAACAAATTTTGCAGCATAATGTAGGGCCCAGAGTGAGAAAGCTGGGTCTCCCTCAGAGGTCATGGGTCTTCCAGCAGGACAATGACCCAAAACACACTTCCAAAAGCACTATAAAATGATTTGAGAGAAAGCACTGGAGACTTCTAAGGTAGCCAGCAATGAGTCCAGACCTGAATCCCATAGAACACCTGTGGAGAGATCTCAAAATGGCAGTTTGGAGAAGGCACCCTTCAAATATCAGGGACCTGGAGCAGTTTGCCAAAGAAGAATGGTCTACAATTCCAGCAGAGCATTGTAAGAAACTCATTGATGGTTACCGGAAGCGGTTGTTCGCAGTTATTTTGGCTATAGGTTGTGCAACCAAGTATTAGGCTGAGGGTGCCAATACTTTTGTCTGGCCCATTTTTGGAGTTTTGTGTGAAATGATCAATGATTTGATTTTTGCTTTATTCTCTTTTGTGTGTTTTTTCCTTGCAAGCAAATTAAATGAAGATAATAATACCAAAGAATTTGTGCTTGCAATCATTTTCAGGAAGAAACTGAGTATTATCTGACAGAATTGCAGGGGTGCCAATACTTTTGGCCAGCACTGTATGAGTTATTTAATAAGAGTAACCATTGTTTTAATTTTTATTTCATGAATCAAAATCAATAGTGCACATGAAAATCAGCAAATTTGTAATATATGTTATCAGAAAAATCTGCTTCTTTCTCTGACAGGACTGATCATTTGTTTTCAAAATCATCAAATCCTGGATAAAATCTGTATTCTGTGAAGACAGATTTTTACATTAGAGAGATAGGAGATGAGAGCTTGCTACTTGACAACTGGCTTCCAGCAGTTAGGCAGTGGGGAGCTAGCTGTCAATCATCATGACACTGGCAATCACGCCCCATCAGAAGAGCAGAAGAGCCGCTGCTCTGTCGACGTGATGTCAGCAGAAGCCACAGAATTGCAGGCAGAAGTAGTCTGTGACTGCTCTGAGTCGGCAGAGATCGGCGGTGGGCAAACAGGAATGTAGTTAGCAACTAACTGCGTGTTACTTCCTAAGCCCATAATAAAAAAATAAAATAGTGCAGGATGACCCCTTTAAGCAGTGCATCTAAAATACACAATAATCATATATTGTTCAATAGGGTCTCTCACATGAAGTGACTTGTAATTATCAAGATAGATATGTACCCCGGTTGTGGGCCCCCATCTTGTACCACCGGGAATGGGGAAGTGAAGATTTTGAATATTTGGATTTGTTCTCATTGTCCGCTGGAGGTCAACTTCCTTTTTCTAAACTGCGTTTAAAACAAAACATGAACTGTGATTGCCACAAAAAACCTTGTTCACTTTACCCTAAAGCTTGGTAAATCTGGACTAAGAATTTACAGCGTGACCTTGCATCTGACCTAGCAGAAAATCTTCTGTCACAAGTGGATAAGTGCAGGCTGAATTGCGTCCCTGTAGTCACAATAAAACACCATTATTAGATATGGATTTTGCTATAAAGAATCTTCAGATCTCAGACCCATCAACAGTAGATGACAGAACACAAGAAATCAGAAGATCCAGAAGAACAATCTAAGGAGTGAGCAAAAATGGTGTAGGTTAAAGGAAATCTGTCAGCAGGTTTTTGCTATGTAATCTGAAGACAGCATGAAGTAGGGGCTGAGACACTGATTTAAGCAATGTGTTAGGCTGTGTGCTGTTGTTTACTTACCATGAAGGTTTTTTCACCTGGTAATTATCATTGTCCGTACTACATGGCATGCGCTTGCTAATCCAACTTGATCTCCTCCTGTGATAAATAGCTCACTATGAGTGGTTTCAGCTGTGGTGTGGGTGGGGTTTGATTTCTCAGCTCTGCTTCATGCTGCATCTAAGAACTCTAAGGGTGCTTTCACATTGCATTAAGGCATCCTTTCGGTGGCCCGTTGGGGCTTATGTGCAAACCACCCCCGCAAAATGGAATTTGGACGTTTGTGCCTCCGGGGTCATAGACTATAATGCACACTGTGCATAAACAGTAAGCTGCCAATCAGTGGAGGGGGTGTGGTTTAACTACTTGGCAGCAGGTTTATTAGACCTCTAGTGATAATATCTTGCTGATAAAACTATGATTTTATAAAAACAAAACTAAGCAGTCCACTCATTAACATTGGAATCAGTGTCTCTGCCCCTACACCAGGCTGCTCTCAGATTAGGTGTTAAATCTGGTGGCAGATTCCCTTTAAATCTTCAAAATCAGCCACTAACCACAGTTTTACTAAGATGACAACCTTTATCAGGAGGATAACTAGTCAGGCCTAATGCCCAAATACATTAAAAAAGAGAATGCCAGTGTATATACTGTGCGTGGCTGAGGTTAGGTGTGCAGAGCCCATCCACAAATGAACCCTGGGCCTGGCACTGAGTGCCACCTTTCTTCCTTTACCTTTAGGACCAATATGATATTGTTCTATCCTAGAGACAAATTACATTATAACCCCTTAGTGACCAAGCCAATTTTAGTGACAAGGCCAAATCTTTGAAATCTCACCAGTGTCACTTCATGTGGTAATAACTCTGGAACTCTTCAACATATCCCAGTGATTCTGAGACTGTTTTTTTTGTGACACATTGTACTTTACTTTAGTGGTAAATTTAGGTCTATATGTTTTGTATTTATTTGTGTAAATATTGGAATTTTAGAGAAAATTTTGAAAAATTATATTTTCAAACTTCCAATCTTTATATCCTTAAACTAGTTACTCAAATAATTAATAAATAAATAACATTTCCCATATGTCTACTTTACATCTTAATAATTTTTTAAGCATAAGCTTTTTTTGTTAGGATGTTAGAAGGGTTACAAGTTTAGTAGCAATTTCTCATCTCACCTCACCCCTCAAATACTTCAAAACTGCTGTCAAGAATCTTTTCAACCCTTCAGGTGCTACAGAGGAAATAATGTAAAGGCCAATAAAAAATTACAATTTTTACTCTAAAATGTTGCTTTAAACTCAATTTTTCCACTTTTACAAGGATTAGCACAACAAAATGGACCCCACAATTTGTTACTTAGTTTCTTCAGAGCACATTGATGCCCCACATGTGGACAGAAACCTCTGTTTGGACAAACAGCAGGACTTGGAAGGGAAGGAGCACCATTTTGGAACACAAATTTGGCTGAAAAAGATTGCGAGCGCCATGTCGCATTTGCAGGGCCCCAAAGGTGCCCAAACAGCAGGAAACCCCCACATGTGACCACATTTTGGAAACTATACCCCTCAAGGATTTTATACAGGAGTATAGTTAACATTTTGAACCCAAAAGTACTTTACAGAATTTAATAACATTAGGTTGTCAAAATGAAAAATTTTCTTTTTTTCATGAAAATATTGCTTTAGCCCCAAATTTTTCACTTTTTCAAGAGGTTGCATGAGAAAGCAGGCCAACAGTTTGTTACCCACTTTCTTCTGAGCATGGCGATACCCCACATGTAGCCAAAAAGTTCTGTTTGGTTGGAAACACGGCAGGCCCGGAAGGTAAGAAGCGACACTTGGTATTTGGAATGTAAATTTGGCTGGAATAGATTGCAGACACCATGTCTCATTTGCAGAGCCCCTGAGGTACCAAAACAGCAGAAACCCCCACACGTGACCCCATGTTGGAAACTAGACCCATCAAGAAATTCTTCTAGGGGAGGTGATGAGCTTGTTGAACCCGTAGGCACTTCACAGAACTTTTTAAAATGTGGATGTGAAAGCGAAAATTAGTTTTTTTTGTGCTAAAAAAAAAATTAGCCCCAAATTTGTAATTTTCACATTGAATAATAGGAAAAAATGGACCCCATAATTTGTTATGAAATTTCTTCCAAACACAGAGATACTCCACATGTGGTAAAAACTGCTGTTTGGGCACATGGCAGGGCTCGGAAAGGAAAGAGCGCTATTTGATTTTTGGAGCATAAATTTGTCTGGAATAGATTGTGAATGCCATGTCACATTTGCAGAGCCCCTGCCATGCCAAAACACCAGAAATCCCCCCATAAGTGACCCCAATTTGGAAATTAGACCCCTCAAGGAATTCATCTACAGTATACTGAGCATTTTTAACCTACAGGTGATTCACAAAACTTTATAACATTTAGATGTGAAAACAAAAAATGACATTCTTTTTTCCACTAAAATACTGTTTTAGCACCAAATTTATAATTTCCACAAGGGGTAGGTAATAGGAGAAAATGGACCCCATATGCTACGCATTTTTTACTGAACATGGTAGTACTCTATATGTGGTTGCTCACTACTGTTTGAGCACATGGCAGGAATCGAATGGGAAGGAGCGCTACTTGGCTTTGAGAACACAGTTTCCATTTGAATAGATAGTGGGCTCCATTAGCCGAGCACCTGAGGTGCCAGATCAGCAGAAAGCCCCCAGGTGACCCATATTGGAAACTTCACTGCTTATTGATTTCATCTGGGGGTGTAATGAGTATTTTGAACCCACAGGTGCATCACAGAATTTTATAACATTGAGATTCGGAAATATAACATGTTAGTGGTAAAAATGTAATTTTTGTATTTGCTGCAAATTTGTCAGTTACACAAGGGTTAATAGGCGAAACTGGACAATTTATTGTGCAATTTCTTCCAAACGCGGTGATTCCCTATGTGTTGTCAGAAACTATTGTTAGGTCACACGTCAGAGCTAAGAAGGAAGGAGCACTATTTGGGTTTTGGAGCACAGATTCTGCTAGAATAGTTTGCGGGCGACAGACAGGTGCCAGAAAAACAGAAAAACACCAAAAGTGACCCCATTGTGGAAATTGCACCTTTCAATGAATTCATCTAGGGCTGCAGTGACTATTTTGTAACATCCACGCCAGGCTTTATTCTGGAGAATTACAAATGTCAGTTTAGTTCCGATACATTGTGCCCCCCCTTACAGTGAAGTGTGTCGCGCCCTCATACATTGTGCTTCTGGAGACATGCACCCTGCAAATTGTTTCCTGGGAACTCCCTGCTACAGTAATGACAAAAATCTGGCCGCTTACTAAGGTTTAGGCATAGTGGGGCTCAGAAGGAGAGGGCACCTGGATTTGGGAGCACAGATTTTACTGGGTTTTTATTTGAGGGGGGGGGCATGTCATAGTATTGTTCTACCAGTGGGAACCCCTATATTTCCAGTGACAGATGACGAAACTGAGTTAGGGCTGGTTTTGTGCGGGATAAATTAAGGTTTTTATTAGTAACATTTTGGGGTAGATAATATTTTTCAATCATTTCCAGAATAAGGTTGGGATCACATTCTTGTGTTCTACGCTGAACACTTATGTTGGGATTTCCATGTAAACCCCACAAAAATGCGATTCAGATGAAATCCCCGAGGAACCACCCACCATAATGAGGCAGATGGAGACACTTTGGAGTCCATTTAGAGTCTGCTCCACTGGTATCCATCTTTTTAGGCGTTCACAGAACTATTGTAGCGCACACTTATGCGCTAAAAAGATGCTTAAAATGGTAGGACACCGCCGGAACAGAGACCAGACGGAGTCCAAAGTGACTCTATCTGCCTCATAAGTGAGTGGTTCCATTAGGATTTTGTCTGAATTGCGGTTTTGACGATTTACACAGAAACCCCGACGTAAGCGCTCAGCGGAGAATACAGGATAAATATGACTCGAGTCTTGCTCTGATTCTTGGGAGGCACAATGAACATATAGACAGCAGTACAAGAATAGTTCTTATTTTTACACGTTTCACCATGCAGTATAAGAGATAAGACTGCTTTATTCTTTGGGCCGGTGCGATTACAGCACTACCAAATTTATATAGGTTTTTTATGTTTTGCTGCTATCACACGCTAAAAATGTTTCTTTATAACAAAAATAGCTATGTTGTCACCATCTTCTGAGAGGTGTAACTTTTTTATTGTTTGGAATACAGAGCTGTACGAGGGCTTATTTTTTGCGCGATGAGTTGGAGATTTTTTCGGTATCATTTTGGGGCACAAAGTTTTTTGATCGTCTTTTATTCAGGTTTTTTAGACACAGAATGAACAAAATGTGATAAAACCGATTTATTCTTCGGGTCAGTACGATTAAAGCGATACCACATTCATATCGTTTTTTATGCTTTGCTGCTTTTACACACTAAAAACAATATTTTACAAAAATATATTTGTTTTTGCATCGCCATACTCTGAGAGCTATAACTTTTTTACTTTTTTGCCAAATGAGTCACATTAGGGCTTGTTGTTTTTGCGGGATGATTTGGCATTTTCATGTATACCATTTTTTTTACGTATAACTTTTTTATCGCTTTTATTCAATTTTTTGTGTGTCAGTATGATGACAAAGCAACATTTTTGGTGTCGTTTTTTTTTTTCTTTTACAGTGTTCGCGCAAAATAAATAATGTGCCAGTTTTATAGACCAATTATGTGTACTTTTTTTTTGTTTATTTTTGCTTTATCCCAAAGGCTGCAGTTTTAGTGGTAACCTGTGGGGAGCAGAAACATCTCAGCTGCCATCCTATCACCCCCGGAGGTCTGCAGCAGCGCTGGTAAACCTTACCAGGTACCACAGGTGGCGTCACGAACTATTTACTTTATTTTTATTTTTTTATCCAAGATACAATCCCCCTTTTTGGTTGACCGATCGGGGCCACGGGCCGGGCCAGCCACTGTGACATACCCCCCCCAGCATCCATAGGCCCGGCTGCCGAGTACCCCACATCCCTGGGGGCGCATCATATGGGCCTCTCCCCCCACACACCCACACACACCTGATGTATCACATGTCACATGATCCCCTGTGATAGATTATGTGATAGTTCACGTGAAATTAATTTGGCATAATAATATATTAATTCTAATAATTTGTTTTAGGCTGTGTGCTCACTATGCGTTAAGCCTTTCTGCAGCGGCAATTCCGCTGCAGAGATGCTTAAAAAACGCTTGGTAGAAGGTCTGCCATGTTCCCCAATGATATTCCTCATGTGCTGTGCACATGCTGCGGAAATTTCCGCTGCGGATTATCATTGCAGAAAAATCCGCAGCACTACCAATTATTTTGCAGAAGCACTGCGTTTTCGCCACCATTGACTTGCATTGGAACGCATGGATTCCGCATCACTGTATATGTACATGCGGATTCCATGCGTTTCAATGTGCGGATGGTACCCGGGTCTAGAGAAGAGGAGACTTTCCTCCAGACCCGGGTACCATAGAACCTGTAAAAAAAAGAATAAAATAAAAAATAAATATTATACTTACCTTCTGATGGCCCCCGGTGTCTTTATCCGATGCGTCCTGGTTTACCGGCAGCTCGCGGTAGACTAAAGGACTTGTGGTGACGTCATTTAGTCATATGACGGGTCACGCGACCACTGACGTCGGCAGGCCATCAGAAGGTAAGTATATATTTATTTTTTAACATTCTTTTACGGTCACACTATATAAATCCATGCCGGTTGCGTGGATTTATATAGTGTGACCAAGTTGTCAAGCACTTTCCAAGTGATTCTAAAATCGCTTGGAAAGCGCTTGACAACCCGCATGCAGAAATGCATGTGAAGAACGCTTCACTTTCACTTGTCCCTGGCAGGAAAAACGCATGTACAATCCGCATGCGTTTTTTCTGCCAGGGAGATGCAGAAATGCTCAAAAAAAATCCGGATCATTTCTGCATCGTGGGCACATAGCCTTACATTAATTGTATGACTTAATATTGAGCACACGTAGCCATCTATACACAGCAGGAGGCTGCATGTAGCCATCTATGCACAGCGGGAGGCCGCACGTAGCCATCTATACACAGCAGGAGGCCGCACGTACACATCTATACACAGCAGGAGGCCGCACTTAGCCATCTATACACAGCGGGAGGCCACACGTAGCCATCTATACACAGCGGGAGGCCGCACGTAGCCATCTATACACAGTGGGAGGCCGCACGTAGCCATCTATACACAGCAGGAGGCCGCACGTAGCCATCTATACACAGCAGGAGGCCGCACGTAGCTATCTATACACAGCAGGAGGCCGCACGTAGCCATCTATACACAGCAGGAGGCCGCACGTAGCCATCTATACACAGCAGGAGGCAGCACGTAGCCATCTATACACAGCGAGTGGCAGCACGTAGCCATCTATACACAGCAGGAGGCAGCACGGCGCCATCTATACACAGCAGGGGGCCGCGCAGTGCCATCTATATACAGCAGGAGGCCACACATAGCCATCTATACACAGCAGGAGGCCGCACGTAGCTATCAATACACAGCGGGAGGCCACACGGCGCCATCTATACACTGCGGGAGGCCGCACGGTGCCATCTATACACAGCAAGAGGCCGCACGCACTCACGCACACACACAAACATATACAGACATATACATACACGCATAAACACATTTGAAACACAAACATACATATAAATAGACATCACACAATGATATCTGCACACACACACACACACACACACACACACACTCACTCACTCACTCACTCACTCAATCACACACACACTCACCATCCCCTGGCTCGGCTCCAGTCATCCAACTCCTCTCTGGTGGTAAGTAGCAGTGCAGGGCGCGCACTGCGTGACGTCACACTAGGAGACTCGGCCGCGCACAGGGAAGTTAACAGGTGCAGTGCTGGCCCGGCCGAAGAAGAAGTAGCGGCCATGCGCCGCCGCTGGGGGAGCGGTCTGGGGACCCCCCGCCTCTGACTGCAGGTATGTGCCGCGACGCCGCACATATTATAATGAGGGCAATCTGGCTATGGGTCCCCCTGGAGCCCCGGGCACCCTGGAGCCCCGGCCCAAGTCGCTCATTTTGTAAGGTCCATTAAAAAAGTAATTTGCAATTATACAGACCATCCTCTGCTATACCATGTTTTTACAAAGGCTTCTCCATGTGACCCCCATATATACTGCAGCTGTTACAGTGAAACACCAGAGATATGAGTCTTGTAATCTCTCCTGAGAAACTATTATGTGATTATTTACCAATATAATCCCCACTCACTGTGCATCATAGTCTTATTACATTACAGAAAAAAAATTACCAATAAAACATCACTTTTAATTAAAAAAATATAAAATCAACTACACATAATAGTAAACATAGTATAACAATGTATTTAGTATGAAAATACCTATGAATGTAGGGAAATAAAGTACTGGAATATAAGGAACAAGTGATCTAACATGTTTCTTCTACATTAATAAGGGGTCATGAGGGAACCTTAGGAGCAGAAAAATAGGCAACACTATATATAACAAATTCAATTTCCAAGAAATTGCCTGTTAATAGCAATAGGACTAGTATGTGATGTACAATATCCGTGCAGCAGCAAAGACTGTACATGTACATAGATAGGAATTACTATCAATCCAGCACGCATGAACCTGAGGATGGAAGACTCAATCAGGCAAGTATCCACTCCGAAGGTTGAGATTTATGTCTTATAGAAAATGTAATAATAGACATAGGATGATAGCACTGAATCAATACATAGGGACTATAGAAAATTCATAAGGTCAGTCCAATAGCATGTTGTGGTTTAATGATGAAGATAGAATCCCTCAGAAATGGAGTTGCATAATTTGAAGGGGTAAACCATTATACCTCTTAATGAACCAAGGCATGTCAAGTGTGATAGCATACAGTGAGGTTCCAGGTTAGGGGCTTTCAGATCATAAATCATACAGAGACAACCCATAAGGTAAACAGTCACCCTGATTTTTGAATATTGGGGTTGATTAATGAAGGGTGGCATAGCGTACGCTCACACTACACCAATGTTACTGGCACCAAATTCATCAAGAGGCATACGCCACCAAAAGAATTCGGTGCCTCTTCTGAGTGGCATGTGCCTTCTTGAGCCGTGACTGAAATGCTTCCCCAGATGGAGTATAGTTGGAAAATATAGTTGGAGACTGGATTTGCATTTCTGGTATTCAAACCTCCTTCACTTTTGATGAATTTGATGGATTGGCGAGGTGGAGCTGATTCAAACTGGTGTGAAAAATGCCCAAAGTGGCAACATTTTTGTGCGGCTCCCCGTTGCTCAAAAAAATTTGAGAATTTTCAAAGCTTTTACGACAGTTTTCTGCCATAAAACCTTTGATGAATCAGCCCCATTTTCTTTTATTTCACAGTATCCACTTGATACAAATGGCAAGTATGCATATTAAAGCATTGATTGCTTTCTTACAAGCCACAACCTGGATGGGCATGGAATTAATGAGTCCTGTTGTCTTGCCCTTTGGAGTGTTGGCCACTCTCGACACATAAAGAATCTTAGACCCAAAGTTCTTAGGTGGGCTACTAAGAGAAACATCCACTTTATTTGTGGAAGATGGAGCTCGTTCTCACACTAACTAGACCCAAGATTGTCAAGCTAAAAAAATGCATCCGGATGTTTCCATGGGTCAATCAGCCACCTGACATGAATCCCATAAAACATGTCTGGGCTACGCTGGATCAAGTAGTGAGACAAGGTTCACGAAAACCTGCCTTCCATGGAGACCTTCGAGATTATATGCCGAGTGGTGAAACATTCAACAGGTCAAGAGAGCAAAACTCACTGATTCCATGACCGACCACGTCAAAACCAGGGGAGGAGTCCTGAGGAGATAATTTGCATATTCCCACTGCATTTTGGGGTAAGTGAAGAGTCTCCGCGAGCTCAAAGAACACTGGATTTTGGCTGTTGGAGCTGAAAAGAGGACATCGGTAAACCAGGGGAGGAGTCCTGAGGAGATAATTTGCGTATTCCCACTGCATTTTGGGGTAAGTGAAGAGTCTCCGCGAGCTCAAAGAACACTGGATTTTGGCTGTTGGAGCTGAAAAGAGGACATCGGTAAACCAGGAGAGGAGTCCTGAGGAGATAATTTGCGTATTCCCACTGCATTTTGGGGTAAGTGAAGAGTCTCCGCGAGCTCAAAGAACACTGGATTTTGGCTGTTGGAGCTGAAAAGAGGACATCGGTAAACCAGGGGAGGAGTCCTGAGGAGATAATTTGCATATTCCCACTGCATTTTGGGGTAAGTGAAGAGTCTCTGCGAGCTCAAAGAACACTGGATTTTGGCTGTTGGAGCTGAAAAGAGGACATTGGTAAACCAGGGGAGGAGTCCTGAGGAGATAATTTGCATATTCCCACTGCATTTTGGGGTAAGTGAAGAGTCTCCGCGAGCTCAAAGAACACTGGATTTGAAGCTTTTTTTTTTAAGCTTTTTTCACTGTTTTCAGAACATTAACAATAAGAACATGGAAGAGTCCAGGAGCCATTTGGTGAGCTGCATATCCTGCTACATGTTCACAGACTTGCCAGTGGAAAAGCCAAACTTCACATGCCAGAAATGCAAGCTTGTGTCCCTGTTGGAGGAAAAGTTGCGAAATCTAGAAGAGAGGTTAACTACCTTGAAAATCATTAAGGAAGGTGAAGAGTTCTTAGACAGAGCAGAATTATCTCTTCATGATTCAGAAAGAGAAGAAATTCGAACTGCACCTGACGAAACAGAGGAATGGAAGCATGTGACCCACAGAAGCAGGAGGATCGAGAGGCAGTCAGCACCCATACTGCTCAGGAACCAGTACCAGGCTCTCACGCAGGAGAACCAGGAAGAAATACAGCAAGATAAGACTTTGCCAGCAATGAATAACCTTGTAAGCCCTCAGAATCCTCCTGGATGGAGAAAGAAGAATGTTGTGAAGAAAAAACGGAGAGTGGTGGTCATGGGGGATTCCCTGTTAAGAGGAACAGAGGCCGCTATCTGCAGACCAGACATAACCTCAAGAGAAATGTGCTGTCTTCCAGGAGCAAAAATTAAAGATGTGTCTGACAGGATATCAAGACTCTTCAGACCTACAGATCACTACCCATTCCTGCTAATACATGTGGGGACAAATGACACCGCAAGAAAGGACCTGGAAACCATCTGCAGTGACTTTGAAGACTTAGGCAAGAAAGTGAAAGAATTGGGAGCGCAGGTGGTCTTCTCATCCATCCTCCCAGTGGATGGCCATGGAACAATGAGGTGGAATAAGATTCTACAGGTGAACAACTGGCTACGTCGATGGTGCCGTCAACAAGGATTTGGATTTCTGGATCACGGAATGAATTACCTATACGATGGACTACTTGCTAGAGATGGGGTGCACCTTACGAAGACTGGAAAACATGTATTTGGAAGTCGCCTTGCTACACTCATCAGAAGAGCTTTAAACTAGAACAATGTGGGAAGGGAAGCAAAAGGCCAGAAAAAGCCATACAGCTGACAAATACTATTGAGATCTCTGCTACTGGAAGTGGAAAGGAAGAACAAAGACAAAACAATTTAAATAATAAAAATATGGGAGGAAGAGAAACCAATCACAAACTAAAATGTTTTTATACAAATGCACAAAGCATGGGCAACAAACAAGGAGAATTGGAACTACTAATGCAGGAAAAGGAATATGATGTCATTGGAATCATTGAAACTTGGTGGAACGATACACATGATTGGAATAAAAGGCTAAAAGGATACAACTTATTTGCAAGAAACAGACTTGATAAACGAGGAGGAGGTGTTGCATTGTATGTTAGAAAAGCGTATATCTGCACAGAGATTGAAGGTTCAGAGACTGGGAGTTCTGTGGAAACTGTTTGGGTAAGAATACAAGGAGAGAACAACGGAAAGGACACCATTGTAGGCATTTACTACAGGCCACCTGGGCAAGCTGAAGATATGGATGAACTCTTTATGTATCAAATGACCAAGTTCTCCAAAAAATATGACGTAGTGGTCATGGGAGATTTCAACTATCCAGACATTTGTTGGGAATCTCTCTCAAGTAAAACTAACAGGTCAAGCAAATTCTTATCCTCTCTTGCTGACAACTTTATCTTCCAAAAGGTAGGGGAGAAAACAAGGGGATCTGCTACTTTGGATCTAATCCTTATAAACAGGGAGGAAATGGTTGAGGAGGTAAAGGTGGCTGGGACCCTAGGAGGCAGCGACCATTCTATTATAGAATTTTGGATAACTAGAGGAGGAAGACATGTGAAGACTCAAACTTCAAGGTTAGATTTTAGAAAGGCAGATTTTAAGAGACTCAGAAAGAGAATAGGAGGGATCCAATGGCTGGATGTCCTTAAGGACAAAAATGTCCAGGAAGGATGGGAAATTTTTAAAAATGAGATTCTCAAAGCACAATCGTTAACAATCCCGAAAAGTAGGAAGAATGGGAAGCATTTAAGGAAACCAGGATGGATGAACACAGAACTTAAACACATGCTAAAAAGAAAGAAAGAAATGTTTATTAAATGGAAAGAGAGAGGCATATCTAAAGAAGATTATAATGCAGTCTGCAGATCCTGTAGGGCACGTATCAGGTTAGCTAAAGCTGACAATGAATTAAGGCTTGCAAGAGATGTCAAAAGCAATAAAAAAGGATTTTGGGGGTATGTCAAAAGTAAAAGAAAAGTCAAAGATGCTATAGGATTTTTACAGGATGAAAATGGAGAAATGGTAAGAGAGGATGTTGAGAAGGCCGAACTTTTTAATTCCTATTTTGCATCTGTTTTCTCTCAGAAAGAAAATGTAACACCAACTGATCTTCACTGTCCTTTTAAAGGAATAGAGGAATCCAAGTTATCTGTAAACAGAAAGATTGTGAGGGAATATTTAGCTAACATAAATGAGTTCAAGTCTCCAGGTCCAGATGAATTACACCCCAGAGTACTGAAGGAGATCGTAGAAGAAATTTTAGAACCACTCTCCATAATCTTTGAAAATTCTAGGAGAACAGGAGAAGTCCCAGAAGACTGGAGAAGAGCAAATGTTGTTCCTATCTTCAAAAAGGGGAAGAAGGTGGACCCAGGGAACTATAGGCCGTTGAGTCTGACTTCTATACCAGGAAAGATCTTTGAACAAATTATTAAACAACATGTATGTAAGTACATGGATAAGAATGAAGTGATTAACCAGAGTCAGCATGGGTTTGTAACTAACAAGTCATGTCAGACTAACTTAATTTTCTTCTATGACAGAATCACTGACTGGGTGGATCAGGGAAATGCTGTAGATATAGTATATCTTGACTTCAGCAAAGCATTTGACAAAGTATCTCACACCATCCTTATTGAAAAAATGACCAAGTATGCAATGGACCAGGCAACTGTTAGGTGGATTCATAACTGGCTTAGTGATCGGACTCAAAGGGTGGTTGTAAATGGCTTCACATCCAGCTGGATGAATGTCTCAAGTGGGGTACCACAGGGCTCCGTCCTGGGACCTGTATTGTTCAACATTTTTATCAATGATTTAGATGAAGGAATTGAGGGTAAACTGATTAAATTTGCTGATGACACAAAGCTAGGAGGGATAGCTAATACTAGAGAAGAGAGAGAGAGGATTCAAAAAGACCTAAATAAACTGGAGCAGTGGGCAGCAACCAACAGAATGGTTTTTAACAGGGAAAAATGCAAAGTACTACATCTGGGCAATAAAAATGAAAAAAGCTTATACAGAATGGGAGGAATAGAGCTAAGCAACAGTACATGTGAAAAAGACTTAGGTATACTAATAGATCATAGACTGAACATGAGTCAACAGTGTGATGCAGCAGCAAAAAAGGCAAATACAATTCTGGGATGTATTAACAGAAGCATACAGTCTAGATCACGTGAAGTCATTATCAGTCTTTACTCCTCTTTGGTCAGACCTCATCTGGAATACTGTGTCCAGTTTTGGGTACCACATTTTAAAAAAGACATAGACAAACTGGAGCAAGTTCAGAGAAGAGCGACCAGAATGGTGACTGGTCTGCAAACCATGTCCTATGAGGAACGGTTGCAGGATTTGGGAATGTTTAGCTTGCAAAAAAGAAGACTGAGAGGAGACTTAATAGCTGTCTACAAATATGTCAAGGGCTGTCACATTGTAGAAGGATCAGCTTTATTCTCATTTGCAGAAGGAAAGACTAGAAGCAATGGGATGAAACTAAATGGGAGGAGACACAGATTAGATATTAGAAAAAACTTTTTGACAGTTAGGGTGATTAATGAGTGGAACAGGCTGCCACGAGAGGTGGTGAGTTCCCCTTCAATGGACGTCTTCAAACAGAGGCTGGACAGACATCTGTCTGAGATGATCTAGTGAATCCTGCTTTGAGCAGGGGGTTGGACCAGATGACTCAGGAGGTCCCTTCCAACTCTACCATTCTATGATTCTATGAGGCTTTGAAAAAAGCAAGCGGTGGCACAAATTAGCTTTGATTTACATATTTGGCTGATACTGAAAACTAAAAGACAATATATTTAGTCATGGGAAGTCCTTGCATATTAAATAGGCATTTAAATAGAGTATGATGAACCATAGACAAGTGTTTTTAAATATATATTGCACTTACTATGTAACGCGACCGCTATCTTGTTGACTAAGTTCCTCCGGAAATCCCTAGAGATCATTAATTCTGTATTGTATTTATTAGCAGTCGTACACAGTAGAGATGAAACGAGGGCAAATCATCCTGATTATTGCTTACAATCTGCATGTTACAAGAAGAACATTGGCCCATGTAGGTTACTGCTTCTTTGAAAAACTGTCAGTGCTCCCTCCGCTCAGAGGATTGTTAATATTCTCCAAAGACTGTAGATCGCTTTTTCTGCAGGTAGTGCCTGTGCTTCATGTCGACCTTCACAACATTAATTACTGCTGACAGAACATGTGAAAAATGAATTTACTAATGTCTTCTATAATCATAGAACAAAGAGATTTATCATGGTTAGGAATGATTATCTGGCCACTGGATAAAAACCAGAATGAAAGTAATCAAAATCACTTATAGTGACCAGTCAAAAGGGAAAACCTAATTACCATTAAATGTTCTCAATAGTTCACTCTTTTATCTGTATAAAATGATATTTCAGTAAAGGTTATGGACACCATAGACATAGAAAACATGATTTTTACATGTATTAGTGCAATTGTATTAACTAAAGTTTCAGTCTGCAATCTTCATTCCTTCATTCATTTTCTGAACCCCTAATATACAGTTTCCAGATTGCTCCAAGTTTGATTCTCTCATGTGGGAATTTCTCTTCCAGTAATACAGGCTGGACGTGAGGTCTGTTGTTGTCCAGGGTGCAGCTGTCTTCAGAAGGCTATGTGCACACGTTGAGTAAAATTTCTGCACCATGTCTGCATCTCTTGGCAGGAAAAAACGTGCATTTTTGGTGCACTTTTGCCTGCGTTTTTGCCCTGAGTTTTTGAGTTTTACTTTTGACTGATTTGAGTGAAGTCAATGGTGAAAAACGCTGGCAAAATCGCACAAAGAATTGACATGCTGCAGATTTTTTTCTGCACCAAATCTGCAAGCCAAAAATAAGCAACATGAGCATGACACTTGAGGTTTCTCATTCACTTTGCTGGCATCAGGATTGCTTCAAGTTTTGCTAGCAAATCTGCATGACAAAAACGCACCAAATCTGCAACATGTGCACACAGCCTTATTACACTGTGTGCCGAATTATTAGGCAAATGAGTATTTTGAACACATGATACTTTTCATACATGTTGTCCTTCTCCAAGCTGCATAGGCTTGAGAGCCAACTACCAATTAAGTAAATCTGGTGATGTGCATCTCTGTAATGAGGAGGGGTGTTGTCTAATGACATCAACACCCTATATAAGGTGTGCTTAACTATTAGGCAACTTCCTTTCCTTTGGCAAAATGGGTCAGAAGAGAGATTTGACGGGCTCTGAAAAGTCCAAAATTGTGAGATGTCTTGCAGAGGGATGCAGCAGTCTTGAAATTTCCAAACTTTTGAAGCGTTATCACCGAACAATCAAGCGTTTCATGGCAAATAGCCAACAGGGTCGCAAGAAGCGTGTTGGCCAAAAAAGGAGCAAAATAACTGCCCATGAATTGAGGAAAATCAAGCGTGAAGCTGCCAAGATGCCATTCGCCACCAGTTTTGCCATTATTCAGAGCTGCAACGTTACTGGAGTACCAAAAAGCACAAGGTGTGCGATGCTCAGGGACATGGCCAAGGTAAGGAAGGCTGAAAAACGACCACCTTTGAACAAGAAACATAAGATAAAACGTCAAGAATGGGCAAAGAAATATCTTAAGACTGATTTTTCAAAGGTTTTATGGACTGATGAAATGAGAGTGACTCTTGGTGGGCCAGATGGATGGGCCAGAGGCTGGATCTGTAAAGGGCAGAGAGCTCCACTCCGACTCAGACGCCAGCAAGGTGGAGGTGGGGTACTGGTATGGGCTGGTATCATGAAAGATGAACTTGTGGAACCTTTTCGGGTTGAGGATGGAGTGAAGCTCAACTCCCAGACCTACTGCCAGTTTCTGGAAGACAACTTCTTCAAGCAGTGGTACAGGAAGAAGTCGGTATTGTTCAAGAATAACATGATATTCATGCAGGACAATGCTCCACCACATGCATCCAACTACTCCACAGCGTGGCTGGCCAGTAAAGGTCTAAAAGAAGAAAAAAGAATGGCATGGCCCCCTTGTTCACCTGATCTGGACCCCATAGAGAACTTGTGGTCCATCATAAAATGTGAGATCTACAGGGAGGGAAAACAGTACACCTCTCGGAACAGTGTCTGGGAGGCTGTGGTGACTGCTGCACACAATGTTGATCGAAAACAGATCAAGCAACTGACAGAATCTATGGATGGAAGGCTGTTGAGTGTCATCATAAAGAAAGGTGGCTATATTGATCACTAATTTTTTTGGTTTTGGCTTTTGCATGTCAGAAAGGTTTATTTCTAAATTTTGTGCACTGATATTGGTTTACCTGGTGAAAGGAAACAAGTGAGATGGGATTATATTTGTTTTTTATTAAGTTGCCTAATAATTCTGCACAGTAATAGTTACCTGCACAAACAGATATCCTCCTAAGATAGCCAAATCTAAAAGAAAACCCACTCCAATGTCCAAAAATATTAAGCTTGGATATTTATGAGTCTTTTGGGTTGATCGAGAACATAGTTGTTGATCAATAATAAAATTAATCCTCTAAAATACAACTTGCCTAATAATTTGGCACACAGTGTATATATTAGCAAGACTTTTATCCTGCTGATATATTATTTTATCTTATTCTATTTTCTTTCCTATTCCCTCTTCAGTTGCATTCCTCCTTTTCTGCAGTCTGTTTTCTCTGCCATCCCTGAGACTGTATATGCTTTCTCCCCTGTTAACATTGTGGAGATCTATGTGCATCCCCTCCTTCTACTATCTCTAACACTGACAGAAGGGAGGCTGAAATCAGAAAGGAGTGTCAGAACTGAGCAGGAACTGTGCCGGATTTGTAACATTTTTAGAAAACACTCAGCTAGATAAAAGACTTAGACACTCTGCAGCAGTAAAATGTTAGAATATTTTAATTAAGACTATTTAGAAAGTTGCTTGCCTTCTGTATGAGGGTGCGCAGAGCCTTTAGGGTATGTGCACACGGTCTAGAGCGGCCTGTACCCCGACGCTGTGGAATAGCTGCGCGGCTTCTGCCCTCAATATGCAAATGAGCGGCGCCTTTTTTTTTGTTCACATGCGGACTTTCCTCATAGATGTTAGTGTATGAGGAAAGTCCACATTCGGACCCGCAAGAGAAATTGACATGCTGCGGGTCTGACAGACGCGACGTATATCAGTTTCCGTGGGTGATCGGCAGGTGCAAAGAGATGCATAGTGGACAAGGGATTTCTAGAAATCCCATCCACTATGCTGTAACATCTGGACGCTGCGGGTTTGACGCTGCATAGACATGCACATACCCTTAAAATAGCAACTGGTGACTAAAGTGTCCACACAATGTCCCAACAAGTGCAAAGCCATGTGAAAACCACAGGAAAAGACCATATGAACATATGTGTTGTTATAATCTATATCACAAGTTCCCAACCTTTTCTGCTCCCAGTTCCACATTTTACCCCTTTCAATGGACCCAAGAAAAGCATAAAATGTTACTTCTATTGGAATAGATATTTTTCGACAGAAATTTGCAAGAAATTAACTGCAAAATCTGGATGAAAGTTGCTAAGGGAAATTCTGTACAGGATTTAATGTGGATTTCACAGTTAATTTCATTCCTACACATTGTAATAAAACAAATCCAAAGTACATACTGGATAGAATGAATTAAAGTGCTGCATAATTAAAAATCTGCATTCCATGTTAATTACCACAGTGAAAATTTAAGCATATATTCAGCATTTGGTAAAATCACACTACATATGTAAACACAAAAAATCTGTAACTCATATGCCCTGTGTGCACTCAGCCCGAGGGGATATCTGAATTCCACAATTTGGGGGGATTCCCATCTATTTGGAGAATATTGGGAGCCTGGCCGCACAAGTACATTGTTTTTCTATTACAGATTAGGAGATTAGGGCTCTCATATATATCTTGTAAATCCAACATTAGTTTCTTTGGTGAAACGACAACCAAGCTGCCATCTCTTGACAGCACTCTGTTCTTTGCATCAGATGCTTGTGTCTGTCTTTTGACAGTTGTGTAATCAGGACACAGACAAGCAAGCAAACTCGCCAACCATGTTTGTATGGACCGCGCTTTGTGCCCAGAGATACAGTTGTACCTGGACAGGAGAACGCCTTTTCCAAACATTTGACGCTAGACTAAAAATAAAGGACCTTGCCCAAACGTTGAGAGCATCTCCATACAGTATAATGTTGTTACCAGTTATAGTTTATTTAAATTTACCAAAAAAAGCACTTATCCCATTGTCTTCTATGACCAATCTTCATTTTTTTATTTTTTTTTAAAGGGAATCTGTCAGCAGAAATTCACCCCACAAACTACTCATATGTGCATGTAGCTACTTCAAGGACTAGTCCAGTATTACCGTTACATGGTCAGTCCGTTCCTCCGTTACTGAGAAATCCGCATTTGAATTGTTATGCAAATGAGGCTGAAGTGCTATGGTAGATCTGAAGCCTCTGTCACTTCAGCTTTATTTTCCGCCCAGTGCTGCAAACCTGCATGACCGATAGCTTCCATGCTGTGTGACTTTAAGCAAAGAAGTTGTCAAGAAGGAGGAAGCCGTATTGGGGGGTAAATAGAGCTGGAGTGACAGAGGCTTCAGATTTACAGCCTCATTTATATATCAATTCAAACACTAATTTCTTAGTAATGGAGGAATGGACTGGCCATGTAAAGGTATTGCTGGACTTGTCTTTGAAAGAGCTACATGTACATATAAATATGGGTATGAAATACCGCTAACAGATGTCATGCCTCGGGATTCGATCCGGCGGTCCTCTTCTGTCGGCGTGTCTGTCCGATGAGCCACAGCAGGTTCTGTCACTGTCCAGGTGCTGATTATCTTTTACCTTTGTCCATTCCTTTCGGACAGTAGGTGTTTTTCATTTGTTATCTTGCCTGTCCTATCACACTGCAGGTGCTTCTATTTAAACCTCCCCCCTGCCGGTCTTCTCTTTTGGTGATAGTCTTTCGTGAATTCTACTTGGAGGTCTAGTCCTACCCCTGAGTATCTAGGCCAGTCAGATAAATGTACTGCTGGGGTTTCTTTTTATGCTGCACTCTCCCTCGATTCCTTAGGAGGTATGTGATACACTCGACAGCCTTTTAGGGATCCAGGTCTGAGTTGTCTTCTCTAGTTTTTACCTTCAGGGATATCGAGGTCGCGCTGAAGCCGCTAGGGCCTGCGTTACTGGATACTATAGTCTCTACAGGAACCGGTTGGGATTTGTGCAGCTTTTTCATAGTTAGATCCCTTATCCCTGTGTTTACTACCACATGTGCATAACAGCAGATTCCCTTTAAACCTATGTAAAATTATATTTTACCCCTTCCCACAAAAGGTTGTTGTATTAACGTCCTGGGAAGGGGTCCTCACTAGAGATGAGCAGATCAGTCAAAATTCGAAATTCACTTATTCTCGCAGATTTTCCTGTGTAATTTGATTCATGGAGAAGTCATTCCCCACAAATTTAATTTCCATTATTGTGACATGGGATCTCTCCAGAGCTCACAGAGCATAATAAATGTAATATGTAAAAAATAAAGAAAATTGTTATACTCAGCCCTCACTGTCAGTCACATAGAAATCCCCAGGCCTCCCGTGCTAGGCCGGTGTATCCTAGTTTGACAGGCCTAGGAGGGATCTGCACAAGTCCCTCAAAAGTCATGGCACAAGCCGAGATGTCATGGGAAGACTAGCATGAAAATGCCAAACGTTGCAAAAATTGCTGCAAAATTTTGTGACTTTTCTAAGCTTTTATGACACTTTTTTAGCGTAAAAGGTTTGCTGAATCCAACTCATATATTTTTCTTATGTCCATGTGCCTGCAGTAAAGCAAATTTATGAAACTGGTCTTGCTATCTCAGATTAAATTTCTAATAAAAAAAAAAAAGAATCAAAAAGATGCAATCCCTTTTAATATGTGTATGAACTGAATAGGAGAAGCTTCCAACAGAGCAAAGAATGAGCTATTCGATAACTGTACAGGAAATTGTGCAGAAGAGTCATCCTGGATCTGTGTTAGTATTAGCACGTCGCAGGGAAGACAGCGATATGATGTTCAAACATGTCTTATTCCAATAAAAATGGGAAGACTCCATCATCTCCCTGAGACATGTCACATACAAGCTGCATCATTTATCTTAACCAAAAAACTGCATGGATATGAATAGCTGTAATGCCGCCTTATTGACAGATCATTTATTATCTTGGCAGATATATAATTGAGGATAACATTGGATTTAGGGACTCAAAATGTCCCTGTAACCTTAACCCATTGATAATGCAGCAAGAAATATTGCTGTGCCTCACGTGGGAAATGTGTGTATTAGCCAAGTACTATGGAAGGATACATAAAGCTGACAGCGGCCAGCAAAAACATTCATTTCCTAATGCCATGTAAATATATTTTTGATAAAGTGCTAAAGGACTTTAAAAAACGTGTTTTCTTATAAAGAAAAAAGTGCAATACCTGTCTATAGTATGGGAAGGATTTATCAAACAGATGAAGATCCATTATATAAAAGCTTTAAATGTTTGCAGAACTGCATAATAGTGCAAAAAAGTTGCAACTTTTGATATTTTACATGTCAATTTTAGCAGAAATGTTATCCAGTCAAGATTGGAGTACATGTTCTGACCGTGGCAGCCCAAAAGATGCATCAAATTATAAAGAGCTGTGTGCCTATTAATGAGTTTGGTGCATCTTACTCCAGCAGAATTTTGATCAAGACTCGCATATAAGATGACAGCCCTGATGAATTCCCGCTTTGTGTCTAGTACTGCAGCTCAACACCAATTAAAGAAAATATATGACTTACTCAAAAAGATTGTGTTAAATATCTTGTAAAAATCCCTGATTTCCTCTGATTCTGTCGTTTTTTTCTGTTTTGCACTGCGCCGCTCAATTGCAGAGATATTCACATTTGTTGCTTTTAGAGTGCAGTATGTGAAATCTCTGCCTGTAGTGCAACTAAGCATTTATTCTCAGTTTTCTCTGGGGTGGGTGCTTTAACAATTCCCTCCCAGACACTGACAATTACAGCTTTGCAGTGTCTTAAACTGATAAACCAGCCAGCAGATGAGCTGTGATTGGCAGTGTCTGGAAGGGAGGCATGAAAGCACACACCCCAGAAAAGACTGAAGAACACCCAGCTGCGCTATAAGCAGAGATGTCACATACTGTGTTTCAAAAGCAACAAATGGGAATTTCTCTGCAATGGAACGATGCAGCACAAAATGGAAAACGTCAGCAGATTCAGAGGAGGTCAGGAATTTTTAAAAGGCATTTGACTACATTTTTTGTGCAGGTAACATGTCCTCTTTAAGTGAATACAGCAGGGCTGTAATACTGCACACAACCTTTGGACAGGAGAGGCACTGTTTTGGATTAAGATTTCCTTGTTTCTTTATAATCTTTGACAACTGCTTTGAAGAAAACTTCCTCAAATGAGAAAAGCATACTGCTGGCTTGCTTCTTTTTTGTGAAAGAAATGATAATTATGGAGTCTAAGCCGAGGCTCAGCAGAGCATTCCTATGTATTCCTGAGATAGCTATTGGCTGAAAGATCTAATTTGTATGGGGAGTTTAAATGTATGTCATGAATATTACATGTGAGAATTTTATTTTCATTTTCTGGGTCGTGGATTTTGTCTTTAACAACATTTTTGTCAACTGTTAGCAAATTTACTTAAAGGAAATCTGTTATCAGGTTTAGATTAAAAAAATTGGCTGCAGCAGCCACCACAGCCTCCCAGACACTGTTCCGAGAGGTGTACTGTTTTCCCTCCCTGTAGATCTCACATTTTATGATGGACCACAGGTTCTCTATGGGGTTCAGATCAGGTGAACAACGGGGCCATGTCATTATTTTTTCTTCTTTTAGACCTTTACTGGCCAGCCACGCTGTGGAGTAGTTGGATGCATGTGATGGAGCATTGTCCTGCATGAAAATCATGTTTTTCTTGAACGATACCGACTTCTTCCTGTACCACTGCTTGAAGAAGTTGTCTTCCAGAAACTGGCAGTAGGTCTGGGAGTTGAGCTTCACTCCATCCTCAACCCGAAAAGGTCCCACAAGTTCATCTTTCATGATACCAGCCCATACCAGTACCCCACCTCCACCTTGCTGGCGTCTGAGTCGGAGTGGAGCTCTCTGCCCTTTACTGATCCAGCCTCTGGCCCATCCATCTGGCCCATCAAGAGTCACTCTCATTTCATCAGTCCAAAAAATCTTTGAAAAATCAGTCTTAAGATATTTCTTGGTCCATTCTTGATGTTTTATCTTATGTTTCTTGTTCATAGGTGGTCGTTTTTCAGCCTTCCTTACCTTGGCCATGTCCCTGAGTATCGCACACCTTGTGCTTTTTGATACTCCAGTAACGTTGCAGCTCTGAAATATGGCAAAACTGGTGGCGAATGGCATCTTGGCAGCTTCACGCTTGATTTTCCTCAATTCATGGGCAGTTTTTTGCGCCTTTTTTGGCCAACACGCTTCTTGCGACCTTGTTGGCTATTTTCCATGAAACGCTTGATTGTTCGGTGATCACGCTTCAAAAGTTTGGAAATTTCAAGGCTGCTGCATCCCTCTGCAAGACATCTCACAATTTTGGACTTTTCAGAGCCCGTCAAATCTCTCTTCTGACCCATTTTGCCAAAGGAAAGGAAGTTGCCTAATAATTAAGCACACCTTATATAGGGTGTTGATGTCATTAGTCAACACCCCTCCTCATTACAGAGATGCACATCACCAGATTTACTTAATTGGGAGTTGGCTCTCAAGCCTATGCAGCTTGGAGTAGGACGACATGTATAAAAAGTATCAAAGTGATCAAAATACGCATTTGCCTAATAATTCTGCACACCGTGTAGAGTGAGGTGCAGATGGAAGAGAATTGCAGACTCCACAATCACTAGAGTATAGAAATTTTTACCGCACGCTCAGGGGATTCAATGCAAAACTTTTAATGATATTCAGAAAAACGTGCAAGTGGCGGACAAAATACAGTTCTTTTGTTTAGAAGCGACTTTTACGTTTCGGCCCACTCCTGGGCTTTGCTCAAATAGTCGCTCTGGGGACAGCTGTGATGGTCCAAACCGTATGAGAGAAATCCCTGTGGGGATGCATATAGAGTTGAGTCCTTATGGGTAATGGCAGTAAGGGCGCTCCTACACCTCCTGTATGAAGGCCTCCTGTGTTTACTCTTTCGAGTCAGAATACAGCATAAAATAGGGACACAGACCCTGATTCCAGCGCTGTGCCACTTACTGTCCTTTTTGCTGTGCGGTAAAGCACTATGTAGTCTTCAGCAGCTCTGCTAGTCCTCTATGTGATGAGCTCTATATCACCCCACCAGCACTATTGAGTGACAATTTTAAAAAGAACCTGTCAGCATGATTTAATAATGTAAAGTAAAGGCATGGCCATAATGGCGCTGTTATGCAGATTAAATAAATACCTTCAGAGCAGAGACACACTGCCGTATTTCTCGTCCGAGGATTGCATGGTAAACCTTGTACTGGCCGGCACCTCTCCTGACCTGAGCTTGACAGCTGCATAGAAATACATCATGCTGTCATGCTCTGGTCAGCAGAGGTGCCGGCCAGTCCGTTCAGTGTGATGCGATGATCGCACGAGAAATACGGCAGTGTATCCCTGCCCTTAGCAAAGAATCCACATCCTGGTTGTCCTTTAATCTGCATTTGATGTTTTCGGGTAATAAGCTTTAGGGGCAGGACTGTGGGTAGGATCTCCGGCTCGCTCTGGTGTCTGTATGACCAGTAACTGCTTTGTGAGTGACCTGCCTCCGGTTAGTCACAAAGCGGAGGTCACAAAGATATCGATTTAATCTGTATAACAGCGCCATTATGGCTATGCCTTTACTTTACATTGCTAAATAATATGACAGGTTCTCTTTAAGCCTACACTGTGCATAGCCAGAAAGCTGACACTCAACTATAGAGGGTGGGGATATCCAGAGCCCATAAATATCGAGGACCTAGAGCTGGAGTTAACCCTGAGAGGACTAGCAGAGCATCAGCACATAAAGCATTGTTTAAGCAAAGCAATGGCCCAGTAAGTGACAGATGAGTCGGGAAAAAACTAGGGTCAGATTCCCTTTAATTTGTACATAACCTAAATGTTTTTTTTTTTACATATATTTTTTCTCCATTTTTTTTTTTACTCTACATCATTTTTTCAGGTTTTTACAAATCTGTAAGAAGTCAACAGTAGTAAATAGATCTCATTCCATACATTGCACATTGTAACACAAATTACATATTTAGAATTGTATCTAATTCATAGACTGCAGCAGCGCATTACATGCCTAAAATGTGCCACACGAATGAGAGCGCTTTCATATGCTGCGACTGAGTGGTAGTAACTTGTATTATTACTGGGATTTGCCAGCAGCTTTACAATTTAGTAATTGCCACTATTATTTTTTTAATATTTAATCTATAACCCTTGCTCAGGCAGAAGTGACCACAGACCGCTTCCCTCCAGCTTCTCCCTGGCTGGCTTAACTTGATTGACAGGTCTTTCCCTAGTTCCCATCATTAGGACATGCTATCACTTTATGACCTGTGGTGGAACAAGCTCTGGGACTCCTAGCGACCCTCAAATTGTGCGGGCTGATTCAGTTTCCCCATCACAGATTTTTCTGCATAGTGACGCTCTCTGCCACCCAAATTGTGCAGAGAACCTCATTCGGGTTGTGTTGTAGTTTCCCTTCACAGGAGGTGACCAGGGCGTCACTGTGCAGGAAAAACTGCAAAGGAGCTGCAGAGCTAAGGCTGCAAACCCCTCTATCCCTCTTAGGACGGGGGGCATCCCAAAGAAGACAATATGCCATCACTTTATGAAATGGGAATACCCCTTTAAGGACTTTGGCACCCTATTGTTTCTTTTGCATCATAACATGTAAAGGATATTTTATACTCTTTTTTTTTCTTTTGCTGAAATCTGTTCACAATATCTTCTATTATCATTTACCTTGAAAGCACCATTTATTCCACGGGGCTGAACACTTATCATTTCTATATAACATTTATTACTATATTAATGGCACTGGAACTTGGTGCTGTCCTTAGCAGAACCTACCAGAAGCCATCCAAGGCAGCAGGACGTGTGAGCCAAAAAGAAGAATCAAATGAAATCGGAATCTATTTTTGGCACTAAGTGAATCATATTTTCCCTTAAATGTTACAGGGCCATGTGAGCCGAAAAAGCCAGTGTCACTGATGACTTCTTGCTGCTGCTGTTTACTCAGCCCTGACATCTTTCATGTAACGTCTGAGCTGTCCAACAATGATGAACATCAACACATTCATTCTACTAAGTTATTGAATTTCTCTGGTAGAAACCTTACTAACATACATATCATTACACCCTAACATACCTATAAAATTAAAACCAGGTGTTAATCAATGTTGAATATGTCCTCAACAAACGCCCTCTAGTAGTGGCTGCAGAGATCAGAAAAATATAATTCCAAACCTTATAAATATATGTGATAAGTGTGACATGCAGAAGTAATGCTGTTGCTTTAAAAGCATTCAGCAACTATTAGAAGTAACACAAGCACATGAGACAGGAAGTGTTGTTCTCCAGAAGCATCCAGCAACTAGAGGGGTTAACACAGTCACAGAAGAAGGGGAGTGTTTTAGCAGAGCCCCAGGGGGATTGTGAGGAAGTTGCTTACTGTCTGGCTGGAGCCGAAGAGAAAGGTGGTGTGTGTGTTCTGTATCTCACAGAAGCGCCCCTGCAAGTGAAAAGGATTCAGGTCAGGTAGAGTTCCTGAACTAGCAGTGCAGAGTGTTGTCAGGCAGAAAGATAAGGACTGGAAGAAATGGTGTCACAGGGATCATCTCCCTCAGCAAACCCTCTCCCCCCACCATCTCACTGTGCTGTCCTGTACTACTGGGAAGACTGTGAACTCTTGTGCTGCTAAGGAAACTGTACTGTTTGTCACTGGAGCCTGTTGCTCATAAGACTTCACTTGCACTGGCCGTGCGGCTTCTTATTAAATGCTACTGTTCTACCATTTATGAGGACTCTTGTCAAGTGTGTCTGGTCAGCAAGTGAAACAACCTACGTGTCTGTGCCTGAGGGTCAATACCCCTGTGTGCCTGAGAGAAGCTGCAGCACATGGTCTATGGTCGTCCTGAGTAATAGTCCCCCCAGGATTCCAAAGAATTCATGTCTCGCCCCTATCTGAACCTAGCGGCATGCATGTAACATAATCATGAATCATGAAATCAGTAGGAAGCTGATTTTTTTTTTATAAAACAATATACAGTACTGTATTAAGGAAATATATATACTAGTTCTAAAATAAGAACATATTAGTATATGAAAAGAATGGGAAACTATTTTTATAGATTAAATTGTATCTGGACAGTTGTGTTGTCTTTACCATGAATCTCATCCCAATCAATATATTTTCTTTATCTCTTTTAGGCCTCAGTCACATGTCTGATTTTCCACGTACGAGAAAAACGGACCGATTCTGATCAGAGTTTGATCAGAGTGTGGTCCGAGTATAATCCGATTTTCTCGCACACGGAGAAATTTAAAAAAAAAGTTTCACCAACTTCTCATTCTGACAGTCCGTGAAAATCGGACCATAATTGGATGTCATCTGATTTTTTCACGGACACATTGACTTTCATTGACGATTTTGATCAGACTCTTGGATCAAAATTGGACATGTCTTTGTTATTTTCCTTGGATCACACGGTCTAAGGAAAAAATCGGACATGTGAATGACCCCATAGAATATCATGGATACAAGTGCAATACATGAAAAACACAGATAACACTCATATGTGAAAGTCGGACATCTGAATGAACCCTTAACCACAGTTGCATGAGTGTCAAACATTTGTAAGACCAAATGTCTCCACATCTATTAAAGGAATTCTGTGAGCTAATAAGAGTATCAGCGACACTGGTGAACACAGTCAAGAGAGGGCCCCTGTGCAAGAACAAGATATGGGCCCTTTGCAGCCCAATAGCCCATCATAATGCACAATTCTACCTGCTTTGAAAGTGGAAATAGACTCCATACCTCCTGGGCCCCTGTGTGGCCGCATAGGTTGAACCAATGATATGAGCGACCCCTATGAGCTGTGTCTCATATTGCAGCTCCTCCTCATCCAGATGAATGATGCTCAGCTGCAATTCAAGGCACAGCCCATGAACAAGAGTCGCGCTGTTTCTGAAATAAAAAAAAGAAGCTAATTTTTATTTGTGCTCTCACACAGCCCTTCACACACCCATATTTTATATAACCATGGTCATCTGTGACCTCCCTACAGTCTGAGCAGTTATCTGTATTTACAAGCTACAAAGCGAAATTGCTTCCTCTATAAAAGTAAATATACATATAAAAATATAAAATATTTGACAATACAGAAAAGTAAATATCTGTACAAAGTGTCGTGTAAGCAGTCCAGGCCCTTACGTGTAAGAGTTCAGTAGTGCCTGTGTGACGCCCTCCCTGAGCAAATGGGGGATACTCGGAGCCGGGCCTTGCGGATGTTGTGGGGATGCAGTCGTGGCCTAGACCCGTTCCGTGCCCAGGGCTGTCACATGAAAAATGGGCTTTTGGATGAGTGGTTGTTCGACTACGCCACCTGTGGTTTCAGGTGAAGGCCACCAGCTCTGCAACAGTCCTCTGAGGCTGATGTTCTGGCAGCTTGGTTGGTACTAGTCCCCACAGGCGGAGTAGGCCTCAGGGCAGTGATTGATGAACTGTGTGGAGGTATGGTGGGTGCAGTGCCGCGTAGGAATAAACAAGCGGAGGCGGTAAATGAAGTCATCCGGGTCTTTACTCACTTTAGATGCACTTTCAGCCGCAAAGCTTCTCTCTGCTACATACGGCGTACTGCGGCCACCAGGAAGGGGGTTCAGCGCTCCCCAGGTAGATCAGGAGCACCTGTCAAGACCCCGTTAGTGTGTTCCTATCCTTTGTAAGTTCTCCCACTGAGTCTTCTCCTGACTGTGTGTGGTATGAACGTGGTGTAAGGCCGGGTCCCACTGGATAAACGCAGGTTTGAGAGATAAAGGTGGCGACTCCGCTCCGTCCGTATCCCCCTGAGATCCACTAAGCCTCCGAGCTTTTCTGACTGAGACGTGAAGTGACAAAGTCAGATATCAGGAGCCGGTCACCCCTCTTGCAGCAGGAATCCCTCTGGCTAGGCCAGAGTGAAGAATACAGGTGGCGACTCCGCTCCGTCCGTATCCCCCTGGGATCCTTTTGCCTGTGGAGCCTATCTCCTCTGCTCCCCTCCAAGGCCTTCTTAGAACAGGACCCTGACCGGGTAGAGACACTGGTTAACTCTGACCCGCTCCTCGTCTCAAGGCCAGAGTACGAGGACCGCGAATCTTCAGCCAGCTGCAGACTCTTGCTGGACCCTGACAGAAGACCCACAATCAAAGACCTTGAACTGAAGATGGCCATATATTATATATGATACTGTATGTGCTACCTGTAAGTGTTTCCTCCACCCTCACCCACTACTTGGTTCCCCCTATCTTTGGTTCCCCCCATCTCCTCTATCCCGGGCCGGGGCAGCACCCTGGTGCATTTAGACCCCCTTCAGGACAGGAGTGGTGTAGTGTTGAATGGTGAAGTGGGGTCCTGTGAGATGCTCCATCCTTACCTGGAAGAGGAGATACCACATTTCAATCTGAGGTGAAGTACCCCTGTGGCGACTGAATCCTCATGGGCGCCACATCTGCTTATGGGAATGACGTGAATGTAAATACTTGTGTTTGGCGCTAAAACATATCCAGACATCACCATCAATGCAGAGCACAAAAAAAAGATGTTTTTCAAGTTATTAGTCTAAAAAACAAGTATAGCTATCTAATCTGTAGAACTGTCGCCCAACGCGGGAGTCAAAGATTCTTTCAGATTCTAATTTGGACTTAATTTCGACTTCACAACATCGAAACAATTGGGGGCTGGTAATAAAGGGTCTTACTCTTAATTAGTAATACTAATTACACTTCTTTTTTTCCCATAAGCTAATAGTATAAGTAAAAATAAAGTTTGTAATTTCTCATGGCAAAGAAAAATGTTTCTTTCTCCACTGCACTGATTATTTACTATCAAAAACTTTCAACCAATCTGTATGCAGCGAAGGATTCAGTTACACCTTTCGCCTATAAAATTCAATGGAGAGGGAAATGGGGAGAAACAGGAGGAAAACAAAAGCCTAACGACACAGGGAGAAACTGCCGATGATTCTAGAGAAAACTACAAGATACAAGTTATATAACAGCAAGAAATAGTGATTGTCCTCATACACACACATGCAGTAACACTTTAAGTGGAATCAGTCAGCAGGTATTTAATTTGCAATTTGAGAGCAGCATGATGTAGGGGCTTAGACCCAGATTCCAGTGATGTGTCATTTACTGGGTTATGTTTTTCTGTTTCAATACAGTGTTTTATAAGCAGGAGATTATCACTTGAGGACTAAGTGTCTGGTGCCTCCTAGTCCAACTACGCCCCCAGTACTAATTAGCAGCTTTCTGTCACTATACAATGTACACAGAAAGCTGCCAATCGGGTTGTACAGGGCTCAGCATTCTGAGCTCTGCTAAATCTGCAGCAGAGCAAACTGTGATACTATCACAACTTCTGCACCTAGTAGACTAAATGATACATCTCTGGAATCAGGGTCTCTGCCCCTACATTATGCTGCTGTCAGATTACATAGCAAAAACTTGCTGACAAATTCCCTTTAACAAGGGCGCTCTGAGGTTATTGTTGCCCTATTGAGCTCAAGGTGCAATATCTGTAAGTAGTTTGTAAGTTTGCCTTTTGCTTATTTAGGATTCCTTCATGCAGGCATAGGAAATAAGAAGTGAGAAAAATATATATGTTTTCTGCTTGCTAAAATCTAAACCTATAAAATGTTATGTTGTGTTCACCAAGAACAACCCTCAATAAGAGGTGACATTTTCCAGGGCCTGAAAAACAATGCATAAAAAAAACTTGTAACAAATGGCATGTAGCACATGGTGTCATCATGCGGCTGTTGTATAATGCATATTTATCACATGAGTTCGCTATAGACTTATCACTGCAAACTAGTTTCCATACTGGAGCACGTCGTGCTGGTGGACAGAAAATATAAGACAGAGATTTTTTTATTTTCTAAACTTTTTTAATTTACCAAATCCTGCTTTTCTTTACACAGTTATGGAGTTAAAGGGAATCTGTCAGGTGATTTTTTTCATAACATACTAATAGTACCTTGCCCCATTGTCTTGCTGTAAGCTCTGGACAATTCAGAGTCACATGTCGGCTAGTCAAGTGTATGTAAATCCAAAGTAAATATTCACCCCTACCTCTGCCCTTAATCCCTCCCACCCCTCTGCATTGGTGATAGTTAGGGCGTAGTCGGACGGCCGTATTACTCGCCTGAGGATCGCATCGCAATCCTCGGACTGGCAGCTCTTCTTACTGACTCGCCCAGGGGGATATGGGGGACTCGGTACCCGGGCCTTTACCTTCTTTATAGGTCACGGCAGTCAGCTCCCGGGCCCGTACTCGGGGGTCACTCTTTAAAAGGGGCTTGTTACTTGAAGGGACGAATAACAGTTTGTCTCGTGACGCCACCTGTGGCTCCTGGTAATGGGTACCGGCGCTGCTGCAGACCTCCGGGGGGTGATGGGATGGCAGCTGGGATGCTTCTGCTCCCCACAGGTGGAGCGGGCCCCCGGGGCAGGGTTGATGGAAGCGATGCAGGTGAGAGGTGGCCCGGTCGGGTCAGGGGGAATGACGGACACGCACACAGGGGATTCGCTTCAGTACCTTTACTGGTGTAACGGCAGGTATGGTCCAGGGTACTTAGCAGGAAGGGTGCACTTCTGGACTCTCCCCAGTGAGCGGGTATAAGGCCTCCTGATCTGTTTCTTCCTCTCTCTCTGAAGCTTCTGACCTGCCTGAAATTAGGCCTAGCTTCTGTACTCTTTCACTCTCCTCACCTGCATGCTTGGTGGTAAGAACTTTCCTCTGGCTACCACTATCCCTGGACGCTGGGGCCTTCGTGGTTCCTAGTTCTTTAGATGATTGTAGCTTCAGGTTGACCAGGGGTCTAGAATCCTCCTGGTATACCGGTTATTCCTACTGGGCGCAGAGGACCCTGTAGGCGCGGACCCGGTGTCCGACTTGTGTTCTGGGGGAGCCTAAGATGCTCCTCTGGCCCCATAACTCCTCCCACTCTTCTCCTTGCCTCCGGCCCCGTTCTAGGCCCTGAGGCTTCAGCACGTGCTTTAGGCCCTGGCTGGCCCTCAGCACAGCAGCTCACATGCTGCTTCTTCACTGAACTCTAGTGCCAGCACACTCTGGCTCTAACTCCACCTGCCAGTCTATATATATCCCTAACAGGGCTCCCTCTGGTGGTATTAGATGGAAGGGCAGAGGTGTCTGTGTGTAGTAAGGGCCTCTTGTGGAGAAGTCCGTCCATGCACCCTTTTTGGGTCCTGTGGTACCTGTAGTAGCAGGGTGCCACATTACCTGAGTGTGACAGCATGTATTTCTATGCACATCATTGAATGTGCCTCTGATGACATCCCATTGCAAAGACCACTCTGTCAGTGAGAATACAGTGTTTTATTATTTTATACCCTTTCCTTCCTTCCAAAATTATATTTTTAAAGGGAATCTGTCACCAAGGTTTTGCTGCCTAATCTGAAGCCAGCCTGATGTAGGGGCAGAGACCCTGATTGCAGTGATGTAGCCCTTACTGGGCTGCTTATTGTAGTTATAACAAAATCACTGTTTTATTAGCAGGAGATTATCACTAGAGGACTAGTAAACCTACTGCCAGGTAGTCCAACCACGCCCCCAGCACTGATTGGCAGCCTTCTATGCACACTGTGCATAAGAATTGGTGTGGGCGTGGCTATACAGACCTCAGCATTCACAAAACTGGTAGATCTGCAGCTGATAAAACAGTATTTAATCAAAACTACAGTAAATAGTCCAGTAAGTGACACATCACTAGAATCAGGGTCTCTGCCCCTACATCATGCTGCTCTCAGAGGGGCTATCAAAACCCTGAAGACAGATTCCCTTTAAATCAGTCAACTTATCTTTAACACAGGAAAAGCCATTGAATATGATGCCCAGATGGGTTTCAAGTTACATTTTTATACTTCAACGTATGTGACTTGCCCCCTGGGCCGTGTGTGTAGGGGAATACCCGGAGCCGGGTCTCTGTGTAATGTTGGGGGTTGTAGTCTCCGTGGTGGCGACCCGGTCCCGTGGCTCAGGGCGGTCAAACCAGTGGCGGATCTGTTTCTTTGGTTTTGTAAATGTCCGACTACGCCACCCGTGGATTGCGGTCACTGAGAACCGCTGCTGCCGGCAGACCGCTGAGGCTGATGTTGTGTGCACAGCAGGGGGTAGTATAACTCCCCACAGGAGGAGTATAGCCTCAGGGCAGTGAGTGCAGATGGTGGGGGTGATGGTGCATGGGAGCAACAGTAATGACTCAGAGTCCAGTGATGCAGTCCAGGGTCTTTACTCACAGTTATACACTCCAAGCCACTTCTGCAGGTAATGGCTGCCCACGTCGTGCTGTGCTCACCAGGTGAGGGGCTCGGCCAACTCCCAGGTACCTTTGGAATGCTTTACAGGACCCCCTTCATGTGTCCTTTCTCTGGCCTGTCGTACCCCACAATTGACCACGTTTCTGTCCAGCTGCCTCGGGCCTTGGCGGGCAAACCTATGTTCCATTTCCCTGGGTCCTATGTGGTGCCTTCCTAATGGGTGTAGTGAGTGGCAGTGCACGTACAATGCCACGGCCTCCAGTTACTAGCTGAGGGTAGTTGCTCTCCTCCACTAGATGAGGGATCCGGTTCCCTTTCTTGGCCTGACCCCCCTACTCTGGTAGTGGTGGGTGTGCGGTGGCGGCTGGCCGGTCCGCACCCCTGGGGTCCCTTCACTCCACTCCTGGAGCCTTCTCCGTTCCTCTCCTCTCCTTTCTTCTCCTCCAGGCCCAAGCCCTAAGACTTGGCCTGCCTGCGGAGCAGAGCCCATGCAGAGCCTATGCTCCCAGCCTCCTTCTCTCTCTCTGCTTCCTCTGACTGAACTGACTTGATCTCTAAGATGGTGCCCACCTTATATACTCCTCCTTTCAGTGCACCCTGGATCTACTCTCCCCACCCACACACTACCGGGTTCCCCCTTTCTAGGTGTTCCCTCCCCCCACTCCAGCCAGGGACAGGGACAGTTGTGCTCACTCTTGGGAGCATTGTCGCCCTGTCCCCCGGAAATGTGGTGTAGTGCATGTGGCTGTTAGGGTCCTGAGCCACACTCCATCCTTACCTGGAAGTGAGATATCACACCTCTGGGTGAGATGCAATACCTCTGTAGCGACCGGACCCTCGGGGCGCTACATATGTATCTGCATAGTGATGTGTGTCATGGTTGGAAATGCGACATCTGTAAATATAATCTAAAATGTTTTTATTCTTATATCGATATAACTTCATGTAATACAAATCATTTGTTCCACTGCCCCATTACAGGTATCATTGAGTCTGCATTCTCTGCAGCCCATATGGTGAAAACTCTGGAAATACCTAATGACGACAGATGATACTGTACATTTCATTGAAAGCCTGAAATCCACAGAAGATTCCCAGGGGATTCGCAAGCAAGGAAGATCATTTATATTTATTATAATACAGAACATCTGATAACCTGGCACCATCCTAGCCTCTCTGTAAATATTTTATAGATTACTATTCTAGTGGTATAATATCTGCCGATTATGAAAGATGTTGGAGAGGTTTGTCACACTATGTAAGACAAATATATGATGTTGTTAAAAAATGTCCACAGAGAGGAAAAATTCTCTTTATTATTTCTCCTTGTCGGGAAAAAAAAATCACTGTGTCTTCTGAGACACAAATGTCTTTATAGAAATTGCTTGTCTGGAAAAGAGTGGTTTAGAGACATTTTAAGAGGCAAATGATGAGATAAAAAACTAATAATAATACTAAAAATAATAATAACACTAAAAAATCTCACAATAATTTAATAATCCATTCAAGTCTTATAAGAAATATTAAAGCTGCTTTCAGATTTTCAGGCTGAAAGATGTACAAATTTTAGCCTTCATTTTACAGCCACAAGATTTGAGCCTACTGCTTTTCTACTTAGTTAAATTAAAGTGAGCTAAGTTTAAGGGGTTGTCCCCTTTCAGACTATATTCTGCCAGCAGTAGTTTGCTAAAGGGGTTGTCTGGCTTTAAACTACAAGTCTACAGTCACTCTATGTGACTGCAGACTTGTGAATCTTCACATTGTGCGCACTGCGCACTGTTAGGATTCTCTGGTGCTGAAGGTCATGTGACCACAAGCAGGGGCGCCATTGGGCCCCATAGAAGAAGTTCTAATTGGGCCCCCCCCCAAAAAAAAGTAAATAATTGTCGGGGTCACAGAAGAGCAGATCTCACAACTTTAAAGCCTTTACATAGTAATTTTCCTCCTGCTGAAGTCCTAGATTCCTCTTTCATTGCCCCATAAAGTGTGATTCCAACAATGCCAACAAAAGTGTCCCCAAACACAATATGATACCCCCATGGTGAATTCCTCCACATTCACAGTATAATGACCCTATTGTACCCCACCTCAACTCCCAAGGCAAAGTATGGCGACCCCAACACAGTATGATCCCCCAACTGTGACCCCCACACAGCCCTCCATGCAGTATAATGGGCCTACATACAATATAATGGCCCCACACCCCTCCACACTCCACAGAGTATAATGCACTCGCAATGGTGCTCCATACAGTATAAGGCACTCGCCATGGTCCTCCACACAGTATAATGCACTCGCTATGATCCTCCATATAGTATAATGCACTCACCATGGTCCTCCATTCAGTATAATGCACTCACCATGGTCCTCCACTCAGTATAATGCACTCGCCATGGTCCTCCACACAGTATAAGACACTCGCCATGATCCTCCACACAGTATAAGACACTCGCCATGGTCCTCCACACAGTATAATGCACTCGCCATGGTCCTCCACACAGTATAAGACACTCGCCATGATCCTCCACACAGTATAAGACACTCGCCATGGTCCTCAACACACTATAAGACACTCGCCATGGTCCTCAACACACTATAATGCACTCGCCATGGTCCTCCACGCAGTATAATGCACTCGCCATGGTCCTCCACGCAATGTAATGAACTCCCCATGGTCCTCCACGCAGTATAATGCTCTCCCCATGGTCCTGTATGCAGTATAATGCACTCGCCATGGTCCTCCACACAGTATAATGCACTCGCCATGGTCCTCCACACGGTATAAGACACTCGTCATGGTCCTCCACACGGTATAAGACACTCGTCATGGTCCTCCACACGGTATAAGACACTCGTCATGGTCCCCCACACAGTATACGACACTCGCCATGGTCCTCCACACAGTATAATGCACTCGCCATGGTCCTCCATACAGTAAAATGCACTCTCCATGGTCCTCCACGCAGTATAATGCACTCGACATGGTCGTCTACGCAGTATAATGCTCTCTCCATGGTCCTGTATGCAGTATAATGCATTTGCCATGGTCCTCCACACAGTATAATGAACTCCCCATGGTCCTCCACACAGTATAATGCACTCCCCATGGTCCTCCACACAGTATAATGCACTCCCAATGGTCCTCAAAACAGTATAATGCACCCCATGGTCCTGTACGCAGTATAATGCAGCCCCCCATAGGGTAAAATGCAGCTTCCCCCCACCATAGGGTAAAATGCAGCCCCCAGTGCTCCAGTTTTATCAGTACTCACTGATTTATAAATAAATACATACTTACCGCTCCTCGTTCCCCGCTGCTTCAGTCTCTGCAGCGCGTCTCTGTCATCACCTCAGCAGCGGCCAGCTCCACTGTCTGACAGAGCGTGGAGCGTCATCACGCCGCTGCGTCAGACGCAGAGGAGGAATGATGGGAGAGAGAGAGTGTCACATGACGTTCCCTCCTCCATCATTGCTATCAACCAGGGCCGACTCCAGGTTTTCGTGGGCCCCGGGCGAAAGAGTCTCAGTGGGCCCTTTAATACATACCAACATTCATGATGCACAGATATGGCAGAGAAATATAGGTATAGTACACAGGGCCCAGCCTGCCATCTCATCCTTCATATATGCAGACATGCAGACACGCACACACACATTACACAGACACACACACACACAGTATGCAAACTTGCACACACACAGGACGCAGACATGCACAGACACACAGTACGCAGACACACACACATTACACAGACACGCAGACACACAGTATGCAGACACGCACACACACAGTGCGCAGACACGCAGGTACGCAGACACACACACAGTATGCACACACGCGCACACACAGTATGCAGACACGCGCACACAGTACGCAGACATGCGCACACACAATATGCAGACATGCGCGCACAGTACGCAGACATGCACACACACAGTACGCAGACACGCACATACACAGTACGCAGACACGCACACACACAGTATGCACACACGCGCGCACATACAGTATGCAGACACGCACACACAGTACGCAGACATGCACACACACAGTATGCAGACATGCGCACACAGTACACAGACATGCGCACACACACAGTACACAGACACGCACACACACACAGTATGCAGACATGCACACACACAGTACACAGACAGGCGCATACACACAGTACGCAGACATTCACACACACACAATATGCAAACATGCGCACACACAGTATGCAAACATGCACACACAGTATGCAGACATGCACACACAGTATGCAGACATGCACACACACAGTACGCAGACACGCACACACACACAGCACACAGACATCCACACACACAGTATGCAGACACGCGCACACACAGTACGCAGACACGCACGCACACACACAATACACAGACACACACACAGTACGCAGACATGCGCACACACACAGTACGCAGACATGCACGCACACACAGTACGCAGACATGCACGCACACACAGTACGCAGACATGCACACACACAGTGCACAGACACGCACACACACAGTATGCAAACTTGCACACACACAGGACGCAGACTTGCACAGACACACAGTACGCAGACACACACACATTACACAGACACGCAGACACACAGTATGCAGACACGCACACACACAGTGCGCAGACACGCAGGTACGCAGACACGCACACACACAGTATGCACACACGCGCGCACACACAGTATGCAGACACGCGCACACAGTACGCAGACATGCGCACACACAATATGCAGACATGCGCGCACAGTACGCAGACATGCACACACACAGTACGCAGACACGCACATACACAGTACGCAGACACGCACACACACAGTATGCACACACGCGCGCACATACAGTATGCAGACACGCACACACAGTACGCAGACATGCACACACACAGTATGCAGACATGCGCACACAGTACACAGACATGCGCACACACACAGTACACAGACACGCACACACACACAGTATGCAGACATGCACACACACAGTACACAGACAGGCGCATACACACAGTACGCAGACATTCACACACACACAATATGCAAACATGCGCACACACAGTATGCAAACATGCACACACAGTATGCAGACATGCACACACACACAGTATGCAGACATGCACACACACACAGTACGCAGACATGCACACACACACAGTACGCAGACATGCACACACACACAGTACGCAGACATGCACACACACACAGTACGCAGACATGCACACACAGTATGCAGACATGCGCACACACACAGTATGCAGACATGCACGCACACAAAGTACAAAGACATGCACACACACTGTACGCAGACATGCACGCATATGGTACGCAGACATGCACGCACTTGGTACGCAGACATGCACGCACACGGTAAGCAGACATGTATGCACACGGTAAGCAGACATGCATGCACACGGTAAGCAGACATGCATGCACACGGTAAGCAGACATGCATGCACACGGCAAGCAGACATGCATGCACACGGCAAGCAGACATGCACGCACACGGTAAGAAGACATGCACGCACACGGTAAGAAGACATGCACGCACACGGTAAGCAGACATGCACGCACACGGTAAGAAGACATGCACGCACACGGTAAGCAGACATGCACGCACATGGTAAGCAGACATGCACGCACACGGTAAGCAGACATGCACATGGTACACAGATATGCACATACACAAACAGATATGTGGCGCCCCTGAGGTTCGGTCACCACAGAGGTACTGCATCTCACCCAGAGGTGTGGTATCTCACTCTCAGGTAAGGAAGGAGTACAGCTCAGGACCCTAACAACTGCATTCACTACACCACATTTCAAAGGGCAGGGCGAGATTGCTCCTACGGGAGAGCACAGTCCCTGATCCCTGGCTGGAGTGGGGGGAACCACAGTAAGGGGGGACCATGTAGTGGGTGTGGGTGTAGGACGTAGATCAGGGGAGCACTTGAAAGGAAGCTGTATAAAAGAGGGAACCATCTTAGATCAGTGTGCAGTGAGAGGAGGAGAAGTGACAGTGACGCGCCCCTGGGCCTGTGTCGCGCTGCGTTGCGCACGCGGGAGCTTACCCGGAGCCGGATCTGTTTAGGGTTGTAGTCTCGTGGCGGTGACCCGGTCCGTGCCCAGGGAGTCAAACTGGACGGCAGTCTGTTAGCGGTAGAAAATGGTTGATGACTACGCCACCCGTTGAATGCAGCCAGGGGGCTGCTGCTGCAGGGCAGACCGCTGAGGCCGGTGGAAGGATGGTGCAGCGTGATAGTATAACCCCCAACGGGAGGGGTATGGCCTCAGGGCAGCCGACGTGGATGATGGGGGTAGCAGGAACCACTCAGAGACGGTATGGTAGCGTTCAGGGTCTTTACTGGTAACAACGATAGACCCTCCCGGAGTACTTGCTAGCGAACGGGGCCTGGTCAGTCCTTGAGCAGATGGGATCTCCCCTGGCCAGGCGTAGTTGTAGGCCTCCCAAGCTGACTGTACTCTTCTGGCTACCTTGCTAGAAGCTGATGTAAGTAGCCCACGTCCCTGAGTGTACCGTGTGGTGCTCACCCGTATGGCCGGTGACTCGGGGCCTCCTAATGGCTTCCGCTCCACGATGGCGGTGCTGGTCCCACGCGTGTGACCGGGCCTTCGGGCTTCTGGGCCAGGGGACCTGAAATCCCCTGCCTGACGGATTCTGCTGCTGGGTAGAAGTTAGTCCCCACAGCCTCGGACTCCGGGTCCGGTAAAGAATCTTCTTAGTCAGGGCGAGCTCTTTAGCTGCCAGCCCCTGACTCCTTGTGACTCTGCTGCTTCCTATGCTGCTCTTGTCTCTACTCTTCCTGGACTCACTAACCCTGCCTCAGCCCCGGGTTTATACAGGGGAAGTTCTTCCCCTCCCAAGGCTGGGCAGGAGGTGTGGCATGCACAGGATCCCTGACCAAAGGACCTCCCACCTGCTCTCAGACGTAATATCTCTATCACTGTGACAACCAGACCCCTGGGGTGTCACACTCCCCCCTAGTGAAATTTAGTACTCCGGGACTAAACA
This sequence comes from Phyllobates terribilis, assembly GCF_046119375.1. Classification (NCBI taxonomy): domain Eukaryota; kingdom Metazoa; phylum Chordata; class Amphibia; order Anura; family Dendrobatidae; genus Phyllobates; species Phyllobates terribilis. The sequence goes on from NW_027362764.1 coordinate 686,696,763, forward strand.
CTTTTTAGAAAAATATAACAAGGTATATCAAAGAACAATAAAATACAATAAGGAAACACAATAAGATGGTCACGGATGTCCGCAACCGGGTGCAGTCTTTGAAGAAAAGCAAAGGTGTCCATTTCACCAACACAGGGAGACGTAACCAGGTAGGGGTCTGTCCTACCCCGAGTCCTTAACAGTCTCTAGTCCATCCTGGGTTACGCTCCAACTATATACAAAGGATTCCCGGTAAATCCACCGAAGACTCCTAAAAACAACTAGAAACACAAAATTACACACAAGCAACAATAAACAGGTAAACATTGTAAAACAACTTAAACATTTAGATCCTCCAACGTGCGGGTAACTGGCCTCTAGTGGCCCTAGTGGACCTACGGAGCTGACTGTCTGGCCCTGAACTACAGGGTGTAGGAGCTGTCAAGGGTAAACTGGGCAGCTGTCTACCGGCTCTTTGTCTCACTAGGGGTACGGCAGGCTCACTATAAGCAGAGGGTGGATTCTCCTGTTCCGCTTGGGTGGAGTCTTCTGCCTCCTGGACCGGCTGCTCTTCCAGCTCTACCCGTTGCTCCGTAGGTTCTTGGGATGATGGTTGGAGGAAGGTGAGTACGGGTACCACAACTGCACCATTGACTTGAGTCCAAGACCGAGGGAAGTCCCCGAGCACGGTACTAACCATATCTTCCCTTTCTTCCACGGGTCGATGGTCTTCCTGTTCCTCCTCAGGGTTCCTCAGTTGTTCGGGGCACTTCTTCAGGTGGTCCCGGGATACAATGGCTGTGGTTTCCCCTCCGTCTTTACTGATGGTACAGACCTTCGGGTTCTCGTGGCTTGAGGGCAGTACGGTGTACGGGTCCTTCTCCCACTGGTCGTCCAACTTGTGGAGCCGTCTCTTCCTCTTCAAGACCTGCTCTCCGGGTACCAGGGGAACAGCGGGAGCATACTGGTTGTAAGTCTTCTCTTGTCTTTCCCTAGCCTGACAGAGACTTCGCTCCACGCTCTCCTGTACTTTCCGGTACTGCTGCTGCCTCTCTGTGTCCCAGTCCGTTTCTGGTGAAGTGTCCTCGGGCGTCAGGACTCCCATTTCCAGGTCAACAGGTAACTTACCAGGTCTTGCCCTCATTAGGTAAGCCGGGGTACAGTTGGTGGAACCTACCGGGATGTGGTTGTATAGGTCCACCAGATCGGGCAACTTCTCAGGCCACAGACTGCGTTCTTCCAGGGGCAACGTTTTTAGAAGATCCATTACCACCTGGTTCATTTTCTCACAAAGTCCATTAGTTTGCGGATGGTAGGGTGTCGTCCTTATCTTCCGGCAGCCATACAGATTGCAGAATTCCTGGAAGACCTCCGCTTCAAAGGCAGGTCCCTGGTCCGTCAGCACTTGGTCCGGGTACCCGTGTGGACGGCAAAAGTGCTGCTGGAAGGCTCTAGCTGCTGTTCGAGCCGTTAAGTCCTTGACGGGGACGACAACCAGAAACCGGGAGTAATGATCCACGATGGTTAACGCGTAGACGTAGCCACTTCTGCTGGGGGTCAGTTTTACATGATCCAAGGCTACCAGTTCCAACGGTTGCCGGGTGACGATGGACTGCAGGGGAGTCTTCTGGCTGGCCCGGTCCTTCCTTCTCAGATTGCACGGGCCACAGTCTCTGCACCACTTCTCGATGGTTCCCCTCATGCCTACCCAGTGGAACCGCTCGCGCAGCAGGAACTCCAGCTTTTTCCACCCGAAGTGTCCAGCTCCGTCGTGGTATGCCTCCATCACCATGGCTGCGTCTCTTCGTGGCACCACTACTTGCCAGAGTAGTTCATGCGTCCTGGAGTTAACCATTCTGCGGCACAACTTCCCCTTGTAAAGGAACAGTCGACTCTTCTCTGCCCATAGTTGTTTGGCTTCCTCTGGAGCGTCTGATTCCAGGCTAGCCTCCGGGCGAGTCAGCATCTCCTTCACCAGTCGGACGGCAGGGTCGCTGTCTTGCGTTTCCGCCCAGTTGTAGTGAGGTAAGGGGTTCAACGTAGCAGCCTGCTTACTCCTTACCCGGTGGGAATACTGGATAGTCCCATGACGGTGGAACGCAGGGAGTTCAACTTCTTCCAGTCCCTCCGGATCTTCTCCTCCGTCCGGCAGGTTGGGCATCCTGGACAGGGCGTCCGCGTTGGTATTGGAGCGCCCTGCCCGGTATTTAATTGTGAACTCGTAGTTGGACAGACGGGCCATCCACCTCTGCTCCAGGGCACCGAGTCTTGCCGTGTCCAGGTGTGTCAGCGGGTTGTTATCCGTGTATACGGTGAACCGGGAAGAAGCGAGGTAATGCCTAAAGCGCTCGGTGACTGCCCATACCACGGCCAGGAACTCTAGCTTAAATGAGCTGTAATTTTCGGGGTTCCTTTCGGTGGGTCGCAGTTTTCGGCTGGCATAGGAGATTACTCGTTCTCTCCCCTGCTGAATCTGGGACAGTACGGCTCCTAGCCCGATGTTACTGGCGTCGGTGTAGAGGATGAAGGGCTGGCTATAGTCCGGGTACGCCAAGATTTCATCCCCCGTGAGGGCCATCTTCAGCTGGCGGAAGGACTCTTCTTCTAGCTTTTCCCATTTAAAGGGCGGCTTCTGGTTCTTGGCCTTCCGGGACTGGCCTATCAGGAGGTCCTGCATAGGTGCTGCCTTTTTGGTGAAACCGGGAATAAACCTTCGGTAGTAGCCTACCAACCCTAGGAACTGCCGCACTTCTTTTACGCTGGAGGGGCTTGGCCATCCCTTAATTGCGGTGATCTTATCGGGGTCGGGAGCCACTCCGTCAGCGCTCACCACGTGTCCCAGGTATTGCACCTTTGGTTTCAGGAGGTGACACTTGGAGGGTTTCACCTTTAGGCCGTAACTCGCCAGAGCTTCGAACACCTCCGCCAGGTGTTTCAGGTGGTCCTCATAAGTTTTGGAGTATACGATGACATCGTCCAGGTACAACAGGACCGTCTCGAAGTTTCTGTGGCCCAGACAGCACTCCATTAATCGTTGGAAGGTTCCTGGGGCGTTGCAGAGTCCGAACGGCATGCAGGTGAACTCGCTAAGTCCCATCGGGGTGGTGAATGCGGTCTTCTCCCGGTCCGCCTCTGCTACAGGAACCTGCCAGTACCCGCTAGTGAGATCCAAGGTAGAGAAGAAGTTAGCAGATCTTAAAGCAGCCAATGACTCCTCTATCCTTGGTAAGGGGTACGCATCCTTGTGTGTGATACGGTTGATTTTCCGGTAATCTACACACATCCTCATGGTGTTGTCTTTCTTTTTGACTAAAACTAGTGGGGCTGCCCAGGGGCTACAGCTATCCCGGATTACCCCAGCCTCCTTCATGTCTCTAAGCATCCCCTTGGCGTGTTGGTAATGTGCAGGGGGTACGGGTCGATACCTCTCTTTTATGGGAGGATGATCTCCCGTGGGGATGCGGTGTTCTACCCCCTTGACTCGCCCGAAGTCTAACGGGTGTTTACTAAACACTCTCTCATACTCTTGAACCACCCGATAGACTCCTTGTTTCTGGTGTGAGGGAGTGGAGTCAGTACCCAGATGTAGTTGCTGACACCAGTCCTCCATGTCTTTCTTAGAGCCGTTACCTTCCTCCGGGTGAGATGGAGGCAAGGGTTCCACAGATTGTATAGAATTTTGATTAGTGGTATATAATTTGGCTAGCGTGGCATACCGGGGCAGGTACACTTCCCTCTCCCCGATATTTATTATGCGAACGGGCACCCTCCCATGGCGTACATTGACCACCCCCCGTGCTGTCAAAATGGTGGGCCTACTGTCTGAGTAAACTGGTTCTACCATTGCCTGGTAATCTCTACCTCTCAGACCAATAGCTGCCCGGCACCAAATCATCATTTCACTTTTTGGGGGCATGGCAATAGGAAAAGGGTCACACATTCTTACGCTACCAATCTCACCGCCGGAGAGTTCCACTTGTTGCCGTTGCATCAGTGCCCGGATCTCTTTCTGGAGCACCCGCTGCTCGCCGGAGCTGGCATTCTTGGCAACCTGCTGTAAAAGCAAAATCACCTCTGCAAGACAATTTTCAATTACATTAGTTCCTAGAGTTATTTTTGGGTGACTCTCATGTTTGTCAATATCTACAATGATCAGTCCCTGTGCGGCCAGTTCGACTCTACCAATTTTGATGGTCACCTCTTTAAATCCGATCTGTGGCACGGGCTGACCATTGCTGGCGATGATACTCAAGTCGTCGTCAGGGTAGCGGGTAATATCCGAGTCATTCCAGTACTGCTTGAAGAGCACGTACGGGATGGTGGTGACCTGTGACCCGGTGTCCAGTAGGGTACTCATGGGAATGCCATCCAGTACCACAGGCAAGACTGGACGTCCTCCCACATATCTGTCGCGCCAGTTCGATGGGCCTGGTGATCTTTTTCCTGGGGGTTGGCCCTCTACCCCAGGTTGTGCCCGTTTAAAGAACAGTACCTTTCCATATGTCCGGGTTGATTGCAGCGGCGGCAGATGGGTTGTCCGTCCTCGCTGTATCGGTCACTGGGTCTTCCTCTGGCCGGTGGGGTCCTCCTTGGTCGACGCCACGGGATGTCCTCCGGTCCGGATGCCAGCTGGATCTTCCCTGGAGTGGAAACCTGTAAAGACTGCACAGTTCGGGTTAGCGCAGCAACGCTTTTAGCTAGCTCTTGGACCTGATGGTGTAGGTCTGGAGCCGGGTCATTGTCCAAAGCCTGCGCATCAGCTCCCACAGGCCCTGCTGACAAGGGCGCCGCCTCCTGGTAGTAAGTGGTAGTGGGGCGTCTGTGGGTCACAACGCCACCTGGTGCCGGTTCTCGGAGCACCCGGATGGCTCTGTCCTTGAACTGTGCAAATTCTATATGAGGGTCCTGTAAGGCCATTGCCCGCAACTGGGTGCGGTGGGCATTGCAATATAAACCCTCTATAAATTGTTCGGTCAACAGCCTGTCCTCGTTTCCCACTCCATTAGGGTCGGTCTGCTTAATGGCCCTCAGGGCCTCTTGTAGGTTGAGTGCATAGTCCCTTATACTCTCATGCGCTCGCTGCTTGCACCCGTAGAATCTAAGTTTAATCTCGGCTGAGGTGCGGGTATCAAAGGTGTCCTTCAGCTGGGTTAGTATCCCTGCGACAGTCTTCCTCCCAGGTGGCCAGGATTTTACTTCCCTTTTGGCTGCCCCAGTTAGTTGGGCCACCAGGATGCTCACTTTTTGCTCTTCTGTGAGGGGGTACACCTGGAAGAGGCTATCCAGCTTTTCTCTAAAGTCATGCAGGGTATGTGACTCCCCTGAGTACTGGGGTAGCCAAGCTGCTCCCGGGATATAGGGCATGGTGAAGGGCATAACTGCAACAGCGGTAGCGCTGGCGGGGGTTGAGGCAGTGGAGCTCTCCTCCGTATCCGACATCTTCCTCCCCCCTAGTGGACCGTGGCCTACCTTGCGATGATCCTGTTCCGTAGGCCGCGGCTCCGCAGTGGATCGTCAGGGTTGAGGACCTTCCGTCGCGCTCCTGTGACGTCGGCGTCTGCTGGGCTCCTTCCAGGACCTTACGCAACGTCCGGACGTGAGGCGGGGCTTCAGTTCTCGCGCGCTTTCGGAGTCCACGCCCCTCTTCTTCCCGCGCGGCGTCCTCAAGATGGCGTCCAATGGCGGGAAAACTCCACGGATGGCGGGAAGAAGGCTGAAGATGGCGCCGGATGGCGGGAAACTTCACCGATGGCGGGAAGAAGGCTGAAGATGGCGCCGGATGGCGGGAATCTTCACCGATGGCGGGAATCTTCACCACTGGTAAGTTTGAACAGTCTTTGCTTTTCAGGCACGCAGTACCCGGTGGTTGCGGGCACGTGATCCTGCCGACTACGCCAAAGTTGACGCGCCCCTGGGCCTGTGTCGCGCTGCGTTGCGCACGCGGGAGCTTACCCGGAGCCGGATCTGTTTAGGGTTGTAGTCTCGTGGCGGTGACCCGGTCCGTGCCCAGGGAGTCAAACTGGACGGCAGTCTGTTAGCGGTAGAAAATGGTTGATGACTACGCCACCCGTTGAATGCAGCCAGGGGGCTGCTGCTGCAGGGCAGACCGCTGAGGCCGGTGGAAGGATGGTGCAGCGTGATAGTATAACCCCCAACGGGAGGGGTATGGCCTCAGGGCAGCCGACGTGGATGATGGGGGTAGCAGGAACCACTCAGAGACGGTATGGTAGCGTTCAGGGTCTTTACTGGTAACAACGATAGACCCTCCCGGAGTACTTGCTAGCGAACGGGGCCTGGTCAGTCCTTGAGCAGATGGGATCTCCCCTGGCCAGGCGTAGTTGTAGGCCTCCCAAGCTGACTGTACTCTTCTGGCTACCTTGCTAGAAGCTGATGTAAGTAGCCCACGTCCCTGAGTGTACCGTGTGGTGCTCACCCGTATGGCCGGTGACTCGGGGCCTCCTAATGGCTTCCGCTCCACGATGGCGGTGCTGGTCCCACGCGTGTGACCGGGCCTTCGGGCTTCTGGGCCAGGGGACCTGAAATCCCCTGCCTGACGGATTCTGCTGCTGGGTAGAAGTTAGTCCCCACAGCCTCGGACTCCGGGTCCGGTAAAGAATCTTCTTAGTCAGGGCGAGCTCTTTAGCTGCCAGCCCCTGACTCCTTGTGACTCTGCTGCTTCCTATGCTGCTCTTGTCTCTACTCTTCCTGGACTCACTAACCCTGCTTCAGCCCCGGGTTTATACAGGGGAAGTTCTTCCCCTCCCAAGGCTGGGCAGGAGGTGTGGCATGCACAGGATCCCTGACCAAAGGACCTCCCACCTGCTCTCAGACGTAATATCTCTATCACTGTGACAACCAGACCCCTGGGGTGTCACAACAGGAGCAGAGGCTCTGCAAGAGCTCTGATCCAGAGGCGGGCCTAGCCAGTGAGGCCCAAGATGGAGAGAAGAAGAGAAGAGAAGAGAGGGAGCAGGAAGGCTCCAGGAGCAGAAATGATCCTAGGGGTACGGGCAGTGCTGGAGGCCACCCGTACGCCCGAATCTACCGGGAGGTGGAGGGGTCAGGTCATCAAAAGGGAACCGGTCCCTCAACTAGTAGAAGATTGCAAGTCTCAGCTACAAACCGGAGGCTGCAGTACTTTAAGTCCTGTAGCCACAAGTCTACGCCAGTCTCACCGAGAAGGTAGCCACATAGGACCCAGGGGACGGAACAGACGTCGCCCGCCAAGGTCCGCGGGTACCGGATTGGAGACACTAGGTGTGAGGTGCAGGGAAAAGGCCAGAGGAAGGACACAGAAGGGGGTCCTGCTAAGTACTCCGAAGGTATCTGAGGGTGGACCGAACCCCTCACTGAGTAAACGCAGCACGACGTGGATAGTTACACTGAGCTCTGTAATCTGGACTGCAATAACTGTGAGTAAAGACCCTGGGACTGCACTTCCTTGTCTCTGTGTTTCCTGCCGCGCCATCAACCCCCGCACTACAACGCCCAGCACAACCTGCAATATCCACACCCTGCCCTGAAGCTAACTCTTCCTGTGGGGAGTGATAACAGCCTTGCTGCAATACCACCAGCTTCAGAGGACTGCTCTGCAGCGGCGGCCCCTTTAGCCGTATTCCACAGGTGACGTAGTCGGACTCTTTAATAAAACCTATACATATAATTTCCCTTGGATTGACCACCCTGGGTCACGGACCGGGTCACCGCCACTGTGACTACAACCCCCAGCGTCTACCGGCCCGGCGCCGGGTACCCCACGGCCCAGGGGGAGCGTCAATTTTGGCGTAGTCGGCAGGATATGTAACCCACCCATTATCATCGGGTATTGTGCGCCTAAAAGACTGTGTTTTCTACTAAATGTGGCGCCATCCCCTGAAGAACGGGCGCCATTATGTGCGAGTCAAACAACAACAAAAGATCACCTCTCATCGTGGGCCGGGTCCCAGAATGGCGCCAAAAGCGCAACCCACCCACTGCAATTCTGGCCATGACCCTGGACCTGTCCATCAGTCTGGAAGAGACGCCCCCAGGTGTGCCCGACTGCGAGCAGATATGGGACCGCCCCAAAAAGGGGAGAGGAAATAAAACTTAGAGACCGGGTGTGGTCTGGATCCTTCCAGATGGACCATACACGGCAGGGAAGATGGAGTCGAGTGCAGCCGGAACCCCTGCTAGCGGCCTGTCACCACCGGAGGCACCCCTCACCCTGGAGGAGTTAACTGCCAGGCTGTCCCGGGAGGATTCAGAGTTCCTCCGCGTCGGGATGGAAGACCTGAACCGGAGGATGGAGAGGGTACAGCAAGATGCCATCACTAGCTAGAGGAAAGAAATGGTGGAGAGCTTGGCAAGCCGGCAGCAAGCACCGCTGCCAAGCACAGGCAGCGCTCCAGCCTTGGTGGATCCGGACCAGCACCAGGAGACAGAGTGCAGCCCAAGAGCGGCTGCGGGAGCAGGTAAGAGGAGTCTCCCGGTCCCGAGCGCTAGAGCCGCTGACCTGTTCCTGGGCCCCCTGGTGGAACCGCCGACCCCGGGTGCTACTAGTGCCAGTCTGCTCCTGACACCCCAGCAAGACCCTCTGCCCCCGTCTGCAGAAAGCGAGGACCCATTCTGGACCCTCCTCCCAGGACACCTAAACCCGGGCGCTACTAATAGCGGCCCACTCCTGATATCCGAGCAAGACCCTCTGCCCCTGGGCGCGGAAAGTGAGGATCCGTTGCAGGCCCTCCTCTCCGGATACCCGTCCCCGGGCGTGCCCGCCCTAGAAGTCCTTCCGGCCCCGCAACCGTTACCTCCGGGCACCCGCGACACCGGCCCGCTCCTGGGCCCCTTGCAGGAACCACCTCCTCCGACGCTGGAGTGGATATGCAAACGCCGGCCTTGGGATTGGTCCGTGGAGGTGGAGGACCAGCGGCCCGCACTCCTGCCAGCTTCCCAGCCCCCTGCTGACTCCTGCGGTGAGGAAGAGGAGTATGGGTGGGACAACCTCGGGGAAGATCTCATGGGGTTTTCCCAGGAAACCAAGGCAGCGGCGCCCCGCAGAAAAGAGCACTGCAGGAGGGAGCTGGCGCAGCTCGAGAGGGAGCGACACATCCGGCGGGTACGTTGGGAGATGCTGGAGGCCCGCAATATGGAGGAGAAGGCCCGGGCCCGCAGAATCAGCATAGCAGCATCCGGTCCCCGTGCGGAAGGGGTCATAGTAAAATTTAATCTGGAAGGAGCTTGGGGGTTCATCCGGGACCCGCATTCTGATACTGACCTCTTCGTGAACCGGAGGGACGTGGAGTCCCACCTAAAAGAAGGTCACCCGGACCGGAACCTGTATACGGGTGATTATGTAACGTATACCAGACACCGAGGTGAACGGGGCTGGTATGCCTTGAATGTCCACCGGGTGGGGAAAGAGAGCAGCTCCTCACCCTACAGTGCTGAAGACCCGGCTGGGTCAGCCTACAGTGGACAAGAGCTTCCCCGGAGGGAGCACCACTACTGAGCGCAGTAGATGGAACTGAACTGAACTTTAAATTGTAAATAAGTTACCCGTCAGGGTCCAGCAGAGACACTGCAAGTTAAAAGAGTTTATGTTTACCCAGTTGCCCGGAAGGGTACAACCACAAGTTAAAAAAGTTATGTGTGCATACTTACCTGGTAAGGGTACCAAAAACAGCCAGGCTGAGGACTGTGAGCAGCCACAAACTGATCTTGTAAATAGTTGCACTTCTTAAAATGCCCTCTATTGGTTTTATAATTATGCTACAAACGACCTCAGAACAAAAACCCGTTTGGCGTGGCCGAAGACGTGGTCCAGCACCTGGATCACCTATGCCCTGCAGCCACGCCCAGGGCCTACGTTGAGGGTTTTCGGACGGGTCCCTCATGTTCGTGTTTACCAGTTAGCACTTTATTAAAGAAAATGGACACCTGGTTGCAGACCGCCCTTGTGACCGATTGACAAAAGTTTTATATGAGAAAAATGTTTTACATGCAAAAGATGTGTTTATACAAGTGAAAAGAGTTTTATAATGTTTTATATATGCAAAGAAAGTTTTATAATGTAGTAATAGTAACGTTAAAGAAAAAAAAAAAAAAAGAGCTTCCCATAAAGGGAAGAAATGTTATATTCCTAGTCTTCTATGTGATGCATCTAAAATTTTGCATGTCTTTAATCTATCCGGTCTTTTACTCTGTTCCAGCCCGCGGACGTGCTGTGTTTTACCAGGGGGATGTGTGGCGCCCCTGAGGGTTCGGTCGCCACAGAGGTACTGCATCTCACCCAGAGGTGTGGTATCTCACTCTCAGGTAAGGAAAGAGTACAGCTCAGGACCCTAACACCTGCATTCACTACACCACATTTCAGAGGGCAGGGCGAGATTGCTCCTTCGGCAGAGCACAGTCCCTGATCCCTGGCTGGAGTGGGGGGAACCACAGTAAGGGGGGACCATGTAGTGGGTGTGGGTGTAGGACGTAGATCAGGGGAGCACTTGAAAGGAAGCTGTATAAAAGAGGGAACCATCTTAGATCAGTGTGCAGTGAGAGGAGGAGAAGTGACAGGAGCAGAGGCTCTGCAAGAGCTCTGATCCAGAGGCGGGCCTAGCCAGTGAGGCCCAAGACGGAGAGAAGAAGAGAAGAGAGGAGAGGGAGCAGGAAGGCTCCAGGAACAGAAAGGATCCTAGGGGTACGGGCAGTGCTGGAGGCCACCCGTACGCCTGAATCTACCGGGAGGTGGAGGGGTCAGGTCATCAAAAGGGAACCGGTCCCTCAACTAGTAGAAGATTGCAAGTCTCAGCTAGAAACCGGAGGCTGCAGTACTTTAAGTCCTGTAGCCACAAGTCCATGCCAGTCTCACCAAGAAGGTAGCCACATAGGACCCAGGGGACGGACCAGACGTCGCCCGCCAAGGCCCGCAGGTACCGGATTGGAGACACTAAGTGTGAGGTGCAGGGAAAAGGCCAGAGGAAGGACACAGAAGGGGGTCCTGCTAAGTACTCCGGAGGTATCTGAGGGTGGACCGAACCCCTCACTGAGTAAACGCAGCACGACGTGGACAGTTACACTGAGCTCTGTAATCTGGACTGCAATAACTGTGAGTAAAGACCCTGGGACTGCACTTCCTTGTCTCTGTGTTTCCTGCCGCGCCATCAACCCCCGCACTACAACGCCCAGCACAACCTGCAATATCCACACCCTGCCCTGAAGCTAACTCTTCCTGTGGGGAGTCATGACATCCTTGCTGCAATACCATCAGCTTCAGAGGACTGCTCTGCAGCGGCGGCCCCTTTAGCCGCATTCCACAGGTGGCGTAGTCGGACTCTTTAATAAAACCTATACATATAATTTCCCTTGGATTGACCGCCCTGGGTCACGGACCGGGTCACCGCCACTGTGACTACAACCCCCAGCGTCTACCGGCCCGGCGCCGGGTACCCCACAGCCCAGGGGGTGCGTCAGATACACAGATAAGTACACATACAGACATACGTACATATTTGAACACATTCTTAAAAACACATAAAACAGACATAAATATATATATACTGTATACACAGTCATACACACTGACATACACACAAGACACATTAGAAATAAATTTAATATGGGGATTGGGGAATCAGGCAACAAGCCTCACTCACCTGCCCCTTGGCCTGTGTCCGGTCCAGCTGTGCAGGGCCGCCGGCTTGTCTGATGGCCATCACAGGCTCTGGACGATCAGAGGGGCCCACTTGCCGTTGGGGCCCACACCGCTTCCCCAGCATCTCCGCAGGGAGGACCTCTGGCGGTGTTTGATTGCCGGCACTTCATCAGGGCCCCCCTCCTGCTCCACCCCTGCTGCTTAATTGACGGCACTTCATCAGGGCCCCCTTCGGGGCCTCCCTTCGTCAGGACCCCCCTCAGGGCCTCCCTTCATCAGTGCCCCCCTCAGGGCCTGCCTTCATCAGGGCCCCCCTCGGGGCCTTCCTTCATCAGGGCCTCCCGTCATCAGGTCCCCTTCTTCATCGAGGCCCCACTCCTGCACCCCCCACTCCGCTGCTTGATTGCCGCCTCTGCCCCCCGGCACTGTTTTCAGGCATGGCCGCGCGCAGTGCGCTGTGTGGCTGTGTCTGCTAGTAATGACGGCAGGGACGACACAAGCACAATTAAAGGCGCAGTGTCGTCCCTGCCGTTTCATTACTACAATACACAGCTGCACAGCGCACTGCGCGCGGCCATGCCTGTAGACAGTGCCGGTGGACGGCGGTGGCAATCAAGCAGCTGAGCGGGGAGTGCAGGAGGGGGGAGACTACTATGGGGCCCCCCCAGCTCATGGGTCCCATAGCAGTTGCGTGGCCTGCCGCCATTGGCGGTACGCCACTGACCACAAGTACCGTATGTGATATGCATACTCCCGGCCACATTCAGACAAGACTTTTCCAGCCTTGCTTAATACACTTGCATTGAGTAGCACGTGACAATGTTCAGTGCGAGTAGTAGAGTGGATTCACAAGTCTGCAATCACATAGAGTGACTGCAGACTTGTAGCCTAAGGCTGGACAACGTCTTTAAAAAAAAACGACAAACCATGATATAGTCACCCTACCTGGGTCCAACAGAGAGTATCCGCCATTGCTCCCGGTGACTGGCATTGGCTGCAGCACTGACATCACGTCAACAGTATGGCAGCCAATTACTGAGCTCAGTGGCTCTGCCAGTGTAGACAAAATGCCCCGCTCAGGGCTGCTGAGTTCACTGATTGGCTGCCGCACTGTCGACATGACGTCAGTGCTCAAGCCATTGACATTGGCTGCAGTCATATGACAGTAGCCTAATTGACGTTGTGTGTCACGCTAGATATGGGGAGTATCCAGCGTATAACGACTGGAAAAGGGAAGAGAGCCCTACTACTAGAGAAAGGGAGAGTGGAAACCCCTAAACAGATCTAACCACAAACCCTAACTCCCCTATAGACTCTAAATCGTTTCTGCACCTATCTGGCGCTTCTGCCCTGTAGCGGTGGCGAGTGGGGTAATGCGGTTGGGGTTCACATCAGCCTTGTATTGGCGGCTGACATGAAGCCCAGGTTAGTAATGGAGGGCGTCTATAAGACGCCCCCATTGCTAACCGCGTGGTTAAATGGTCTCCGCTTTTTCAATAAAAGACACGGCCAGAATAAAGTATTTTAATGAAATAAAACACACACAGTTCTACAATTTTTTTATTACATGCCTCCGCAAAGCCCTCGATCTCATGAAAAAAACGTAAAAAAGCAAACAACAATATCCCTCACCTGTCCGCCATCAATGGCGCAGTTCACGATCGCAACTGTTCCTTGACGATCCGGATCATTTCTACAGCTGTGACATCAGCCATCGCTGATGTCACAGCTGTAGAATACAGCACTGTATACTTACAGGGGTGTAAAATCACCCCCTGTTAGTATACAGTGCTGCAGGGGGCCACTGGGGTTCATCAGCTGATGAGCCCGGGTGAGCTAGAGACAGTGGGAACCTTCTTGTGAAGGTTCCCACAGAAAGCATCAGCTGATCGGTCATGAGACCGATCAGCTGATTACCGGCTTCAGCAATTAGCTGATGGTCACGTGACCATCAGCTGATTGATGCCGGTACTGATCACCTGATGGTAACACGTCCATCAGGTGATCACTGACGTCACCGATCATCTGATGGTCGCGTAAACCATCAGGTGATCAGTGACGTCACCGCAGGTCCTGGAAGTATACTGCAGGGCGCAAACCCGCACCCAGCAGTGTACAGGGAGCCACCGAAGAGACGACATTGCAGAGGACGACACCAGGGGCCGCCGGACAGGTGAGTATAAAGTTTTTTTTTTAATTTTTACTTTTTATTCTTTTTTAACTACTGCTGGCATGCGGGCTGGTAGGAGCAGGCTGCTGCTTTTCCCATCCACGTTGCTCTCGTTGTTATCAGCCAGAGCAGCTGTCGTATGAGAGAAGTAGCAGCCTCCTCTCCTGACCTGGGTACCAGCGCGGCGCGATTCTGGCGCAATTTTTGCGCCTATTGATTTACATTGAAACGCAGCAAATCCGTATGTATAGATATTATACATGCAGGTTGGCTGCGATTCAATGCAAGTCAATGGGCTCGATTTTGCTTCAAAATCACGCCTGAATCGGTAGTGCTGCGGTTTGTGCTGCAAGGATAATCCGCAGCGGAAATTTCCACATCATGTGCACAGCACATGCGGATTATCATTGGGGAACATGGCAGACCTCTTACCAAGCGATTTTAATGCATTTCTGCGGCGGAATAACCGCTGGGGAAACGCATTAAAACTGCATCGTGTGCACTTAGCCTTTGTGGGAATTGATAAATCAATGACACCTGTTTTCCCCCTAAAACCTGGAAGTTGTAGATGCATTTTAGGACTACATCATGAAGTGAAACCTTGCTTATTATTGTATGGACCTGTAATTATTCTGTATGTAGACCTCTCATTTCCACTGCCCTGATGATACAACTAGGATGCTCCCCTCCCCCTTGTTCCTCCTTTGGATCTAGATCACTTACATGACCTGGTTACAAACATTGTGCAGACATTATGTCAGCCTCCGATGTTCCACTAAGCCAGCAAGAATTAAGCTTTTAGACTCACTTTAATTCAACGTCTTTTAGTATCCTTTAAAAAAAAAAGTTGGAAATAAAAATGCAGAGTCCTTTTATTTGTATTGACAGAAGATCTGGGGGCTTAGTTAAAATTCTGCTGGTGACTTGCGGAGCTGGAGGAAGATTTTAATACAACCTTTTGATAAATCAAGATTTTGGATTTCCTATACTGATTCAATTATTCATAAAGGCCTCCGTATGGAGTATGTACAAAAGCAGAGCTACTGGGAGGCATGAAATCGTTTTATGTCTCATCGATGACATCTCTGACAAAAGCACACTTTATTGTTCAGAGAGGCAAGCGGCCGTCCTTGTACTGAGACCCCTGAGATTGTGTTCATTCCAGTGCATAGCAATCTCCTGTGAAAAGAACACGCAGAAATACTGAACAAGGACACAGTGTCTATTTTTGTGAGGTTGAGAAATACTTTCCACTCGATGATTTTGCGTCAAACATGAAAAATATCCAGAAAAGCAAAGAGCTTAGACCCCATATAGTGGCACAAAAAGGCGTTACAGGTCTGTATTAGTACGGTTGAAAAAAAGACACAAATCCATCTACTCTCAGAGCTGCCTGAGGCCAAGTTCACACGGTGAGTATGTAACGCGTTTATTTGCTGCGCATTTTCATGTGTAAGTATGGTGGACTGTGCTACAGCATTCCTACTCCTGAAGACACCAATTGCTTCAGTGTGAGTAATCTCTTGAGTCTTTTGTATATATAATGTGTTGTCATATGGTTATGTATTGTGTGTAGTATTGTAAGATAAGTCATGTATAATATAAGATGTATAGTGTAAGGTATAGCATATAGGACATGTAGTATAGGGATGTAGATAGTTGTCTGTAGCATAAGTAGTGATGATAGGGTAAGTTAAGATAGATTAATGTTTGAGACTAGCCCACACGGGTGTGGTTAGTGTTAGGGCAGTTCGAGTTAGGAGTGCGAAGTGAGCAGTGCTGCCTGAAGGGTGATCTTTAGTGAGAGGAGACTAAGACGAGGGATAGTGTGATCCTGAAGAGAAGTGACTGACGAAACAGAGTGGCCTTCCGGAGAAGGGTCCTTGGAGAGGACGCCGAGTGACGAACCCTAGGACTTGTAACGCAGAAGGTGACGAACCTAAGCAGGATTGAATACAACAGACTAGTGGTAGTCCCGAGTACAAGGGTTCCAGGGCACAAGTAGTGGAAGAAATAAAATTCAGGACTGCTGAACAAGTAAGGAGACTTGCTAATCAGGACTGTAGCGTTAAGGCAGGGTTGTTAAGGAGTAGAGAGGAACAGTGTTCCTCATTAGCCCTGGAGTAAACTACGGAGGAAGGATACTGTGTGGAAAATGCATTATACTGTAAAGGAAATGTCCATAAGACTTTGTACCCGCTATCAGTTGTATATAACCTTTACCAAGTTACAGTTTAGTAAAGAGTTTGTTTTGGAATGGAACTGTGAAACATCTGTTCCTGGCCAGCCCACAACAGTGGCCTCATGCAGCCTGCACAGGCGTAAGGCCCTCACAGCACAAGTCCACACACCCAGCCGGGACCCCTACTTTAATCTAGTGCGCCGGGGCACAGAAGGAGATGAGTGCCACGCCCGTGGCTACCACGCCGTGCAACATGTGGCGCCCCTGCGGGTTCAGTCGCCACAGAGGTACTGCATCTCACCCAGAGGTGTAGTATCCCACTCTCAGGTAAGGATGGAGTACTGCCCGGGACCCAAACACCTGCATCCCACACTACACTACTCCAGACCAGCAGGAGGGGCAAGATGCACTGCTGCGCTGCTGAGCCCTGTCCCTGGCTGGAGTGGGGGGAACCAAGAGAGGGGGAACCATGTAGTGGGTGTGAGTGGAGGAAGAAGATCAGGGGAGCACTTGAGAAGGAGGATATAAAAAGGGAAGCCATCTTGGGTGTGTAGTCAGTCAGTGGAGAAGAAGTGAAGTGGTGTTCAGTCAGAGGAGGAGAGTGAAAGGAGCAGGAGCTCTGCAGGAGCTCTGTTCAGGAGGAAGAGAGACTCAAGAGAGGAGAGGAGCAGGGAGGAAGGCTCCAAGAAGGAAAGAGTGGATCCTAGGGGTACGGGAAGTGCTGGAGGCCACCCATACGCCTGAATCTACCAGGAGTGGAAGGATCAGGCCGCAAAGGGTACCGGCCCCTAACTAGTGAGAATTGCAATATTCAACTTGAAACCGGAGGCTTCTACATTTCCAGGGTGTAGTTGCCACAGCCGCAACTAATCGCCAAAAAAGTTGCCACACAAAATCCAGGGAACTCCAGGTTGCCCGCCAAGATTTGCGGTTACCGGCTTGGGACACTGTTTGCGAGGCGCAGGGCAGGAGGGTGAGAGCCAGCGCAGGATGACGACCAGGAGGGACACACAGAAAGGGGTCCCGCTAAGTGCTCTTGAATTACCTGAAGGTTTGCTGAACCCCTCCCTGAGTAAACACCAGACGACATGGGTGGTTATGATCTGCAGTTGTAACCAGGAGCAACGTGAAAATCGTGAGTAAAACCCTGAAGACTGCACCCCACTGTCTCTGTGAATTTTTGCTGTGCCATCACCCCCTGCACCACACTGCACCACCACAGTTACTTCATCATTTGTAATGCAGGTGCCGGGATGCAACGCACAGAAACACAAGGCGAGAACAGTAAGAGTTGAATATAAACAGTTTATATATATATTTAACAGGTACGCTGAACAAGGGATTGCAACAAGGGTAATAAATAGTATGAAGTATTAGCAAAATGCGAAGTCTCTCAAGGTAATGTGGTGCCCTAGATCATGGGAGACACCACGTGAGTTCCTTAACTGTGCATATGGCTCTAGCGGGGGTCACCGGTTATTCCCGCTAGGCCATGAGTCTTTTTCCGGATAAATTCAATTAGGTCACGTTGAGCTTCTTTAGCCCCAGTCGTTCCCCTCCCAACCTGAGTACCTAAACCCAATTGTCCCCGATACCGTGAGTGAACAGTAGAAGTGACGGCCCTGTTCACGTATGCAGCTCCTCTGCTTTCGCTGGTGTGACTTTCCTGGGACAGCCGTCTCTCAAGTCCTCTCTGCTTGGCCATTGGAGGCAGTCTCTCAAGCCTTGGATAGGGGGGTCCAGACCTCATCTGTCGGCGGGCGACGTCGGGTTCCACAAACTCACTCAGCACCGCAAGCAGGTTCCGAGTCTCCTCAGCAGGCACAGCACTTGGGTCACATCTGTGAGGGATCCGGATCTCTTCTACTGGTGCCCGGCTGTGGCACCTCACAGGCCTCTGGCTTAGGCCTGTCACGCGGGGCTTCTCAGCATGCAGGGAACACGTCTGCTCCTTTCTGCTGCTTGGCGCCAAAGACCCCTCAGGTTTGGCGTGCTGGTCTCTTATCTCCCGGAACTCCTTCCTGGAAGTCACCTGATCGGGTCCAGCGTCTAAATCTGCTCTCCCTTCAACTTCCCTTGCATATCTTGGTTCCGCTTGACTGTGTCTGGTCAGCAGATGGCAGCCTCTCTCCATCTTTGAAACATCATGTAGGAATTCCCTTACAAACTCTCTCGCCTTTGCTACATTCCTCCCTCCTTTTTACTTGCCAGTCCTCGGGCGAGTGGACTTCTCGCAGAATTGATGCCTCTTTCCAGGCAGTGCAAGTTCAGACAGGAGTTGGGCACACTCCTGCGTTTTCTGTTGGATTTGAGACCAGATAAACTCTTCTTGAGCATACCGGTTAGGAGGAATTCCGGCATTAGCCCGCTCAGTTCTGCGGGGCTCCTCTTGCGGAGGTGACTCCGGGAGATCCGATGAATCAACTACTGGGGATTGCAAGTCATTTCTCGACTCATTCTGGGTTCCACTCGGGGTTGGCCTCAACGGTTCTGACGGGCCCAACTGCATTGTGGCCCATCCTTCTTCATCCCCCATGGTTCCTGCATGTGGCACTTCAGCATGTGGCACTTCAGCCAATACGTTTGAAGGCCCAACTTCGTTACAGACTTCTGCTTCAGAAGAGCAAGGTCGCAGCATATTGCGGTGCAACACCCTGGGTGTCGCGGCATCATCCCCTTCGGGCCTAACCTCGTAGACGGCGTTGTCTGGGTGAACCTTCTTCACCACCCGATATGGTATCGCCTTCCAACGATGGTCCAGTTTACTCCCAAATCGTTTGGCCCTTACCAGTACTTGGTCTCCTGGCTGACGTGACCCACCTGCGGTCGGGGGACGATCTGCATGCTCTACTTCCTGAAACTTCTGAGCAACAAGTCTTCTCACTGTATGGAGCCGACGCTGGTGTTCTCGAATCCAGGTACTTGGGCTACTGCCCAGGTCGGAGTCTTCTGAGTCTAGCTCCAGTTCAGTAATTTCTCGCCCACTTCTTCCAAACAGCAACATGTAAGGGGTGTAGCCAGTAGTCGCATGAACTCGATTACCATACACTCACACCAGCTCAGACACAAATTCGGGCCACTTCATCTTTTTGTCCGCTTCCAGCGTTCGCAACATTTGCAACAGGGTTCGGTTGAAGCGCTCGCATGCGCCGTTCCTTTGAGGGTGGTAGGGCGTTGTTTGGGATCGGTCGATCCCATAGATGCGGTATAGCTTATCCATCACTCGTCCTTGGAAGCAGGCCCCCTGGTCAGAATGTATTCGCTTCGGGCACCCATAAATCCGGATGAAATCCTGACAGATGGCCTTAGCTGCGGCTTCTGCTGTCTGGTCTTTAGTAGGCGTCACTACTGCGAACTTGGTGAAGTGATCACTCATGATTAAACAGTGTCCATAACCATTGTATGAAGTTCCTATCATCAGGTAGTCAATCATCAAGACTTCCAAGGGGGCAGAAGTTCAGAAGGTCTGAATGGGAGCTCTTTGTTCCGGGGGCTTGTTCAACTCACACTGACGACATGTTCGGCAGACCCCCTCGACTTCTTGCCGCAGTTGAGGCCAATACACCAGCCGTTGCTACCACCGAAAGGTCTTTTCTACACCGAAGTGAGCACCTCTTCTATGAGGTTCTTGGGCTAGCTGCGTTACTAGCGCTCCTGGAACTACCACCTGCCAGGTAACATCAAACTCTCGAGGCAGCTGGATTCTTCAGCATAGCAAGCCGTCCTTCAGGAAGAGTCTCTCCCACTGGCCTAGGATTTGTAGGGTAGTTGGAAGTGAAGCGGCTCTGGCTTCCTGGTCGGGTCTTTGCCTAAGGGCGACCCATTCTCTCAGCTTTGCTAACTCTGGGTCGGATTGCTGCAGATGTATCCATTCGTCTCTTGAACGGCCCAGAATTTGAGTGGGCCTCGGCTCCTCTCTAGTCTCCTGGGCATCGACCACAGCAGCGGCAAACTGGCTGAAATCCGGGATCTCGTTGCCTTCGAGCTCCTCATCTCTGTCCCTCTTCGGCCCCACCTGAGTGACCCGGGACAGGGCATCTGCATGAGTGTTCAGGGCCTTGGACCGATAGGCAATTTTATATTGGTATTTGGACATCCTTGCGACCCACCGCTGTTCTAACGCGCCCAGTTTGGCGTTCTCCAAGTGGGCCAAAGGGTTGTTATCTGTCCGCACTTGCACTTCTGACCCTGACAAGTACTCAGCAAATTTCTCGGTCATGGCCCACACCAGTGCCAGTAGCTCCAGCTTAAACGAACTGTAGTTGTTCGGATTCTTCTCCGTGTCTTGGAGTGACCTGCTGGCATACGCGATCACTCGCTCTTTTCCTCCTTGTACTTGAGCCAGCACTGCTCCCAGTCCATGCAAGCTTCCATCAGTGTACAACATAAAAGGCTGCGAAAAGTCAGCGTAGGCCAGAATTGGGGCATCCTTTAGCGCCATTTTCAATGCTCGGAATGCCTCTTCTTGGCGTGGGCCCCACTGAATGGGCTGCCGCTTGGCTCCCCCAGCCGTTCCTCTCAGCAATTCATTGAGCGGGATCGCAATCTTAGGGAAGTCTTTAATGAATCTGCAGTAGTATCAAGCAAGCCCCAGGAACGCCCTCAGTTCCCTTAGATTGGCGGGCGTGGGCCACTTCTGCACGGCAGCTACTTTCTCCGCAGTGGGGTGCACTCCTGCACTGGACACAGTGTGCCCCAGATATTCAATTTCTCGTTTGAAGAGACGACACTTACGAAGCTTAATTTTCAGGCCGTGCCTTTGAAGCCGTTCTAACACTTGTTCCAATCGGCGGAGATGATCTTCAAACGTAGCGGAATAGATAATTATATCGTCCAGATATATTAAAGTGGCTTCAAAGTTGAGGTCCCCCAAGCATCTCTCCATCAGCCGTTGGAAGGTTCCTGGCGCATTTGTTAGCCTGAACGGCATCCGATTGAACTCAAACAGGCCCATAGGGAGGACAAAAGCTGTCTTCGGACGATCCTTCTCAGCTACTGGGACCTGCCAATAGCCACTGGCCAGGTCGAAGGAAGAGAAGAATTTGGCGCTCCCTAGTGCAGATAGAGACTCTTCAATTCGGGGGAGTGGATAGGAGTCCCGTACTGTACAGGCATTCAGCTTTCGATAGTCTACGCAGAATCTCAGGGTACCATCCTTCTTCCGGACCAGCACGATCGGAGCCGCCCAAGGACTCTGACTTTCACGGATCACACCATTCCGCAACATGTGGGCCAACAGCTCTTTCACCTCCTGGTACATTTGAGGCGGGATCTGCCGATATCTCTCTCTGATGGGAGCAGTATTTCCGGTGGGTATTTCGTGCTGAATGTCCCGAGTGCACCCGAAATCATCTTCATGCTGTGCAAACACTCCCTGATATCGCTGTAGAAGTCGTTCGATCTGCCTTACTTGTCCAGCAGAAAACTCAGTCAGATTAGCCTCCATTTCCTCCAAGAGGTGGCGCCCAGCCAACGGTTATCTTCCATTCTCTTGGCTATTGAGGGACACCTCCAGGGTCCATGGCTTTCCTTCCACAGGTGCCAACCCTATAGCGTCAGCTCTAGTAAGGGCTTCTGGCATTATACACACTCGCGCCACCTCTTGTCGGGGCAACAACTGTAAACTTGTGCCACTTAAATTGATACAACGCACGGGTACTCGACCGTGCCGCACGGTGGCCAGGGTCCGAGCAACCAGGAGTCCAGTTTGCGCTTCCTCTCCCTCTATTGGTTCAATTTGAATGTCCACGCCCTCTAAGGACACATGTGCGAGCACCGGTAGAGTGAGTACAGTCTGTCCCACTGGCAGTGTCATTGTGGCTTCGGGTGGTATCGATACCTTACCAAGGTACTGAGAGATAGCGGGCAATTTTTGAATCTGACTGACCCGCACAAGATGCTGGAATACTCTCTTGTTAGCTGGATCTCGAGTGGCATGGGTCCAGTTGTTTTTGTTACAGCCCTCAGCCAGGAACTGTCCGACCTCTTTCAGCACATTCATGCCCAGGGTTACAATGGGCCCATCGCCTCCGGGCCCTGTGGTCAGTACGATCCCTTTCCGACCGAGGTCCTTTCCGAACGGACATCCATACTACTCCCGCTACTGGGATAGGTAGTTGATTAGCCGCCACCAGTTTGACAGTGGGTTCCCGGCAGGAACGAGCGACTTCAGGAAAGTGACTTTGGAAATACGTCTCAGGCATAGTGGTCACTTGAGACCCGGTGTCCATTAAACAGCGGATCCGCTGCCCATTAAATTCAGCCCAGATAATGGGCCTCTCGGAGACAATGTCTTCAGAGCTTCCTCTTCCACTCTCTGAAGCTCGAGACCCCACGGTATGCTCCACAACCGTGGGGCATTTTAGTTTAACGGCTGTCCCCTCCTCCTCCTTTCTCGGTTGGGACAGCCTTTAGAGATATGCCCCCTACCTCCGCAGGTCCAGCACTCTGGTCCTCGTTCTACCGATAGGTCGGGTACATGCCGTTCTGGGGCCGGGTAGGAACGTCTTTCTCGCTCTGGTCTCCGTCCGTGTTGGGCAGTAAGGTCCGTCGGCAAGGGGGCAGTAGGGGTCTTTCTAATAGCATTCAACTCACCCCAAATGTCTCGAATTTCCTGACGTATTTCCCGTACCCAATCAGGCTCTTTGTTGGTGAATTCAGGAGCAATTGCCTCATGACTTCTAACTGTGGCTTTGAGAACAGGAACTTCTCTCTCCAGAACTCTAGCTTCAGCCCCTACCTCCAGGAAGCCCAGATCAGGGCTCAATCGCAGCGACTCCTTCAGGATCTGCCTCAGGGAAGGGTCTTTCAAGCCAGCAATCAGTTGGTCACGCAACACCTCATCCAATGGTCCCAGTCCTCGGTTCCCATCTCGAGCTTTCTTGGTGATATGGGCCGTCACTTCCTGTAATGCATTAACATACTGATTTACTGTCTCATTTTCACCTTGGACCTGCTGAAACAACCGTAAGCGCAAGTGTCCCAAATCTGTTGTGTCACCATGCATGTCCTCTAGAATTTTTATCACTTTGTCCACGGTGTCACGGTCCCCAGGTGGGCGGTAAATCACAGTCTGCCGGGCCTCTCCATCAAGGGTTAGGAGGGCCAGCTCCGCCTGGGCTAGGGGATCGAGGGGATACATACGTAGCATACTTCTCAGTCTTTCTACCCAGTCCCATAGTGACATGCCATCCCCCGTAAACTTGGGTAGGTGGCTTAGCATAGCCCCCAAAGGTATATGGCTCCGGCCAGACCCAGTCACAGGCTGCTCCGCAATCTCTGCGTCTGAATGTTGCATCCTGCCGACTACGCCAAATGTAATGCAGGGGCCGGGATGCAACGCACAGAGACACAAGGTGAGAACAGTAAGAGTTGAATATAAACAATTTATATATATATTTAACAGGTACGCTGAACAAGGGATTGCAACAAAGGTAATAACAGTAATTTGAAGTATTAGCAAAATGTGAAGTCTCTCAAGGTAATGTGGTGCCCTAGATCATGGGAGACACCACGTGAGTTCCTTAACTGTGCATATGGCTCTAGCGGGGGTCACCGGTTATTCCCACTAGGCCGTAAGTCTTTTTCCGGATAAATTCAATTAGGTCACGTTGAGCTTCTTTAGCCCCAACCATTCCCCTCCCAACCTGAGTACCTAAACCCAATTGTCCCCGGTACCGTGAGTGAACAGTAGAAGTGACGGCCCTGTTCACATATGCAGCTCCTCTGCTTTCGCTGGCGTGACTTTCCTGGGGCAGCCGTCTCTCAAGTCCTCTCTGCTTGGCCGTTGGAGGCAGTCTCTCAAGCTTTGGGTAGGGGGGTCCAGACCTCGTCTGTCGGCGGGCGACGTCGGGTTCCGCGAACTCACTCAGCACCGCAAGCAGGTTCTGAGTCTCCTCAGCAGGCACAGCACTCGAGTCACATCTGTGAGGGATCCGGAGCTCTTCTACTGGTGCCCGGCTGTGGCACCTCACAGACCTCTGGCTTAGGCCTGTCACGCGGGGCTTCTCAGCATGCAGGGAACACGTCTGCTCCTTTCTGCTGCTTGGCGCCAAAGACCCCTCAGGTTTGGCGCGCTGGCCTCTTATCTCCCGGGACTCCTTCCTGGAAGTCACCTGATCAGGTCCAGCGTCTAAATCTGCTCTCCCTTCAACTTCCCTTGCATATCTTGGTTCCGCTTGACTGTGTCTGGCCAGCAGATGCCAGCCTCTCTCCATCTTTGAAACATCATGTAGGAATTCCCTTACAAACTCTCTCGCCTTTGCTACACATTCACCATCACAGCAACGTCCTGGAGCTTAGCTCTAGCTGTGGAGAGCTGAACCAACTCTGCTGCATTAACAACAGCTCCAGAGGACCTGCTCCGCAGCGGCGGCTCTATTTACCACTGGTGGCATCACGAACATTAAATACAAAAACTATAAAATCCCCTTTTATTGACCGCCCTGGATCACGGACCGGGTCACCGCCACTGTGACATCTCCCCTTGCAACGACCGGCCCGGCTACCGAGTACCCCACGGCGCATCACTACACATGAACCAAAAAACGCAGCATCTCACTGTTCTAGCAAAGTGGATTGGATTTATAGAAATCTCATGCCTCCTGTGATTTTATTATAATGCTACATAAATTGACCCGCGGTGCATTTTTGAAGTTCACATCAAGCCAATTTCTTTTGCAGTAAAATGCACTTTATTTGTGGATTTTCCTCATAACCTTTAATGAGATTAGGAAAATCTGATATAGAAAAATGTACATGATATTTTATTGTGTTTCTGCAGCATAGATACAGTAAAAGTGCATGTGATCTTCACATGAGTTTATCAATAAAGTTTTATCAAACCAAGTAACAGGAAGTATCTGACGCGCCCCCTGGGCCATGGGGTACCCGGTGCCTGGCCGGTAGATGCTGGGGGATGTCACAGTGGCGGTGACCCGGTCCGTGGCCCAGGGCAGCCAACAAAGAAAGGGGAAATTGAGTTTATATGGGGTTTTGGAATAGTTCGTGACGCCACCTGTGGTGCCTGGTAAGGATTACCAGCACTGCGACAGTCCTCTGAGGCAGATGTTAGGGCAGCTTATGATGGAACGGCTCCCCACAGGTGGAGCGGGCCTCAGGCAGCGTGGGGAAATGGATGGTGGAACAGGTGAGAGACGGCCAGGACGGTTCAGGGAGAAATGACGGACACTCACACGGGGGTTCGCTTCGGTACCTTTACTGGTGTACATGCAGGTATGGTCAAGGGTACTCAGTACGAAGGGTGCGCTTCTGGACTCTCCCCAGTGAGCGGTTATAGGGCCTCTTGATCCTTTGCTTTCACTTACTAAGCTTCTGACCTGCCTGGAGCTAGGCCTGGCTTGATTACTGTCTCTCTCTTGCACCTGCTGACCTGGTGGTAGGGCTTTCTCTTGGAGATCACTCTCCCTGGACGCTGGGGCCTCCGTGACTCCTAGCCCTGGTACGGTAGTCAGCGTTGGTCAACCTGGGACTTGTAGTCCTCCAGGTATCCGGTGGTCCCTACTGGTTATAAAGGGACCCTGTAGGCGCGGACCCGGTGTCCGGTGTATAGTTCGGGGTGAGCCTGGTACGCTCCTCTGCCCCCTCATTACTTCTTCTCTCCTCTCGCCGTCGGCCACCCTCAGGGCCCTCACTAAGCTTCAGTGCGTGTTGTAGGCCTAAACTTGCCTCACACAGCAGCCTGCGTGCTGCTCTCTCGCTGAGCACACTGCAACACACCACTCTGAACTCAACTGACACTCAACTGAACTCTAAACACTGACTGCCTAACTCCACCCTCAATTTTATATATCCCTAATGGGGCTCCCTCTGGTGGTCTGAGGTGGTAGGGTGGAGATGTGTGAATGTGTGAGGGCCTCTTGTGGAGAAGTCCATCCACGCATCCTACTGGGTTCTGTGGCACTTGTGCGCAGCAGGGCACCACATCCCCCCCTAGTAAAACTCAGTACTCCTGGACTGAAGCATATATATATTTTTTTTTTAACAGGTGTGGCAAGACGACTCGCTCGGCTCTCCTGGAGGCTGACTCAGGACACACGTTCTCAGGTTTCCTTTCTGCTGGTTTATTATCAGCCATAAACTCATGCAGGTTTCACAGGAAAAACAAACATGACCCCTCTGGGTTAAACGAAAAAAACAAAAAAACAAAGTATAACTCAGTCCATAGATGAGCGGGTTCCGCCCGCTCTCGGTAGCATAAACTGCACTGCTAAAGTCAATGTGAAAAGCTCTGCAGCTTCCACAATACTGTCTGGAGACTTCCCTCTCCCAGACCACACTCCAGAGAAAAAAAAAGGGACTGAGCTGTTACACATTGCTCAGCCACACCCTGAGGGGAGGTAGGGGGAATGGCGTCCCGCCCTCTTTGCCATTCCCATAAAACCGCACACCCTTTAACAGAGTAAGCCTACCAGCATATAACACGCTGGCAGAAAAATAAAGTAGGTCTTAGTTCACACAGGAGAGCATCCTGAGTGACATATACCTCCCCTCACATATAAAACCAGTGACACTGTCACATATTCGCCCCCTCTGCCCAAAGCCGGGGGTTTGGGCACCTTCTGACACCAGGCAGGGAATCCTAGGAGGGCATCTGCATTCCCATGTAATTTCCCGGGCCTATGCTCCACGTGAAAGTTAAACTCTTGAAGTCCTAGGAACCATCTAGTTACCCTGGCATTTTTACCCCTCTTCTCCCTCAACCATCTCAACGGGGCATGGTCTGATACTAATCTAAACTTCCGGCCTAGTAGTTAATATTTCAGTGTATCCACGGCCCATTTTATGGCTAAACACTTTCTCTACTATGGCGTAGTTCTTCTCGCAGGAGGACAGTTTTCGGCTTAGATGAAGAACATCCCATTCTCTCCCATTTATCTCTTGGGAGAGTACAGCCCCTAGACCAACCTCTGAAGCGTCCGTCTGGCCCACAAATTCTTTCTTGAAGTCTGGCGTGACCAGGACCGGCTGCTTGCACAATGTTAGCTTCAACTGTTGAAACGCGGTCTCCGTTTCTTCCGTCCATTTCACCATGGTTGATTTGGTGCCTTTTAGAAGATCCGATCCATAGCCCTCTGGAAAGTGGCTGGGGCCCCCTGTAGTCCGAACGGCATCCGCGTGTATTGAAAACACCCATCAGGTGTTGAGAAAGCCGTCTTCTCCTTAGCCATCTGGGACATGGGGATCTGCCAGTAGCCCTTCATCAGGTCAAGAGTGGTGATGTACCTCGCCGGTCCAAGCCTCTCGATGAGTTCGTCGACGCGGGGCATCGGGTACGCGTCACACTTGGATACCTCATTCAGCCGGCGGTAGTCATTACAAAACCTCCACTCTCCATTGGGTTTCGGAACGAGGACGATTGGGCTCGACCACCCACTCTTTGACTCCTCTATTACTCCGAGGTCTAACATCCTCTTCACCTCGGTCGAGATCACCTCCCGGCGTGCTTCCGGAATCCGATACGGCTTCAGATTCACTCGTACGTGTGGCTCTGTCAGCACATCATGCTCTACCACTTGAGTATGCCCCGGCAACTCTGAGAACAGCTCCCGATTCCGCTGTAGTAATTCTCGACACTGTTGCTTCTGGGCCGATGATAGAGTCTCTGCAATAGTGACCTCCTCCACCTTGCCTTCTGGTGCGGCTCCCAGGCATGGAGTTTCCACAGGTTCACGGTCCCGCCACGGCTTGAGCAAATTTACATGATATATTTGATGCGGCTTTCTTCAGCCAGGCTGGTGGACTTTATAATTAACCTCGCTGACTTTCTCCACCACCTCGTATGGACCTTGCCACTTGGCGAGGAACTTGCTCTCGATGGTAGGGATCAGCACCAAAACACGGTCTCCGGGCTGGAACTGTCTTAGTCTCCCCGACTGGTTATAGACCCTCGCCTGGGCTTCCTGCGCCTGGAGGAGGTGTTCCTTCACGATGGGCATCACCTTTGACATTCTCTCCTGTAACTGGGCGACATGTTCGATGATACTCCGGTGTGGTGTGACTTCAGCCTCCCAAGTTTCCTTGGCGATGTCTAGGAGACCTCTTGGATGCCGCTCATATAGGAGCTCAAATGGAGAAAAGCCAGTGGAGGCTTAAGGAACTTCTCTGACCGAGAAAAGCAGAAATGGGAGCAGGTAGTCCCAGTCTCGCCCATCCTTTTCAACGACCTTGAGCATCGCCTTTAAGGTCTTGTTGAAGCGTTCCACTAGCCCGTCCGTCTGTGGATGATAAACTGAGGTCCGAAGCTGAGTTATCTGAAGGACTCTGCAAAGCTCCTTCATCACCTTGCTCATGAAGGGGGTTCCTTGGTCTGTCAGAATCTCTTTTGGCAGACCTGTCCGAGCAAAAATATGGACCAGCTCTCGGGCTATACTTTTACTGGACATGTTCCTTAGGGGAACCGCTTCCGGATACCGAGTCGCATAGTCCATGATGACCAGGATATATTGGTGGCCCCGAGCTGATTTAGCTAAGGGGCCCACGAGGTCCATGGCAATCCTCTCAAAGGGAACCTCTATCACAGGTAGTGGGACTAAGGGGCTACGGAAGTGGGAGGAGGGAGCGGTTATTTGGCAGGTGGGGCAGGACCTACAATAGTTTTGAACTTCTCGATAACACCCTGGCCAATAAAACCTTCTCAATATCCTCTCCTGAGTTTTCTCGACCCCTAGGTGTCCCCCCAGAACATGTGAATGGGCCATATCTAGCACCCGCCATCTGTATGGCCCCGGTACTAACAGCTGTTCCACTATCTCACCGCCCCTCAGTTTGGCCACCCGATATAGCAACTCCCCCTGCACTGCAAAGTGGGGGAATCTGGTGTCGGCCCCCGGCTCTTGGGCAACCCCATTACAAACAGTAACCTGGTCAAACGCCCCTTTTAAGGTCAGGTCTCGAACTTGAGCAGTTCCAAAGTTCTCTTTGGACATATCTAACGCAGGGAGGTCGGCCTCCTCTGTCACTGTCTCACCCTCATCCCCGACAAGGAAGCACAGTGGGAACTCCTCCATCTGAGACTTCGTCGGGGGTTCTTCTTCAAGGACCTGGCTTTTCCCCATACTACTTAGTCCAGTTCCCTTCCCCCACAAGTCCCAGAATAAGGAAAAATCGCGGCCCAATATGACGGGATGTATCAGGTCCTTTACTACCCCGACTTCATGGGACTGGGCACCACAGTCTGTCCCCACTGTTACTGTGGCCACGGGATAGTCCTTGGCGTCACCATGGATGCACCGAACGCCCAGGGTTTTGGAAGGGATCAACTGGTGGGGAAGGGATGCTCTGATCAAGGTCACCAGACTCCCGGAGTCCAACAGCCCAAGCACTTTTACTCCATTAATGGACACTGCACACGCCTGCGGCCCCTCGCCGGGTTGACAGTCCACGCTACAGGCTGGATAGGCATAATAGGAGACCCGTCTGCCTAGGCTGCAGTCCATGGGCTCAGGGGATATTTGACACCTGGCGGCTACATGTCCAGGGTTGTGACACCGCCAGCAAACTATATCTTTACCAACTGTTCTAAAGGCACCTTCAGTAGGAGTGGGACGTCCCCCAGTGGTGGCTCTAGACCCCTTCCGTGGTGAACCCGCCCCCTTTTGGGTATCCCAGTAGGGAGAAGTGACTGCATCCGGTTTTCCAAGAGATCTCTCGACTAACTGGTACCTCTCTACCAGGCCGATGAAGTCATCTGCATTCTGGGGATCACCCTGGGCAACCCAGGTCTGTACTGGCTTGGGAAGGGAATGCATGAACCTGTCAATCACCACCCGCTCAACCATCTGGGCCGGAGTGGAGGACTCCGGTTGTAGCCGCTTCTGAACAAGATGCAGGAGGTCAAACATCTGCGAGCGAGGGGGTTTGTTGCTAGCATACGCCCAGTGATGAACTCGCTGGGCTCTTACCGCCATATTTACTCCTAGACGTGCTAAGATCTCTGTCTTTAGTTTGGCATATTCCTTAGCATCTTGCAGAGCCAAGTCAAATACGCCTTCTGGGGTTCATCCGATAAATATGGCGCCAGAACCTCTGCCCACTGTGCTGGAGGAAGTCTCTCACGATCAGCCACCCTCTCAAAAACAGTCAGAAATGCTTCTACATCATCCCCAGGGGTCATCTTCTGCATGGCCCGCCTTACCGCCTTCCTGACGTGAGAATCATCTGTCGGCCCTGGGGGTGGGACGGCTGCCCTGCTCTGGATGGCGTCCGCCAAAAGCTGTATCTGCTGTTGCGCCTCCTGCTGGTGCTGCTGCGCCTCCTGCTGGTGCTGCTGCTGTGACCTTTGCTGCAACTGGATCTGCTGAAGCAACAGTTTGGTCGTCTCCTGGTGCTGCTGCTGCATGCTCCGCTGGGCCTGCTGCATACTCTCCTGGTGCTGCTGCTGCATGCTCTGCTGGGCCTGCAGGTGTTGCTGCTGCATGCTCTGCTGGGCCTGGACCAGGTGCTTAACGAGCTCCTCCATGCTGCTGGACTTCCCTGGCTGGCTGGCGGCCTTCACCCAGGACATCCACCGGTCTTTGTAGCTGGTACACGTGTCCCTGGAATCCTGCACGCACTCTCACACCAACTGTGGCAAGACGACTCGCTCGGTTCTCCTGGAGGCAGACTCAGGACCCACGTTCTCAGGTTTCCTTTCTGCTGGTTTATTATCAGCCATAAACTCATGCAGGTTTCACAGGAAAAACAAACATGACCACTCTGGGTTAAACGAAAAAAACAAAAAACAAAGTATAACTCAGTCCATAGATGAGCGGGTTCCGCCTGCTCTCGGTAGCATAAACTGCACTGCTAAAGTCAATGTGAAAAGCTCTGCAGCTTCCACAATACTGTCTGGAGACTTCCCTCTCCCAGACCACACTCCAGAGAAAAAAAAAAAAAGGGACTGAGCTTTTACACATTGCTCAGCCACACCCTGAGGGGAGGTAGGGGGAATGGCGTCCCGCCCTCTTTGCCATTCCCATAAAACCGCACACCCTTTAACAGAGTAAGCCTACCAGCATATAACACGCTGGCAGAAAAATAAAGTAGGTCTTAGTTCACACAGGAGCGCATCCTGAGTGACACATACCTCCCCTCACATATAAAACCAGTGACACTGTCACACAGGTTACAACAATAATAACAATTATAATAACATTAATAAAGTTACAGTAAGTCCCATAACCAGGTGTCCATTTCACCGATGAAAGAACATGAGGGACCCGCCTGAAAACCCTCAACGTAGGCCCTGGGCGTGGCTACAGGGCATAAATGATCCAGGTGCTGGACCACGTCTTCAGCCACGGTAAACGGGTTTTTGTTCTGTGGTTACTTAAGGGGGCACTTTGATAAGTGCAACTATTTACAAGTAAAGTTTTTGACTGCTCACAGTCCTCAGCCCACAAGTCTCTATACCCTGACGGGTAACTAAAGGCATATATTAATTTCAGTCTACATAATAAATAATAGTCAATACCCAACTGGGTAACTATTTATACTGCAGGTATTTCTAACTTATTCCTTATACCTTTTGTACTGCGTGTTGACCTACGTAGTACTGGGGTGTTGTTGATGTCTGTGTTAGCACTGTCTGCTACCCTGTCAGATCTACGTGTGGGCAAATTGTAGAACTGTCTTAACCTCTTGATGGGACTGGCAAGTACACTGTTTACTGGGCCTTCTGGCTCTGCTTCTACCGGTGATCCTTCTTCCGGGGATTCTTCCTGAGCAGGCTCTTCTGGGGCACTTACAGGTCTTACTTGCAGTGGAGGGTCTTCTGGCTGTTGGTAGAAGTGTATCACAGGTATTATTACAGCTCCATCCAGTTGAGGCCAGTCCGCAGGGAAATCTCCTAGAACTGTGTGAAGCACTTCTTCCTTGGGTTCTTCAGGCACTATAAGAGGTACTTCTTCCTGTGGCTTCAATAGACCTGGGCACAACTTCAAGTGGTCTCTTGAGACTGTTGCAGTTGTCTTACCTCCATCTTTACTGATTAGACAGGTTTTTTTATTGTCGAACCTGGAATCCAACACAGTGTAAGGCTTTCTTTCCCACTGGTCGTCAAGCTTGTGGTTTCTTCTCTTTCGCTTCAGCACAACTTCTCCAGGTGTTAAGGGTTCTGCTGGTGCACTCTTGTTGTACTATGCTTCCTGCTTATCTCTCACCCTATTTAGACTGTCTTCGACACAGGCCTGTACTCTCTTGTACTGCTCCTGTCGAGTCGTATCCCAGTCTTCAGTGGACATATCTGCTTCTGGCTCTACCACTCCAAGCTCCAGGTCCATGGGCAACTTTCCGGGTCTTGCTCTCATGAGGTATGCTGGAGTACAATTGGTGGAACTCACAGGTATGTGATTGTACAGATCTACCAGGTCAGGTAGTTTGCCTGGCCACTGATTCCTTTCTTCTAGAGGTATGAAGAATGAAAAAACAAAGTAGCACTCTCTAACGCTGAGTATGTGAATATGAAGTATGAAATATGAATAGCATTACTGCTGTAGAAAATAGAAATAAATGAAAAATATTTGAAAAATTTTTGCGCGTGAAAATATGAAGTATGAAATATGAATAGCCTTACTGCTGTAGAACATAGAAACAAATGAGATATCTTAGCGCATAAATTGGCCAATTCATGTGTACCTGACAGCCGCGATAAGGCGTTTCTCGATGTCAGGACCTACCAATGTGAATACCTCTCTAAGGGACATCCGTCTGCTTATGTGTGGGAAAGTAAGATCCTGATGCAATTAAAACCACCTGCGGCATGGGTGTGGAGTGCTCAGTCAAAGCTTGAATCTAATAAAGAAAATGACGGCACTTCCACTATAAGAAATAGGTGTGAACAGTTGCTTACTAAGAGGAGCTACCTCCATATACAATGAAAAAACAAAGTAGCACTCTGTAACGCACACCCATGCCGCAGGTGGTTTTAATTGCATTAGGATCTTACTTTCCCACACATAAGCAGACGGATGTCCCTTAGAGAGGTATTCACATTGGTAGGTCCTGACATCGAGAAACGCCTTATCACGGCTGCTCAGGTACACATGAATTGGCCAATTTATGCGCTAAGATTTCTCATTTGTTTCTATGTTCTACAGCAGTAATGCTATTCATATTTCATACTTCATATTTACACGCGCAAAAATTTTTCAAATATTTTTCATTTATTTCTATTTTCTACAGCAGTAATGCTATTCATATTTCATACTTCATATTCACATACTCAGCGTTACAGAATGCTACTTTGCTTTTTTCATTGTATATGGAGGTAGCTCCTCTTAGTAAGCACCTGTTCACACCTATTTCTTATAGTGGAAGTGCCGTCATTTTCTTTATTAGATTCAAACTTTGACTGAGCACTCCACACCCATGCCGCAGGTGGTTTTAATTGCATCAGGATCTTAATTTCCCACTCATAAGCAGACGGATGTCCCTTAGAGAGGTATTCACATTGGTAGGTCCTGACATCGAGAAACGCCTTATCGCGGCTGTCAGGTACACATGAATTGGCCAATTTATTCTCTAAGATTTCTCATTTGTTTCTATGTTCTACAGCAGTAATGCTATTCATATTTCATACTTCATATTTACACGCGCAAAAAATTTTCAAATATTTTTCATTTATTTCTATTTTCTACAGCAGTAATGCTATTCATATTTCATACTTCATATTCACATACTCAGCGTTACAGAATGCTACTTTGCTTTTTTCATTGTATATGGAGGTAGCTCCTCTTAGTAAGCACCTGTTCACACCTATTTCTTATAGTGGAAGTGCCGTCATTTTCTTTATTAGATTCAAACTTTGACTGAGCACTCCACACCCATGCCGCAGGTGGTTTTAATTGCATCAGGATCTTAATTTCCCACTCATAAGCAGACGGATGTCCCTTAGAGAGGTATTCACATTGGTAGGTCCTGACATCGAGAAACGCCTTATCGCGGCTGTCAGGTACACATGAATTGGCCAATTTATTCTCTAAGATTTCTCATTTGTTTCTATGTTCTACAGCAGTAATGCTATTCATATTTCATACTTCATATTTACACGCGCAAAAAATTTTCAAATATTTTTCATTTATTTCTATTTTCTACAGCAGTAATGCTATTCATATTTCATAGTTCATATTCACATACTCAGCATTACAGAGTGCTACTTTGTTTTTTTCATTGTATATGGAGGTAGCTCCTCTTAGTAAGCACTTGTTCACACCTATTTCTTATAGTGGAAGTGCCATCATTTTCTTTATTTTCTTCTAGAGGTAAGGTCTTCAGCAGGTCCATGACGATGTTGTTCATCTTCTCTCATAGACCATTGGTTTGAGGGTGGTACGGCGTAGTCCGAATCTTCTTACACCCGTACAGATGGCAAAACTCCTTGAACAGCTCAGCTTCAAAGGCAGGGCCTTGATCCGTCAGCACCTTATCCGGGTATCCATGGGGCCTGAAGAAGTATGCTTGAAACGTCCTTGCTGCAGTTTCTGCCGTCAGATCCTTGACGGGGGCTACCACCAGGAACCGGGAGTAGTGATCCACCATGGTCAGGGCATAGGAGTATCCTGACCTGCTGGGTGACAGCTTGACGTGATCCAGGGCAACGATCTCCAAGGGTCGAGTTGTCTTGATGGGCTGCAGGGGTGCCTTCTGGCTGCTGTAGTCTTTTTTTCTGAGGCTACAGGGTCCACAATCCCGGCACCACCTCTCTATGGAACTCCGCATTCCAACCCAATAAAACCGACTCTTCAGGAGGGTTTCCAGCTTCTTCCAGCCAAAGTGCTCTGCTTGAGTGTGGTAGGCCTCCAACACCATCTGAATGTCTGTCCTGGGCACTACAATCTGCCATACCATCTCATGGGTCCTAGGGTTGACATACCTTCGGCACAGCTTCTCTCTATAGATGAACAGCCGGCTTCTCTCATTCCACAGTTGCTTGGCTTGTGGAGGAGCATCCTTCTCCAGGGAGGAACCTTCCTGGGTTATCAGTTCTTTGATACGGCTGACAACCGGGTCGCTGTCCTGGGTCTCCTTCCAACTGTGATGAGGTAAAGGGTTTAGTGTCTTACCACGATACCTCCTGGAGGTGCGCTGCTCGTGGACCATCCCATTTCTGTGGAAGGCAGGTACCTCAATCTCCTCCAGGTCATCCACTTCTTCTTCAGTGTCCGACTGGTGAGGCATTCTGGATAGGGCATCGGCGTTGGCGTTCTTGTGGCCTGCCCGGTACTTGATGGTGAACTGATAGTTTGACAGTCGGGCCATCCAATGCTGTTCCATGGCTCCCAACTTGGCTGTCTCTAGATGTGTCAAGGGGTTGTTGTCAGTATAGGCCGTGACTTAGTGGAGGCTAGGTAGTTCTTGAATCGTTCAGTGATGGCCCAGACCAAGGCCAGGAACTCCAACTTGAAGGAGCTATAGTTTTCTGGATTCCTCTCGGTAGGGTGAAGCTTCCTGCTGGCATAGGCAATCACCTTCTCTTTGCCATACTGCTTCTGACTCAACACAGGTTGGCTGTAGTCAGGGTAGTCAGGGTAGGCCAGGATTTCTTCGCCAGTCAGGATCTCTTTCATCACTGCAAAGGACTCAGCCTGCTCTTTACCCCACTGGAAGGGGGGGGGGGGTTGCCTCTGTTGGACTGTCCTACCAGGAAATTTTGCAAAGGCGCTGCCTTCTTGGTGTAGTCCTTTACAAATCTCCGGTAATACCCGACCAGTCCCAGGAATTGCCATACTTCTTTGATACTTCTCGGTTCAGGCCACTTCTGGATGGCAGTGACCTTCTCCGGGTCTGGTGCTACTCCCTCCGAGCTGACTACGTGCCCCAGGTACTGAACCTTCTGCTTGAGCAAGTGGCATTTAGAAGGCTTTAGTTTCATCCCATACCGAGACAATGCTTCAAATACCTCCGCCAGGTGCTTCAGATGGTCCTCATATGTCCTCGAGTACACGATAACGTCATCCAGGTACAGCAGCACTGTCTCGAAGTTCCGGTGTCCCAAGCAACACTCCATCAGCCTCTGGAACGTTCCGGGTGCATTGCAGAGTCCAAATGGCATACTGTTGAACTCACACAGTCCCATCGGGGTGGTGAAGGCCGTCTTCCCCCGGTCTTCCTCAGCAACAGAGACTTGCCAGTACCCGCTAGTGAGATCCAGTGTAGAGAAGTAATTGGCAGATTTTAGTGCAGCCAGGGATTCCTCTATACGGGGCAAAGGGTATGCATCTTTATGTGTTATGCGATTAGTCTGTCTATAATCTACACACATCCTCATGCTACCATCCTTTTTCCTGACCAGGACCAGGGGAGCTGCCCAGGGGCTACAGCTATCCCTTACTACCCCTGCCTTTTTCATGTCGTGTAACATTTCCTTGGCTTTCTGATAATGTGCTGGTGGTACGGGTCTGTAACGCTCCTTAATAGGTGGATGGTTACCGGTGGGTATGTGGTGTTGCACCCCTTTAACCCTTCCAAAATCAAGTGGGTGTTTACTAAACACTTGTTCATATTCCTGAACCACTCTGTAAACACCGTGTTTCTGATGGACAGGAGTTGTGTCAATCCCAACATTGAGCTGTTGACACCAATCCTCCAGCTGAGCTTCGGAGTCGTTGTCCTCCACTGCATCTGGTGGGGTCAAGGATTCCACTGTGTGTATGGCATCATGATTCACAGTATACAATCTAGCAACAGTGGCATACCTTGGCAATTTGACTTCCTACTCCCCACAATTTAAGAGTCATACGGGCACCCTCCCATTGCGTACATCAACTACCCCTCTAGCAGTTAGGAGTGTAGGTCTGTGCTCTGAGCTAATGGGCTCCACTACCGCCAGGTAATTCTGTCCCTTGAGACCTATTGCTGCCCTACACCAA
Organism: Phyllobates terribilis; assembly: GCF_046119375.1. Classification (NCBI taxonomy): domain Eukaryota; kingdom Metazoa; phylum Chordata; class Amphibia; order Anura; family Dendrobatidae; genus Phyllobates; species Phyllobates terribilis. The sequence goes on from NW_027362764.1 coordinate 686,733,587, forward strand.
ATCAGCATCTCACTCATTGGGAGAATCACAATGGGTATCGGGTCTGTCACCCGTACATTACCAATCTCACCACCTGTTAGCTTTACCTGTTGCTGGTACAGGAGGGCTCGAATCTCTCTCTGGAGCACCTTACTCTGCCCTGGTTTGGCAGTGTCAGCAATCTGTTGGAGTAAAAACAACACTTCTCCCAAACAGTTACCAACAATATTTGTACCTAGTATCATATACAAGTCTGTGTCACCAGGGTTAGATTCCACTACAATCAGTCCTTGGTCCTTTAGTTCCGCTCTTCCCACCTTCACTGTCACGTCCTTAACCCCTACTAGGTTAAGAGGAAGGCCGTTAGAGGTATACACAGAGAGGTTCGGGGTTGGCGGCTGGAGTTCATCTACGGACCAGTACCTTTTGTAGAGGACATCAGGTATGATGGCTACCTGTGAGCCGGTGTCCAGTAATGCAGGTGTTGCTATACCGTTCAGCATGATGGACAGGAAAGGCCTTCCTCCTACAAACCGATGGTACCAGCTTGATGGGCCTGGTTGATTTAATCCTGGGTGTCGGCCCTTGGCGCCAGGGTTTGCCCATTTAAAGGACAGTTCCGCGCTGTGTGGCCTGCCTTGTGGCAACTGTAGCAGATGAAGTCTCCTGGAGGGCGACGTTGGTCGTTGGTCCTCCCACGGGGTGGCGTTGTCCTGTTATGGGGTGGCGTTGTCCTCCTTCTTCTCCTCATCCAGGGGACATCCTCAGGGCTGTCGGGGAGTAGGATCCTTCCTTCCGGCTCGGGCTCCGTCTGTATCTGCAGGGTGCTCAGAACAGTGGCCAGGGTTTTACTTAGCTGACGCACTTCAGAGCGCAGGCTGTCCAGCTCGCTAGGGGGCACTGTTTGCATTTTTGTTTCAGCCGTTAATGAAGGAGCAGTGGGTGCTGCGGGCACTGGGGTGGCCCCACCCTGGTAACGCTGGATAGCAGTCCCTGATGTTTCCAGGGGCTGCAGACCCTTAATAGCCATGTCCTTGAGGGTGTCAAAGGTGGCGTCTGGATGATCTAAAGCCCACCACCGTACGGTTCTGCTCTCCTCCTGGGACCTCAACCCCCGGATGAACTGTTCCATCAGCAGTTTATTCTCATCTTGTATGCTGGCTGGACTAACCTGTTTCAGGGCCCGCAGGGCTTCCTGTAAGCGCCAGGCGTAGTCCCGGATACTGTCCTCAGGTTTCTGGGCACAGTGGTAGAACCTCATCCGGAGATCTGTCTCAGTGCGGTTTTCAAAGACAGTTTGCAGTCTCTTAAAGATAATGGATACTGATTCGTGGACTGCGGCTGGCCAGGTTTCAACTTCCTGCTCTGCGGCACCAGTCAATTGTCCCAGCACAACAGCGGCTCTCTGCTTACCAGTCTTAGAATACATGTCCAGTACACCGCATATTTTTCTTTTGAACCCAGACAGAGTGTCTGGTTTGCCATCATACTGGGGAAGCCATTTCGCTCCAGGGATATACGGCAGGGTCATGCGTATCAATGGAGTCATGACCCCTGCTGGTGGGGCGGCCGCTCCGGCCTGTACAGCGCCGGGCGCAAGTTGGGCATCAGGAGCGTTAACCGGTGCTCCGGCGGATGGCTGGTCGTCGGCCATGGTTGCGCCCCCCTAGGGAACCGTAGCCTACCCTCTTTACTTGGATCGGGTAGGCTCCGCAGGTGACGGTCTCCTTCCAGGACCTTGCATCTCCCTCGCGGCTGACGTCAGAGCGTGCGCTTGACAACGGTCTCCTTCTAGGACCTGATGCTTCCTGGGTCAGCGTCAAGGCGCGAGGCGGGGCCTGGGCTTCGCGTGCTTCCAGCAGTTACACCTCTCCGATTCCTGCGGTTACGCCCCTCTTCTTCCCGCGCGGCGACAGGAAAATGGCGGATAATGTCGGGAAACCTCGGGAATGGCGGGAAATCTTCACCACAGTGTTACAGTCTTTTAAGGCGCACAGTACCCGGTGGCAAAGGACACGCAATCCTGTTCGGGGATGCCAGATATGATGCGCCCCCTGGGCCGTGGGGTACCCGGTGCCGGGCCGGTAGATACTGGGGGATGTCACAGTGGCGGTGACCCGGTCCCTGGCCCAGGGCGGTCAACAAAGAAAGGGGAAATTGGGTTTATATGGGGTTTTGGAATAGCTTGTGACGCCACCTGTGGTGCCTGGTAAGGATTACCAGCGCTGCGACAGTCCTCTGAGGCAGATGTTAGGGCAGCTTATGATGGAACGGCTCCCCACAGGGGGAGCGGGCCTCAGGCAGCGTGGGGAAATGGATGGTGGAACAGGTGAGAGACGGCCAGGACGGTTCAGGGAGAAATGATGGACACTCACACGGGGTTTCGCTTCGGTACCTTTACTGGTGTAGATGCAGGCATGGTCCAGGGTACTCGGTACGAAGGGTGTACTTCTGGACTCTCCCCAGTGAGCTGGTATAGGGCCTCCTGATCCGTTGCTTTCACTTACTAAGCTTCTGACCTGCCTGGAGCTAGGCCTGGCTTGATTACTGTCTCTCTCTTGCACCTGCTGACCTGGTGGTAGGGCCTTCTCTTGGAGATCACTCGCCCTGGACGCTGGGGCCTCCGTGACTCCTAGCCCTGGTACGGTAGTCAGCGTTGGTCAATCTGGGACTTGTAGTCCTCCAGGTATCCAGTGGTCCCTACTGGGTATAAAGGGACCCTGTAGGCGCGGACCCGATGCCCGGTGTATAATTCGGTGTGAGCCTGGTACGCTCCTCTGCCCCCTCGTTACTTCTTCTCTCCTCTCGCCTTCGGCCACACTCAGGGCCCTCACTAGGCTTCAGTGCGTGCTGTAGGCCTAGACTTGCCTCACACAGCAGCCTGCGTGCTGCTCTCTCGCTGAGCACACTGCAACACACCACTCTGAACTCAACTGACACTCAACTCTACTTTAAGCACTGACTGCCTAACTCCACCCTCCAGTTTATACCGTTAGGTCCATATATATTTGGACAGAGACAACATTTTTCTAATTTTGGTTCTAGATATTACCACAATGAATTTTAAACAAAACAATTCAGATGCAGTTGAAGTTCAGACTTTCTGCTTTCATTTGAGGGTATCCACATTAAAATTGGATGAAGGGTTTAGGAGTTTCAGCTCCTTAACATGTGCCACCCTGTTTTTAAAGGGACCAAAAGTAATTGGACAGATTAAATAATTGTAAGTAAAATGTTCATTTCTAGTACTTGGTTGAAAACCCTTTGTTGGCAATGACTGCCTGAAGTCTTGAACTCATGGACATCACCAGACGCTGTGTTTCCTCGTTTTTGATGCTCTGCCAGGCCTTCACTGCGGTGGTTTTCAGTTGCTGTTTGTTTGTGGGCCTTTCTGTCTGAAGTTTAGTCTTTAAAAAGTGAAATGCATGCTCAATTGGGTTGAGATCAGGTGACTGACTTGGCCATTCAAGAATATTCCACTTCTTTGCTTTAATAAACTCCTGGGTTGCTTTGGCTTTATGTTTTGGGTCATTGTCCATCTGTAGTATGAAACGACGACCAATCAGTTTGGCTGCATTTGGCTGGATCTGAGCACACAGTATCGCTCTGAATACATCAGAATTCATTCGGCTGCTTCTGTCCTGTGTGACATCATCAATAAACACTAGTGACCCAGTGCCACTGGCAGCCATGCATGCCCAAGCCATCACACTGCCTCCGCCGTGTTTTACAGATGATGGATCATGAGCTGTACCACGCCTTTGCCATACTTTTCTCTTTCCATCATTCAGGTAGAGGTTGATCTTGGTTTCATCTGTCCAAAGAATGTTCTTCCAGAACTGTGTTGGCTTTTTTAGATGTTTTTTAGGAAAGTCCAGTCTAGCCTTTTTATTCTTGATGCTTATGAGTGGCTTGCACCGTGCAGTGAACCCTCTGTATTTACTTTCATGCAGTCTTCTCTTTATGGTAGATTTGGATATTGATACCCCTACCTCCTGGAGAGTGTTGTTCACTTGGTTGGCTGTTGTGAAGGGGTTTCTCTTCACCATGGAGATTATTCTGCGATAATCCACCACTGTTGTCTTCCGTGGGCGCCCAGGTCTTTTTGCATTGATGAGTTCACCAGTGCTTTCTTTCTTTCTCAGGATGTACCAAACTGTAGATTTTGCCACTCCTAATATTGTAGCAATTTCTCGGATGGGTTTTTTCTGCTTTTGCAGCTTAAGGATGGCTTGTTTCACCTGCATGGAGAGCTCCTTTGACCGCATGTTTACTTCACAGCAAAACCTTCCAAATGTAAGCACCACACCTCAAATCAACTCCAGGCCATTTATCTGCTTAATTGAGAATGACATAACGAAGGGTTTGCCCACACCTGTCCATGAAATAGCCTTGGAGTCAATTGTCCAATTACTTTTGGTCCCTTTAAAAACAGGGTGGCACATGTTAAGGAGCTGAAACTCCTAAACCCTTCATCCAATTTTAATGTGGATACCCTCAAATGAAAGCTGAAAGTCTGAACTTCAACTGCATCTGAATTGTTTTGTTTAAAATTCATTGTGGTAATGTCTAGAACCAAAATTAGAAAAATGTTGTCTCTGTCCAAATATATATGGACCTAACTGTATATCCCTAACGGGGCTCCCTCTGGTGGTCTGAGGTGGTAGGGTGGAGGTGTGTGAATGTGTGAGGGCCTCTTGTGGAGAAGTCCATCCATGCATCCTACTGGGTTCTGTGGCACCTGTGCGCAGCAGGGCGCCACATATCCATAACATAGCTTTATTTAAAACATGGCATACCAAAAAAAGAGACAAAAATCGCAGTGAGAAAACACATGTAAAAAGCATACTCAAAAAGTGCTGCAGAAAATCTGCAACATCAAAAATGCACAAAATACCCATCTTAGCCTTTTAGTGAACATTTGGTATGGGCACTGCATAGAGCTCTGTAACGTGGGCATGAGGCCATAGAGAAGCAAAAAATGACTATATAGCAGCACATTGGTGGGGGGCGAGGAGTATTAAGGAGAATCTGTCACCAGGATTTTGCTATCTCATCTGAGAGCAGCATAATGTAGTAAAAGAGACCCTGATTCCAGTGATGTATCACTTAGTCTACTGGATGCAGCAGTTATGACACAGTCAGTCAGTGGTGAGCCGGGGGGGCCAGGTATCAGCGCCCGATGTCAGAGCCCACACTGGGCCCCCCCCCCCCCTCCGGCCACTCAGAGCTGCCCCCCCCCGCCCCACATTCAACTGTATCGGCAGATGCCAATACAGTTGAAAGCAATGATGGAGGAGGGAACGTCATGTGACACTCCCTCTCCCATCGTTCCCCCTCTAGGTCTGACACAGCAGATGCGATGACATCACTTCATTGCACCACGCTGTGTCAGACAATGGAGTTGCTGAGACGCTGCAAACAGCGACGCAGCGGAGGAACGGGGAGGAGAGGTGAGCATGCAATTATTTATTTTAGCCTGCGGGGTGTGCATTATACCCTGCGGGGGTGCGCATTATACACTGCAGGGGTGCGCATTATACACTGCAGGGGTGCGCATTATACCCTGTGGGGGTGCGCATTATACCCTGTGGGGGTGCGCATTATGCCATGCGAAGGACCATGGGGAGTGTAATATGCCATGCGAAGGACCATGGGGAGAGCATTTTGCCATGCGGAGGACCATGGGGAGCGCATGATGCCATGCAGTAGACCATGGGGAGGGCATTATGCCATGCAGAGGACCATGGGGAGTGCATTATCCCATGCAGAGGATCATGGGGAGCGCATTATGCCACGTGGAGGAACATGTGGCGCACCATGGGGAGTGCATTATGCCATGCAGAGGACCATGGGGAGTGCATTATCCCATGCAGAGGATCATGGGGAGTGCATTATGCCATGCGGAGGACCATTGGGAGCGCATTAAGGCGCATTATGCCATGTGGAGGACCATGCGGAGCGCATCATGTCATGTGGAGGACCATGGGGAGCGCATTATGCCATTTGCAGGACCATGGGGAGCGCATTATGTCATGTGGAGGACCATGGAGAGTGCATTTTGCTATATGGAGGACCATTCACAGGGGACACAGTTGGGGGATCATCCTGTGTTGGGGTCATCATACTTTGCCGGAGGAGTTGAGGTGGGGTACAGTAGGGTCATTATAATGTGCATATGGAGGAATTCACTGAAGGGGTATCATACTGTGTTTGGGGGGCACTTTTGTTGGCATCATACTTTATGGGGCAATGGAAGAGGAATCTACTGTAGAACTTCAGCACAGGGGAAATTACTATGTAAAGGCTGGAAAGTTATGAGATATGCTCTTCTGTGACCCTGACAAATATAAAAAGAATTTTTTCTTTTTTTGGGGGAGGGGGGCCAAATTAAAAATTCTGTTATGGGGTCCCATGATTTCTATGTATGCCCCAGGTCAGAGTCATTAGATGTAGCATATAGCAGAGCTCAGAAAGCTGTCCCACACCAGGCTCTCTGTGTACAGTGTATATGGACAGTGACCTGCTTATCAGAGGAGGGGTGTGATTGGACCAAGGTCTACATGGAGTTGTTGTCCAAGCAGTGATAATTTCCTGGTGATAAAACATTCATTTTATGGAAACAACAGCACACAGCCTAATAAGTGACACATCCCTGAAATCTGTGTCTCAGCTGCTACATTATGTTGTCCTCAGACTACATAGCAAAAACCTGCTAACATATTCCCTTTTAATACTGATTAATAAAAAGGACGCAAGTTCTTTCTGGCCTAGGTTGAAAACAATGCGAGGTTGGCTCTCAGCACTTATAGGGAGCCTGTCAAACTATTTATGCTGCCCGAACCATGAGCAGCTTAAATCATGGATCTGCGCTCTCATTACAAACATGTATGTGTGGCGCCCCTGAGGGTTCGACCCACCACAGGGATGCTGCACTTCTGCTATGGAGTGTGGTGTTCCTCCTCTGAGGTAAGGCCAGTGTGATGGTAGTGACCTAGCCTTTTGCATCCAACACCACATTTCCACCAGAGGGAGCTAGTATGCACTATGTGCTGCTCCCCTGGTTACAGGGGAACACAAAGTGGTAGGAATCAGTTAGTGGGTGTGGGTGGAGGAACACTAGTTAGTTACACTTCAAATTTCATATTTAATAGAATGCCATCTTTGATCTTGGTTCTGTCCTGTTCTTTGGTCCTTGAGTCTAGCCTTTGCTAATCTGTCGGCTGTCTCTGTGCTGTCAAAATACTGTGTGTGATGTGACTTCCCTCCGGGAGCGCAGATCCTGTGTGGGCCTGCACCGGCATGGGACACAGCCCTCGTACCCTGATCTTGGGACGAGAGGTAAGTTGCAGACAAGAAATGTCTCAACCCGGCCGAGGACCAGGATCAAGAAGGCCCGGGAGCTTTAGAGTGTGGCTCCCTAGCAAATGGGTCCCGGGGAGGATGCAGACGGAGCGGAGCCCTACACCTGAGAGGAGCTCAGAGGGAGACCCGGCCTATCTACACACGCACAGACGGCAAAGGGAGAAGTCTGTAGTGCAGGAACACTCTGGTGTAGGGTCTCTACCGAACACTGGACTTCCTCGGAGGTAGTCGGACCCCCGTCCCTGGTGGCCGCAGGACTCCGCGAGGAGCAGGGAGTCGCCTTCCCGCTAACATCTCTGAGTGAGTAAAGCTTTGGAAGTTCACCCCTATGGCCTCCGGACTGTTCATTACGCACCATACCACGCGACGCTGTGCCCGGACTCCCCGCGCTACTACTACTACCCCCCTTCATCCTGCCTTGCCTGCCCTGAGGCCCTGCTCCGCCTGTGGGGAGCAGCGAGAACTTTAGCCGCCATGACACCGGGCGTCAGCGGACTGCTAGCGGCGCTGGTGGCCCTTCACCAGACACCACAGGTGGCGTAGTCATTAATTAAGCCACTCAACCCGGATTAGCCCACACCATCTCTTTCTAATGTGACGGCCCTGAGCACGGGTCGGGCCCGGGCCACGGCTGCATCCCATCTCTTCGACACAGGGCCCGACACCGAGTCCCCCAACACCCAGCGTAAAACACGGGCTTTCTGAGTAGAGGCGTCACATATGTTTTACTTCAAAATGCTTTGGATCAGGTTGGGTGACTTGATGAGATGACTAGTCACGTAGGTATGTCCCCATTAGCTTCTCTCTTGCCTACTCAGCTAGACTGACAGTCATCTCCCTAGCAGAGCAGGCAGGGAGAAGCCAGTGGGGACATACTCACGTGACAAGTCACCCCATCCCTATTTTTCAGAGGCGTTTCAGACTAAGGCTGCATTCACACATCCATGCGTCACAGACCATGTCTCCCAACCCCAAACTCAACAGCCTACTAGACACATATGAGGCTGTCAAGTTTGCATCAGGAGACCTACCTCCAGTCCATTCATCGTGGTCCATGGATTGCAGACAGACGGATGTGTGAATCTGGCATAAAACATACATGTTTGTAATGAAGGATTCAATCTTTGGTTCTTGCTGTCCATGGTTTGGGCATCATAAATAATGTGACTGTTCACCTTGAAAGCCAACACTGAAAGGATAATTCTCACTTTTTTTTACCTATCAATATGACTTCTCTTCCATTAATATTTCTTCTGGAAATGCTGTACATTGAAGTAAAATGACATCAGGGTCTTATCATTATCTATGTCACGGGCAGCATGTATCAGACACTGGTGGTCTGATCACAGCCATGTACTGTACAGTATGTTTGACTCTGAAACACGGCATCATTACTTTATAAGTCGTCTGGCGACCAAGCCACATGGGAGACTAGTCCGACTGGTGGGTCCACGGTGGATTCTCCCACCTACTTTGCCGCAGTGACAGGTCTCTCCCTGTATATGTATTAAAGGGGGAAACCTGTCAGGCAGCTGGCGGGGAGTAGTCACTGGGGACCCGTCTGTCTGACTAGCCTCCCATGCGGATTGATCCCTTGTGCACACGATCGTTTTAATTGGACTAGTGCTATCCGTGGTTTTGACGGATCGCACTTGGACCCATGTTATCCTATGTGTCTGTGCACATGTCCGATTTTTTTCCTCTGACCAAATGGTCCAAGGAAGAAAAATCATGGCATGCACGTTTTGCCTCCGAGAATCAGATGGCACTCGCCCATTCATGTCTGTGAGTCCATGAAAAAAAAATTGGACCACACTAGGCTGACATCCGAATGCTGTCCAATTTTCCTGGTCTGACATAATGGAGAAGTTGAGAAGGTGGAGAAACTTTTTTTTTCCCTCCATCTCCGAAAAAATCTGATTCCACGCTGATCAAACGCTAATTAGAGTGTGAGTAGAATAATCGGACTGATTTTCTCCAATGGAGAGACAACGGTCGTCTGCACCTGCTCTATATACGAGACTGGTCTGTTTTTTGGACAAGGCTTGTGCATGTTAGTAGCAGGAATCTCCAGCGCTCTTCCACTAGGAGCTGCATATGGAGCCAATGTTTTAATGCAGTAGAGAAACGTTTGGTTCGAGCCAGGAGCGGACACAGACAGAAGATGGCCCCTGTGCAAGAACAATATATGGGACCTTTGCAGTCCAATAACTCATCATAATACACAAATCCACCTGCTTTGAAGGTAGAGGTGGTCCCCTTACCTCTTGGGCCCCTGTGCAGATGACAAGTTACAGCAATGGTATGTCCGCCACTACGTTGAGCTGTATATTGATATATAACAATTAGTAAATATCTTGCACAATTAAATGGTTGGATATTTTGCTCCATCTTCCTAATATAAAATCAGACTAGAATGCTTCTTTATAGCAGTATGTGCACGTCAGCGCCCTGCAGACTCTGCTCATGCAGAAAATGTACAGGAAAGAACAATAGTGCTGCAGAACAGTGTCCGGTTTCTCAGTGAATTCATGGCTGTGTCACAGTAACCTTGGCCGCTGGTGGCTATTGATTAACATAGCAAAGGAAGCAAAAGAATTCCTCCACTTACAAGAGATGTTTGTTTAAAATGAGCGACCAACGAAAAGGTTCATTCCAAAAATACTAAATCTACGTCAGCAAGGGTGACAAGTTCTCCTTCAAGTTCACCAAGCTTTTATGTTTTCCTTATAGCAACACCTGCAAACCAAAGTAAAGAGGGAGAAAGTGCTGCACTAAAATGGCCATTGGCTAATTCCAGTGAATTTAGGCTCATCTGATGGCCAAAGTGATGACTAATGAGTACTACAATGTACATTATTTACTGAAAATGGTGTCTCCAGCCTGAAAAATCACCCCAAAATGTCAGTCAATAGGTGTCTCCCTTCTGACTAGCCTGCTTTTTTTCTCCCTTTTGTCAAATGTGATCCATCTCTACCAGCAGAGGCATTGAGATGGATTGCAGGGAGCGCGGGCAGGTCTTTGTCTCTCTGCTCCAGCTCAGCTGTCTGTCAAAATGCAAGCATAACAAAAGGATGGTTCAAAGTTCTTAACTGGCAAAACATTGGACATTAGCAGTCATAATGTATTCTGGGAGGAGAGGGAAAAGAACTTCCAGCACCTATAGTGCTGTCAGAGTGCTGATAAAGAAATAGTACAGCTTAACTGAGGGCAGGTCTTTGTCTCTCTTCTTCTGCTCAGCTGTCTCTCAAAATGCAGGCATAAAAAAAGGATGGCTCTTAGTTCATATCTGGCAAAATTTTGGATACTAGCAGTCATAATGTATTTTGGGATGTGAGCGAAAATAACTTCCAGCACCTACAGTGCTGGCAGAGTGCTGATAAAGATATAGTACAGCTTAAGAGAGGACAGTAAGCAAGACCATGGTTTTACTCTGGTTTGCGATGAAATGAAAAGTACATTTTAAGTCTGGCCTCCAGTATCTTTAGGACTACTGCACATACAGTTATCTCAGTCGCTATTACTATACAGCTGGGTATGGAGATGTTAGAGAGACCCAGAGTTTCAGGAGTGAATACAAACACACGACAAACATACAAACTGCATGGAAATATTGATTACCCATGACTGTGAAATATATTGAGCACAATGTCAATTACACTGCGTCCTAGAAAGTGCAAATAACCAGTAATTGAATGAGAGTCCAATCAATCAAGAAAAGCAGCTCCACAAGCTGACGTTCATCGCTCCACTCATAGCACACGGAGGGTAAATGCCTTTATAGATGATATCGATTGTCATTACAAAATGTAGAGTAAATGTAGAATAAATTATATTCCGTGCAATGCCTTTATAGAAAAATCCATAGTACCTGTATATACACATATATATATGTACAACCCCTGGCAAAAATTATGGAATCACCGGGCTCAGAGGATGTTCATTCAGTTGTTTAATGTTGTTGAAAAAAAGCAGATCACAGACATGGCCCAAAACTGAAGTCATTTCAAATGGCAACTTTAGGGCTTTAGGAAACACTAAAAGAAATCAAGATAAAAAATGTGGTACTCAGTAAGGGTAATTTTTCTCAGACCAAGCAGAGGGAAAAAATTATGGAATCACTCAATTCTGAGGAAAAAAATATGGAATCACCCTGTAAATTTTCATTTCCAAAACTAACACCTGCATCAAATTAGATCTGCTCGTTAGTCTGCATCTAAAAAGGAGTGATCACACCTTGGAGAGCTGTTGCACCAAGTGGACTGACATGAATCATGGCTCCAACACGAGAGATGTCAATTAAACAAAGGAGAGGATTATCAAACTCTTAAAAGAAGGTAAATCATCACGCAATGTTGCAAAAGATGTTGGTTGTTCACAGTCAGCTGTGTCTAAAATCTGGACCAAATACAAACAACAAGGGAAGGTTGTTAAAGGCAAACATACTGGTAGACCAAGGAAGACATCAAAGCGTCAAGACCGGAAACTTAAAGCAATATGTCTCCGAAACAGGAAATGCACAACAAAACAAATGAGGAACGAATGGGAGGAAACTGGAGTCAATGTCTGTGACCGAACTGTAAGAAACCGCCTAAAGGAAATGAGATTTACATACAGAAAAGCTAAATATAAGCCATCATTAACACCTAAACAGAAAAAAAACAAGGTTACAATGGGCTAAGGAAAAGAAATTGTGGACTCTGGATGACTGGATGAAAGTCATATTCAGTGATGAATCGTGAATCTGCATTGGGCAAGGTGATGATGCTGGAACTTTTGTTTGATGCTGTTCCAATGAGATTTATAAAGATGACTGCATGCAGAGAACATGCAAATTTCCACAGTCATTGATGATATGGGGCTGCATGTCAGGTAAAGGCACTGGGGAGATGGCTGTCATTACATCTTCTATAAATTTTACATTGATATTTTGGACAGTTTTCTTATCCCATCAATTGAAAGGATGTTTGGGGATGATGACATCATTTTTCAAGATGATAATGCATCCTGCCATAGAGCAAAAACTGTGAAAACATTCCTTGAAAGAAAACACATAAGGTCAATGTCATGGCCTGCATATAGTCCGGATCTGAAAAAAATTACCCTTACTGAGTACAACATTTTTTTTCTTGATTTCTTTTATTGTTTCTTAAAGCCATAAAGTTACCATTTGAAATGACTTTAGTTTTGTGCCATGTCTGTGATCTGCTTTTTTTCAACAACATTAAACAACTGAATGAACATCCTCCGAGCCCGGTGATTCCATAATTTTTGCCAGGGGTTGTATATACACGTATACATGTGTGTGGTGTGTGTGAATGATATAGCCATTTGCTCTGACAAGATGCAATTTGTTCTAGAAGAGGCTTGGCAGACTTTAATCCTAGATTTAAAGACATTGGATTAGATCACGGTGATTCCTCCCAGGACTAATAGTGCATCCGTTCATGTAATTGTTTCTCAGTACCTCCATCCACCAATAATTTACTCATTGGAATTGATGTGAATGCTTGGAAAGTTTTGTAAAGAATTAAATATCAACACATAAAAAAGATAACCAAATTAAAGATTTTGCTAGCTTTTAAGGGAATCTATCACCATGTTCTTTCCACCTAATCTGAAAGTATTGTCATGTAGAGACAGAAACCCGGATTTCAGCCATGTGTCACTTACCGGGCTGCTTGATGTAATATTGATTAAGTCACTTTTATCAGCAGAGGACTCGTAAACCTACTGCCACGTAGTCCTCCATATTCATGAGCTCTGTATAACCCTGACACCTTCACCGATTGTCAGCTTTCTGCCTATGCACAGTGTACCCAGAAAGCTGTCAATCAGTGGTGTGGGCAGGGTTATACAGAGCTCAGCCTTCAGAGAACTGCTAGATGTGCAGCAGATAAAACTAGGATTCTATCTAAACTAAAGTAAAGCAGTCTAGAAAGTGATACATCTCTGGAACCAGGGTCTCTGCCCCTATATCATGCTCCTCTATGATGGGGTAGCAAAAACTTGGTATCAGATTCTCTTTAAGGTGGGGTCAATTCTATAAACCATCATGCTTCATTACAACATGAAAAATTCAGGTATAAACAATTGCAACAATGATTATTCATAAACAGCTGCTAAATCCATTCTTTGAAAATGTTCCGATATGCCCTGCAACTGGTTTAGCACAGAAGTTAGGCACAAAATCTAAGGGATCTTCCTGTTCTTCATCATAACGGTTCTAATCCCAAGGTTTTGGGCAGTGGATTATGGCAACAAGACGCATTGGGGATGAGGTACAGAAGAATATTCCGGTGATAACTGTCGGTGATAATTCTAGTAAGGAATAATTAAAAATGGAGAGCAATTAAATTGGAGAGAGCCATGTACATGCACGGTATTTTCTGTAATACAATGGGGGAGAAGGCCATCTGCATCTTGGAATAATAATAACTTCCACAATTGGATGTGTCTAAATAAAATGTTCCTGTGCTGAGATAATCTTATAAATGTGCCCCTGCTGTGTACTGTGTAATGGCTGTGTCTGACCGTGCAGGAACATGGTCTGATCATACCACATCTCCTGGGCAGGGGAGGAAGCAAAAGAGTATACACAGCTGATTCTTTTTGTGAGGTAAAAAATTTCACTGTCTGTTTTAAAATAATGTTTTACTTCAAAGAAAGAATGTTTCTGCCCCCCCCCCCCCTGCCCAGGAGATGTGGTATGATCAGACCATGTTCCTGCACGGTCAGACACAGCCATTACACAGTACACAGCAGGGGACATTTATGAGATTATCTCAGCACAGGAACATTTTATTTACATACATCCAATTGTGGAAGTTATTATTATTCCAAGATCTATTGATTAAAATTAACTTTTGTTTTAGGGAAAATCCCTTTAAGTGCAGAAGACTACAGGATATCTATTAAATTACTGCCTCCTGCCGTCAGGGAAGGCGATGTTCTCAGTCTGTCTCCTGCATAGTCAATCAAGGTGAGATTAAGGTTAGCTCAAACATCAGGGGAAAACATTTGGCATCTCTCCCACCCAGTAAAATATTGATATCCTGACAGTATCCACTATTCCAGCAGATTACATGACAAGTTTATTCTTTATGAATTGTACATGTTGTCTTGGTCAGTAATGGAAAAAAAACAAGTTATTGTCATTCATCTATCTTTTATTCTCACTTTATTAAAATTCTATAAAACTTTGAACGGTGCATGATGCTGTATGCTTTTGCGAATCGATCTATACAGTTCTTTTCTTCTCATACAAACCAGTTTAATGACACAAGTTTTTAATAAAGAAAACCCAAGACAGAAACAAAATGAACATATACCCTGCTACAGACAGTAAGCCTATTTATTTCGATTACGCTTCAGGTTTCTGCACTTACTGCAGGTAAAAGTGTGGCCTCCCTTTTTTTTTGAGCTGGACATAAAGTTTATAAAGCTTCTCATTTGCTGGGTATCCATTCAGGACCCGGTCCTGCTCAGCCCTTATTCACATTGACGTCACTTCGACACATGGTAAGGTTTTAATACTAGAGGTTAGGAGCATCTCGATTGTAGTACACCTTGACGCTGGTGGGATGGCTTTTACACTTTTTTGTATCAAAAATGGTGTTTACTAAGTAACCTACGTGTCATGCTAGGTATGGGAAGGACCCAGCATACGATGAGGGGAAAAGGGGAGGAAGCCCAGCAACTAGGGAAAGGGGGAGTGGAGACCTCTACGTAGATCTTACAACACCCTGGCTCCCCTATCGTTCTTAAATAGGTTCCTCACCTATCACTGAGCAGGATACCTTAGCCCTTGCTGACTCTGGAGCTAGGCCCTAGGTAGGGAGGGGAAGGGGTGAGCACTAGTCAGCCCCACTGCAAGTAAAGACAAACAAGGTAAACAGGCAAGCAAGAGGAATACGCTTAGCTTTGAGAAGACACCAGAGCGATCATGACAATGATCACAAAGGATCTCCAAGAAGAAACTAGCCGACTACTAGAACTCCAGGCCTGAACAGAGGAAAATGCTTCTCTCACCAGCGATTCTCTGGAGAGACTGGGTGTTATTTAACGGTCCAGCAAGGGTGTGTTAATTAGCAGAAAGGAGAGCTCACCGCTGGGTCCTAGAGAGGGAAGGATCAAGAAGGTGTCTGCAAAGCCAAGCACAGCAACCTTCTACAGCCAGATCCAGAATGACTGTCTATCACACTCGGCACACCCGTGAAACTACGTTATTTATATGAACTATTGCTTTTACTTATTTACTTACAGCAGGGTATATGTTAATTTTGCTTGTATCTTGGGTTTTGTCTGTAGAAGATTTGGTTGGAAGATGTAGAAGGAAGATTGACAGTCATCTTGTATGTCTTCCATTTTCTAATAATTGCGCCAACAGTTGTGCCCTCTCACCAAGCAGCTTGCCTATTGTCCTGTAGCCCATCCCAGCCTTGTGCAAGTCTACAATTTTGTCCCTGGTGTCCTTAGACAGCTCTTTGGTCTTGGCCATGGTGAAGAGGTTGGAGTGTGATTTATTGATTGTGTGGACAGGTGTCTTTTATACAGGTAACGAGTTCAAACAGGTGTAATTAATACAGGTAATGAGTGCAGAGTAGGAGGGCTTCTTAAAGAAAAACTAACAGCTCTGTGACAGCTAGAACTCTTGGTGGTTGGTAGGTGATCAAATCCTTATTTCATGCAATAAAATGCAATTTAATTATTTAAAAATCATGCAATGTGATTTTCTGGATTTTGTAAGATTCTGTCTCTCACAGGTGAAGTGTATCTACGATAAAAATTACAGACCTCTCCATTCTTTGTAGGTGGAAAAACTTGCAAAATCGGCAGTGTATCAAATACTTATTTTCCCCACTGTACTTACTTACAGCAGAGTATATGCTCATTTTGTTCTTATGTTTTGTTTCTTATGTCTTTTTCAGTATTCTGTATAGCAACTGTATTTTCAGGTCTATGTTCCGGCCAAATTCCCAAACTGACTGCTGGCCGGCCACCTGACGTGAACTAACAGCCTCATTTGATCCTTTTATTTCAGGCGGCAGGGAATGGACTAGTGTCCATAACACAGACCTGAAAATACAACAGTTATATGGTCTTGGGAAAAAGGCTTTATAGAGTGTGAGTTCAGAGGGTCAGGGCTCTCCTAATGCATTTAATCCACACCGTGTATGATTTTGTGTTATAAATCATTGGTTACTTTGCATTTGTGTAATTATTGATGTGTAAAGATTAATTTATATGTCCATATTATACAGTCCGTGCTATGGCTGCAATAGTGGAGGTCAGGAGACCCAATCGCCGAGGTCAGGAAATCCTACTGCAGAGCTCAGGAGACCCTACTGCAGAGATCAGGAGACCCAATCGTGGAGGTCAGGTGACCCTACTGCAGAGGTCAGGAGACCCTATGGCAGAGGTGAGGAGACCCAATCGCGGTGGTCAGGAGACCCTACTGCAGAGGTGAGGAGACCCTATGGCAGAGGTAAAGAGACCCAATCGCCGAGGTCAGGAGACCCTATTGCAGAGCTCAGGAGACCCTATGGCAGAGCTCAGTAGACCCTATGGCAGAGGTGAGGAGATCCATTTGCGATGGCCAGGAGACCCTACCGCAGAGGTCAGGAGACCCTACTGCAGAGATCAGGAGACCCAATCGTGGAGGTCAGGAGACCCTATTGCAGAGGTCAGGAGACCCTATTGCAAATGTCAGGAAACCCAATCGCGGAGGTCAGGAGACCCTACCACAAAGGTCAGGAGACCCTATCGCAGAGGTCAAGAGACTCTATTGCAGAGGTCAGGAGACCCTATTATTAGTGATGAGCGAGTATGTTTTGTTAACCCTTTCGACGAGTATGCTCGACTGAGCATCGAGTATTTATAGCGTGCTCGGTGATATGTTTGAATCACTCCCGTGTGCATGATTTGCGAATCATAAATCATGCACACGGGAGTGATTCAAACATATCACCGAGCACGCTATAAATACTCGGTGCTCGGCCGAGCATACTCGGCGAAAGGGTTAACAAAACATACTCGCTCATCACTACTCCTGACCTCCAGCCCAGGCACAAGCTGTATAATTCATGAGAATTCAGCCTTTAGTGTTTTTTTATTGAGAGATGATGAAGCGATAATCTCCATGAATAAATACATAGTAATGTATGGCGCTTGTGTCCTGTACAATAGATGTGGATTATAAATCAGCGCTGCCTTAACTTTCTTTATTATCTGGGGATCAGAGTGGGCATCGATTATTGCTGTAGCTTTGTTCGACTGGTAATGGGGCATCATTATTTAAACATATGTTTATTAGCGCTACCTGACAGATGTGTGTGCACTAAAAAGAAAACATTTCTAAGCAAACCTTGATGACTTTATTCAAACATTGTTGATTATGGCACTTTCTCATTACATCTATGAATTTTTGATTGTGTTACTAAATAATTCATGACACATTATCAAATAAATCTCATTAAAAAGTCATAATGGAGACCTTGCTGTGTGTACTGCCCGGCTATTAGCCTGACATTGTACATTTCCTAATATTTGTAAAAGATTCCTCAATAATTGTAATAATCTTAAACACTTCACGTGTCACAGGAGGCTTTGAAACAGCCATAATCCAGTGGGATTTTTTTTCACTGTGTATGTGCATGGCTTTGTGTTGAAACTTAAAGGGAACGTGCAGCCAGAATTTTGCTACATTGTCTGAGCACAGGATGAAGAAAAGTGGCAGAGATCATGATTCCAGCGAAGTATCATTTACTGGGCAGCTTCCTGTAGTTTTGATTAAAAACAGTTTTACCTGTTGCAGATCTACCAGTTTTCTGAATGCGGATCCCTGTATTACTCCACCCACACCAGTGATTGGCAGCTTTCACACTGTGCATAGGCATAAAGCTGCCCATCAGTGGTGGGGTGTGGTTGGACTACCTGGCAGCAGGTTTACTAGTCCCCTACTGATAATCTCCTATTGTCCTAACAAAACAGTGATTTTAGCAAAACTACAGCCCAGTAACTGAAACCAAAAAGATGGTTCCAAATTCGCTTTAAGAGAAGCCGAAGATCTTAATGGTGAATTTCACTGCCACTTTTTCTATCGTTTGCCTATTTTACTATTGTATAAAGTTATGTTTGTAGTACGCTAGTAGTAGTAGTAAGCATGCAGCAATTATGTTTTCAATCAATGTAGGGAATTTGGAGTTATATCTCAGAAAATATGACCCTCAACCACTGCAAATTTATAGCAGTACATATTTTAAACCTACCTACTGTGGCGCCCCTGAGGGTTCGACCGCCACAGGGATGTTGCACTTCTTTAGTGGAGTGTAGTGTTCCTCCTCCGAGGTAAGGCCAGTGTGATAGTTGTTACCTAACCTTTTGCATCCAACACCACACTTCTCCACCAGAGGGAGTTAGTATGCACTAGGTGCTGCTCCCCTGGTTACAGGGAGACTGGGGAACACAAAGTGGTAGGAACCAGTTAGTGGGTGAGGGTGGAGGACTTACAAGTTAGTTACACTTTAAATTTCATATTTAATAAAAAGCCATCTTTGGTCTTGGTCCTTTTTGGCTGGTCCTAGTTAGTCAAGTTCTAATGGTCGTACTGTGCTGTCCAACTACTGTGTGTTAATGTGACTTCCCTCCGGGAGCGCAGATCCTGTGTGGGCCTGCACCGGTAAGGGACACAGCCCTCGTACCCTGGCCTTGGGACGAGAGGTAGGTTGTAGACAAGGAATGTCTCAACCCGGCCAAGGACCAGAATCAAGAAGGCCCGGGAACTGTAGAGTGTGGCTCCCCAGCAAACAGGTCCCGGGGAGGATGCAGATGGAGCGGAGTACGCCACCTGTCCTCGCCTACCTGATCTATTCAGAGGGATTCCGGCTGCAAGAGAGGTACCGACGCCCGACCTTGTACTCTATGTCCTGGACGGGAAAGCCCGGTTAGGCCCTGAGGATCCCACCGGGCATCGGATGGAGAGGAATTGCCACCAGTGCCCTAGTCCTGAGAGGAGCTCAGAGGGAGACCCGGCCTATCTACACACGCACAGACGGGAAAGGGTGAAGTCTGTAGTGCAGGAACACTCTGGTGTAGGGTCGCTACAGAACACTGTACTGTCTCGGAGGTAGTCGGACCCCCGTCCCTGGTGGTCACAGGACTCCGCGGGGAGCAGGGAGTCGCCTTCCTGCTGTCATCTCTAAGTGAGTAAAGCCTTGGAAGTTCACCCCTATGGCCTCCGGACTGTTCATTATGCGCCATACCATGCGACGCCGTGCCCGTACTCCTCGCACTACTACCCCCCTTCCATCCTGTCTGCCTGCCCTGAGGCCCTGCTCCGCCTGTGGGGAGCAGTGAGAACTTTGGCCGCCATGACACAGGGCCTCAGCGGACTGTAGCGGCGCTGGTGACCCTTCACCAGGCACCACAGGTGGCATAGTCGTTAATCAGCCACTCAACCCGGACAAGCCCACACCATCTCTTTCTAATGTGACGGCCCTGAGCACGGGTCGGGCCCGGGCCACGGCTGCATCCCACCTCTCCATCACAGGGCCCGACACCGAGTCCCCCAACACCCAGGGTAAAACACGGGCTTTACGAGTAGAGGCGTCACAACCTGGCGTAGTCGGCAGGATCGCGTGCCCGCAGCAAAGGAAGAAGTGCCCATTGCTATCGGGTACTGTGTGCCTTACACCTTGAACTGTTGTTTTACACTTAAAATGGCGCCCGCCCAAGAAGAACAGACGCCATAGCGCTGTAAAAAGACTGCCATTGAACGCTTCCCATCGTGGGCTGGGCTCCCGCTTGGCGCCAAAAATGTGGACTGCCCCTTCCATCAGAGACTGTCCGCGGGGTAATGCCCGTCAAACTGGATGGGCTGAACGAAGGCGGGCCTGTCGCCCCGAAAGAGGAGGAAGAAGAAAAGCAACAAGGTGCGGCCATTGCAGTTGGAGATTGGCAGTCAACAGAGGCAGACATGGATGCCTCTGGGGAGCAAGACCACATATCTACTGAACCCAGTTCAGGCCCTTCACCCGGCAGAAAGCAAGGCGGCAGCGTGTTGACCCCGGGAGATATTGCATTTCTCCAGCTGGAAGCTCCGGGACTCTTAAGAAAGCAAAGAGAGACCCAGGAGGCCGCGACGGCTACATGGCGGGAGGAGATGCTGCTGCGTATCCGGGACCGCCGCCAAGGAGTTGAGGTTCCAGGACAAGTCGATTCGGTGACAGAGGTCGAGGGCGGCCCAGCGGCGGGTGAGTGTGCCACCCCTGCCCCGGCTGCAGAGCCTACCGTAACTATTCTGGACCTCATGACGGAGTATCTAATTCCCCACGCGGTCACTTGGGAGCAAGCGTTGGCTCCAGAGCTGCAATCGGCAGCCATCGGTGGGGACCTGCGATGCCGCCCAAACCCTGACACGGAGGTGCCTGAAGCTGCGGAGGAAACTACCGGCTCCAACCCGGACTGGTCCGAGCCTACAGAGGACTCGCAGCAACCCGTTCTTACCCCGCTACCCGCACAAGCAGTAACCTGGCCCGAGGCTGAGGAGTGGGCCTGGGAAAACCAGGGGGGCGACCTGATGGTCTTCCCTTGGGAGACCCGGGCTGAAGCGCGGAGGAGGAGCCAGTGGTGCAGCGACCAGATATTCCAGCTTGCATGGGAGCAGCGTCGGCGGGAGCAGCGCTGCGAGTGCCTCGAGGTCGGGACCAAAGCTGCTAAAACTCGAGCGCGTCAGGAGGAGGCCACCAGTCCCAGTCCCCGGTACGAAGGCCAAGTCGTCCGTTTTCATCATGAGGCGGGGTGGGGGTTCATCCGGTGTCCCCAGTTCCAGGACGATGTGTTCGTCAGCCGGTGAGACGTTGAGCCGCGCCTCAAGAAGGGACACCCCGGTCGGAACCTCTTCCCGGGCGAAACAGTGACTTTCTCTCGCCACCAGGGGGAGCGTGGGTGGTACGCCCTGGACGTACACAAAGTGTCCGGGAGCGACTCCACCCCGCGCTCAGCCTCAGGGGACCGGCTAGCCTCCGTCGGGAGGAATGAGCCCTTTCCAAGAAGACAGCCCGAGGTTTAAAGCAGCCCCCGGCTGTTGTTGCAATTTGTTTACAAGTTTTAGTGTGTGTTGACTTTCTTCTATTATTGTTTGATTCCTACCGGGTTTTTCTAGAGACACGTGTCCCTGCGGACTGGCAGCAGACAAACTCTTTAAAATTGTACATAGTTTGCATCTCTTTAGGTGCTCCATATTGGTTTGATACAAAACCGCGGATATTCTCTACCTCAAAGCCTCAGAAGAAAAACCTGTCAGGGTGGCTCTCCGGGAGGTCCATCCCAGGATCTTCATGCCCTGCAGCCACCCCAGGGCCAAAGTTGGGGTTGTAGGACAGGTCCCTCGCACTTCTGAAGTGACTCGGCGTCCTTGCACCTTACCTGTCTGTTTGTACAAAATGTCTCTGGAAAAATGCTAGCACTTTTATAATTTTATAATTTCAAACTTTTGTATTTTTATACCTGTTATGCAGCGTTTAAGACATGTGCCTCCCATAAACGGAAGATAGTTTTGTTATTATAAAAGGAAAATTTCCTGGGTGTTACTTCTTTTGCAGCCCGTGGACGTGCTGCGTTTTACCAGGGGGGAATGTGGCGCCCCTGAGAGTTCGACCGCCACAAGAATGCTGCACTTCTTTAGTGGAGTGTAGTGTTCCTCCACCGAGGTCAGGCCAGTGTGATAGTTGTGACCTAACCTTTTACATCCAACACCACACTTCTCCACCAGAGGGAGTTAGTATACACTAGGTGCTGCTCCCCTGGTTACAGGGAGACTGGGGAACACAAAGTGGTAGGAACCAGTTAGTGGGTGAGGGTGGAGGACTTACAAGTTAGTTACACTTTAAATTTCATATTTAATAAAAAGCCATCTTTGTCCTTTTTGGCTGGTCCTAGTTAGTCAAGTTCTAATGGTCGTACTGTGCTGTCCAACTACTGTGTGTTAATGTGACTTCCCTCCGGGAGCGCAGATCCTGTGTGGGCCTGCACCGGTAAGGGACACAGCCCTCGTACCCTGGCCTTGGGATGAGAGGTAGGTTGTAGACAAGGAATGTCTCAACCCGGCCAAGGACCAGGATCAAGAAGGCCCGGGAGCTGTAGAGTGTGGCTCCCCAGCAAACGAGTCCCAGGGAGGATGCAGACGGAGCGGAGCACGCCACCTGTCCTCGCCTACCTGATCTATTCAGAGGGATTCCGGCTGCATGAAGGGTACCGACCCCCGACACCCGACCTTGTACTCTATGTCCTGGACGGGAAAGCCCGGTTAGGCCCTGAGGATCCCACCGGGCATCGGATGGAGAGGAATTGCCACACGTGCCCTAGTCCTGAGAGGAGCTCAGAGGGAGACCCGGCCTATCTACACACGCACAGACGGGAAAGGGTGAAGTCTGTAGTGCAGGAACACTCTGGTGTAGGGTCGCTACAGAACACTGGACTGTCTCGGAGGTAGTCGGACCCCCGTCCCTGGTGGCCGCAGGACTCCGCGGGGAGCAGGGAGTCGCCTTCCTGCTGTCATCTCTAAGTGAGTAAAGCCTTGGAAGTTCACCCCTATGGCCTCCGGACTGTTCATTATGCGCCATACCATGCGACGCCGTGCCCGTACTCCTCGCACTACTAACCCCTTCCATCCTGTCTGCCTGCCCTGAGGCCCTGCTCCGCCTGTGGGGAGCAGTGAGAACTTTGGCCGCCATGACACCGGACCTCAACGGACTGTAGCGGCGCTGGTGACCCTTCACCAGGCACCACAGGTGGCATAGTCGTTAATCAGCCACTCAACCCGGACAAGCCCACACCATCTCTTTCTAATGTGACGGCCCTGAGCATGGGTCGGGCCCGGGCCACGGCTGCATCCCACCTCTCCATCACAGGGCCCGACACTGAGTCCCAACACCCAGGGTAAAACACGGGCTTTACGAGTAGAGGCGTCACACTACTAAAAGTATCCAATAGAAAAATTCACCTTAAAAAAAATAAAAAAAATAAAGAACATTTCTAATTCTACATGAAAAACACAAACTACAGCCCGAAAACTGCATCAGAATTTATCCACATTTTGATCTGATTTTTTGTAATTTTTTATTTCTATTAATTAACCCATTTTGATCTCGTAGAAGAAAAACAGCATTAAAAACATTGAAAGAATTGACATGTTGCATTTTTTTAAAAAAAACAACAAATCTTTCCCTAGTGTTATAAAACACTAGGGAAAAAAATGCACTGCGGTTTCTAACAGTCTCATTTCATTTTACTATTACTAAAAAATGCTGCATTTTTTTTGCAGGAAAAACACATGGAAAAACTGAAACAGGCAACATGTGAACAAACTCTTATTCATCTGTGTGCAGTATGAGGTCACAGGACCTCTGAGCTTAGGTTCATTTTATTTTCATCATCTAAAGATTCCCCAGAAAATTGACTGAGCTGTAGGTGAAATGTCTACTGAATGCTTCCCTTCACTCTCTGTAATATTATGTTCATAAACGGGCTTTTGCCCTATGTTTAGTGTGTATGCCGATTAAACTCCTAATATACAGAGGGCTATATTGTCTTTTTGTCTTCCATCTGACCAGCATGCGTTATTATGCTGCAAAAAAATAATAATTATGAAATAGCGTCATAGATTATGCTTTTCAACTCCACAGAAACCAGTAAAAAAATATATATATATGTTAAATTGCTAAGTTTTTTATATATACAGTGGGTACGGAAAGTATTCAGACCCCTTTACATTTTTCACTCTTTGTTTCATTGCAGCCATTTGGTAAATTCTAAAAAGTTCATTTTTTTCTCATTAAAGTACACTCTGCACCCCATCTTGACTGAAAAAAACAGAAATGTAGAAATTTTTGCAAATTTATTAAAAAGAAAAACTGAAATATCACATGGTCATAAGATGTATATGGCTGATTGATAGCTCCATTTAATATTTAAATTAGTGCTTTGCCCTAGATATATATGTTACCTGAAAGCAATAAAACATGAGCTGGGTTTTTCTTGAAATGCTGTGTTTTTTTGCCGCCATGCATAACGCCTTTTTGTATGACCAAACAGCTCAATCTTGGTTTCATCAGTCCACAGGACCTTCTTCCAAAAAGAAATTGGCTTCTCCAAATGTGCTTTTGCATACCTCTGACGACTCTGTTTGTGGCGTGCTTGCAGAAACGGCTTCTTTCGCATCATTCTCCCATACAGCTTCTCCTTGTGCAAAGTGCGTTGTATAGTTGACTGATGCACAGTGACACCATCTGCAGCAAGTTGATGCTGCAGCTCTCTGGAGGTGGTCTGAGGATTGTCCTTGACTGATCTCATCATTCTTCTTCTCTGCCTTTCTGATGTTTTTCTTGGCCTGCCACTTCTGGCCTTAACAAGAACTGTCCCTGTGTTCTTCCATTTCCTTACTATGTTCCTCACAGTGGAAACTGACAGGTTAAATCTCTGAGACAGCTTTTTGTATCCTTCCCCTGAACAACTATGTTGAATAATCTTTGTTTTCAGATCATTTGACAGTTGTTTTGAGGAGCCCATGATGCCACTCTTCAGAGGAGATTCAGACAGGAGAACAACTTGCAAGTGGCCACTTTAAGTAGCTTTTCTCATGATTGCA
This sequence comes from Phyllobates terribilis, assembly GCF_046119375.1. Taxonomy (NCBI): domain Eukaryota; kingdom Metazoa; phylum Chordata; class Amphibia; order Anura; family Dendrobatidae; genus Phyllobates; species Phyllobates terribilis. The sequence goes on from NW_027362764.1 coordinate 686,758,578, forward strand.
TACACCTGGCTATGAAGTTCAAAGCTCAATGAGGTTACAAAACCAAAAAAAGTGCTTTAGTAAGTCAGTGAAAAGTAGGTAGGAGTATTTAAAACAAGAAAATGATAAGGGTGCCCATACATATGCACCTGTCAAATTTTGTTTGAATGCAGATTGCACATTTTCTGTTAGTACAATAAACCTCATTTCAAGGCAGAAACATTACTGTGTCCAACAGTTATTACATATATCAAACTGAAATAGCTGTTGCAAAAACACCAATTTTTATAGAACATTAAGCTTAAGATTAATAGGGGTGCCCAAACTTTTTCATATAACTGTATATGTGGATTTGCTGCGTTTCAATTAAATTCAATGGTCGCGAATTTGCAGCATAATCGTGGTGCGTGTGGTACCCAGGATGAAGAGGAGACTGCAACTCCTCTTCATCCCGGCTACCACGCGGTGAAAAAAAAATAAAAAAGTTAAAAATAAAAAAAAACCTGTATACTCACCTCTCCGGTCTCCTCCCGGCCAAGTCCTCTCTCCTCAGCGTCCCGCGGTGTACTTGCAGGACCTGTGGTGACGTCATTTAGTCAGCTGATGGTCACGCGACCGCTGACGTCAGCGGTCAGGTGATGGTTGCGTGACCATCAGCTGACTAAATGATGTTGTGGCACCCTGCTGTTCACAGGTACCACAGGACCCAGGGTGCATGGATGGACTTCTCCACAAGAGGCCCTCACTACATACAAAAACCTCCACCCTTCCACCTCATAGCACCAGAGGGAGCCCGTTAGGGATATATATATATGGAGGGGTGGAGCCATGCGGTCAGTCAGAAGAGTCAGTGAGACAGAGTCAGAGAGTCTGAGGAGAGCGTGCTGACGCTGAGAGCAGTGAAGACGCAGCACGTCTGCTGCTGAGAATTGAGGGCCCCGAGTGTGGCCGACGCCAAGGAGGAGAGGATAGAGGAGTTAAGGGGGCAGAGGAGCATCATAAGCTCAGCCCAGTATATAAACCAGACACTGGGTCCGCGCCTACAGGGTCCTTTATACCCAGTAGGGACCACCGGCATTCCAGGAGGACTACAAGTCCCTGGCCGACCTGAAGCTAAACCCTTAACCGGACCAGGAACCACGAAGGCCCCAGCATTACCAGGGATAGTGGTTGCCAGCAGAGGGTCCTACTACCAAGTGACAGGTGAAGGAACAGCACAACACATAAGCTAGACCCAGTTGCAGGCTGGCCAGGAGCATACAGAGAGGCAGACAAGGACCAGCAGGCCTTATACCCGCTCACTGGGGAGAAGTCCTGAAGTGCACCCATCCTACTGGGTACCCTGGACCGTATCTGACATCCGCACCAGTAAAGGTATTGAAGCGAATACCCTGTCTTTGTCAGTTACTCCTGCTGCGCCATCCTGCCTGCACTACAACGACCAGTATCACCACCATCTGCACCTACACTGCCCCGGGGGCCCACTCCGCCTGTGGGGAGCAGAAACATCCCATCTGCCATCCCATCACCCCCAGAGGTCTGCAGCAGCACTGGTAATCCTTACCAGGTACCACAGGTGGCGTCACTAACTATTTATTTTATTTTTATTTCTATCCAAGTTCCAATCCCCTTTTTCAAGAGTGACCCCAGGGTACGGGCCTGCGAGCCGACCACCGCGACATCCCCAAACCAGGTAAAGGCCCGGGTACCGAGTCGTCCCCATCCCCTGGGCGCGTCAACGTCACCGCAGGTCCTGCAAGTACACCGCGGGACGTCGAGGAGAGAGGATGCGGCCTGGAGGAGACTGGAGAGGTGAGTATACAGGGTTTTTTTATTTTTAACTTTTTAATTCTTTTTTTTTACTGTAGATGCAGGATTTAAAGCATCTAAGTTGGTCACACAATATAAATCCATGCCGGTTGCATGGATTTATATAGTGTGACCAACTTGTCAAGCACTTTTCCAAGTGATGCTCAAAATCGCTTGGAAAAGTGCTTGAAAAAACACATGCGAAAACGCTTCTACCTGGCAGAAAAAACGCATGTAAATCTGCATGCGTTTTTTTCTGCCAGAGAGAGGCAAAAACGCTCTGCATTAAATCTGCATCGTGGGCACTAACCCTTACAGTGTAACATCCACAGTATGCAATCTTAGAAATCAAGCATGGCTGAAAGCTATCTCTACTGGCTTCACAGCAGTGAACAGAAGATCATAATGCAGAGAACTGGCCGTAAGGACAGAGACTGAGCATGTGTTATCAGCAGCACTCAGCTCATTAGGCGTATGAGCATATTTCTATACTTTCAAACATCAATTGGCACCATACTATATAAGATTAGGTTCACACTGACATTTAGAATTCCATTTTCTGCTCCATTATAGGAAAACTAAAATGAAACTGCTTAAAGAAATGGCCAATGATGGACACAAATGGCACCAGACTGACCCTATTGAGAATAATGCTGCACTTTGCCTATTGGTAAAAAGGATGGAACTTGAGACGGAGTCTGCATTACTTAGCCTAAGTAAATGTCTTAAATCTTCCAAATAGTTTCTTTTCTTTTCATCAGAATGCAAGTTGCGAACATTTTTAATTTCCACACAAGACCACTAGAGACTATACTGTATGTATCCACTGGCTTACAAACAGAAAACACATTGGGGTTTATTCATCACTGGTATAGTGCACCTGAAATATAAGGTGCAAAATTCATTAAAGGCGCACTCCACTTAAAGGGGTGGTCCACTACTAGGACAATCCCTTGTTGATCTAAATGTTTGGCACCGATAAAATAAAAAAGCTTATACTCACCTCCCATGCAGACACCTTTCCAGCGGTGTCGGCACTCACGGTCCCAAGACTCTCGTGCGGTTGTTGATCTCTGAAGATGATCTCTGACTTCCTCTTCATGTTCAATTCGTTCTGACATGGGGACAGTGACGCCAGCGCTGATTGGACGCCGGGCTCACGTGTCATAACAAGTGCACAAGAGCACAGGGACCACGATTGCTGACACTGCTGGAATGGCACCGGCACGGGAGGTGAGTATAAGCTATTTTATTTTGTTGGGCCAAACATTTAAATCATAGAATCATAGAATGGTAGAGTTGGAAGGGACCTCCTGGGTCATCTGGTCCAACCCCCTGCTCAAAGCAGGATTCACTAAATCATCCCAGACAGATATCTGTCCAGCTTCTGTTTGAAGACATCCATTGAAGGAGAACTCACCACCTCTCGTGGCCGCCTGTTCCACTCATTGATCACTCTCACTGTCAAAATTTTTTTTCTAATATCTAATCTGTGTTTCCTACCATTCAGTTTCATCCCATTGCCGCTAGTCTTTCCTTGTGCAAATGAGAATAAAGATGATCCTTCTACAATGTGACAGCCCTTGAGATATTTGTAGACAGCTATTAAGTTTCCTCTCAGTCTTCTTTTTTGCAAACTAAACATTCCCAAATTCTTTAACCGTTCCGCATAGGACATGGTTTGCAGACCAGTCACCATTCTGGTCGCTCTTCTCTGAACTTGTTCCAGTTTGTCAATGTCTTTTTTAAAATGTGGTGCCCAAAACTGGACACAGTATTCCAGATGAGGTCTGACCAAAGAGGAATAAAGTGCGATAAATCAACAGGGGGTTGTCCTAGTAGTGGACATCCCCTTTAATGAATTCAGGGCATCTTCTCAGTGGCATATGCTTCTGTGCATTGCACTAGAAATGCTACTCCAGTCAGGGACTGGAAAAGAATTTCTGCAGTACAAAATGCAAGCACTTTTGATGAATTGGATGAGCAGACATAGCCAGGCTCTATCCCGCCCTGACTCAGATGGACATGGTGAATAGCAGGGTGGGCAGCCTCTTTTTACCTCAGCACTCCTGGTGTATCTAGTATTAGATCTGAAAGACTGGGTTGACAGCAGTGTGAGGAGCCTATTCTTACCTCAGCACCTCTGGTACCTTTAGTATTAGATCAGCAAGACAGGGTTGACAGCAGTGTGAGCAACCACCTCTTATCTCAGGACCCCTGGTATCTCTAGTATTAGATCAGAAAGACATCAGTGTGAGAAGCCTCCTATTACCTCAGCACTCCTTATATCTATAGTATTAGATCAGAAAAACAGGGTGGACAACAGTGTGAGCAGCCTCCTCCTCCTTCATCATCTCTGATATCTCCTGTATTAGATCAGATAGACATGGTGGACAGCAATGTGAGCAGCCTCTTCTTACCTCAGCACTCCTTATATCTATAGTATTAGATCAGAAAAACAGGGTGGACAACAGTGTAAGCAGCCTCCTCCTCCCTCATCATCCCTGGTATCTCCAGTATTAGATCAGATAGACAGGATGGACAGCAGTGTGAGCAGCCTCTTCTTACCTCAGCACTCCTGATATCTCTAGTATTAGACCAGAAAGACAGGTTGGGCCATAGTGTGAGCAGCTTTTTCTTATCTCAGTAACAGGGTGGCAGTCATTTTAATGTTACCTTGATTGATTACCATTCTAGCTAAAACAAGTGTGATTTGTTAATCAAAGGTATTTTCTATTCCTGCAATTTAAATACAGCAAGGATGTATGGACTTTGAAATCAAATCCCATATTCACTATTCCTCAAGTAGTTTTGGATAGGAATGGCGGAAATGCAGAGGGAAAGGTGAGACCAAACCATTGTGCAATGACAGCAGATAAAAATCATTGTCAGACATGTAGAGGTCAAGCCAGTTAGAGTTCCTTCACCACAGCAGACAAACAGAAGGTTGGTAGATGTGGTCAGAAAACTGGCCAGATCAGTGCCAAGAGATACAGATCTGGCGACCACCATGGCTCAGTACTAAAATCAAATGGACATTTTTGCTCAGGTACAGAACAATGGGGGAGAATCCCGCATAAAACTTAAGGGAAGAAGATGATTCATGGTGGCAAAGCCTTTTAGTGCTACTGGCTATAAAAAACAAAAATACTTCCGCTTGTCTGAGGTTCGTCCAAAGGTATAAACCTCAGACAAATGGAAGAAGCGAGAGCACAGCAGCCCAATAGCGACCACTGATTGGCTATGGGGTTCATGTGGATAACAATATCACGCAAAAACTGGGAGACCCATAGCCGACATACGTGGAGCAGCGCCAGTGCAGGAGGTATTTTTATTTTACAAGGACAACTTATTTTAAAAAGGGATTGTCCAGTTAGTAGGCAATCCTTTTAACCAATATGCTACCCCTGATTATGGAGGGGAAATCCTTCTATGACAAAGAATGGCTGCCTCACCTTTACAATATCTTCTTGTGGCCTATCGGGGGCACTGTATGCTATATTGAGCTTTTTCCTGGCCCATTAAAAATTTCCACGGGTTATAACCTCTGGGACTACAGACTATTGAGTATTACACCTGCTACCTTTGTTTATTAAAAGACTTGATATTGTAATGAAAATGCTTCTGTGCTTTTGAGAAGATAAAAACAAATTATGTTATCCATGAAATCTTATACTTCATATGAATGTAGAATAAAATACACTGCTTTATTATCCCATTACCCTAACGCCATTCTAAGTGGGCATTTAAAGATCCTTAATCTACAACTTTTAATTAAGTTAGGCTTAAAGTGACCGTAAGCTGACAAGTTCTCCCTCACTATGGTTAGTGATATCGTTTAATATGCTGCTGAGGCAGAAAATTAATATAACTGAGCTGGAAGAGGACGTCTGCCAATGTAATGTGATAGGAATTACTGCTACTCTACTTCTCGTCCTGTCTGAACTGGTAAAACTATGTATGTGATGTGCAGAAGTATTGCAAGCGTTCCTGTTTAACTTTGCTGAATGTAAAACTTATGTATTATTGTAATAAATATGCAATTATTCCATTCTGCTGTATAACTATTATTAGATGCTTCCTTTACAAGTTTGAGCAATGCTCTTAATGTGCATATATGTGCCTAAATACAAACTTTGTATAGCAGCCCAACCATCTTATTCTATTTATATTACTGGTCTTAATAATAATAATAATAATAATAATAATTTTATTTATATAGTGCCAGCATATTCCTCAGCACTTTACAATTAAGCTGAGACATGTACAGATCACAAACTCATTACAGAGTAACACATAACTCAAGAGGTACTGGGGGAATGAGAGCCCTGCTCATTTATAATCTATAAGGAAATAGTGGGGACACAATAGGCAAAAAGTGCTTGTCTAGTCTTGTGGGACATATATGGTCCCGACATCTTTATAATAAATGCAGCTGGACAGGTCCTCGATGGGAGATATTTGTCACTTAGGTGGTTAGCCTCGGTGATGTGAAGCTTGGAGACCAGGTTTCAGCAACATAAGGTTGGTTCGTTGTTTTCTTAAAGGGACTAGATTTTTGGGTCTGGGTTTTAGGAGCAACTAGAAGAGCTGGGTGGGACCTATTTAAAAGGCAGCTGAGCTGTCTTAGTTGTTGTCTGTGAGTAAGAGGTGAAAGACCTCTGGGATCTGGTCTCCTTGACAGGAGTAAGGAGACTGCTTTACATTTGAATGTGTTTTTGTTCCTTTTATTGTTTTCGTATGCCAAAGAAAGGCTGTTTGTTTTCTTTTGGGTGGAGATTTATAGACTGCAATAAACCCACCACTTTTTGCACCAAACAACTTGCAGCCTACCTGAAGCACTGCCAGAGTGAATGAATCCCTACAAGGGTTTTTCAAATAAAGCTACATGATCCAGTTATCACCCAGTACAGTTTTCAAGTGCTATTTGGTGCATGGAGGATGCGGAGACAGATGAGCAGGAGAGACCAAAATCAGAAGAAAATTTAGAAAGAGGGAAAAGGCAAGAGTTAGATTACTGAAGTAAGATAATAGGCCTGTCTAAAGAGATTTGTTTTTAAAGAACGCATAAAAATGTAGGGGTTAGGTATTAATCGGATCGTAAGGGGTAGTTCATTCCAGAATACTAGTGCAGCATGTGAAAAGCCTTGGAGATAGAAGTGGGAGGTTCAGATTATGGAGGATGTTAGTCTTAGATCAGATGCAGAGTATGGGTAGGGTAATAGACAGAGCTAAGGGATGAGATGTAGGGTGCTGCAAAACTATAGAGAGCTTTGTGGGTGAGACAGATAAGTTTATATTTTATTCTGTAGCGAATGGGCAACCATTACAATGACTGGCACAAGGTGGAGGCATCAAAGAAGCAGCTGGACAGAAATATGACCCTGTCTGCCACATTCAGGATTGTAACATCCCTGGCGGCGTGCTTGCATGGTGCACCACCTTCCACCATGCAAGACCGCAATCTTACCTGTCAGTCCATCCTGCACTCCTTACTCCAGTACCTGCTGTGTCCATGTCTCTTTTCTGATTGCTTAGGGCGTCGGCGCGGCTTTCTGCTTGTTTCTTATAGCTACTGTGTGCACAGTCCTAATGCGTCCCCAGCCTATTGCTGTGAGTCACTGGAAACTTAAACCCCCTCCACCCAGTAGGAGGTGCCTGAGCAACACTTTCACTCAGTTTGTCTTTTGCAACTGAGGTGCCAGGTCCTGTCCTGACTCTAGTCTGTCCACCACCCTGGGGGCTGAGTAGCAAGGGCCTTTTCCTGTACCTGTGACTTTTAGTCTGTTTCCGCCACCCTGGGGGCTGAGTACCCAGGGCCGCTACCTGTATCTCTGACTTCTAGTCTGTTTCCGCCACCCTGAGGACTGAGTTCCCAGGGTCGTTCCTGTATCTTGTTCCCGGTTCAGTTCCTGTCTGAACAGTGTACAAGCCCGTTACTTGTTTCTCTCTATGTCCGTACCTTCCCTTTGCCTGCAGTGTCTGAACCTGCACCTAACTCCAACTCGTTGTCTCTGTACTTCTGTTTGTGAGTTTTGTGTCCACTCGCTACTTCATTGTAAGTACCTTGTGTGTATCTGGTTCTGCTTGTCCCCTTTCCCTGCCTCCGTATCTACCTCCTGTGTTCGAACCATCTTCCTGTATTTTCCAGTCTGTTTCATGTGAACCGAGCCCTGTCCTGTCTGCCTTCACCTTCAGCTCTGTTCTGCTCTGCTTGTTTACCGCTCCGGCAGTTCCGCTCTTTTCCACTTGTTTACCGCACCTGCGGTTCTGTTCTGCTTTGCTTGTTCTCCGCTCCGACGGTTCCACTCTGCTCCGCTTGTTTACCGCACCTGCGGTTCTGTTCTGCTCTGCTTGTTCACCGCTCCGGCGGTTCCGCTCTACTCTGCTTGTTTACCGGACCTGCGGTTCTGCTCTGCTCTGCTTGTTCACCGCTCCGGCGGTTCCACTCTGTTCCTCTTGTTTACCGCACCTGCGGTCCTGTTCTGCTCTGCTTGTTCACCGCTCCGGCGGTTCCGCTCTGCTCCGCTTGTTTACCGCACCTGCGGTTCTGTTCTGCTCTGCTTGTTCACCGCTCCGGCGGTTCCGCTCTTCTCCGCTTGTTTACCGCATCTGCGGTTCTGTTCTGCTCTGCTTGTTCACCGCTCCGGCGGTTCCGCTCTGCTCCGCTTGTTTACCGCACCTGCGTTTTTGCTCCACTCTGCTTGTTCACCGCACCTGCGGTTTTGCTCCGCTCTGCTTGCTCACCGCACCTGCGGTTTTGCTCCGCTCTGCTTGCTCACAGCACCTGCGGCTATGCTCCGCTCTGCTTGTTCACCGCTCCTGCGGTTTTGCTCTGCTAGTCCACCGCACCTGCGGCTCTGTTCCCGTATCCCAGTCTGTACTGGTCCCTATCCAGCCTGCGTTCATACCTGCCAGTATCTGCTTGTCTGCATCCCAGTCGTGCCTGTCAGCACCCGCCTGTCTGCATACCAGCCGCGCCTGCCAGTACCCATCTGCCTACATACCAGCCGTGCCTGCTAAGTACCCACCTGCCGTCATACCAGCCGTGCCTGCCAGTACCCACCTGTCTGCATACCAGCTAACCTGCCTGTTCCTGCATTCCCTGGTGTGGTTCAAGAGCTGTGACCGGGGTCTGACCTGCAGTAGCACCTGGTCCCTCTGCTCGGTTTTTCCCTGGTTCATGGAGTCGACTGAGCCGCCGTGCGACCTTGGTCGGACCGGGTTGATACTTAGTTACGCCCCTCCAGGCACTCCTTGGTTCATGGTACAGTGGGATCACTAATCACGCTCACGCCAGTCAGTCCGGGCGCGAGCGTAACAGTTTGCTCAGGCCATGGTTCCCGTTGAGCCCCACGGCCCTTCGCTCTCAGAGACATTTGAATCCTTGTCTATCCAATACGTGCACTAAGAAATTTTTTTTTCTCAAGCTGAGGTTCAGGCGATTTACGCACCAGCCCAAATGGAACTATCAGCACTCGTTACTGCGGATCCACCACAGTACTTTGGGGATCCAAAACGAAGCCGTGCATTTGTGGAGCAATGCATGCTGCATTTCAAATTCTATGCTCACTATTTTCCTACCGATTGGGTTAAAGTAGCATTCATGATGTCCTACCTTGCGGGTGATGCCTTGAAATGGATCACCCCCCTATGGGAACCATGGGATCCTATCGTCTCTGACCTGCAGGCCTTCCTGGTGGCCTTTCTAATGGTCTTCGATGAGCCTAATCCTGAAGCTTCTGCTAAAGTTTCCCTTCCCAATATCCTGGAGCAGCCCCGATGGGTGATGTGTGTAGGTAGCCTACCAGTTCTCCAGCCTGAAGAGACTGCTGCCCACACAGAATCCACACAGGATGATTATGCTCCACAGAATACTTCCCTTTCCGACTTCATGAGGCAGTCCAGACGTGCAAGGCGTAGAAGTAAACCGTCACGCCGGTTCTGTCCTCCCAAAGACCTCCTGTTCCCCAGCCTGTGGAGACAGCTATCCGCACAGAGTCCATGAAGGATGACTATGTTCGTCAGGCAAAGCAGAGGCCAGAACGCAGTCACAAAGGCGGATTGCGGTCCTGCTGTGTTTGTTTGGGAAACCCGGACGGTCTTTGTCCAGCGAAGGTTGGAGAATCCCAAGACATTAGGCCTGTGGGAGAGGCTGCACTTGGCGTTAGTGTTTCCTCTCCACAGATGACCATAACTGTCTCCGTGGCAAGTGAAGGCCTCGGATTAACCGGAAGTTTTGGGCTTAAAGCCTTGAAGAGTCAGTGTCTGATTCCTGTCCGACAACTCCAGAAGCCGGTTTGGGCATTGTCAGTGGAAGGACGAGACCTACTCAGAAACAGTCAAAATATGTCTGTACAAATTAAGCTCCAGACTGGAGCATTACACATGAAGAAGTTCACATTTCAGGTGCTGTCTGGTTTACCCACAGGTCGTCCAGAGTCGAGAGATCTAGTGCCCGCTCAGGTCTGGAGATCCTGCATGGTGTTTCCTGGGGGACTGCTGAGGTGCAAGGGTTGTCCTGTCCCCATATCTTCAGGACAGTCAGCAGTTTCTTCTTCTTCACCAGATCTGCTAGTCGCTGACTCGCTGTGCGCTGAAGTCTCCAAAGGGGGGGAAGCGGAGGCATTGTCCCCACACAGTCTCGACGATTGTACCAATGATCTGGCTTTAGGCACCGCCCCGCCTCATAGACGTGTCATCTCAGAAACCAGACTGAAGTTGGTCCCTAAGCAAGGATCCTCTGTTTTTAACAAATCTGGCAATAAGTCCATCAAGGCGGTGGCTACCTCCAAGTCTCTGCTCCCCTCCAACCAGGCGGAGGACCTCCAGTTGCCTCCTGAATTCTCCGGGGTGCTATCTGATAACAAATGGAGAGAGACTTTTCTGCACCCTGTACCTGGTACTTCGCCCACTTCATCCAGTAAACTTGGCAAAGTGTACGTCAAAGCGGTGGTTAACCCCGAGTCTCTGCACCCCTCCAACCTGGTGGAGGACCTCCAGTTGTCCCTTGAATCCTTTGGGGTGCTACCCGATATTAATAAGTGGAGAGAGACTTTCCTGTGTCCTGTTCCTGGTACCTCGCCCACTTCATCTGTTGCTGAGGATGGCCCGATGGAAGGAAGCATCCTAGTTACCAAGATGATGAGACCAGCTTTGTTCCCTCTAGTGGACAGAAGAGGAAATCTTCTTGAGGAAAAGGATCGGCCTCCAAATTCTCTGCAGAAAATCCTTGCTGGCTGGAGGAAGAGGGGCGTAAGGGGGGGTGGTACTGTAACATCCATGGCGGCGTGCTTGCATGGTGCACCACCTCCCACCATGCAAGACCGCAATCTTACCTGTCAGTCCATGCTACACCCTTTGCTCCAGTACCTGCTGTGTCCATGTCTCTTCTCTGATTGCTTAGGGCATTGGCACAGCTTTCTGCTTGTTTCTTATAGCTACTGTGTGCACAGTCCTAATGCGTCCCCAGCCTATTGCTGTGAGTCACTGGATACTTAAACCCCATCCACCCAGCAGGAAGTGCCTGAGCAACACTTTCACTCAGTTTGTCTTTTGCAACTGAGGTGCCAGGTCCTGTCCTGACTGTAGTCTGTCCGCCACCCTGGGGGCCGAGTACCCAGGGCCACTACCTGTATCTCTGACTTCTAGTCTGTTTCCGCCACCCTGGGGGCTGAGTTCCCAGGCTCCTTCCTATATCTTGTTCCCGGTTCAGTTCCTGTCTGAACAGTGTCCTAGCCCGTTACTTGTTTCTCTCTATGTCCGTACCTTCCCTTTGCCTGCAGTGTCTGAACCTGCACCTAACTCCAACTCATTGTCTCTGTACTTCTGTTTGTGAACTTTGTGTCCACTCGCTACTTCATTGTAAGTACCTTGTGTGTATCTGGTTCTGCTTGTCCCCTTTCCCTGCCTCCGTATCTACCTCCTGTGTTCTAACCATCTTCCTGTATTTTCCAGTCTTTTCCATGTGAACAGAGCCCTGTCCTGTCTGCCTTCACCTTCTGCTCTGTTCTGCTCTGCTTTTTCACCGCTCCGGCGGTTCCACTCTGTTCCGCTTGTTTACCGCACCTGCGGTTCTGTTCTGCTCTGCTTGTTCTCCGCTCCGGCGGTTCTTCTCTGCTCCGCTTTTTTACCGCACCTGCGTTTCTGTTCTGCTCTGCTTGTTCACCGCTCTGGCGGTTCTGCTCTGCTCCGCTTGTTTGCTGCTCCTGCGGTTCTGTTCTGCTCTGCTTGTTCACCTCTTCGGCGGTTCCGCTCTGTTCCGCTTGTTTACTGCACCTGCGGTTCTGTTCTGCTCTGCTTGTTCTCTGCTCCGGCGGTTCTTCTCTGCTCCGCTTGTTTACCGCAACTGCGGTTCTGCTCTGCTCTGCTTGTTCACTGCTCTGGCGGTTCTGCTCTGCTCCGCTTGTTTGCTGCTCCTGCGGTTCTGTTCTGCTCTGCTTGTTCACCGCTTCGGCGGTTCCGCTCTGTTCCGCTTGTTTACTGCACCTGCGGTTCTGCTCTGCTCCACTTGTTTGCTGCTCCTGCGGTTCTGTTCTGCTCTGCTTGTTCACCGCTCTGGCGGTTCCGCTCTGCTCCGCTTGTTTACGACACCTGCGGTTCTGTTCTGCTCTGCTTGTTCACCGCTCCGGCGGTTCCGCTCTTCTCCGCTTGTTTACCACACCTGCGGTTTTGCTCCGCTCTGCTTGTTCACCGCACCTGCGGTTTTGCTCCGCTCTGCTTGCTCATCCCACCTGCGGTTTTGCTACACTCTGCTTGTTCACTGCTCCTGCGGTTTTGCTCTGCTAGTCCACTGCACTTGCAGCTCTGTTCCCGTATCCCAGTCTGTACTGGTCCCTATCCAGCCTACGTTCATACCTGCCAGTATCTGCCTGTCTGCATTCCAGCCGTGCCTGTCTGCATACCAGCCGCGCCTGCCAGTACCCACCTGTCTGCATACCAACTAACCTGCCTGTTTCTGCATTCCCCGGTGTGGGTCAAGAGCTGTGACCGGGGTCTGACCTGGAGTAGCACCTGGTCCCTCTGCTCGGTTCCTCCCTGGTTCACGGAGTCGACTGAGCCGCCGTGCGACCTTGGTCGGATCGGGTTGATACTTAGTTACGCCCCTCCAGGCACTCCTCGGTTCATGATACAGTGGGGTCACTAATCACGCTCACGCCAGTCCGTCCGGGCGCGAGCGTAACAAGGATGGATTAGAAAGGAGAAAGTTTGGTAAGAGGGAGACAGATCTGTAGAGAGTTGCAGTAGGCCAGACAATAATGAATAAGAGTGACAGCAAGAGTTTTTGCAGTTAAAAGATGAGAAAAGGTCAGATTCTGGAGATGTTTTTAAGATGCAGGTAAGGTAAAGTGAGTGAGCGATTGGATATAGAAAGTAAAGTTCTTGGCCAAATTTGACTACAAGACAGTGAGTGTGCTACATGGGAGTTATGGTTCAAGCACCCAATGTAATTGAAATATCAGGTATAGTAGGTTAATACAAGGAGGAAACAAGAGAAGTTATGTTTTGGAGAGATTCAGCTTCAGATAGAGGGAGGACATGATGTTAGAGACAACAAACGGACAATCATTGGTATTTTGTATTAAGGTGGGGGTGATGTCAAGAGGTGTTAATTGGGTGTCATCAGCATACAGATGGTACTGGAAACCAAATCAGCAGATGGTTTGTCCAATAGGGGCAGTGTATAAGGAGAAGAAGAGGGGGCCTAGAACTGAGCTTTGTGGGATCCCGATAGTAAGGGGAAGAGGAGATGAAGAAGAGCCAGCAAAAGATACAGTAAAGAAGCTGTCAGATAGGTAGAAGGAGAACCAAGAGAGAGCAGATTGTTTGAGGCCTATAGAGTAGAGCATTGTGAGGAGTAGCTGGTGATCCATAGTGTCGAATGCAGCAGAGGGATCCAGGAGAATTAGTAGTGAGTAGTGACCATTAGATTTAGCTGTTAGGGGATCATTCGAGACTTTAGTAAGGTAAGTTTCAGAAGAGTGTAAAGAACAGAAACCAGATTCTAAGGGGTCAAGAAGAGTGATCTGAGAGATAGAAGATCAAACTTCTTGTGTAACTTATGTGACTGTGGGTTTTCTGGTACTGTATTATTGATGATCTGTAGCATATTGGGGAGGACATAATAGATGGAGAGCTGGTTCCATGGGGAAGGTCTTCGTACGGGACAGCAAGGGAGCAGTGGTGTGTAGTTGGTGCATTCCTGTGTGAAGTCAGCATTTAGCCTGGAAGTTACATCAAAAGAGTAAGCAAGACCAGTTCAAGAGAGGAGAAAGCAGCAGGTGATGAGCGGTCACAGAGTGCAAGTAGGAACAGTGATGGAGTAGAGTTGTCGTCACAGACGAATACTATACACTGAATGGACAACCGTTCTGGGACACACATAATGATCACTAAATTCAGAGTTTTCATTCAGTCCCATTGCCTCTGAAGTATAAGATCCAGCCTCGCCGCCATGCAGTCTGCCTTTACTAACATTTGTAAAAGAATGGGTCGGTCGTTTTTAAGATCTCACTGATACCAATGTGGTCCTATTAGTGATGAGCGAGCACTAAAATGCTTGGATGCTTGTTGCTCGGGTAGAGCAAATTGGAATGCTTGAGTGCTCGACCCGAGTAACCAGCCCAATGTAAATCTATGGGAAACTCGAGCATTTTTCTGGCACCCCCCCGCCCCGGCGGTCTGCAGGGGGACTAAAAATTGCCCAAATCAATGGGAACAGTGCTCAAATGACATGGGAACAGCATGGGGAAGTCCTCTGGAAGCATTTCTGACTCCCAGGTCACTGCTGTGAACAATGTTGACAGAGAATTATGCCACTTTTACGGACTCACAATAAAACATACAAAAACTAAATCAAAATGGATTTTCCTGGAACATCCTTTCCAGGTTAATGACTTGTATATAAGGCAAAATAAATAACCAAAAACACATTGGGTTATGTTCAGACGTAGCGTTTTTGCACTTTTGCATTGCTTTCAACGGTGAAAAATACATTTACTGGTAAATGTCATTTTAACATTTTACTACCTTATCTGGCCATGTGGTGTGTGAGACATGATCAGACATATCCATACAGTGCTGAAAAGACATGGGAACAGCATGGGGAAGACCCCTGGAAGCATCTCTGACTTACAGGTTACTGCCTAAAACCGTGGTCATCAGAAATGATCCTATATTACTGCGGTAATAATACAGACATTTTTAAACTCTATTTAAAATGGGCAAGGCTCGTGGCAAGGGACAGGGAAGTGGACGTAATGGTGATGGTGCATGCAGAGACCGAGGGCGTGGGCAAGATGAAACTGTGTCTGCCCAAGAAACATCCACATCATGTCGAACTATCTTCCTGTCCCAATTTCTAGGGGGGTGCGGAACACAACTATTGAAGCCAAAGCAGTGTGAAAAGGTTGTTGTTGGATAGCAGATAAGGCCTCCATTTAGTTTGCCACCACCACCACCCTGTCTTCCACATGGTCCAGTCTCAGTAGCTGTGAGCCTGGACCACATTATTATTATTACTTTAGCGCCATTTATTCCATGGCGCTTTACATGTGAAAAAGGGGTATACATTGCAAAAACAATTACAATACTCTTTAACAAAAATGTGATGGCGACTGGTACTAGAGAGGAGAGGACCCTGCCCGCGAGGGCTCACAGTCTACAAGGGATGGGTGAGGAATCAGTAGGTGAGGGTAGAGCTGGTCGTGCAGCGGTATGGTGGAGCGAGGGTTACTGCAGATTGCACGCTTGTCGGAAGAGGTGGGTCTTCAGGTTCCTTTTGAAGGTTTCAACAGTAGGCGAGAGTCAGAGTTTCAGAGTAGGGGGGATGCACGGGAGAAATCTTGTATGTAATTGTGGGAAGAGGAGATAAGAGGGGAGTAGAGAAGGAGATCTTGTGAGGATCGAGGTTGCGTGCAGGTAAGTACCGGGAGGCTAAGTCACAGATGTATGGAGGAGACAGGTTGTGGATGGCTTTGCATGCCAAGGTTAGGGTTTGGAACTGGAGTCTCTGGGCAATGGGGAGCCAGTGAAGGGAGTAACAGAGAGGAGAGGCCGGGGAATAGTGGGGGGACAGGTGGATTAGTCAGGCAGCAGAGTTTAGGATAGATTGGAAGGGTGCGAGAGTTAGAAGTGAGGCCACAGAGCAGGAGGTGTGTTTTTGCAGATTCGTGGTTGAGGAATGTGCGGATTCAGGAGATATTTTTGAGTTGGAGTCAGCAGGAAGTGGAAAGGGCTTGGATATGTGGTTTAAAGGAGAGATTAGATTCCAGGGTTACCCCAAGGTAATGAGCTTGCGGGACTGGGAAGAGTGGACAGCCATTGACGTTGATAGATAGATCAGATGGGTGGGGTTGAATGAGATGGTGGAAAGATGATGAATTCTGTTTTATCCATGTTAAGTTTCAGAAATCTAGCAGAGAAGATGGTGATGAAATAGTGGACTGACATTGTGGGACTTAGTACCTGATCCTCCTTCCTCCCAACATGCCGAGTGCCCAGAGACAACTCATCCCACACTTGGACAATCCAAAAAGCTGTTCACTTTTCCATTTATAGATTCGGGCCTCTCTCCTGGCACGCTTCAAACAGGGCAACAGAAGATCGCATGTTGCGATGCCAAAATATTTGAGCAGCCATGGTCACCCAAAGGTGATGGTGGGAAAGAGCAATTACTGTCGCAAGAGGTGGATGATGTTGAGATACAATGGACAGAAAGTCAGGGGGAGGACCCTGGTGCGGAAATGTAAGGCGAGGTGGTGGACGATGAAGTCAATGGGCCGGACACCAGGGTCCAGAAACAGTGTCTGCGGGTGACAGCACTGCCTCTTCCCCTGTTGTACATGCACACCAAGCTTCCCTCCATGATGCAGGCAAAAATGTCTCCCACCCTGCACCTGTCGTTGCACACTTGCAACCATCACCATCAGCAACCACGTTCACGTCCTTGCCCCAGCGCAGCGTTCAGTTGTCCTTACCCCAGTCCTTTGAACGCAAGTGCAAATACGCAGCCAACCACCCACAGGTCACAATACTAAACTGCCACATTTCTAGACTGCTTGCACTAGAATTTTTGCCTTTTGAGGCTCGTGGAGGCCGAAGCTTTCCACAACCTCATGGCGGTAGCTGGCCCTCGGTCCCCAGCCGCCACTATTTCTCCCAGTGTTGTCCCCGCCTTATACAAGCATGGGTCCCAGAACATTACCCGTACCCTCACCAGCGCAGTTAGTGGGAAAGACACTTAACCTCAGACACTTGGACAAGTGCTTGTGACCAGGGACGCTACATCTCACTGATGCATCACTGGGTTAATATTGTGGATGCCGGGACCCAGTCAGACCCTGGGACAGAAGACATCTTCCTGACGCATAGGATTGCGGGCCCTTGGTCAATCAAGCTTCAGCACAATGTTCACAAGGTAGACAGCAGCAGTGGTTGGTCTCCTAGACAAGCAAATTATTCATGATGATTTAGGCCACCATCTCATTAGCTTGCTGCTGGTACTTTTCTATGGGAATGAGATTGTCTGAAACCAGCCAGGAATATTTCCAGTGAATTATGGCACACCATGGTATTAGCAGTGCGCCAGTACCAGAAGCGAAGTCATCCCCAATTTCCTTCTCAGGAATTTTGTTTGGTAGACAGAGTGGCTACCCAAACATTAGTTTATCACAAAGGAGGTGAAGACACTGAGTGACAGTAGGTGCAAGTTTCTCCTGCATGAACTGTTTGTTATTGTTAGATATCAGAGGGAGAACAGAATTGGGCTTTGCCAAGATGCCAGATTGCATCTTAAGTCTTATAGACCTTTCCCTTGCGGGCTTACATTCTATAGGATGGTGGGGAAGGAGACAGTAGGTTGGGGGGTTGCAGTAGCTCCATTTTTTCCAGGAAATTAATTTTAGCTTGGTTTTTGTTTGTTTTATTGTCAGTCCGTAAAAGTGGCTTAATATTCTGATTACATTGTTCACAGATATGCTATTGGTCAGCGACCAACTGTGAATTTGTTGGAACACACTCCTGCCATACTTTAAATGGAGTGTAATATCTGACACGTTCACAAAAATTTCTGTATTATTATGGCAGTAATATGGGATCACATCAGATCATGGAAAAGTTTCTCTGCTTCCACAATACAGTAATGCGAATTTAATCAAAAAAATATGGCTGTATTTTGCTAACAAGCAAATGGAGCAGTAAAATGGTGTATTCTTGAAGCAATGACTGTAGCAGCAGTCCACTCCTTGTGAATCTCCCCCAAATTTTTGAATGGCCTTTTCTTAACAATCCTTTCAAGACAGTGGTTATCCCGGTTCCTTGTGAACCTTTTTCTACCACACTTTTTCCTTCCACTCAACTTTTCACTAATATGCTTGGATACAGCACTCTGTGAACAGCCAGCTTCTTTAGCAATGACCTTTTGTGGCTTCCCCGCCTTGTGGAGTGTGTCAATGACTGCCTTCTGGACATCTGTCAGAAGTGACAGGGAGGAGGACGAAGATGGCGGAGTGTGGCGCCGGAGATCGCGGTATGCATAGGCGCTGACCGCATATTGCAATCTCCAACACCATTAGGAAATATCATCACTGCGATCTCTGGCGAGACTAGAGGAGGAGTATGGCACCGGAGTCAGCGTCTGTGCATAGTGCGATCTCCATTGCCATTTTATTGAAGACAAATTTGAACACAGTGTATTCAACAAAATTGCGCCGAATAGCGTCGTATGTGCACGCACTGATTCCGGCGCCATTTTATTTAAATAACGCAGACGTCGCAATGCAGGGGAGTCAGGAAAAGGTGAATAGGAGTGGATTTTTTTGTATGGATGGATGGAACAACAGCAGCGCAGGCAGGATGGGAGACCAGGATGGGGGAGCATATACCAAGATGGAGCAGCATATTCCAGGATGGGGGGAGCATATACCAGGATGGAGGAGCATATTCCAGGATGGAGGAGCATATATCAGGATGGGGGAGCATACCACAGGATGGAGGAGCATATACCATGATGTGGGAGCATATATCAGGAAGGGGGAGTATATACCAGGATAGGGGGAGCATAAACCAGGAGGTGGTGGGGCATATTTCAGGATGGGGAAGCACATTCCAAGATGGGTGAGCATATACTAGGATAGGGACCAGGATGAGGGAGCATATTCCAGGATGGGGGAGCATATACCAGGATGGGAGAGCATATACGATTTCCCTGAGAATACAGAGCAGCCGTTGTAACCATGCTCCTGGCCCTGACTGATAGCCAGCCTCAATGTAGAGCCAGTGTCAGTCAGTGCTGGGGGTGCGCTTACAGCGGCCGCTCTGTATATTCAGAGCAATGACTGAACCCATATGGCTCCCCCGACCCCATGGTTGAAGCCGAATGTTGGTGGGGAGAATACAGTTCATTTTATTCCCGCTGCATTCGGCTGCATGCAGGTGCCGGGCAGCATAATAACGCTGTTAACCTGCAGATTAACTGCATATCTCTAGGTTAATAGTGTTGACAGGATCCCTTTAATTTTGTAGCACAATACTTTCAATAAAATGGCACCGCCCATTGCCATTATTCGTATGGCCAGCGCATGCACACTGCTATGTTGACATTGTAGTACACTACTTCAATAAAATGCTGCCGGAGTCAACACGTGCGTATACCGTGATCTCCGGCACCATTTTATTGAAGGCACTATATATGCGAATTCACAGTCCCAGTGTCTTAAAAAAAAGTGACGCCGGAAATGTACCAACAAAAATGCTC
The DNA here is from genome assembly GCF_046119375.1 of Phyllobates terribilis. Lineage (NCBI taxonomy): Eukaryota > Metazoa > Chordata > Amphibia > Anura > Dendrobatidae > Phyllobates > Phyllobates terribilis. The sequence goes on from NW_027362764.1 coordinate 686,778,121, forward strand.
ACCACCCGGGCGTAGAAAGGGTTCAATAGCTAGTTTTGATATATGTCTCTCATTTGTTCAGGATTAGAGATGAGTGAACCTTTCAAGGCTCGGTTCTGATCAGCAAATCGTCAAACATATATGATCTCCAATGAATTCAATAGGAGGCAAAACCAAACACATAGAAAACACCTTCAGGGGGGCCAAATGCTGCCAAAACAGCTCAAATTAGGGACAGTCACCAGGAAAAGTGACATCAATTGACCTGGAGTACAAATAGTTTAATTGCGCAGCATGGATGCATGGGACAGGGCCTGGGACAGGGCTTGGACCATCATTTCTAGCAACAGGTGGATGAGTGAGAGGTGTAGACCTGGTGCAATGAAAGCCCTACCAAATTCAGGCTACACACATGAAGGAGAATCAACTTGGAGTCCAAACATTTCCAAAAATTAGGGGCAGACACCAGGAAAAGTGTCATCAAATGACCCACAGTAGAAATGTTATAATGGCAAAGCAGCAGTCAGGCATGGGCCATGCATGGGGTATCAGGGTCTGGGCCAGCATTTACAGGTCTGATTCAGGGATCGGTGTAGGCCTGCTGTGCTGGGAGCCCTGATACCACATGCAACAACTCAAACTGCTTTTCTGCTCAGTCAAACTCAGGTGGCACAAACATCAGTTCCGTAGACTACTATTGGTAGAAAAATTTAAGTATAGTAACACAGGTAGTTGACTGAAAGTAAATGCAGGCCTGCCGGTCTGAGAACCCTACTGCTAGAGGCAACACACATGAAGGAGACCCAACTTGGAGTGTTCACATTTCAAAAAATTAGGGGCAGAAACCACTAAAGTAGCATCAATTTTCCTAGAGTAGAAATATTATAATGGGGCTCTGACACCCCTTCCACTACAGACAACCCACTAGATGGAGACCCAACTTGGAGTTTCCATATTTCAAAAAATTGTTAATAACATCAGAAGCAGTAGCAACAGCAGGCACAGAAGCCGCGACAAAGATGTCACAGAATGCAATACCGCGAGATCAGTGCAGCACACTAAAAACTACACTATCGCATGTACTGCCCAGTCTGCGATTGGGGTGCAAAAGTCAAAGGCCACCATTGAATGTGTGGCTCCCCTGAGGGTTCAGTTGCCACAGAGGTACTGCACCTCACCCAGAGGTGTGGCATCTCCTTCCCTCAGGTAAGGATGGAGTACTGCCCGGGACCCCAACACCTGCACCCAACACTACACTACTCCAGGCCGGCCAGAAGGGCATTATGCACTTCTTTTGCTGCCCTGTCCCTGGCTGGAGTGGGGGGAACCAAAAGTGAGGGGGAACCAGTAGTGGGTGTGGGTGGAGGATGCAGAACAGGGGAGCACTTGAATAGTAGGTGTATATAAAGAGGAGCTGTGACACCCCAGGGGTCTGGTTGCCACAGTGATAGAGATATTACGTCTGAGAGCAGGTGGGAGGTCTCTTGGTCAGGGATCCTATGCATGCCACACCTCCTGCCCAGTCCTGGGAGGGGAAGAACTTCCCCTATATAAACCTAGGGCTGAGGCAGGGTTAGTGAGTAGAGAAGAAGTAGAGACAGAGAAGCAGATATAGGAAGAGAACATCAGGAGCTCTGTGGGAGCAGTGCTACAAGGAGTCAGGGGCTGGCAGCTGCAGAGCTCGCCCTGACTGAGAAGTTATCACCGGACCCGGAGTCCGAGGCTGTGGGGACTAACTCCTATCCAGCAGCAGAAACCGACCGGCAGGGGATTGCAGGTCCTCTGGCCCAGAAACCCGAAGGCACGGTCACACGCATGGGACCAGCACCGCCGTCGTGGAGCGGAAGCTACTAGAAGGCCCCGAGTCACCGGCCATACGGGTGAGCACCACACGGTACACTCAGGGACGTGGGCTACTTATACCCGCCTCTAGCAAGGTAGCCAGAAGAGTACAGTTAGTTTGGGAGGCCTACAACTCCGCCTGGCCAGGGGAGATCCCATCTGCTCAAGGACTGACCAGGCCCCAATCGCTAGCCAGTACTCCGGGAGGGTCTATCTTTGTCACCAGTAAAGACCCTGAACTACACCGTACCGTCTCCGAGTGGTTCCTGCTACCCCCATCATCCACGTCGGCTGCCCTGAGGCCATACCCCTCCCGTTGGGGGTTATACTATCACGCTGCACAATCCTACCACCGGCCTCAGCGGTCTGCCCTGCAGCAGCAGCTCCTTAGCTGTACTCAACGGGTGGCGTAGTCGTCCAACATCTACCGCTGATACATCGCCGCTCAGTCTGACTCCCTGGGCACGGACCGGATCACCGCCACGAGACTACAACCCTCAAGAGATCCGGCTCCGGGTAAGCTCCCGCGTGCGCAACGCAGCGCGACACAGGCCCAGGGGCGCGTCAACTTTTGGCGTAGTCGGCAGGATTTCGTGCCCGCAACCACCGGGTACTGCATGCCTGAAAAAGACTGTTCAAACTTACCTGTGGTGAAGATTCCCGCCATCCGGCGCCATCTTCGGCCTTCTTCCCGCCATACGTGGAGTTTTCCCGCCATTGGACGCCATCTTGAGGACGCCGCGCGGGAAGAAGAGGGGCGTGGACTCCGAAAGCGCGCGAGAACTGAAGCCCCGCCTCACGTCCGGACGTTGCGTAAGGTCCTGGAAGGAGCCCAGCAGACGCCGACGTCACAGGAGCGCGACGGAAGGTCCTCAACCCTGACGATCCACTGCGGAGCCGCGGCCTACGGAAGAGGATCATCGCAAGGTAGGCCACGGTCCACTAGGGGGGAGAAGGATGTCGGATACGGAGGAGAGCTTCACCGCTTCAACCCCCGCCAGCGCCACCGCTGTTGCGGTCATGCCTTTCACCATGCCCTATATCCCGGGGGCAGCCTGGCTACCCCAGTACTCAGGGGAGTCACATACCCTGCATGACTTTAGAGAAAAGCTGGATAGCCTCTTCCAGGTGTACCCCCTCACAGAGGAGCAAAAAGTGAGCATCCTGGTGGCCCAATTAACCGGGGCAGCCCAAAGGGAGGTAAAGTCCTGGCCACCTGGGGGGAGGACTGTCGCAGGGATACTGGCCCGGCTGAGGGACACCTTTGATACCCGCACCTCAGCCGAGATCAAGCTCAGATTCTACGGGTGCAAACAGCGGGCACATGAGAGTATAAGGGACTATGCATTAAACCTACAAGAAGCCCTGAGAGCCATTAAGCAGACCGACCCTGACGGCGTGGGAGACGAGGACAGGCTGTTGACTGAACAATTTATAGAGGGTTTATATTGCAATGCCCACCGAACCCAGTTGCGGGCAATGGCCTTACAGGATCCTCATCTGGGATTTGCACAGTTCAAGGACAGAGCCATCCGGGTGCTCCGAGAACCGGCACCAGGTGGCGTTGTGACCCACAGACGCCCCACTACTACTTACCACCAGGAGGCGGCGCCCTTGTCGGCAGGGCCTGTGGGAGCTGATGCGCAGGCTTTGAACAATGACCCGGCTCCAGACCTGCACCATCAGGTCCAAGAGCTAGCTAAAAGCGTTGCTGCGCTAACCCGAACTGTGCAGTCTTTACAGGTTTCCACTCCAGGGAAGATCCAGCTGGCATCCGGACCGGAGGACATCCCGTGGCGTCGACCAAGGAGGACCCCACCGGCCAGAGGAAGACCCAGCGACCGATACAACGAGGACGGACGACCCATCTGCCGCCGCTGCAATCAACCCGGACATATGGCAAGGTACTGTCCTTTAAACTGGCACAACCTGGGGTAGAGGGCCAACCCCCAGGAAAAAGATCACCAGGCCCATCGAACTGGCGCGACAAATATGTGGGAGGACGTCCAGTCTTACCCGTGGTACTGGATGGCATTCCTATGAGTGCCCTACTGGACACCGGGTCACAGGTCACCACCATCCCGTACGTGCTCTTCAAGCAGTACTGGAATGACTCGGATATCACCCGCTACCCTGACGACGACTTGAGTATCATCGCCAGCAATGGTCAGCCCGTGCCACAGATTGGATTTAAAGAGGTGACCATTAAAATCGGTAGAGTCGAATTGGCAGCACAGGGACTGATCATTGTAGACATTGACAAACACGAGAGTCACCCAAAGATAACTCTAGGAACTAATGTAATTGAAAATTGTCTTGCAGAGGTGATTTTCCTTTTACAGCAGGTTGCCAAGAACGCCAGCTCCGGCCAGCAGCGAGTGCTCCAGAAAGAGATCCGGGCACTGATGCGACGGCAACAGCTAGAACTCTCCGGTGGTGAGATTGGTAGCGTGCGAATGTGTGACCCTTTCCCTATTGCCATGCCCCCGAAAAGTGAAATGATGATTTGGTGCCGGGCAGCTATTGGTCTGAGAGGTAGAGATTACCAGGCAATGGTAGAACCAGTTTACTCAGACAGTAGGCCCACCATCTTGACAGCACGGGGGGTGGTTAATGTACGCCATGGGAGGGTGCCCGTTCGCATAATCAATATCGGGAAGAGGGAAGTGTACCTGCCCCGGTATGCCACGCTAGCCAAATTATATACCATTAACCAAAATGCTATACAATCTGTGGAACCCTTGCCTCCATCTCACCCGGAGGAAGGTAACGGCTCTAAGAAAACAATGGAGGACTGGTGTCAGCAACTACATTTGGGTACTGACTCCACTCCCTCACACCAGAAACAGGGAGTCTATCGGGTGGTTCAAGAGTACGAGAGAGTGTTTAGTAAACACCCGTTAGACTTCGGGCGAGTCAAGGGGGTAGAACACCACATCCCCACGGGAGACCATCCTCCCATAAAAGAGAGGTATCGACCCGTACCCCCTGCACACTACCAACACGCCAAGGGGATGCTTAGAGACATGAAGGAGGCTGGGGTGATCAGGGATAGCTGTAGCCCCTGGGCAGCTCCACTAGTCTTAGTCAAAAAGAAAGACAACACCATGAGGATGTGTGTAGATTACCGGAAAATCAACCGTATCACACACAAGGATGCGTACCCCTTACCAAGGATAGAGGAGTCTTTGGCTGCTTTAAGATCTGCTAACTTCTTCTCTACCTTGGATCTCACTAGTGGGTACTGGCAGGTTCCTGTAGCAGAGGCGGACCGGGAGAAGACCGCATTCACCACCCCGATGGGACTTAGCGAGTTTACCTGTATGCCGTTCGGACTCTGCAACGCACCAGGAACCTTCCAACGATTAATGGAGTGCTGTCTGGGCCACAGAAACTTCGAGATGGTCCTGTTGTACCTGGACGATGTCATCGTATATTCTAAGACTTATGAGGACCACCTGAAACACCTGGCGGAAGTGTTCGAAGCTCTGGCAAGCTACGGCCTAAAGGTGAAACCCTCCAAGTGTCACCTCCTGAAACCAAAGGTGCAGTACCTGGGACACGTGGTGAGCGCTGACGGAGTGGCTCCCGACCCTGATAAGATCACCGCAATTAAGGAATGGCCAAGTCCCTCCAGTGTAAAGGAAGTGCGGCAGTTCCTCGGGTTGGTAGGCTACTACCGCAGGTTCATCCCCGGTTTCACCAAAAAGGCAGCTCCTATGCAGGACCTCCTGATAGGCCAGTCCCGGAAGACCAAGAACCAGAAGCCGCCCTTCAGATGGGAGAAGTTGGAAGAAGAGTCCTTCCGCCAGCTGAAGATGGCCCTCACGGGGGATGAAATCCTGGCATACCCGGATTACAGCCAGCCCTTTATCCTCTACACCGACGCAAGTAACATCGGGCTAGGAACCGTTCTGTCCCAGATCCAGCAGGGGAAAGAACGAGTAATCGCTTACGCCAGCCGAAAACTGCGACCCACCGAGAGAAACCCTGAGAATTACAGCTCATTTAAGCTAGAGTTCCTGGCAGTGGTGTGGGCAGTCACCGAATGCTTTAAGCACTACCTCGCTTCCTCCCGGTTCATCGTGTACACGGATAACAACCCGTTGACACACCTGGACACAGCAAGACTCGGTGCCCTAGAGCAGAGATGGATGGCCCGTCTGTCCAACTACGAGTTCACAATCAAATACCGGGCAGGACGCTCCAATACCAACGCGGACGCCCTGTCCAGGATGCCAAACCTACCGGACGTAGGAGAAGATCCAGAGGGACTGGAAGAAGTCGAACTCCCCGCGTTCCACCGTCATGGGACTATCCAGTATTCCCACCGGGTAAGGAGTAAGCAAGCTGCTATGTTTAATCCCTTGCCTCACTACAACTGGGCGGAAACGCAAGACAGTGACCCTGCCGTCCGACTGGTGAAGGAGATGCTGACTCGGCCAGAGGCTCGCCTTGACCCAGACGCTCCGGAGGAAGCCAAGCAACTGTGGGCTGAGAAGAGTCGACTGTTCCTTTATAAGGGAAAGTTGTGCCGCCGAATGGTTAACTCCCGGACGCATGAACTAATCTGGCAAGTAGTGGTGCCACGAAGAGACGCAGCCGTGGTGATGGAGGCATACCACGACGGGGCTGGACACTTCGGATGGAAGAAGCTGGAGTTCCTGCTGCGCGGGCGGTTCCACTGGGTAGGCATGAGGGGAACCATCGAGAGGTGGTGCAGAGACTGTGGCCCGTGCAACCTAAGAAGGAAGGACCGTGCCAGCCAGAAGACTCCCCTGCAGTCCATCGTCACCCGGCAGCCGTTGGAACTGGTAGCCTTGGATCATGTAAAACTGACCCCAAGCAGAAGTGGCTACGTCTACGCACTAACCATCGTGGATCACTACTCCCGGTTCTTGGTTGTCGTCCCCGTCAAGGACTTAACAGCTCGAACAGCAGCTAGAGCCTTCCAGCAGCATTTCTGCCGTCCACACGGGTACCCGGACCAAGTGTTGACAGACCAGGGACCTGCCTTTGAAGCGGAGGTCTTCCAAGAATTCTGCACTCTGTATGGCTGCCGGAAGATAAGGACGACACCCTATCATCCGCAAACTAATGGACTTTGTGAGAAAATGAACCAGGTGGTAATGGATCTTCTGAAAACGTTGCCCCTGGAAGAATGCAGTCTGTGGCCTGAGAAGCTGCCCGATCTGGTGGACCTATACAACCACATCCCGGTAGGTTCCACCAACTGTACCCCGGCTTACCTGATGAGGGCAAGGCCTGGTAAGCTACCTGTTGACCTGGAGATGGGAGTCTTGACACCCGAGGACACTTCACCAGAAGCAGACTGGGACACAGAGAGGCAGCAGCAGTACCGGAAAGTACAGGAGAGCGTGGAGCGAAGTCTCTGTCAAGCTAGGGAAAGACAAGAGAAAACTTACAACCAGTATGCTCCCGCTGTTCCCCTGGTACCCGGAGAGCAGGTCTTGAAGAGGAAAAGGCGGCTCCACAAGTTGGACGACCAGTGGGAGAAGGACCCGTACATTGTACTGCCCTCAAGCCACGACAACCCAAAGGTCTGTACCATCAGTAAAGACGGAGGGGAAACCACAACCATTGTATCCCGGGATCACCTGAAGAAGTGTCCCGAACAGCTACGGAACCCTGAAGAGGAACAAGAAGACCCTCGACCCGTAGAGGAAAGGGAAGACATGGTTAGTACTGTGCTCGGAGACTTCCCTCAGTCTTGGACTCAAGTCAATGGCGCAGTTGTGGTACCCGTACTCACCTTCCTCCAACCAGCATCCCAAGTACCTACGGAGCAACAGGTAGAGCTGGAAGAACAGCCGGTCCAGGAGGCAGAAGACTCCACACAAGCAGAACAGGAGGATCCACCCTCTGCTTATAGTGAGCCTGCCGTACCCCTAGTGAGCCAAAGAGCCGGTAGACAGCTGCCCAGTTTACCCTTGACAGCTCCTACACCCTGTAGTTCAGGGCTAGACAGTCAGCTCCGTAGGTCCACTAGGGCCACTAGAGGCCAGTTACCCGCACGTTGGAGGATTTGAAATGTATAAATTGTTTTATTTGTGGTTACCTGTTTTTCTTGTTGCTTGTGTATAATTATGTGTTTCTAGTTATTTATAGGAGTCCTTGGTGGATTTACCGGGAATCCTTTGTACATGGTTGGAGCGTAACCTAGGAATGGACTAAAGACTGTTAAGGACTCGGGGCAGGACAGACCCCTACCTGGTTACGTCTCCCTGTTTTGGTGAAATGGACACCTTGCTTTTCTTCAAAAACTGCACCCGGTTGCGGACACGCCGTGACCATCTTTATGTGTTTTTCTTATTGTATTATTATTGTTTATACCTTGTTATGTTTTTCTAAAAAAAAAAATATGTTTAGTCCCGGAGTACTAAATTTCACTAGGGGGGAATGTGACACCCCAGGGGTCTGGTTGCCACAGTGATAGAGATATTACGTCTGAGAGCAGGTGGGAGGTCTCTTGGTCAGGGATCCTATGCATGCCACACCTCCTGCCCAGTCCTGGGAGGGGAAGAACTTCCCCTATATAAACCTAGGGCTGAGGCAGGGTTAGTGAGTAGAGAAGAAGTAGAGACAGAGAAGCAGATATAGGAAAAGAACATCAGGAGCTCTGTGGGAGCAGTGCTACAAGGAGTCAGGGGCTGGCAGCTGCAGAGCTCGCCCTGACTGAGAAGTTATCACCGGACCCGGAGTCCGAGGCTGTGGGGACTAACTCCTATCCAGCAGCAGAAACCGACCGGCAGGGGATTGCAGGTCCTCTGGCCCAGAAACCCGAAGGCACGGTCACACGCATGGGACCAGCACCGCCATCGTGGAGCGGAAGCTACTAGAAGGCCCCGAGTCACCGGCCATACGGGTGAGCACCACACGGTACACTCAGGGACGTGGGCTACTTATACCCGCCTCTAGCAAGGTAGCCAGAAGAGTACAGTTAGTTTGGGAGGCCTACAACTCCGCCTGGCCAGGGGAGATCCCATCTGCTCAAGGACTGACCAGGCCCCAATCGCTAGCCAGTACTCCGGGAGGGTCTATCTTCGTCACCAGTAAAGACCCTGAACTACACCGTACCGTCTCCGAGTGGTTCCTGCTACCCCCATCATCCACGTCGGCTGCCCTGAGGCCATACCCCTCCCGTTGGGGGTTATACTATCACGCTGCACAATCCTACCACCGGCCTCAGCGGTCTGCCCTGCAGCAGCAGCTCCTTAGCTGTACTGAACGGGTGGCGTAGTCGTCCAACATCTACCGCTGATACATCGCTGCTCAGTCTGACTCCCTGGGCACGGACCGGATCACCGCCACGAGACTACAACCCTCAAGAGATCCGGCTCCGGGTAAGCTCCCGCGTGCGCAACGCAGCGCGACACAGGCCCAGGGGCGCGTCAGAGCCATCTTAGAGCAGCAGGTTAGTTGTACAGTGAGTAGTAAGAGAAGAGGAGAGGAGGGGAGCAGAGTCTCTTCAGGAGCTCTGCTCCAGAGTGGGGCCTAGTGAGAGAGGCCCAGGAGAGGAGTGGGAGCAAGGGAGGAATGCTCCAGGAACAGAAGGGATCCCAGGGGGTGCGGTGAGTGCAAGACGGTACCCGTACGCCCGAATCTGCCAGGCGTCAGAGGGATCGGGCCGCAGGAAGGGAACCAGTCCCTGAACCAGCTGTGTTACTCCAGGTCTCGGCTGGAAAACCGGAGGCTTCTGCACTTCCATGGTGCAGTTGCCACAACCTCACCCAAGCCGCCGTGAAGGGCACCATGTAGATCTGGGAACTCCAGGTTGCCCAGAGGGATCTCAGAGTACCCGATTGGGACGTTGTGTGGGGGAGCGCATGGCAGGAGGGAGAAGACCCAGCACGGGAAGTCGGCTAAGGAAGGAACATAAAGAAAGGGGGTCCCATTAAGTGCTTCTGATATACTTGAGGGAGTGCTGAACCCCTGCCTGGCAAACGCAGTGCGACGCGGGAGGCTGACACCTGGACAGTGTACCCGAGGAACCTAAAAAGAACTGTGAGCAAACTCGAACGACTGCACTCCACTGTCTCTGTCAGTTATTTCCACCACGCTACCGCGCCTGCACTACAACACCCAGCATCACCATCTGCACCTACACTGCCCCGGGGGCCCGCTCCACCTGTGGGGAGCAGAAACATCCCAGCTGCCATCCCATCAACCCCGGAGGTCTGCAGCAGCGCCGGTACTCATTACCGGGAACCACAGGTGGCGTCACGAGACAAAAACTGCTAACAAACCCCTTTTTAAAGAGTGACCCCAGGGCGCGGGCCCGGGAGCCGACTGCCGTGACATCCCACAGAAGGTAAAGGCCCGGGTACCGAGTCCCCCATATCTCCCCCTGGTCGAGTCAAATGCATATGCATATGTGGCGACCCTGAGGGTTCGACTGCCACAGGAATGCTGCACTTCTTTAATGGAGTGTAGTGTTCATCCTCTGAGGTAAGGCCGGTGTGATAGTCGCGACCCAGCCTTGCATCTGACGCACCCCCTGGGCCATATTCTTTAGGGGAATACCCGGAGCCGGATCAGATGGGGGTTGTAGTCTCCGAGTGGCTGTGACCCGGTCCGTGCCCAGGGTGTCAAGCTCAGAGTATGTGGCAGTCCTACAGATGTTATAAAGTTCTTTATGTCGACTACGCCACCCGTTGTATTGCGGTCACTACGGCCGCCGCTGCAGCAGGGTCCGCTGAGGCTGATGGTGTTGGTGCAGCTTTTGATAGTATAACCCCCAACGGGTGGGGTATAGCCTCAGGGGGTCAGGTGCAGAGGATGGGGGTTGTGGTGGTGCAGCATAGATGGTAATTAAAGACAGAGTCGGGTTGTGCAGTTTAGGGTATTTACTTACTGCTGATGTTCCGGTCACTCCAGCTTCAAGTGACCACCCGAGCCGTGCTGCGTCCACCAGGTCCTGGATTCAGCCAACCCCCAAGCAAGTCCGGAGCGTGACCCTGAGCCCTCCTTCCTGTCCTGTCTTCTGGCCGTCCCCACCAGGGATCCACCTAGGTCCAGCTCCCTCGGGCCTTCTGTTGGGAAACCCTTGGCCTTGGGTTCCCTGACCCTACACGTGGTTTGCCTTCAGGGTGGATGTGGTGGGTGGCCGTGGCAGATCCTGCCCACGGCCTCCGGTCTCTGGCTGAGGTGTGCTTGAGCCCCCACCAGTTTGGGATCCGGTACCCTTTTGCCAACTCTTCACCCTAGGTTTGTATATGGGTTCTCAGAGTTCCTGCTTGTTTTCTCTGGGTCCTTCTGACTCTCCTCTCTCACTCTCTCTCTTGGGCTGGGGCTGCTCTTCTGCTCTCCTCCTCTGGCTTCTCTGCAAAAGGCTGACTTCTCTCAGACTGACTCCTCACAGACTGACTGACTGTGGCAAACTGACCCTGATCTTAGATGGTGCCCACCTTAAATACTCCCTCTATGTGTGAGCTCAGGTGACCAGCACCCAATGAGCTCCTATCTTTACCCAGGCTGCTCCCCCTATCTGCCCCTACACTACTTGGGATGTACCACCCCCCTCCCACTCCAGCCAGGAACAGACTCGGTCGTACCTGCACATTTCTAAGTGGGAGTACCGTTGGTCTGTTCCTCGGAAATGGGATGTGTGTAGTGCATGCAGCTCTCTGGGCTCAGTCCCACACTCCATCCTTACCCGGGAGTGGAATATCACACCTCTGGGTTGAGGTGCAATACCCCTGTAGCAGCCGAATCCTCAGGGTGCTACACATCCAACACCACACTTCTCCACCAGAGGGAGCTAGTATGCACTAGGTGCTGCTCCCCTGGTTACAGGGAGACTGGGGAACACAAAGTGGTAGGAACCAGTTAGTGGGCGTGGGTGGAGGACTTACAAGTTAGTTACACCTTAAATTTCATATTTAATAAAAAAAGCCATCTTTGATCTTGGTCTTTGGTTGTCGGTCTTGGTTGCTGTAAAACTACTGTATGTAATGTGATTCCCGCCTGGGAGTGCATATCCTGTGTGGGCCTGTACCGGCAAGGGACTCAGCCCTCGTACCCTGGCCTTGGGACGAGAGGTAGGTTGTAGACAAGGAATGTCTCAACCCGGCCAAGGACCAGGATCAAGAAGGCCCCGGGAGCTTTAGAGTGTGGCTCCCCAGCAAATGGGTCCCGGGGAGGATGCAGACGGAGCGGAGCACGCCACCTGTCCTCGCCTACCTGATCTATTCAGAGGGATTTCGGCTGCAAGAGGGGTACCGGCCCCCGAAACCCGACCTTGTACTCCATGTCCTGGACGGGAAAGCCCGGTTAGGCCCTGAGGATCCCACCGGACATCGGATGGAGAGGAATAGCCACCCGTGCCCTAGTCCTGAGAGGAGCTCAGAGGGAGACCCGGCCTATCTACACACATACAGACGGGAAAGGGTGAAGTTTGTAGTGCAGGAACACTCTGGTGTAGGGTCGCTACCGAACACTGGACTTTCTCGGAGGTAGTCAGACCCCCGTCCCTGGTGGCCGCAGGACTCCGCGGGGAGCAGGGAGTCGCCTTCCCGCTGACATCTCTAAGTGAGTAATGCCTTGGAAGTTCACCCCTATGGCCTTCGGACTGTTCATTATGCGCCATACCATGCGACGTGGTGCCCATACTCCCCGCACTGCTACCCCCTCTCTTTCCTGTTTGCCCGCCCTGAGGCCTTGCTCCGCCTGTGGGGAGCAGTGAGAACTTTAGCCGCCATGACACCGGGCCTCAGCGGACTGCAGCGGCGCTGGTGACCCTTCACCAGGCACCACAGGTGGCGTAGTCGTTAAAATAAGCCACTCAACCCGGACAAGCCCACACCATCTCTTTCTAATGTGACGGCCCTGAGCATGGGTCGGGCCCAGGCCACGGCTGCATCCCATCTCTCCATCACAGGGCCTGACACCGAGTCCCCCAACACCCAGGGTAAAACACGGGCTTCTCTGAGTAGAGGCGTCACACATATGAACAGAGAAATACAAGAGAGCACTGCCTTGCACAACATAGGTACAACATCCAAGATGACTGACGGATCATGTCACAAACACCACATTTGTATTAAGGGAGTGTTATAGCTATATGTTTAGTTATATTGTTGTATGGTATAATGTTGTTTGATTTGGATGCACATGGGACCACATGAATCTAAAAGAAAGAGACAAAAAAGGCACTTCATAGTGTTGATGCATTGGGTAAATGTAGTGACTCCGAGAATAAGCGGAACTGCTCACCTTGGTGAGATGTGCTCATAAAAAGGCCTCTTTGTACTAGTAATACATGATGGCAATCACAATGAGTAATGCAGGGTTTATAAGTAGTGATAAGCGAGCATGCTCGCTACTGCTAGGTGGTCGCCCGAGGATCACACTACTCGAGATGCTCGGCGCTCGCCGAGTATTTCCGGGGTTGCTCAGCGGGAGCTCGGGTTCCCTCCCTGCATGTTTGGTGCTCTCTAGAGCACCAATCAACATGCAGGGATTGCCTGCCACTCACTGTAATGCCGTAGCCATGTTGGTTGTGGCATTACAGTGATTGGCTGGCTGCACAGCGTCATCAGGTCTATATCAGACCTGCCGCTGCCATGCTCGTCACAGTCACTCCGGAAACAGACAGTGTAGGGAGAGGTGCTGCTGCGTCAGGGAGAGATTTGCTTGTGTATTAGGTAGTGTAGGGAGAAAAAACGTACATTACACATATCCATCTTAACAAGCAGTCCTTTTGAGGACTAACTAATCCATCTGCAGAGATATCAGGCAGGCAGTGTATATAGGCAGGCAGGCAGTGTATATAGCAGACTGCAGTGCATATAGCACAAGAGGCTCCATTCCAATTCTGCCTTCTGCTGCTGTTAGATATTTCTATACAAAGGCCCAGGTCTCAGGGGCCAGGAATACTTTTTTTTGGATCTTAATCCTCATTATTTGCTGAAAAAGCAATCATGAGAACACCTTTTTTCTGCGCCATTTGCTTGTTGGCACTGCAGAATACAGCCAGGTCCTTTCCATATTACAGCGCTAGAAATCCAGCTATTCAAAACTATGTTTTCTCCGTCAAACGGATCACATATACGTTGTCAGAAAATACTGCCATTTCTGGCCTCCATTAAAAATTTCTTTCAGTGTGTCAGTGACGCGCCCCCAGAGCCGTGGGGTACTCGGCAGCCGGGCCTCTATGGATGCCGGTGGGGGATATCACGGTGGCTGGCCCGGTCCGTGGCCCAGGGCGGTCAACAAAAAGGGGAATTATTTTTAGGGGATTTGGAAAGTTCGTGACGCCACCTGTGGAATGCGGCTAAAGGGAGCCGCCGCTGCGGAGCAGTCCTCTGAGGCAGATGTTAGGGCAGCTTATGATGGAACGGCTCCCCACAGGTGAAGCGGGCCTCAGGGCAGCGTGGAGAAATAGATGGTGGAACAGGTGAGAGACGGCCAGGATGGTTCAGGGAGAAATGACAGACACTCACACGGGGGTTCGCTTCGGTACCTTTACTGGTGTAGATGCAGGTATGGTCCAGGGTACTCGGTATGCAGGGTGCACTTCTGGACTCTCCCCAATGAGCGGGTATAGGGCCTTCTGATCCGTTGCTTTCACTTGCTAAGCTTCTGACCTGCCTGGAGTTAGGCCTGGCTTTATTACTGTCTCTCTTTCTCTCTTGCACCTGCTGACCTGGTGGTAGGGCCTTCTCTTGGAGATCTCTCTCCCTGGATGCTGGGGTCTCCGTGACTCCTAGCCCTGGTACAATAGTCAGCATTGGTCGACCTGGGACTTGTAGTCCTCCAAGTATCCTGTGGTCCCTACTGGGTATAAAGGGACCCTGTAGGCGCGGACGCGGTGTCCGGTGTATAGTTTGGGGTGAGCCTGGTACGCTCCTCTGCCCCCTCAACTCCTCTCTCCTTTCCTCTTTGCCATCGGCCACACTCAGGGCCCTCACTAGGCTTCAACTCGTGCTGTAGGCCTTGGCTCGCCTAAGCACAGCAGCCAGCGTGCTGCCTCTTCACTGGTCTAAGTGCCAGCACACTCTCAGACTAAACACTAAACTGCACTGCCTGGCTCCACCATCCATATTTATATCCCTATCAGGGCTCCCTCTGGTGGTCTGAGGTGGTAGGGTGGAGGTGTGTGAATGTGTGAGGGCCTCTTGTGGAGAAGTCCATCCGTGCACCCTACTGGGTTCTGTGGCACCTGTGCGTAGCAGGGCGCCACATTCCCCCTTAGTACAATTCAGTACTCCTGGACTGAAGCATTTTGTAACAGGTTAACAAATAACAATTATAATAACAACAAGTATAAGAACATTAATAAAGTTACAGCAAGTCCCGTAACCTGGTGTCCATTTCACCGAAGAAAGAACATGAGGGACCCACCTGAAAACCCTCAACATAGGCCCTGGGCGTGGCTACAGGGCATAAGTGATCCAGGTGCTGGACCACGTCTTCGGCCACGCCAAACGGGTTTTTGTTCTGTGGTCACTTACGGGTCACTCCAGGGAGTGCAACTATGTACAGGAACAGTTTTTGGGCTGCTCACAGTCCTCAGTCTACGAGTCTTTATACCCTGACGGGTAACCAAATAAACACATGTACTTAATTTCAGTTGACACAATAAACAATACAGTAAGCAATACCCAACTGGGTAACTATTTACACTGCAGGTATTTCTAACTTATTCCCTGTATCTAGCAGGGGCCTGGCCTCTTGTACTGCGTGTTGACCTACGTAGTACTGGGGTGTTGCTGATATCTGTGTTTGCACTGTCCGCTACCCTGTCAGATCTACGTGTGGGCAAATTGTAGAACTGTCTTAACCTCTCGATGGGACTGGCAAGTACACTGGTTACTGGGCCTTCTGGCTCTGCTTCTACCGGTGATCCTTCTTCCGGGGATTCTTCCTGAGCATGCTCTTCTGGGGCACTTACAGGTCTTACTTGCAGTGGAGAGTCTTCTGGCTGTTGGTAGAAGTGCATCACGGGTATTATTACAGCTCCATCCAGTTGAGGCCAATCTGCCGAGAAATCTCCTAAGACAGTATGGAGTACATCTTCTTTGGGTTCTTCAGTCACTATAAGAGATACTTCTTCCTGTGGCTTCAATATACCTGGGCACAACTTCAAGTGGTCTCTTGAAACTGTTACAGCTGTCTTACCTCCATCTTTACTGATTAGACAGGTTTTTCTATTATCGAACCTGGAATCCAACACAGTATAAGGCTCTCTTTCCCACTGGTCGCCGAGCTTGTATCTTCTTCTCTTTCGCTTCAGCACAACTTCTCCAGGTGTCAAGGATTCTGCGGGTGCACTCTTGTTGTACTGTGCTTCCTGCTTATCTCTCACCCTATTTAGACTGTCTTCGACACAGGCCTGTTCTCTTTTGTACTGCTCCTGCCGATTCGTATCCCAGTCTTCAATGGACATGTTTGCTTCCGGCTCTACCACTCCAAACTCCAGGTCCATGGGCAACTTTCCGGGTCTTGTTCTCATGAGGTATGCTGGAGTACAATTGGTGGAGCTCACAGGTATGTGATTGTACAGATCTAACAGGTCAGGTAGTCTGTCTGGCCACTGATTCCTTTCTTCTAGAGGTAAGGTCTTCAGCACGTCTATGATGATATTGTTCATCCTTTCACATAGACCATTAGTTTGAGGGTGGTACGGCGTAGTCCGAATCTTCTTACACCCGTACAGATGGCAAAACTCCTTGAACAGCTCGGCTTCAAAGGCAGGGCCTTGATCCGTCAGCACCTTATCCGGGTATCCATGGGGCCTGCAGAAGTATGCTTGGAACGTCCTTGCTGCAGTTTCTGCGGTCAGATCCTTGACGGGGGCTACCACCAGGAACCGGGAGTAGTAATCCACCATGGTCAGAGCATAAGAGTAGCCCGGCCTGCTGGGTGACAGCTTGACGTGATCCAGGGCGACGATCTCCAAGGGCTGGGTTGTCGTGATGGACTTCAAGGGTGCTTTCTGGCTGCTGTAGTCTTTTCTTCTGAGGCTACAGGGTCCACAATCCCGGCACCACCTCTCTATGGAGCTCCGCATTCCAACCCAATAAAACTGACTCTTCAGGAGGGTTTCCAGCTTCTTCAAGCCAAAGTGCCCTGCTTGATCGTAGTAGGCCTCCAACACTATCTGGATGTCTGTCCTGGTCACTACGATCTGCCATACCATCTCATGGGTCCTGGGGTTAACATACCTTTGGCACAGCTTCTCTCTATAGATGAACAGCCGGCTTCTCTCATTCCACGGTTGCTTGGCTTGTGGAGATGCATCCTTCTCCAGGGAGGAACCTTCCTGGGTTATCAGTTCTTTGATACGGCTGACAACCGGGTCGCTGTCCTGGGTCTCCTTCCAACTGTGATGAGGTAAATGGTTTAGTGTCTTACCACGATACCTCCTGGAGGGGCGCTGCTCGTGGACCATCCCATTTCTTTGGAAGGCAGGTAGCTCAATCTCCTCCAGGTCATCCACTTCTTCTTCAGTGTCCGACTGGTGAGGCATTCTGGATAGGGCATCGGCGTTGGCGTTCTTGTGGCCTGCCCGGTACTTGATGGTGAACTGATAGTTTGACAGTCGGGCCATCCAACGCTGTTCCATGGCTCCCAACTTGGCTGTCTCTAGATGTGTCAAGGGGTTGTTGTCAGTATAGGCCGTGAACTTAGTGGAGGCCAGGTAGTGCTTGAATCGTTCAGTGATGGCCCAGACCAAGGCCAGGAGCTCCAACTTGAAGGAGCTATAGTTTTCTAGATTCCTCTCGGTAGGACGGAGCTTCCTGCTGGCATAAGCAATCATCTTCTCTTTGCCATACTGCTTCTGGCTTAACACAGCTCCTAGTCCTTTGTTGCTGGCATCAGTGTACAGCAGGAATGTTTGGCTGTAGTCAGGGTAGGCCAGGATTTCTTCGCCAGTCAGGATCTCTTTCATCACTGCAAAGGACCCAGCCTGCTCTTTACCCCACTGGAAGGGGGGGGTTTTGCCTCTGTTGGACTGTCCTACCAGGAGATTTTGCAAAGGCGCTGCCTTCTTGGTGTAGTCCTTTACAAATCTCCGGTAATACCTGACCAGTCCCAGGAACTGACGTACCTCCTTGAGATTCTTCGGTTCCGGCCATTTCTGGATGGCAGTGACCTTCTCCGGGTCTGGTGCTACTCCTTCTGGACTGACGATGTGCCCCAGGTACTGAACCTTCTGTTTGACCAGGTGGCACTTGGAAGGCTTCAATTTCATCCCATACTGAGACAATGCTTCAAATACCTCCGCCAGGTACGTCAAATGGTCCTCATACGTCTTGGAGTACACTATCACGTCATCTAGGTATAGCAGCACGGTCTCGAAGTTACGGTGTCCCAAACAGCACTCCATCAATCTCTGGAACGTTCCAGAGTCCGAACGGCATACTGTTGAACTCACAGAGCCCCATCGGGGTAGTGAAGGCTGTCTTCTCCCGGTCCTCCTCAGCAACTGTTACTTGCCAGTACCCACTAGTGAGGTCAAGGGTAGAGAAGTAATTTGCAGACTTTAGTGCAGCCAGGGATTCCTCTATACGGGGCAAAGGGTATGCATCTTTATGTGTTATGCGGTTTACCTGTCTGTAATCTACACACATCCTCTTGCTTCCATCCTTTTTCCTGACCAGGACCAGGGGAGCTGCCCAGGGGCTACAGCTATCTCTTATTACCCCTGCTTTCTTCATGTCATGCAACATTTTCTTCGCTTTCTGGTAGTGTGCTGGTGGTATGGGCCTGTAACGTTCTTTGATGGGTGGATGGTCACCTGTGGGTATATGGTGTTGTACCCCTTTGATCCTTCCAAAATCAAGTGGGTGTTTGCTGAATACCTGTTCGTATTCCTGGACCACCCTGTGTACACCTTGTTTTTGATGGACAGAAGTGGTGTCAGTCCCAACATGGAGCTGTTGACACCAATCCCCCACCTGGGTTTCTGAGTCATTACCCTCTACTGTGTCTGATGAAGTTAAAGACTCTACTGTGTGTATGGCGTCATCATTCACAGTATACAATCTGGCAGCAGTGGCGTATCTTGGTAATTTAACTTCCTCATTCCCACAATTTAGGAGACGTATGGGTACCCTCCCATTGCGTACATCAACTACCCCTCTAGCAGTTAAGAGTGTAGGTCTGTGCTCTGAGCTAATGGGCTCCACTACCGCCTGGTAGTTCTGTCCCTTGAGACCTATTGCTGCCCTACACCAAATCAGCATCTCACTCATTGGGGGATCACAATGGGTATCAGGTCTGTCACCCGTACATTACCAATCTCACCACCTGTTAGCTTTACCTGTTGCTGGTACAGGAGGGCTCGAATCTCTCTCTGGAGCACCTTCCTCTGCCCTGGTTTGGCAGTGTCAGCAATCTGTTGGAGTAAAAACAACACTTCTCCCAAACAGTTACCAACAATATTTGTACCAAGTATCATATGCAAGTCTGTATCACCAGGGTTAGATTCCACTACAATCAGTCCTTGGTCCTTTAGTTCCGCTCTCCCCACCTTCACTGTCATGTCCTTAACCCCTACTAGGTTAAGAGGAAGGCCGTTAGAAGCATACATGGAGAGGTTCGGGGCTGGCGGGCGGAGTTAATCTACGGACCAGTACCTTTTGTAGAGGACATCAGGTATGATGGTTACCTGTGAGCCGGTGTCCAGTAACGCAGGTGTAGCAATGCCGTCCAGCACGATGGACAGGAAATGCCTCCCTCCTACGAACCGATGGTACCAGCTTGATGGGCCTGGTTTATTTACTCCTGGGTGTCGGCCCTTGGCCCCAGGGTTTGCTCGTTTAAAGGACAGTTCCGAGCTGTGTGGCCTGCCTTGTGGCAACTGTAGCAGATGAAGTCTCCTGGAGGGCGGCGTTGGTCGTTGGTCCTCCCACGGGGTGGCGTTGTCCTCCTTCTTCTCCTCATCCAGGGGACATCCTCAGGGATATAGGCGAGTAGGACCCTTCCTTCCGGCTCGGGCTCCGTCTATAGCTGCAGGGTGCTCAGGACAGTGGCCAGGGTTTTACTTAGCTGGCGCACTTCAGAGCGCAGGCTGTCCAGCTAGATAGGGGGCACTGTTTGCGTCTTTGTTTCAGCCGTTAATGAAGGAGCAGTGGGTGCTGTGGCCACTGGGGTGGCCCCACCCTGGTAACACTGGATAGCAGTCCCTGATGTTTCCAGGGGCTGTAGACACTTAATAGCCATGTCCTTCAGGGTGTCAAAGGTGGCGTCTGGATGATCTAAAGCCCATCACCGTACAGTTCTGCTCTCCTCCTGGGACCTCAACCCCCGGATGAACTGTTCCATCAGCATTTTATTCTCATCCTGTATCCTGGCTGGACTAACCTGTTTTAGGGTCCCCCAGGGCTTCCTGTAAGCGCCAGGCATAGTCCCGGATACTGTCCTCAGGTTTCAGGACACAGTGGTAGAACCTCATCCAGAGATCTGTCTCAGTGCGGTTTTCAAAGACAGTTTGCAGTTTCTTAAAGAAAATGGATACTGGTTCCTGGTCTGCGGCTGGCCAGGTTTCAACTTCCCGCTCTGCGGCGCCAGTCAATTGTCCCAGCACAACAGCGGCTCTCTGCTTACCAGTCATAGAATACATGTCCTGTACACCGCATATTTTTCTCTTGAACCCAGACAGGGTGTCTGGTTTGCCATCATACTGGGGAAGCCATTTCACTTCAGGGATATACGGCAGGGTCATGGGTATCAACGGAGTCATGACCCCTGCTGGTGGGGCGGCCGCTCCGGCCTGTGCAGCACCGGGCGCAAGTTGAGCATCGAGAGCGTTAACCAGTGCTCCGGCGACTTGCTGGTCATCGGCCATGGTTGCGCCACCCTAGTAAACCGTAGCCTACCTTCTTCACTTTTTATCAGGTAGGCCGCAGCTCCGCGGGCAACGGTCTTCTTCCAGGACCTTGCGTCGCTCGCGTCTGACATCAGAGCGTCCACTGGACTCCTTCCAGGACCTGACGCCTCCTGGTTCGACGTCAAGGGTGGCGCGTGGCCTGGGTTTCGCCCGCTTCCAGCGGTTACGCCCCTCTTCTTCCCGCTCGGGTACGGAAAAATGGCGGATAATGGCAGGAACCCTCGGAAATGGCTGGAAATCTTCACCACAGTAAGTGTTACAGTCTTTTAAGGCGCACAGTACCCGGTCGCAGCGGGCACACAATCCTGTTCGTGACGCCAGAGGCTGACACGCCCCCAGAGCCGTGGGGTATTCGGCAGCCGGGCCTCTATGGATGCCGGTGGGGGATATTACGGTGGCTGGCCCGGTCCATGGCCCAGGGCGGTCAACAAGAAGGGGAATTATTTTTAGGGGATTTGGAAAGTTCGTGACGCCACCTGTGGAATGCGGCTAAAGGGAGCCGCCGCTGCGGAGCAGTCCTCTGAGGCAGATGTTAGGGCAGCTTATGATGGAATGGCTCCCCACAGGTGGAGCGGGCCTCAGGGCAGCATGGAGAAATAGATGGTAGGACAGGTGAGAGACGGCCAGGACGGTTCAGGGAGAAATGACAGACACTCACACGAGGGTTCGCTTCGGTACCTTTACTGGTGTAGATGCAGGTATGGTCCAGGGTACTCGGTATGCAGGGTGCACTTCTGGACTCTCCCCAGTGAGCGGGTATAGGGCCTCCTGATCCGTTGCTTTCACTTGCTAAGCTTCTGACCTGCCTGGAGCTAGGCCTGGCTTTATTACTTTCTCTCTTTCTGTGGCGCCCTGCTGCGCATTGGTGCCACAGATCCCAGAGGGGTGCATGGATGGACTTCTCCACAAGAGGCCCTCATAGCATTCACACACCTCCACCCTACCACCTCAGACCACCAGAGGGAGCCCAGATAGGGATATATATAAAGGGAAGGTGGAGCCAGGCAGCTCAGTGAAGTATTAGTCGCAGTCTGTTGCAGAAGCTAGCCTGCAGTGGAGCACAGTCAGTTCAGTCCAGACTCAGAGAGCTCGCGTTAGTGAGCCTAGGGCGTGCCGACGCCAAAAGAGCGGTGAAGAGTAGCGAGGCCTACTGCCCGTGTGAAGCCTAGTGAGGGCCCCGAGCGTGGCCGAAGGCGAGTGGAGTAAGCAAGCAACATAGGGGGCAGAGGAGCTTAACCAGCTCAACCCAAAACCATTTACCGGACACCGGGTCCGCGTCTGCAGGGATTCCTTACATCCAGCAGAGACAACCGAAACCCCTGGCGAACTATATGTCCCAGGAACACCAAAAGCTGATTACGTACCAGGGTCAGGAGTCACGGAGGCCCAAGAGACCAGGGAGTGTGATCTCCAGCAGAAGGCCCTACCACCAGGTCAGCAGGTGCAAGACAGAGACCAAGTTGGCCTAGCTCCAGGCAGGTCAGAAACTTATCAAGGAAAGGCAAGGAACAGGAGGCCCCACACCCGCTCACTGGGGAGAGTCCTGATATGCACCCTTCACCCTGAAGTACCCTGGACCATCCCAGGAACACCACCAGTAAAGGTACTGAAGTGAACAGTTGTGAGTGTGCCTATTCTTCCTCTGACCCGACTGGGTCCCCTCTGCCCTGCATCCCTACACTTACACTGCCCTGAGGCCCCGCTCCACCTGTGGGGAGCCGCACCAACTAAGCTGCCTGAACACCGGCCTCAGAGGACTGTCGCAGCGCTGGTGATCCTCACCAGACACCACAGGTGGCGTCACGAACATTCCCCTATCCCACACAACTTTCCCCCTTCTTTTAAGAGTGACCCCAGGGTACGGGCCCGGGAGCCGACCACCGCGACATCCCCCAAGGTCAGTCAACAACAAAGCCCGGGCGCCGAGTTGTCCCCATCCCCTGGGAGCATCATCTCTTCCTGGCGTCATGAACAGGATTCCGTGCCCGCTGCAACGACGGAGTGTTGTGCCCATTGCCACCGGGTACTGTGCGCCTATAATCAGAACTGTGTATTTAACTGTGGCGAAGATCGCCGCCATTGTTGTGCCGCCGAGCGGGAAGAAAGGCGTAACCGCGGGAAACTGAGAGGCGTACCTGCTGAAGCGCTCGAAGCCCCGGACACGCCCCACGCCTCGACGTCAAACCAGGAAGCGCCAGGTCCTGGAAGGAGCCCTGGTGAACGCTGTGACGTAGGACGCAAGCGACGCAAGGTCCTGAAGGAAGACCGTCACCTGCAGAGCTGCGGCCTACCGGAAGAAAAGAAAAGAAGGTAGGCCACGATTCGCTAGGGGGGCGCCAGAATGTCCGAAGAACAGCACAACTCCGGAGTACCGGTTAACGGCCCTGATGATCAACCCGCGCCCGGCGCCGAGCAGGCCAGAGCAGCCGCTCCACCAGCAGGGCTTGTAACCCCTGTCATGCCCATGGCCCTACCGTACATCCCTGGAGCGAAGTGGCCTCCCCAGAACAGTGGCAAACCAGATACTCTGTCTGGATTCAAAAGAAAAATATGCGGCATACTGGACATGTACTCTATGACAGGCAAGCAAAGAGCCGCTGTTGTTTTGGGACAATTGACTGGTGCTGCGGAGCGAGAAGTAGAAACCTGGTCGGCCGCAGACCAGGAGTCAGTGTCCGCAATCTTTAAAAAGTTACAGACTGTCTTTGAGAATCGTACTGAGACAGACCTCCGGATGAGGTTCTACAACTGCTCTCAGCAACCGGGGGACAGTGTTCAGAACTATGCCTGGCGTTTACAAGGGGCCCTGCGAGCTCTGAAACAGGTTAGTCCAACCAGCATCAATAATGAAAATAGAATGCTGAAGGAACAGTTTATCCGGGGACTGAGGTCTCAAGAGGAGAGC
Organism: Phyllobates terribilis; assembly: GCF_046119375.1. Lineage (NCBI taxonomy): Eukaryota > Metazoa > Chordata > Amphibia > Anura > Dendrobatidae > Phyllobates > Phyllobates terribilis. Next base: position 686,801,706 of record NW_027362764.1, read on the forward strand.
GGGACTGTGAGTTGGTGGTCCCTGGATCATCCAGATGCCACCTTTGACACCCTTAAGGACATGGCTATAAAAGGACTGCAGCCCCTGGAAACAACTGCTACCCAATGTTACCAGGGTGGGGCCACCCCAGTGCCCGCAGCGTCCACCTTTTCCCCGGTGGCTGCTGAAGCCAAGGTGCAAGCAACGTCCCCTAGTGAGCTGGACAGCCTGCGCTCTGAAGTGCGTCAGTTGAGCAAAACCCTTACCACTGTACTGAGTGCCCTGCAGCTGCGGATGGAGCCTGCTAGCCGACAGCCCTGAGGATGTCCCCTGGATGAGAAGGAGGAGGAAGACAACGCCACCCCCTGGGAGGACCAGCGACCAACGCCGCCCGCCAAAGGACCCTGTCTGCCACCGCTGCCACAAGACAGGTCACACCGTCCGGAGCTGTCCTTTAAACGAGCAAACCCTGGGGCCGAGGGCCGACACCCAGGAGTAGACCCCTCAGGCCCATCAAACTGGTACCGCAGGTTCGTGGGAGGAAGAGCTTTCCTGTCCATCGTGCTGGACGGCATAGCGACACCTGCTCTGCTGGACACAGGATCTCAGGTAACCATTATGCCTGATGTCCTCTACAAAAGGTTCTGGTCCATAGACGAACTTCACCCACCAGATCCAAATCTTTCCGTGTATGCCTCAAACGGCCTCCCCCTTAACCTAGTCGGGGTTAAGGATGTGGCAGTAAAGGTGGGAAGAGTGGAACTGAAGGACCAGGGACTAATTGTAGTAGAGACTAATTCTGATGATACAGACTTGTATATGGTACTTGGCACAAATATTGTTAGTAACTGTTTGGGAGAAGTGTTGTTCTTGCTCCAACAGATAGCTGACACTGCCAGACCAGGGCAGAGAAGGGCGCTCCAGAAAGAGATCCGAGCCTTTATGTGCCAGCAACAGGTAAAGCTAACAGGCGGTGAAATTGGTAATGTACGGGTGACAGACCCAGTACCCATTGTGATTCTCCCGATGAGTGAAATGCTGATTTGGTGTAGAGCAGCAATAGGTCTCAAAGGATGGAGCTACCAGGCGGTAGTAGAGCCCCTTAGCTCGGAGCATAGACCCACACTCTTGACTGCCAGAGGGGTAGTGGATGTACGCAATGGGAGGGTGCCCGTACGCCTCCTAAACTATGGGGAGGATGAGGTTAGATTACCACGCTACGCCACGGTTGCCAAACTGTACACAGTAGATAACAACTCCATACACACAGCAGAGTCCTTAACCTCACCAGACGAAGTGGAAGATAATGACCCGGGAGCCCAGGTGGAGGATTGGTGTCAACAGCTCCATGTTGGGACAGACACCACTCCTGCCCATCAGAAGCAGGGTTGTTAAAGGGCGAGATTTCCTCCAAAAATATCAGTAATTAATGGGGGAACTCTCCTACACCTCTATTCAGGTCCGATATTAACTATTAACATCAAACTTGACTATTAATAATTAATCTCCACTAACGTTATCTGTGCCTTATACTATACACCAACTGAGACAAAACTGTGTGCTAATAAAAGGTATTTATTACACAAAAGTCTACAGTTAATATACTACTATTTATCACACTAACACAGTACACAAAATGGATATACAATTCCCAATTACCTAATATATTTTCCATCCACGTTTCCTAATCACTCATGCAATATCAGCCCACCCAACTATACTAACTTTCCCTATATATATATAGATACAAGGATATCAATATCTAGTAGGGTTAGTACAGGGTATGTAGGGCTAGCAAGTAAAGAAGTTGCAAGGGAAAAGAGATACTCAGCCATGTGTTGTTATGTCCATCTCTCCAACAGTCAAAGAGGGTCTAGCACATGTGAGCTCTGGGGTTTTAAGTCCAGCACAGGAAATGATGTATTATTCCCCACCCACCTGCTAAGGTCTTTGTTCATGTCTAACCATACTCGCAAAACCTGTTTTAGTACATGGCTGGACATTCTGTTGATCCTCCCCCCAACAGCAGCAAACAGACTGAAACACATAGGGAGATGTGAGGCCAATATATACATGTATACTTATCTGCAAGCATGGCTAGCATGCAGATACATATATACATGTACAACCTAGGACACTTCCCTTTACAATCCCCCTGTTGTCGAGAACACGACAATGAAATTTGAGGGAAGTGTTGTATTGGGATATATTTGCCTACTCAAGCCCCATTTATAAGTTGTGACAGTTCAGGATGGAATGAAGTATAATATTGCACTTTGGTACCTAGACATCAGCCATTACGGCCATCAACTCTTCCCTGCCTTTCACCGTAATCCAACGTATCCCTCCACAGAATACACTCTGCTTCTTTCTTGGATCTTTAATCAGTCTTTTTGTTGTTAAAGTCTTTTTGCTGTGGTCATGTCGTTGCCAGTCTTCAGGTATCTGCCTATCCCAAAGACATCTTGCTGGTCTGACTCTGGAATGGCTTTACCCTCAGTGTATAGGTTGGCCCAAGTCACTATCCTGTGTGCACCCCTCACCCTGCCAGTCTTTCTATTCCTCTCCCGCAGCTTTCCTTTCCAGAGTTATGAGTAGGTCTGGCGTGATGAGACTACTGGGTGTCACAGTCTGTAGTTGGGCCTCACCACGTGGTTTCTTTGAGCACCTCCTTCTTTTTGGAGTACGGTTAATCGTGGTCTTTCAGTAGAGGCACGACATCCCTCAGGCACGACTTTCATCGGGCACTTTTCCTGTAGTCTTGATTGAAGATCGTTGATGAGTTTCTTCCATGGATAGATACGCAGATCTTTACTAGGCAGGTCAGAATTTCTCGAGTAGGGAGTGATGTCACAATACCTAAGATGACTGCGGGAAGAAACACCGTCTGATTCTAACAGACATTCAATCCATCCCTTCCGAACTTCACAATAGCTAGGGTTGAAGTGGCAAATACCTTATAAAGTGAGGGGACCTGTCCCTAGAGAAACCTAACTCTATTCCCCCATTCACACAGAACACACATTACAATTCCATTCCAAAATAAGCTTTTGGTTTGAATGCATATAGAGACTTGAGCTAAAATAGCATGTATTCTAACTGATCCATAAAACACATGCAGATCATTGACCCATGTGCAATTGGAGTTCACTACCGGCTGCAAATGCATGAACACCGTTACATGAACACACTTACTGTGGACTGAGTATGTCCATGCACTGGTAGTTCTGCACTTACACCTAAAGTGTCTATATGTACACATACGGAATTTCAGTATACAGTAAAACTCAAATTTAGATTAAATTATATATACACAATATATATTGGATTCGGGTAAAGGACTGTGTTTGTCTTATGTCCTTAACCCCCGTCTCTGGCTGAGCTCATGGTGCTCAGACTGACTTCTGTGCAGTTGGGCAGACAGTCTTTTGATCCTCCTGCAAATCAGAAACAGTCCAATATATAAGATTACGACCAGGAGGCAATGACCAGAAGAGGCAGCTTTGGGGCTTTATTACAGTCTCCTCCTCATGGCTAAAATATGAGAGGAGATATTTCAGCTCTGTGACAAACACAAGAGGGGTCTTCTGGCATCTCTCAGGGGTATCTGGGTGAAGGTCAAGACTTCTCTCAGGAGTAATAGGTGTTCTTCAGCACTATGCTCTGCTACATCGATACCTAAAATGGGATTAACGGAACAATACGCTCCTGGGAGTTCTCCCAGTGCAGTTATTCAACATCCTGACACTGGATATCTTCCCTGTCCCATCAAACTCCTGTTCCTTTAGGGTGACCTCCCCCTGTTAACCTTCCTCAGCTGCCTAGCAAGTGCCTATTGCATAGGCAATGCCTTGACTCTCTTGAGCCCCACAAAATGAATGCAATTTTTCTTTAGTATGCTCCTAAGTCAATTGCTTCTGATTCCCATACAGACACCCCTTCCAGTATTTCACAATACAAAAGAGTAACACACAGCCCTCGCAGCTACTTATTCTCCTATGCATAGCTTCAAACAGACTACACAGAGACAAAGGCTCATCGTGTATAGTTGTCTTGAACTAATTCAGGATTTCTGGAGTAACATCCCAGTTTGCCAGCCTCATGCCTCATCATGAAACTGCCCATCCCTGGGTTTGGTACTCCCCGTTGCCACATACTACCGATTAAGATATGTAGGCAACCACAACCAGCTGGAACTTCAAGGCCTAGGTGCACAATATATACCTATCCACACCTTTCTACCTATCTTAGTCCATGCCGAAAAACCAGCTCACTAGTGGATATGGCTCTATTATCAAAGGGAAAATGTTAATACACTTAGGAAAACTAAACGTCAAACTAAGGTTCACTGTTTTAAGTTGTATCCTGCATTAAGATTTAAACAAAACCAGGTTATCCGTTCAAACTTCTAGGGCTAAGCACACAGTATAACACGACACTCCATCGTGTACGTCAGTTACCTGTCCATTCTTCTCTGCCTGTCTCAGTTCACTTAGGTACTTAGGGAACTTCCAGGAGTAGTAATTAAGCCTGCCGACAAGGGGGGAAACGTTGTTTTCTGGCCTCTTGATATGTATGAATGCGAAGCATTCCGCCAGCTTCACAATAAAAATTGCTACAAGAAGCTTACGTTCAACCCCTTGTCGGCATTCTGTGTACAATTGGAATCTATTTTGGATAGGGCGAGTGGTGAGGGGGTGATCACCCGTGAACTAGCGTCAGCATTGAGAGTGACTGAGCCTACCATCCCTACAATGTACCTACTCCCGAAATTACATAAAAACATTAATAAACCACCTGGGCGTCCGATAATTTCGGGAAGGGGTAACTTTCTCGAGAATGTTAGCCGCTGGATTGATTCCAAATTGCAGCCTTTGGTAGAGAACCTCCCATCATTTCTACGTGATACGGGTGATCTTCTTAGGAGAGTTGATGGCCTTTATTTAGATCATGACACTATGATGGTAACAGTGGATATTGAATCCCTGTATACCAATATCAAGCATGCTGACGGTTTACGGGCTGTGACTCTCTTCCTGGGGGGGTCTAACCTGTCAGAAGAAATGAGGTCCTTACTGGTGGAATTGTTGGATTTCACACTGACGCACAATTTTTTTATTTTCAAGGGGTCTTTCTACCTACAGCTCCAGGGGACAGCGATGGGGGCGGCTTTCGCCCCTTCATACGCTAACCTCTTCCTGGGGCTGTGGGAGAGAGACCTCTCCCTGTCAGATCTAGGGTCGTCGATGGACCGTGTCCTCTTTTGGGCACGCTACATCGACGACATCTTCCTGATCTGGCAGGGCTCACAGCAATGTTTAATTGAATTTATGGACAAACTCAATTGCCATAACGTAAATATCCACGTTACATATCAGTGTGATCCCAACAGGGCTGAATTTCAGGACGTGACTCTTAATAGAGAAGCGAATCAGAGCATTAAGACCAATATATTCAGGAGACCCACATCCACCAATACATTGCTGCATGCATCGTCATCCCACCCACAACACATGATAAGGTCGGTTCCGGTGGGCCAATTTCTGCGTTTAAGACGGCTCTGCTCAACGGACAGTGATTTTCTCGCTAAGTCCAGGGAGTTAATGGAGAGGTTTTATGCCCGTGGTTATAGCCGTAGATCTGTGAAAAAGGCCTTTAATAGGGCTAAATACTCTGCACGAGATGATCTCTTATATGGGTCAAGAGATGATACCAACACTGAGATCGTTAGGTTCATCACTAAGTACCACACTCAAGCACCGGCTATGAGGAGAGCACTGGAGAAAGCATGGCCGGTGCTCATGAATGACCCGATTCTAACGAGATATGTGTCTGAAAAACCATGCATAACTTTCAGACGCGCTAAAAATTTAAGGGATCATCTCGTGCGGAGTCATTATGAGGGGGTACCCCGACAGACTTTTTTGAGTGGTGTGGGTGGTGTACGGCGTGGATGTAGTCCGTGTGGCCGGTGTGTCGCCTGTCCCAACATTGATCGAAGTAATGAATTTTGGGACTCTGACGGTGATAGATTTCCGATCACTAGTTACATCACCTGCCAAACATGGTACGTGATATACCATGCAACCTGCCCGTGTGGTCTCATCTATGTGGGCATGACTACTCGTCATTTTAAAACACGGGTAAGGGAACACGTACTGGGCATAGAGGCGGCACTTGGCCACACTGATGCATCCACCCTCAAGACCATCCCACGCCACTTCAAATTATACCATGGATGTGACTCCACTGGGCTGAGAGTGAGAGGTATAGACAATATAGTTGTAGGTATCTGTGGTGGTCGAGTGACCCAGAGGTTGGCCCAGCTGCAGTCTAAATGGATATGGGCACTTAAAACCCTGCAACCGAAGGGGTTGAACGAGAGTATTAGCTTCGTCCCATTTCTTTAATTTCCGGTCTGCATGTGATGTCCTCAGTTGTTTTTATATTCTTTTTTGCATTTCATATTTTATCATTGTTCTTATTTTAATGCTGCACATTGACTCTCCACTAGATTGTTGCCCGTGACATATTGTCTGCCCTGTTACCAGTGATGAGTGAGTTGCCCTTACCTGCCGGTTCTCCATTGTTTGACATCATGCAGCTATCTTCCTGGATTCCATGGAGGATGGTGATGATGTAGTCTTGCAGACACCATGAGAAGATGATTGCATAATCCACCGATATAGCATATATTGAGAGATATGTGTGGTTTTTGCTGTTACATCAATGTATTATTTTTTATTTTTTTAATTTTTTTATTTTTTTCTAATGAGACGAATCTGCAGAAGATTGTATTGTACAATGCTCTAATGGGATTGATATTTATGTACTCTATATTGTATGTACTGATATGGATATAGGTTAACAGTTTTGGATATATATATGTCTTCCACCTATTATGGTAATACTTTTGATTGCAGTACTTATTTGTATACACATTTCCTATTTGCTCCCTTTCTTGTCTGCCTCCTATGTTCCACCTGAGTCAATTTTGTCCTCTCCTCCTTCTCCTTTTAATCCTTTCTTCTTTCGTTCCCTTTCTTTGTCTTCTGCCAGCTGTCAGGTGCCTTGGTGGTGGCTCCGGTGCACGCCATCGCTGTCCGGCCGGTACGCGGTCCCTCCGCTTCGCGCATGCGCCCAGTGGCTCTCGACGTCCTTGTGATGCCGACGCCGCTGTGCGCCTGTGGTGCGGCGGGGTTTCCGCGTCATTTTTGGCCGGGCAGCAGTGGTGTTTATATCCCATGATCATAGGGGTGGCACCTTGGGCTTGATCATGTGAAGCGAGGGGGCGGAACTTGGAGCCACATGACAGGGCTGTTGATGCCTCTCCATGGATATGCAGTGAATGTGGCAGGAAGTCAGTCACATGCAGTGAGTGAGATAGGAAGCCAGTTACTCGGGCTTGATCATGTGAAGTGAGGGGGTGGAACTTGGAGCCACATGATAGGGCTGTTTATGCCTCTCCATGGAGACGTAGTGAATGTGGCAGGAAGTCAGTTACAAGCAGTGAGTGAGACAGGAAGTCAGTTACTTGGGCTTGATCATGTGAAGCGAGGGGGTGGAGCCTGGAGCCACATGACAGGGCTGTTGACGCCTCTCCATGGAGATGCTGTGAGTGAGGCAGGAAGTCAGTTACATGCAGTGAGTGAAACAGGAAGTCAGTTACACGGCACTTCCGCTTTACTGTGCAACATGTGCACGCTGCAGATATGGATGTGGGGGTATAAAAGGTGAATGGTTGGTGTGCAGTATTACCCCTTGAAAAAGGTTTTCCTACCGAAACGTGCGTCGGGGTGACGGTAGCAGAGCCTGTCTGGTGGCCTTACCCAGGTACATAGCTATTTTAGCTTATTTATGACCAATTGTTTGTATTACTTCCATCTGTATAAGGGTTTTAACCCTTTTGTTTCTGGGTATTTTGATTGTGATGGGATATTATTGTTTTGGGGGTACAATTTGGAAAAGGTATTCTTGATGGGTGGTATATATTTATTAATACATGTGACCCTGTTGCTGTCCCCCTTATACTTCCACTTGCTATATTGGCTGACCTTTCGGGCGCTGTGTCACAGTTTTTAACATTGTTTTATTCATGTGGATCCAGCACTCTGTGTCTACTCTGTCGTCCGCATTTATCTTTGTAATTTGTGTTTACTACATGTGTTAATAAAGGAATTTTCTTACTTCTTTACAATTTTGAACTTGTGTGACCATCTTTTTGTTTCTCTTCTTCACAGAGGAACAATCCCCCCTTTCCTTTACTGTTACAAGATGATGGCCCGTTCTCTTTATTAGTCCTATATGCAATAACATGGGTCCATTGGGATTAGATTTATCTTCACTGTGTTGTTTGCATCTGTGTTTCTGTCTCTCACTGTCTCAGTTCACGTAATACACCCTTTATTCAATCCAAAATGCACAGAGAACAAAAAAAAACATTAACAAATTATCCGCCTGAACTTCAAGGCCTAGGTGTGTGGCACCCCAGGGGTCTGGTTGCCACAGTGGTAGAAATACCATGTCTGAGAGTGAGCATGAGTTTTCCTGGTCAGGAGCACTTTACATGCAACGCCTCCTGCCCCAGTCCAGGGAGGGGAGGAACCTGCCCTTTATAAACTGGATCTGGGGCGGGGTTAGTTAGTTAGTTCCAGAGGAAGGGACAGAGCAGCAGCAAGGAGCTCTGTAGGAGCCAGGAGCTGAAGACCAGGGATTGGAGCTGAGCAGAGCTCATCCTGGCAGAAGACGCAGAGAACTGGACACTGGAGTCCGAGGCTGTGGGGATATCTACATCCAGCAGCAGAAACCACCTGGCAGGGGATTTCAGGTCCTCTGGCCATAGAAAGCCCGGAGGCTCAGTCACACGCAAGGGACCGGCACCGCCATCGAGGAGCGGAAGGTACCAAAGGCCCCAAGTCACCAGCCATACGGGTGAGCACCACACGGTACACTCAGGGATGTGGGCTACTACACGACTACAGCAGGGTAGCCAGGAAGAGTGCAGTCAGACGGGAAGGCCTACACCTCCACCTGGCCAGGGGGACTCTTGTTCGCTCACAGACTGACCAGGCCTCTAATGTTAGCCAGTACTCCCTTCAGGGTCTCCTTCATTACCAACAGTAAAGACCCTGGACTGCACTGCAAAGACTCTGAGTCGTTTTTGCTGCGCCCTTGCACCACAACTCTCATCATCCACTCACGCTGCTCTGAGGCAATACTCTTCCTGTGGGGAGTCACACCATCTAGCTGCACACCTCATCAGCCTCAGCGGCCTGCTCAGCAGCGGTGGTTCCTCCTAACCGCAATCCACAGGTGGCGTCGTCGGACATTTAATAACATATCATAAAAACCACATAAATAGACTGCCACTGGTTTGACCACCCTGAGCCACGGGACCAGGTCGCCGCCACGGAGACTACAACCCCCAGTATTATACAGAGATCCGGCTCTGGGTATTTCCCTACACACACGGCCCAGGGGGCGCGTCAACTTTGGCGTAGTCGGCAGGATTTCGTGCCCGCAACCACCGGGTACTGCGTGCCTGAAGAAAGACTGTGATACTTACGTGGTGAAGTTTCCCGCCATCCACAGTCGTTTTCCCGCCTTCCGCCACCATTTTCCCGCCATCGGGCGCCATTTCTGGGACGCCGCGCGGGAAGAAGAGGGGCATGGACGCCAAAAGCACGCGAGAGCTGAAGCCCCGCCTTACGCACTGACACTGCGCAAGGTCCTGGAAGGAGCCCAGTGGACGCCGACGTTACCAGCGTGCGACGCAAGGTCCTCGACCCCGACGATCGACTGCAGAGCCGCGGCCTACAGAGAATAAGCAACGGAAGGTAGGCCACGGTTAACTAGGGGGGAGGAAGACAACAAGAATGGAGGGAGCTCCCACCGCCAGCGCGGCTGCTGCCACAGTGATGCCGTTCACGATGCCGTATATCCCCGGAGCGGCATGGTTACCCCAGTACTCAGGGGAGTCGCATACCCTGAGCGACTTTAAGGAAAGACTATATAGTTTAATCAAAGTATACCCCCAGTCCGAGGAACAAAAAATGAGCATCCTGACAGGCCAGTTAATCGGAGCGGCCCAAAGAGAAGTGAAGTCCTGGTCAGCCAGAGAAAAGGGGACCGTAAAGGAAATACTGGCCCGTCTAAAGGACACTTTTGATACCTGCACCTCAGCAGAGATTAAATTAAAATTTTATGGAGGCAAACAGCGGGCACAAGACAGTATACGGGACTATGCTTTGAATTTGCAGGAGGCCCTGAGAGCTATTAAGCAGGCAGACCCTGACAACGTGTGGAATGAGGATAAGCTATTGACTGAACAGTTCATTGAGGGTCTGCAGTCCAGCGCCCACCGAACCCAATTGCATGTAATGGCCTTGCAGAACCCAGATTTGGACTTTGCACAGTGTAAAGACACGGCCATCTGGGTGCTCCGAGAACCGGTACCAGGTGGCGCTATAACCCATAGGCGCCCAGTTATCACCTATCACCAGGAGGCGGCGCCCTTGTCTGCAGAGCCTGTGGGAGCTGATGCACAGGCTTTGGACAAAGACCCGGCTGCAGACCTGCACCATCAGGTCCAAGAACTGACCAAAAGCGTTGCCGCGCTACCCAGAACTGTGCAGTCTTTACAGGTGTCTTCCCCAGGAAAGATCCAGCTGGCTTCCAGTCCGGGGGACGTCCCTTGGAGTCGACAGAGGAGGATCCCATCGTCCAGAGGAAGGCCCAGCGACCGCTACAACCAGGACGGACAACCCATCTGCCGCCGCTGCAACCAACCAGGATATATGGCAAGGTACTGTCATTTAAACGGGCCCAACCTGGGGCAGAGGGCCGACCCCCAGGCATAAGATCATCAGGCCCATCGAGCTGGCGTGATAAGTATGTAGGGGGACGACCGGTCTTGCCTGTGGTGCTGGATGGCATTCCTATGAATGCACTACTGGACACCGGGTCACAGGTAACCACCATCCCCTATGTGCTCTTTAAGCGGTACTGGAATGACTCAGATATCACCCGCTACCCAGATGATGATTTGAGCATCATCGCCAGCAATGGTCAGCCCATACTGCAGGTGGGATTCAAGAAGGTAACCATCAAAATTGGTAAAGTTGAACTGCCAGCACAAGGACTGATTATTGTGGACATTGACCGTCGTGAAAGCCACCCTAAGATAACCTTGGGTACTAATGTTATTGAAAATTGTCTTGCAGAGATAATTGTTATTTTACAGCAGGTTGCGATGAACGCCAGCTCCAGCCACCAGCGTGTCCTACAAAAAGAGATCAGAGCCCTGATGAAGAGGCAACAGGTAGAACTGTCTGGTGGTGAGATTGGTAGTGTTAGGATGAGTGACCCGTTCCCCATCGCCATGCCCCCAAAAAGTGAGATGATGATCTGGTGCTGGACTGCAATCGGGTTAAGAGGAAGGGACTACCAGGCCATGGTAGAACCCGTCTACTCAGACAGTAGGCCCACTATTTTGAAAGCACAGGGGGTGGTCGATGTACGCCATGGGAGGGTACCCGTCCGCATCCTAAACATTGGGGAAAGAGAAGTATACTTGCCCCGGTATGCTACTCTAGCCAAATTGTTCACCGTTAACCAGAACTCTGTAAAGGCCGTGGAACCCTTGCCTCCATCTCAACCAGAGGAGGGTAACGGCTCCAAGAAACAAATGGAGGACTGGTGTCAGAAGCTGCATGTGGGCACCGACTCCACTCCCTCACACCAAAAACAGGGAGTCTACCGGGTGGTGCAGGAGTACGAAAGAGTCTTTAGCAAACACCCGCTAGACTTTGGGCAAGTAAAGGGGGTAGAACACCACATCCCCACAGGAGACCATCCACCCATAAAGGAAAGATACCGACCTGTACCCCCTGCACACTATAAGAATGCCAAGGGAATGTTACGATAAATGAAGGAGGCTGGGGTAATCAGGGACAGCTGTAGCCCCTGGGCAGCTTCACTAGTTCTTGTGAAAAAGAAAGATGGCACCATGAGAATGTGTGTGGACTATAGGAAGGTCAACCGTATCACACACAAAGATGCGTACCCGTTACCTAGAATAGAAGAGTCCTTAGCTGCATTAAAAACTGCTAACTTCTTTTCTACTTTGGATCTTACTAGCGGGTACTGGCAGGTTCCTGTAGCAGAGGGAGACAAGGAGAAGACCGCGTTTACCACCCCGATGGGTCTCAGCGAATTCAACTGTATGCCTTTCGGGCTCTGCAACGCACCAGGAACCTTCCAGTGGTTGATGGAGTGCTGCCTGGGGCACAGGAATTTCGAGATGGTCCTGCTATACCTCGACGATGTCATTGTGTATTCCAAAACATACGAGGACCATCTGAAACACCTGGCAGAGGTGTTTGACGCCCTGGCAGGCTACGCCCTAAAGGTGAGACCCTCCAAGTGTCATCTACTGAAACCAAAGGTACAGTACCTGGGACACGTGGTGAGTGCTGACGGAGTAGCTGCAGACCCTGATAAGATCACAGTGATTAAGGACTGGCCAAGACCCTCCAGCATAAAGGAAATGCTGCAGTTTCTCGGGTTGGTAGGCTACTACCGAAGATTCATCCCCGGTTTCACCAAAATGGCAGCTCCTATGCTGGACCTCCTGATAAGCCAGTCCAGGAAGGCCAAAAACCAGAAGCCGCCCTTCAAATGGGACAAGCTGGAGGATGATTCCTTCCGCCAGCTGAAGTTGGCCCTCACGGGGGATGAAATCCTGGCGTACCCTGATTACGGCAAGCCTTTTATTCTCCACACCGACGCGGGCAACATCGGGCTAGGGGCGGTGCTGTCCCAGATCCAACAGGGCAGAGAACGGGTAATCGCTTATGCCAGCAGGAAGCTCCGGCCCACAGAAAGGAATCCTGAAAATTACAGCTCCTTCAAGCTAGAGTTCCTCGCGGTGGTATGGGCAGTGACCGAGCGCTTTAAACATTACCTTGCCTCTTCCAAGTTCAGTGTGTACACGGACAACAACCCGTTGACACACCTGGACACTGCAAAACTTGGTGCCCTGGAGCAGAGATGGATGGCCCGCCTATCCAACTATGAGTTTACCATCAAATACCGGGCGGGACGCACAAATGCCAATGCAGACGCCCTGTCCAGGATGCCGAACTTGCCGGACGGAGGGGAAGATCCGGAAGAACTGGAAGAGATTGAACTCCCTGCGTTCCACCGTCGTGGGATTACCCAGTGTTCCCACCGCGTAAGGGACAGGCACTCTGCCACGTTCAATCCCTTACCCCACTACAGCTGGGCGGAGACGCAAGACAGTGACCCAGCCGTCCACCTTGTAAAAGAAATGCTGACACAGGCTGATGACCGCCTTGACCCAGACGCTCCGGAAGAGACCAAACAGCTGTGGAAGGAGAAGAGTAAACTGTTTCTCTACAAGGGGAAGCTGTGCCGGAGGACTGTCAACTCCTGGACACATGAGCTGACCTGGCAGGTAGTGGTCCCGAGACGAGACGCGGCTATGGTCCTGGAGGCATACCACGACGGAGCAGGGCACTTTGGATGGAAGAAGTTGGAGTTCCTGTTGCGTGAACGGTTCTTCTGGGTAGGCATGAGAGGGGCCATTGAGAGATGGTGCAGAGACTGCGGCCCGTGCAACCTGAGAAGGAAGGACCGTGCCAGCCAGAAGACTCCCCTGCAGCCCATCATCACCAAGCAGCCACTAGAACTGGTAGCCCTGGACCATGTGAAGCTGGCTCCAAGTAGGTCCGGGTACGTCTACGCCCTCACCATCGTAGACCACTACTCCCAATTCCTGGTGGTGGTCCCTGTCAAGGACTTAACGGCTCAAACAGCAGCTAGAGCCTTCCAGCAGCACTTCTGCCGTCCACACGGGTATCCGGAGCAAGTGTTGACTGACCAAGGTCCAGCCTTCGAAGCGGAGGTCTTCCAGGAGTTCTGCAACCTGTATGACTGCAAGCAGATAAGGACAACGCCCTAGCACCCCCAAACCAACTGATTGTGCGAGAAGATGAACCAGGTGGTGATAGACTTGCTGAAAATGTTGCCCCTGGAAGAACGCAGTCTGTGGCCTGAAAAACTGCCTGATCTGGTAGACTTGTATAACCACATCCCAGTAAATTCCACCAACTGCACCCCGGCTTACCTAATGAGAGCAAGACCTGGTAAGCTGCCTATTGACCTGAATATGGGAGTCCTGACACCCGAGGAGACCTCACCAGAGGCAGACTGGGATACAGAACGGCAGCAGCAGTACCGGAAAGTGCAAGAGAGCGTTGAGAGAAGTCTGTCTCAAGCAAGAGAAAGGCAAGAGAGGAATTATAACCAGCACGCTCCCACTGTTCCCCTGGCACCTGGAGAGCAGGTCTTGAAGAGGAAGAGGCGGCTCCATAAGTTGGATGACCAGTGGGAGAAAGACCCGTACACAGTACTGCCCTCAAGTCATGAAAATCCGAAAGTATGCATTATCAGTAAGGATGGAGGAGAGACCACAGCCACTGTCTCCAGAGACCACCTGAAAAAGTGTCCCGAGCAGCTGCAAAGCACTGATGAAGACCAAGATAGCCCTCAACCGCAGAGGAAAGGGAAGAAATGGTCAGTACAGTACTCGAAGAATTTCCCCGTTCCTGGACACAAATTAACAACGCTATTGTGGTACCCGTCCTTACCTTTCTCCAGCCAGCCCCTCAAGGGCCTACAGAAGAGCAAGTAGTGTTGGGAGAGCAGCCGGCCCCGGAGGCAGAAGATTCCATACCAGCAGCCCAGGAGAATCAACCGTCTGCTAGTAGTGAGCCTGCCGTGCCCGTGGTAAGCCAAAGAGTACGCAGAAAGCTGCCCAACCTACCCATAACATCTCCAAACACCTGTAGTGCAGACACTAGCGAGCCCACTACACAAGGGGTGGAAACAGGGGACCCAGAAAGAACACCACCAGATAGTGTGTTACGTAGGTCCACCAGGAGCACTAGGGGTCAAATACCAGCCCGCTGGAGAATTTAAAAATTATATATACCTGTATATTGCAAATGTTGAAATGTTTTATGTTTGTTGCATGAATAATAATTATGTTTCTCAAGTTACCCGACAGGGTTCATGGACTGGCAGGTTATGGACAATGAATAACCGGAACTGTACCTTGTAAATAGTTGCACCTATTAAGTGCCCCTTTTGTGCCAGACCACAGAACAAAAACCCGTGGAGGTGGCTGAAGACGTGGTCCAACGCCGGATCATCAATGCCCTGTAGCCACCCCAGGACCTACGTGGAGGGTTTGGGACGAGTCCCTCAAAATGCATATCGGGTGACATGGACACCTGGTTAGGGAAGCGCCGTGACCTATAAGAACTAAACTTCTTGTACATATGTTAATGTGTTATTGTGTATACCCTGTTGTGTATGTTTCAGAAAATGTGTTTAGTCCCGGAGTACTAAAATTTACTAGGGGGGAATGTGGCACCCCAGGGGTCTGGTTGCCACAGTGGTAGAAATACCATGTCTGAGAGCGAGCATGGGTTTTCCTGGTCAGGGGCACTTTACATGCAACGCCTCCTACCCCAGTCCAGGTAGGGGAGGAACCTGCCCTTTATAAACTGGATCTGAGGCGGGGTTAGTTAGTTAGTTCCAGAGGAAGGGACAGAGCAGCAGCAAGGAGCTCTGTAGGAGCCAGGAGCTGAAGACCAGGGATTGGAGCTGAGCAGAGCTCATCCTGGCAGAAGATGCCGGAGTCCGAGGCTGTAGGGATATCTATATCCAGCAGCAGAAACCACCTGGCAGGGGATTTCAGGTCCTCTGGCCATAGAAAGCCCGGAGGCTCAGTCACAGTCAAGGGACCTGCACCGCCATCGAGGAGAGGAAGGTACCAAAGGCCCCAAGTCCCCAGCAATACGGGTGAGCACCACACGGTACTGTGGCGCCCCTGAGGGTTCGACCGCCACAGGAATGCTACACTTCTCTAATGGAGTGTGGTGTTCCTCCTCTGAGATAAGGCCAGTGTGATAGTCGTGACCCAGCCATTGCATCCAACACCACATTTCTCCACCAGAGGGAGCTAGTATGCACTAGGTGCTGCTCCACTGGTTACAGGGAGACTGGGGAACACAAAGTAGTAGGAACCAGTTAGTGGGTGAGGGTGGAGGACTTACAAGTTAGTTACACTTTAGATTTCATATTTAATTCAAAGCCATCTTTGATCTTGGTCTTTGGTTAGTCAAGTTCTTGTGCTGTCTTGGTTGCTGTCAACTACTGTGTGTAATGTGACCTCCCTCCGGGAGCGCAGATCCTGTGTGGGCCTGCGCCGGCAAGGGACACAGCCCTCGTACCCTGGCCTTGGGACAAGAGGTAGGTTGCAGACAAGGAATGTCCGGAGCTTAAGAGTGTGGCTCCATAGCGAATGGATCCCAGGCAGGATGCAGACGGAGCGGTGTATGCCACCTGTCTTCGCCAACCTGATATATTCAGAGGGACTCCGGCTGCAAATGGGGTACCAGCCCCCGACACCCGAACTTGCTACTCTATGTCCTGGACGGGAAAGCCCGGTTAGCCCCAAAGGATCCCACCGGGTATCGGACGGAGCGGAGCTGTGCCCGTGCCCTTGTTCTGAGAGGAGCTCAGAGGGAGACCCGGCCTATTTGCACACACACGGACAGGAAGGGAATTGGTCTGTAGTTCAGGAACACTCTGCTGTAAGGTCTCGACTGAATGCTGGACTTACTCGGAGGTTGTCGGGCCCCCGTCTCTGGTGAACGCAGGACTCCGCGGGGAGCAGGGAGTCGCCTTCCTTTGCCATCTGAGTGAGTAAAACCTTGGAAGTTCACCCCTATGGCCTCCGGACTGTTATTTCTGCGCCACACCGCGGGATGCGGGATGCCTTCTCCTTAACTACTACCCCCTCCATCCTGTCCCTCTGCCCTGAGGCCTTGCTCTGCCTGTGGGGAGTAGTAAGAACTCTGGCCGCCGTAACATCATGCCTCAGCGGACTGCAATGGCGCTGGTGACCCTTCACCAGGCACCACAGGTGGCGTAGTCGTTAACCAACCACTCAACCCGGGTAAGCCCACCACCATCTCCTTTTAATGTGACGGCCCTGAGCACGGGTCGGGTCCGGGCCACAGCTGCATCCCATCTCTCCATCACAGGACCCGACACCGAGTCCCCCAACACCCAGGGTAAACTAAAGGGCTTTCCCGAAGTAGAGGCATCACAACCTGGCGTAGTCGGCAGGATCTTGTGCCCGCAGCAACGGAGAAGAGTGCCCATTGCTACCGGGTACTGCATGCCTTTCTAAACAGACTGTCGTTTTCCACTTAAAATGGCGCCCGCCCAAGAAGAACGGACGCCATAATGTGAAGGAAGGACAGTGTCTCAGCACCTCCCATCGTGGGCCTGGCTCCCCAATGGCGCCAAAAGATCAGACCGCCCCTTCCATTACAGACTGTCCGCGGGGTAGTGTCCATCACCCCGGAGGGGACGTCCGAGGGAGTGCCAGACGGCCTGCAGCCATAGAGCCGCCCCAAAAAAAAGGAGGTGGAGACGAAGAGGTGCAGCCATTGTTGTGTGAGTTCCAGCATCGTCACCACGAGCCACGACGATGGATGCCAGCGGAGACGGAGCCAGATCCCCTCCCTACCTGGGAGCCCCTGCGGTCCCCAGCTATGGACCAGCCAAACTGGCCCGGGAGCTTATGGAGGCGGCTATGCGGAAGTGAGAGGAGAGGCGAAGCAGTGAGGCCTTGACCCAGGAGGTGGCAGCCCCAGAAGGAGAGTCCCTGGAGGACGCCTGCGGCCTAGCATCGGGTGAGTCGGAATTCCTTACCCCGGCTGCGGAATAGGCCGAGCCCCTCCCGGACCTGTGGTCCGAGTGCCAGTTACCAGGTGCGGTATCCTGGGAGGAAGCCTTCTCTGCGGAGCCCCAAACCGCCGCCATCTCCGGAGACCTCCGTGGTCTTTCACCTCCTGGCCTGGAGGAATCCGGATCTGTATGAGGGTCCACGGGCCCCAACCCGGAATGGTCCGCGTGCTCGGGCCTGCTACAGCAACCCCTAACGCCGATTCCGCCCCCCCACAGTTACCTGCCCGGTGGCAGAAGAGTGGGCCTGGGATAACCAGGGGGGCAACCTAATGGGCTTCCCCAGGGAGACCCGAGCTGAAGCTCAGAGGAGGAGCGAGTACTGCTCCCAGCAAATTCAGCAGCTGAGTCGGGAGCAGCAGGAGCGGGAGCTTCGCTGTGAGCAGCTTCAAGTGCGGGCCAAAGCTGCCAAGTCCAGGGTCCACCAGAGGGAAGCGTCTGACCCAAGCCCCCGTGAAGAAGGGCAGGTGGTCCGCTTCCACCGTGAGGCAGGATGGGGCTTCATAAGGAGTCCCGGGCCGGAGCGGGACGTCTTCTTTAATCGGCGTGACGTCTAGCCCCAGCTCAAGAAGGGACACCCTGGCCGGTGTCTCGCCGTGGGCGACGTGGTAACGTACACCCGCCACCATGGAGAGCGAGGTTGGTACGCCCTGGATATTCATAAAGGGTCCAGGAGCGAGGCCCCTGCGCACTCCTCTGCGGAGGACCGGTTAGCCTCTGTCGGGAGGAATGAGCCCTTTCCCCGGCGGGAACACATGGACTGAGCAGCCCCCGGCTGTTGTTATAGTTGAGCTCAGTTGACTGTTTTCTCACGTTATGTTTACTTTGATTTTCTAGAGACACGTGTCCCTGCGGACTTGCAGCATACAGACTCTTTACATAGTATATAGTTTGCATCTCTTTAGGTGCTCCATATTGGTTTTATGTGAAACCGTGCCTTTCTTCTACCTCGAGACCTCAGAAGAGAAACCTGTCAGGGTGGCTCTGTGGGAGGTCCAACTCGGGATCTTTATGCCCTGCAGCCACCCCAGGGCCCACGTTGGGGGGTTTAGGACAGGTCCCTCGCACTTCTGAACTGACTCTGCGTCCTTGCACTTTTACCTGTCTGTTTGCACAAATGTCTCTGGAAAAATGCTAGCACTTTTATAATTTTATGCTTTTCCACTTTTATACCATATACCCTGTTATGCAACGTTTAAGGATATGTGCCTCCCATAAAGGGATGATAGTTTTCTTGTTATTATAAAAAGAAAATTTCCTGGGTGTTACTTCTTTTGCAGCCCGCGGACGTACTGTGTTTTACCAGGGGGGAATGTGGCACCCCTGAGGGTTCGACTGCCACAGGAATGCTACACTTCTCTAATGGAGTGTGGTGTTCCTCCTCTGAGGTAAGGCCAGTGTGATAGTCGTGACCCAACCCTTGCATCCAACACCACATTTCTCCACCAGAGGGAGCTAGTATGCACTAGGTGCTGCTCCCCTGGTTACAGGGAGACTGTAGAACACAAAGTAGTAGGAACCAGTTAGTGGGTGAGGGTGGAGGACTTACAAGTTAGTTACACTTTAGATTTCATATTTAATTCAAAGCCATCTTTGATCTTGGTCTTTGGTTAGTCAAGTTCTTGTGCTGTCTTGGTTGCTGTCAACTACTGTGTGTAATGTGACCTCCCTCCGTGAGCGCAGATCCTGTGTGGGCCTGCGCCGGCAAGGGACACAGCCCTCGTACCCTGGCCTTGGGACGAGAGGTAGGTTGCAGACAAGGAATGTCTCAACCCGGCCAAGGACCAGGATCAAGAAGGCCCGGAGCTTAAGAGTGTGGCTCCATAGCAAATGGATCCCAGGCAGGATGCAGACGGAGCGGTGTACGCCACCTGTCCTCGCCAACCTGATATATTCAGAGGGACTCTGGCTGCAAATGGGGTACCGGCCCCAGACACCCGACCTTGCTACTCTATGTCCTGGACGGGAAAGCCCGGTTAGGCCCAAAGGATCCCACCGGGTATCGGACGGAGCGGAGCTGCCCCCGTGCCCTTGTTCTGAGAGGAGCTCAGAGGGAGACCCGGCCTATTTGCACACATACGGACAGGAAGGGAATTGGTCTGTAGTTCAGGAACACTCTGCTGTAAGGTCTCGACTGAATGCTGGACTTACTCGGAGGTTGTCGGGCCCCCGTCTCTGGTGAACGCAGGACTCCGTGGGGAGCAGGGAGTCGCCTTCCTTTGCCATCTGAGTGAGTAAAGCCTTGGAAGTTCACCCCTATGGCCTCCGGACTGTTATTTCTGCGCCACACCGCGGGATGCGGGATGCCTTCTCCTCAACTACTACCCCCTCCATCCTGTCCCTCTGCCCTGAGGCCTTGCTCCGCCTGTGGGGAGTAGTAAGAACTCTGGCCGCCGTAACATCATGCCTCAGCGGACTGCAACGGCGCTGGTGACCCTTCACCAGGCACAACAGGTGACGTAGTCGTTAACCAACCACTCAACCCGGGTAAGCCCACCACCATCTCCTTTTAATGTGACGGCCCTGAGCACGGGTCGGGTCCGGGCCACAGCTGCATCCCATCTCTCCATCACAGGACCCGACACCGAGTCCCCCAACACTCAGGGTAAACTAAAGGGCTTTCCCGAAGTAGAGGCGTCACAGTACACTCAGGGACGTGGGCTACTACACGACTACAGCAGGGTAGCCAGGAAGAGTGCAGTCAGACGGGAAGGCCTACACCTCCACCTGGCCAGGGGGACTCTTGTTCGCTCACAGACTGACCAGGCCTCTAATGTTAGCCAGTACTCCCTGCAGGGTCTCCTTCATTACCAACAGTAAAGACCCTGGACTGCACTGCAAAGACTCTGAGTCGTTTTTGCTGCGCCCTTGCACCACAACTCTCATCATCCACTCACGCTGCCCTGAGTGGAAACCCCCCGTTCCAGTGGGGTAAGGAGCAAGCTGAATCCTTTGAGGGGATGAAGGGGTTCCTGACGGCCAAGAGATCCTAGCCTACCCTGACTACAGCCAACCGTTCCTGCTGTACAGTGATGCCAGCAACGAGGGATTAGGAGCTGTGTTAAGTCAGAAGCAGAATGGCCGAGAAAAGGTGATCGCCTATGCAAGCAGGAAGCTCCGCCCGACCGAGAGGAACCCAGAGAACTATAGCAGCTTCAAGTTGGAGTTCCTGGCCCTGGTCTTGGCCATCACCGAGCGGTTCAAGCACTACCTAGCCTCCAGTAAGTTCACTGCCTTCACTGATATTAACCCCTTGACTCATCTGGAAACAGCCAAGTTAGGAGCCATGGAACAATGGTGGATGGCTCGGCTGTCAAACTACCAGTTCACCATTAAGTACCGGGAGGGTCGCAAGAATGCCAACGCCGATGCCCTGTCAGGATGCCTCACCAGTCGGACACTGAAGAAGAAGTGGATGACCTGGAGGAGATTGAACTACCTGCCTTTCATCGGAATGGAATGGTCCACGAGCAACGAGCCTCCAGGAGGCATCGCGGAAGGACATTATACCCTTTGCCTCACACAGCTGGAAGGAGACCCAGGACAGCGACCCAGTTGTCAGCCGTATCAAGGAACTGATAACCCAGGAAGGTTCCTCCCTGGAGAAGGACGCGTCTCTACAAGCCAAGCAACTGTGGAATGAGAGAAGTCGGCTGTTCATCTATAGAGAGAAGCTGTGCCGAAGGTACGTCAACCCGAGGACCCATGAGATGGTATGGCAGATCGTAGTGCCCAGGACGGACATCCAGATGGTGTTGGAGGCCTACCACGATCAAGCAGGGCACTTTGGCTGGAAGAAGCTAGAAACCCTGCTGAAAGGTCAGTTTTATTGAGTTGGAATGCGCAGTTCCATAGAGAGATGGTGCCGGGATTGTGGACCCTGTAGCCTCTGAAGAAGGGACTACAGCAGTCAGAAGGCACCCCTGCAACTCATCAAGACAACTCGACCTTTGGAGATCGTGGCCCTGGATCATGTCAAGCTGTCACCCAGCAGGTCAGGATATTCCTATGCCCTGACCATGGTGGATCACTACTCCCGGTTCCTGGTGGTCGCCCCCGTCAAGGATCTGATGGCAGAAACTGCGGTGAAGACGTTTCAGGCATACTTCTGCAGGCCCCATGGTTACCCGGAGCAGGTGCTGACAGATCAAGGCTCAGCCTTTGACGCCGAATTGTACAAGGAGTTCTGCCATCTGTACGGGTGTAAAAAGATCCGGACTACACCGTACCACCCCCAAACCAACGGTCTCTGTGAAAAGATGAATAGCATCGTCATCGACCTGCTGAAGACCTTACCATTAGAGGAGAGAAATCAGTGGTCAGACCTACACCTGACCTGGTAGATCTGTACAACCACATACCTGTGAGTTCCACCAATTGTACTCCAGCATATCTCATGCGAGCAAGACCCGGGAAGTTGCCCATGGACCTGGAGCTTGGTGTAGTAGAACCAGAAGCAGATATGTCCACTGAGGACTGGGACATGACCAGACAGGAGCAGTACAGAAGAGTACAGGCCTGTGTCGAAGACAGTCTCACTCGGGTAAGGGACAAGCAGGAATCCCACTACAATAGAAGTGCGTCCGCGGAAGCCTTCACACCAGAAGAATTGGTGTTAAAGAGGAAAAGGAGAAACCACAAACTTGATGACCAGTGGGAGAGAGAACCCTACACTGTGTTAAATTCAAGATTTGATAACAAGAAGACCTGTTTGATTAGCAAAGACGGAGGAATAACGACTGCAACGGTATCTAGAGACCATCTGAAGTTGTGTCCAGACCTTCTAAAGCCCCAAGAAGAAGTGCCAATGGTATACTTGCCAGTCCCGTAGAGAGGTTAAGGCAACCCTGCAGTCCCCAAACACTTAGAACTGACAGAATGGGAGGTAGTGCAAACACCAGTACCACACGCATCCCAGTACCACGTAGGTTGAAACGTAGCACACGAGGTCAGACCCCTGTCAGATACAGAGAATAGAGAAGGAAACTCTGACAGTGTAGATAGTTGCCCCTGGGATATTGTCTTATGTATTTGCATGTATGTGTATCTTGATATGTGCTTTGCCTTACTAAAGGACAATTTAAGTGATGTGGACACTTCCCTTGTTATCTCTAGTTACCTGTAAGGGTACATAAAGAACTTTGTGGCTGAGGACTGTGTGCAGCCCAAAAACTGTTTGCTGTAAATAATTGCACTCCCTGGAGTGCCCCTTTAGGTGAACTCAGAACAAAAACCTGTCTGGCGTGGCAGAAGTGGAGATCCAACTCAGGATCGCCATGCCCTGCAGCCACCCCAGGGCCTACGTTGAGGGTTTGCTTTGGACAGGTCCCTCAATTTATCTTGTACTTTACCCATGAGATGGACACCCTGTCAGGGGACCTCACCGGAACAGACTTAATTTCTGAGGTTGCTTATTGTATGTATGTATATATATTTATTATTTATAATGTTTTATTATGCAACGTTCAAGCAAAGTGCCTCCCATAAAGGGAAGAGTTATTGTTGTTACCTGTTATAAAAATTACTTCAG
The DNA here is from genome assembly GCF_046119375.1 of Phyllobates terribilis. NCBI lineage: Eukaryota > Metazoa > Chordata > Amphibia > Anura > Dendrobatidae > Phyllobates > Phyllobates terribilis. The sequence continues at coordinate 686,825,062 of NW_027362764.1, forward strand.
TCCGGGAGTACTGAGCTTTGCTAGGGGGGAATGTGGCGCCCTGCTACGCATTGGTGCCACAGATCCCAGATGGGTGCATGGACGGACTTCTCCACAAGAGGCCCTAATAGCATTCACACACCTCCACCCTACCACCTCAGACCACCAGATGGAGCCCGGATAGGGATATATATAAAGGGAAGGTGGAGCCAGGCAGCTCAGTGAAGTCTTAGTTGCAGTCTGTTGAGAGGAGCTCCTGCAGAAGCTAGCCTGCAGTGGAGCTCAGTCAGTTCAGTCCAGACTCAGAGAGCTCGAATTAGTGAGCCTAGGGCGTGCCAACGCCAAAAGAGCGGTGAAGAGTAGCGAGGCCTACAGCCCGTGTGAAGCATAGTGAGGGCCCCGAGCGTGGCCGAAGGCGAGTGGAGTAAGCAAGCAACCTAGGGGGCAGAGGAGCTTAACCAGCTCACCCCAAAACCATTTACCGGACACCGGGTCCGCGTCTGCAGGGACAACTGGAACCCCTGGCGAACTATATGTCCCAGGAACACCAAAAGCTGATTACGTACCAGGGTCAGGAGTCACGGAGGCCCAAGAGACCAGGGAGTGTGATCTCCAGCAGAAGGCCCTACCACCAGGTCAGCAGGTGCAAGACAGAGACCAAGTTAGGCCTAGCTCCAGGCAGGTCAGAAACTTATCAAGGAAAGGCAAGGAACAGGAGGCCCCACAACCGCTCACTGGGGAGAGTCCTGATATGCACCCATCTCCCTGAAGTACCCTGGACCGTGCCAGAAACACCACCAGTAAAGGTACTGTAGTGAACTGTTGTGAGTGTGCCTATTCTTCCTCTGACCCAACTGGGTCCCCTCTGTCCTGCATCCCTACACTTACACTGCCCTGAGGCCCCGCTCCACGGGGAGCCGCACCAACTAAGCTGCCTGAACACCGGCCTCAGAGGACTGTCGCAGCGCTGGTGATCCTCACCAGACACCACAGGTGGCGTCACGAACATTCCCCTATCCCACACAACTTTCCTCCTTCTTTTAAGAGTGACCCCAGGGTACGGGCCCAGGAGCCGACCACCGCGAAATCCCCCAAGGTCAGGCAACAACAAGGCCCGGGCGCCGAGTCGTCCCCATCCCCTGGGCGCATCATTTCTCTCTTGCACCTGCTTACCTGGTGGTAGGGCCTTCTCTTGGAGATCACTCTCCCTGGACGCTGGGGCCCCCGTGACTCCTAGCCCTGGTACAATAGTCAACGTTGGTCGAACTGGGACTTGTAGTCCTCCAAGTATCCGGTGGTCCCTACAGGATATAAAGGGACCCTGTAGGCGCGGACCTGGTGTCTGGTGTATAGTTTGGGGTGAGCCTGGTACGCTCCTCTGCCCCTTCAACTCCTCTCTCCTTTCCTCTTTGCCGTCGGCCTCACTCAGGGCCCTGACTAGGCTTCAACTCGTGCTGTAGGCCTTGGCTCGCCTAAGCACAGCAGCCAGCGTGTTGCCTCTTCACTGGTCTAAGTGCCAGCATACTCTCAGACTAAACACTAAACTGCACTGCCTGGCTCCACCCTCCATATTTATATTCCTATCAGGGCTCCCTCTGGTGGTCTGAGGTGGTAGGGTGGAGGTGTGTGAATGTGTGAGGGCCTCTTGTGGAGAAGTCCATCCATGCACCCTACTGGGTTCTGTGGCACCTGTGCGTAGCAGGGCACCACATCAGTGAAGTAATTCACAGCAGTTTGCTGTTCAAACTACTTACCTACAGGCCAGGTATTCAAAGCTCTCTTTTCTCCGTCACACGGATCACATATATGTTGTCAGAAAATACTGCCATTTCTGGCCTCCATTAAAAATTTCCTTTAGTGTGTCAGTGAAGCAATTCACAGCAGTTTGCTGTTCAAACTACTTACCTACAGGCCAAGTATTTAAAACTCTGTTTTATCCGTCACAAGGATCACATACAGTATACGTTGTCAGAAAACACTGCCATTTCTGGCCTCCATTAAAAATTTCCTTTAGTGTGTCAGTGAAGCAATTCACAGCAGTTTGCTGTTCAAATTACTTACCTACAGGCCAGGTATTTAAAACTCTGTGTTCTCCGTCACACGAATCACATATATGTTGTCAGAAATTACTGCCATTTCTGGCCTCCATTCAAAATTTCTTTCAGAGTGTCAGTGAAGCAATTCACAGCAGTTTTCTGTTCAAACTACTTACTTACAGGCCAGGTATTTAAAACTCTGTTTTCTCCGTCACACGGATCACATATATGTTGTCAGAAAATATTGCTATTTCTGGCCTCCATTAAAAATTTCCTTTAGATTGTCAGTGAAGCAATTCACAGCAGTTTGCTGTTCAAACTACTTACCTACAGGCCAGGTATTTAAAACAATGTTTTCTCTGTCACACGGATCACATATACGTTGTCAGAAAATACTGCCATTTCTGTCCTCCATTAAATATTTCTTTCAGTGTGTCAGTGAAGCAATTCACAGCAGTTTGCTGTTCAAACTACTTACTTACAGGCCAAGTATTTAAAACTCTGTTTTCTCGGTCACACGGATCACATATACGTTGTTAGAAAATACTGCCATTTCTGGCCTCCATTCAAAATTTCTTTCAGTGTGTCAGTGAAGCAATTCACAGCAGTTTGCTGTTCAAACTACTTACCTACAGGCCAGGTATTTAAAACTCTGCTTTCTCCGTCACACGGATCACATATACGTTGTCATAAAATACTGCCATTTCTGGCCTCCATTCAAAATTTCTTTCAGTGTGACAGTGAAGCAATTCACAGCAGTTTGCTGTTCAAACTACTTACCTACAGGCCAGGTATTTAAAACTCTATTTTCTCCGTCACACGGATCATATATACGTTGTCAGAAAATACTGCCATTTCTGGCCTCCATTCAAAATTTTCTTTAGTGTGTCAGTGAAGCAATTCACAGCAGTTTGCTGTTGAAAACTACTTACCTACAGGCCAAGTATTTAAAACTCTGTTTTCGCCATCACACGGATCACATATAAGTTAGCTCCAAACTCAGTCATTTGTAGTGAGGGTGGAACATACTGTCCTCCATTTAAAATGAGCAAGGCACGTGGCAAGGGATGGGGAACTGGACGTGATGGTAATGGTGCATGCAGAGGCTGAGGACAAGGCCGTGGGCAAGCCGAAATTGTGCCACAACAAACACCCACATCTTCTCGCCTGACCTTCCTGTCCCAATTTCTAGGGGACCGCAGCACACCACTATTGAACCCAGAGCAGTGTCAAAAGGTTGTTGGTTGGATAGCGGATAATGCTTCCAGTCACTTAGCCACCACCACCCTGTCTTCCACACGGTCAAGTCTCAGTAGCCGTGAGTCTGGACCGCATATTCCTCACCCTGATCCTCCTTCCTCCCACCATGCCGAGTGCCAGGAGACAAATGATCCCACACTTGGACACTCTGAAGAGCTGTTCACTTTTCCATTTATAGATTCGGGCCTCTCGCCTGGTCCACTTGAATCGGGGCAAGAGGAGATCGCGTGTAGCGATGCCCAAATATTTGAGCAGCCACGGTCACACGAAGGCGATGGTGGGCAAGTGTCACAAGAGGTGGACGATGATGAGACTCAATTGCCAGAAAGTCAGGAGTAGGACCAGGGTGCGGAAGTGGAAGACGAGGTGGTGGATGATATAGTAACTGACCCAACATGGCAGGAGGATATGCAGAGCGAGGACAGCAGCACACAGGGGGAGGGAGGCAGAGCACCCCAACAGGCAGGAAGAAGCAGTGTGGTGGCCGCAGACAGAAGGCAGGCATCCGTTCCCCGTAACACCAACACGAAGGAAGTTGCCAGTACAACTGTTAGGTCTTCCCGAGTCTGGTTGTTTTTAAAGACTCTGACGATAACCCCAAGAAGGCCATTTGCACCACCTGCCAGGCCAGCATCAGCAGGGTGGTAAAACGGTCAGCCTGACCACCACCAGCATGATCAGGCACATGGCAGCAAAGCACCCGACTTTGTGGGCTGAACCCCAGGGTTCAGGAACAGTGTCTGCAGGTGGCACCATTGCTTCTTCCGCTGTTGTTCATGCAAGCCAATGCCCTGTCCATGGTGCATGCGAAGATGCCTTCTACCCTGCACTTGTCGTTGCACACTCTCAAGTAGCAGCATCAGGAAGCACGTCCATGTCCTTGTCCCAGCGCAGCGTTCAGTTGTCCATACCCCAGTCCTTGAAATGCAAGCGCAAATATGCAGCCAACGCCCCACAGGCCACACAACTAAATTCTCACATTTCACGACTGCTTGCGCTCGAAATGTTGCTTTTTAGGCTCGTGGAGACAGAAGCATTCCGAAATCTGATGGCGGCGGCCGTCCCTCGGTACTCGGTCCCCAGCCGCCACTATTTCTCCCGGTGTGCCGTCCCTGCATTACACAAGCACGTGTCCCAAAGCATTAGCCGTGCCCTCAACAACACAGTTACTGGGAAAGTACCACCTAACCACGGACACGTGGACAAGTGCTTGTGGGCAGGGACGGTACATCTCGCTGACGGCACACTGGGTTAACATAGTGGAAGCCAGGACCCAGTCGGACCTTGGGACGGAACACGTCCTCCCGACGTCAAGGATTGCGGGCCCTAGGTCAATCAGGGTTGCCCCACGGTCTACAGCTCCTGCACCTCATCCTCCTCAGCCTCCTCCTCCTCTTCAGCCTCCATCTCTAAAACGACCACATCAGTCACAAGCTGGAAGCACTGCAGCACTGCCTCGGCCAAGCGGCAACAGGCTGTGCTGAAGCTAATATGCTTAGGTGCTTAGGTGACAAACCGCACAATGCTTAAGAGTTGTGGACAGCTCTGAAAGAGCAGGCAGATCTGTGGCTCACACCGCTGAACCTACAGCCAGGCATGGTCGTGTGTGACAATGGCCGGAACCTGGTGGCGGCTCTGAGGCGAGGCGAGCTCACACACGTACCATGCCTGGCCCATGTGCTTAACCTTGGTTCAGCGGTTTCTCAAATCCTACCCGGAGTTGCCGGATCTGCTTGTTAAAGTATGCCGCCTGTGTGCCCATTTTAGAAAGTCAGCTACAGCTTCTGCCGCCCTTGCCGTGTTTCAGCAGCGTTTGCAGCTTCCGGCTCACAGACTGGTGTGTGGTGTCCCCATGCGTTGGAACTCTACACTGCAGATATTGGGAAGGATTTGTGAGCAGAAGAGGGCAGTTATTGAGTACCAGCATCAACAAGGCCGTCGGTATTCAGTTCAGACTCCACACATAAGACCTCAGGAGTGGACATGGATGTCAGACATATTTACCATCCTCCTAAATCCTCCTAAACTTTGAGGAATCCACCAAGATTGTGAGCGGCGATGACGCCATAGTTAGAGTGACCATCCTGCTTCTCTGTCTTCTGAAACGCTCTCTGCTCACAATCAAAGAGGATGCATTGCAGGTGTAGCACGATGAGATGGAGCAAGGAACCATACAGGGTGATTACACACAGCCAAGCCTCATCTCATCCCAGCGTGGATTGGGTGACAGGAGCTAGTTTCATGCACTATATATGGTACTACCTGCACAGCTGTCATACCGTCTGTTCAGCGTGGATGGCCAGGGGACAGAGAGGAGGAGGAGTAGGAGGAGGAGAGCATGGTCAGTCATCCTCTTGGTGAGGACACGGATGTCTTGCCTGTTAGTAGTCTGGCACACATGGCTGAGTTTATGTTATGCTGCCTTTCCCATGAAGCTCACGTTCTCACAATTTTGGGTGACAGTCATTACTGGTTGGTGACACTTCTAGACCCACATTACAAGGAGAACTTTATATCTCTTATTCCTGAGGCGGATAGGTCTGCAAAAATGGGGCTGTACCAGAAGGCCCTTGTTGCGGAACTATTAAATAAATTCCCATCTGAAAACGCTGGCGGCAGGGGGCACACTTCGTTGGACAACCAAGGAGTACAGGCGAGCGAGGCACAACTTCAATCCAGCAGAGGCCGGGGAACACTGTCAAAGTTCTGGGAGAGTTTTCTCAAACCCTCCCATCGCACAGGCCCTGAGGCGTGGGGTACTCTCACAAGGAGTGCAAAGTTTGGGAAGACGCTGAGGGAGTACCTTGCTGACCGTACCAACGTCCTCCGTGATTCCGCTGTGCGTTATAATTATGGGGTATCAAAGCTGGATACGTGGAATGAACTGACTCTCTATGCCTTGGAGGTCCTGGCCTGCCCTGCAGCCAGAGTTTTATCAGAGCGGGTTTTTAGTGCCGCTGGTTGAATTATAACTGATAAGCACAGCCGCCTGTCAACTGAAAATGCTAACTCTTATAAAAATGAACAAGGGCTGGTTTGGGCCAGACTTCTCAACACCAACGAATGATAGCAGCGTAACATAAACTCAAATCCAGTGTCCTTTCTTGGGAGGTGTATTCCCATGCACCTTTTCACACCCACACATGGGTATACGCTTCCTGATTTTGGCTATTTGCTCTTGTCCTCCTCCTTCTCCTCATCCTTCACCACCATATTACCAGGGTGACCGGGTCCGTGATGCAACACCCACATAATTTTTTTAAAGGGTGTTTATGATGCCTGTAAAAAAAATTTTAGACAGTATGTTCATGTATACCCCCAGCGGTAAATGTTTGTCAGCCCATACACTTAGTGCATGGGCATTACAAGTATAGGAGGCCCGCTCCTTTGTAATGGGAACATTTTTTTATGAGGCCCTCCTCCACGTCTCTTCCAAGGGGCATTGAAGTGCCTCCAAATTTTTGGCAGCCCTTGCATTCACTGCATGGGCCAACACTATGGGAGACTCTGTCCTTTCTAATGGGAATTTGCCGTTACTGTGGCCCTGCTCTATGTCTCTTTAAATTGTTAGTGGGGTTTTTCTTAAATTTGGTCAGCCGTTGGACTCACTGCATACCCTATAACTGTATAGCAGACCCTCTCCTTTCTAATGGGAACATGTCGTACTTGGTACTGTGGCCCTGCTCTGTGTGTCTTTAAATTCTTAGTGTGGTTTTTCCTAAAATTTGGTCAGCCGTTGGACTCACTGCATACCCTATAAGTGTATAGCAGACCCTCTCTTTTCTAATGGGAACATGTCGTACTTGTTACTGTGGCCCTGCTCTATGTGTCTTTAATTTCTTAGTGGGGTTTTTCCTAAATTTGGTCAGCCCTTGAACTCACTGCATACCCTATAACTGTATAGCAGACCCTCTCCTTTCTAATGGGAACATGTCGTACTTGGTACTGTGGCCCTGCTCAGTGTGTCTTTAAATTCTTAGTGTGGTTTTCCCTAAAATTTGGTCAGCCGTTGGACTCACTGCATACCCTATAACTGTATAGCAGACCCTCTCCTTTCTAATGGGAACATGTCGTACTTGTTACTGTGGCCCTGCTCTATGTGTCTTTAATTTCTTACTGGGGTTTTTCCTAAATTTGGTCAGCCGTTGGACTCACTGCATACCCTATAACTGTATAGCAGACTCTCTCCTTCCTAATGGGAATTTGTCGTTACTGTGGCCCTACTCTATGTGTCTTTAATTTATTACTGGGGTTTTTCCTAAATTGGTCAGCCGTTGGACTCACTGCATACCCTATAACTGTATAGCAAACCCTCTCCTTTCTAATGGGAACATGTCATACTTGTTACTGTGGCCCTGCTCTGTGTGTCTTTAAATTCTTAGTGGGGTTTTTCCTAAAATTTGGTCAGCCGTTGGACTCACTGCATACCCTATAACTGTATAGCAGACTCTCTCCCTTCTAATGGGAACATGTCAAACTTGTTACTGTGGCCCTGCTCTGTGTGTCTTTAAATTCTTAGTGGGGTTTTTCCTAAAATTGGTCAGCCGTTGGACTCACTGCATACCCTATAACTGTATAGCAGACTCTCTCCTTTCTAAATGGAATTTGTCGTTACTGTGGCCCTGCTCTATTGTCTTTAAATTCTTAGTGGAGTTTTTCCTAAAATTGGTCAGCCGTTGTACTCACTGCATACCCTATAACTGTATAGCAGACTCTCTCCTTTGTAAATGGAATTTGTAGTTACTGTGGCACTGCTCTATGTGTCTTTAAATTCTTATTGGGGTTTTTCCTAAAATTGGTCAGCCGTTGGACTCACTGCGTACCCTATAACTGTATAGCAGACTCTCTCCTTTCTAAATGGAATTTGTCGTTACTGTGGCGCTGCTCTATGTGTCTTTAAATTCTTAGTGGGGTTTTTCCCAAATTTTGGCAGCCCTTGCAGTCACAGCATGGGCATTACCACTATAGGAGATCCGCTCCTTTATAATGGGAACATTTTTTTTACTGAGACCCTCCTCTATGTCTCTTCAAAGGGGTATTAGGTTGCGTCCAAATTTTTGGCAGCCCTTGCAGTCACTGGATATGCAATAACAATATAGGAGACCCACTTGTTAATAATGGGAACAACAAAGCATAGCCGGCTGATGGCTCTCTAACAATAGCGAGGGCTGACTGCTGGCCTTTTAGGAATAGTAAGGGCCGTCTGATGGCCCTATAAAAATAGGCTTTATGACTTTCAGAGTCCCTCCATCATAAATAAAACAGGATGTGTCTGATGATGTGTCACACACCACATTGCCAGATAAGGTTGTAAAATGTTAAAATTACATTTCCCGGTGAATGCATTTGTCTTAAAAAATAACGTAAAACAAACAAAACAATAGGATCTTTCTTTAGTATAAAAAACAGTGTCACCAATTTAACCTCAATGTAATCACATTGTTCAGCTCCTGCACCTCCTCATCCATCTCCAAAATCTCAGTCACAAGCTGAAAGCACTGCAGCACTGCCTTGGCCAAGCGGCAACAGGCTGTGCTGAAGATAACATGCTTAATGCTTAATTGACAAACCGCCCAGCGCTGCAGAGTTCTTGAAAGCTGTAACACAGCAGCCTGATCTGTGGCTCTCACCGCTGAACATACAGCCAGGCATGGTCGTGTGTAGAGATGAGCGGTGTTCGACTAGAACTGTTCGCCAATCTCAAATTCGAGCTGTTTTGGGCGGTGTTCGAGTTGTTCGACAAACCCGAACGATTTGCAAAAAATTCGGCTGTTCGAGGTTATGTTCGATAACTGTTCGTGCACCAAAAGCGTGTCCTGCATGTCTGGCGCTATTTTGAGCACCAATCATGCAGGGATTGTCTGCCACTCACTGTAATGCCACAGCCATGATGGTTGTGGCATTACAGTGGTTGCCCAAATCGATGGGAACAGTGCCAACAGTGAAACATGAAAAGCCGGCAATTCAGCAGCGGCATACACCGGTACCCGACAATTTAGAACCGAAAGAATAGAGCTTCACACATAGATTAGATAGATAGAAACATGTCAGCCACATATATATGAAGTACAGTGACAGTGTTGCTTACTGTACTTGTCATTTAGTGTAAAGGATTTATCAAAAAAATAATAGTGTTTTCATGCACCGTCTCTTTAAAAAAGCCGGCCGGCATTTCAGCATCTGTACCCGACAATTTGGAATAGAAAGAATAGAGAATCACACACAGATTAGATAGATAGAAACATGTCATTCACATATATATGAAGTACAGTGACAGTGTTGCTTACTGTACTTGTCATTTAGTGTAAAGGATTTATTAAAAAAAATAATAGTGTTTTCATGCACTGTCTCTTTAAAAAAGCCGGCCGGCATTTCAGCAGCGGTACCCGACAATTTAGAATAGAAGGAATAGAGCATCACACATAGATTAGATAGAGAGAAACATGTCAGTCACATATATAAGAAGTACAGTGATAGTGTTGATTACTGTACTTGTCATTTAGTGTTAAAATAAAGGATTTATTTAAAAAAAAATTGGCGTGGGGTTCCCCGTAATTTTAGGCTCTAGCGGAGGTTAAGCAGACAGCTGGGGCAGATGTTTGAAGCCTGGGAAGGGGCTAATACCCACGGAGCTTCCCAGGCTACTAATATCAGCCCCCAGCGGAATACCTAGCCTTTACTAGCTATTAAAATGGGGGATCCCCCCCAAAAAAAATGACGTGGGGTCCCCCCTATTTTAATAGCTAGCAAAGGCTAGGCAGACAGCTGGGGGCTGATATTAATAGCCCAGGAAGGGTCCCATTAATATTGGCCCCCTCCCAGGCTAGAAACACCAGCCGTCAGCCGCCCCAGAAATGGCGCATCCATAGGATGCGCCAATTCTGGCACTTAGCCTCGCTCTTCCCACTGCCCTGTAGCGGTGGCAGTGGGGTAATAGGGCTGGGTTGATGTCAGCTTATAATGCCAGCTGACATCAAGCCCAGGTTAGTAATGGAGAGGCGTCTATAAGACACCCCCATTACTAACCCCATAGTCACAGTTAAAAAAAAACACAAACACCCAGAATAAAGTCCTTTAATTGAAATAAAGACACAATCCTTTATTGTTCTAAATTAAACCATACTTACCATCACGCCCATTCCAGCTGAAGCCAACGATCTCCTGCAATAAAAGTAAAATAATAAAGCAACCTCATCCTTACCTTTCCATGGTTCCCACGACAGCTTCAGCTCTGCTACATCGAGATGACAGGCTGGACCGCAGCAGAAAGCTGCCATCCAGCCTGTCATCCCGCGGACACTGAGAAGCGCAGGCATGCTTGCGCTCCTCAGTGTCTCGCTGTGACGGCATCCAGATGAGCCGACAATGAACTCGGCTCACCTCATGCACGTCACTGACAGCGTGGGAGAATTCTCCTGCACTCAGCGCTTCAGCCTGAGAATTCTCCCACGCTGTCAGTGACGTACATGAGGTCAGCTGAGTTCAATGGACATGAATGAGCTCACCTCATGCATGTCACTGACAGCGTGGGAAAATTCTCACGCTGAAGCGCTGAGTGCAGGAGAATTTTCCCACGCTGTCAGTGACGTGCATGAGGTGAGCTCATTCATGTCCATTGAACTCAGCTGACCTCATGTACGTCACTGACAGCGTGGGAGAATTCTCACGCTGAAGCGCTGAGTGCAGGAGAATTCTTCCACGCTGTCAGTGACGTACATGAGGTGAGCTGAGTTCATTGGACATGACCTCGGCTCATCTGGATGCCGTCACAGCCAGACACTGAGAAGCGCAAGCAAGCCTGCGCTTCTCAGTGTCTGCGGGATGACAGGCTGGATGGCAGCGTTCTCCTGCGGTCCAGCCTGTCATCTCGATGTAGCAGAGCTGAAGCTGTTGTGGGAACCATGGAAAGGTAAGGATGAGGTTGCTTTATTATTTTACTTTTATTGCAGGAGATCGTTGGCTTCAGCTGGAATGGGCGTGATGGTAAGTATGGTTTAATTTAGAACAATAAAGAATTGTGTGTTTATTTCAATTAAAGGACTTTTTTCTGGGTGTTGTGTTTTTTTTAAATACTTTACTAGAAATTCATGGTGGTCATGTCTAATATTGGCGTGACCCCATGAATTTCGGGCTTAGGGCCAGCTGATAATGCCAAGCTGGCCCTAACCCCTTTATTACCCAGTGAGCCACCGCACCAGGGCCCTGGATGAGTTGGGTACAGCGCCAGAAGATGGCGCTTCTATGAACGCGCCATTTTCCGGGGCGGCTGCGGACTGCAATTTGCAGCGGGTGGGGCCCAGAAAGCTTGGGCCTCCCTGCGCTGCAGATTCCAGCCCCCACCTGCCTAGTTGTACCTGGCTGGACACAAAAATAGGGCGAAGCCCCACGTATTTTTTTTTTTAATTATTTCATGAAATTCATGAAATAATTAAGAAAAAAAGGGCTTCCCTATATTGTTGTGTCCGGCCAGGTACAAATAGGCAGCTGGTGGTTGGGGGCAGCCCGTTCCTGCCTGCTGTACCTGGCTGGACCCAAATATAGTGTGAAGCCCCACGTCAATTTTTTTTAAAATTATTTAATGAAACTAGATGGTGGCCCGATTCTAACGCATCGGGTATTCTAGAATATGTATGCGGCAGACCCGGCGCAATCAGCAGAGCGGTGTTTAAATTTGGCGCCAAAATCGCTGACTGGTCGCGGCCAGCAACCGCGACCAATCAGCAAAGCGGTGTTGAAATTTGGCGACTATATCACTGATTGGTCACGGCCGGCGGTCGCGACTAATCAGCAGAGCGGAGTTTAAATTTTGCGCCAATAATGCTGATAGGTTGTGGTCGCGACCAATCAGCAAAGCGGTGTTTAAATTTGGCGCCAATAATGGTGATTGGTCACGACCTCGACCATTCAGCAGAGCGGTGTTTAAATTTGGCGGCAAGAATGTTGATTAGCCGCGGCCGGCGGTCGCGACCAATCAGCAGAGCGGGGTTTAAATTTGGCGCCAATAATGCTGATTGGTCGCAATCGCCGGCCGCGACCAATCAGCAGAGCGGTGTTTAAATTTGGCGTCAAAATCGCTGATTGGTCGCGGAAGGCAACTGTGACCAATCAGCCGAGCAGGGTTTAAATTTGGCGCCAATACTACTGATTGGTCGCGGACGGCGACCGCGATCAATCAGCAGAGCAGTGTTTAAATTTGGCGCCAATAATGCTGATTAGTCGCGGCCGGCATCCGCGACCAATTAGCAGAGCGGGGTTTAAATTTGGCGCCAATCTCGCTGATTGGTCGCGGCTGGAGTCCACGACCAATCAGCAGAGCGTTGTTTAAATTTGGCGCCAATCTCACTGATTGGACGCGTCTGGCGTCCGCGACCAATCAGCAGAGCGTTGTTTAAATTTGGCGCCAAGCTCGCTGATTGGTCGCGGCCGCTATTTAAATGTGGCGCCCAAATCGGTGATTGGTCGCGGGCAGCGTCCGCGACCAATCAACAGAGCGGTGTTTAACTTTAGCGCCAAGATCACTGATTGGTCGCGTGCAGACAGCGCGACCAATCAGCTAATCGTATTGGTGAGGACCGGGGAGCGCCGCTGCCTGGTCGGATACTTCCGTTGCGAGAAGCCGGGAGATGAGCGACTGCTCGCAGCAGAAGTATCCCGACCCGCAGCGCCGCTCCCCGGTCCTCCCTTGACACGCTAGCCGCTGATGTCCCCACAGTATCCGCATGGTGTTACAAAGATCGGGACATTAGTGTTAAAAATCGCTGATTGGTCGCTGGCGCTGCCCGCGACCAATCACCGATTTGGGCGCCAAATTTAAATATCGGCCGCAACCAATCACCAATCTTGGCTCCACATTTAAACACCGCTGTGCTGATTGGTCGCCGACGCTGGGCGCGACCAATCACCGATTTTGGCGCCACATTTAAATAGCGTCCGCGACCAATCAGTACAGCGGTGTTTAAATGTGGAGCCAAGATGGGTGATTGGTCGCGGAGGATATTTAAATTTGGCGCCCAAATCGGTGATTGGTCGCGGCTGATATTTAAATTTGGCGCCCAAATCGGTGATTGGTCGCGGGCAGCGCCAGCGACCAATCAGCGATTTTTAACACCAATGTCCGGACCTTTGTAACACCATGCTGATACTGTGGGGACATCAGCGGCTAGGGTGTGAAGGGAGGACCGGGGAGCGGCGCTGCGGGTCAGGATACTTCTGCTGCGAGCGACCGCTCATGTCCCTGGTTCTCGCAGCGGAAGTATCCGCACAGGCAGCGCCGCTGACATCCATGCGGCTAGGGTGTGAAGGGAGGACCGGGGAGTGGCGCTGACATCCAATTGGTCGCGGCCGCTATTTAAATGTGCCGCACAAATCGGTGATTGGTCGCCGTCTTGACCGCGACCAATCACTGATCTTGCCGCCAAAGTTAAACACTACTGTGCTGATTGGTCGCGGACGCTGCCCGCGACCAATCACAGATTTGTGCGCCAAATTTAAATATCGGCCGCGACCAATCACCGATCTTGGATCCACATTTAAACAACGCTCTGCTGATTGGTCGCGGCCGATATTTAAATGTGGCGCCCAAATCGGTGATTGGTCGCGGTCTTGGCGCGCGACCAATCACTGATCTTGTCGCCAAAGTTAAACACTACCGTGCTGATTGGTCGCGGACGCTGCCCGCGACCAATCACCGATTTGTGCGCCAAATTTAAATATCAGCCTCATGCACGTCACTGACAGCGTGGGAAAATTCTCACGCTGAAGCGCTGAGTGCAGGAGAATTCTCCCACGCTGTCAGTGACGTGCATGAGGTGAGCTGAGTTCATTGGACATGACCTCGGCTCATCTTTATGCCGTCACAGAGAGACGCTGAGGAGCGCAAGCATGCCTGCTCTTCTCAGTGTCTGCGGGATGACAGGCTGGATGGCAGCGTTCTGCTGCGGTCCAGCCTGTCATCTCGATGTAGCAGAGCTGAAGCTGTCGTGGGAACCATGGAAAGGTAAGGATGAGGTTGCTTTATTATTTTTCTTTTATTGCAGGAGATCGTTGGCTTCAGCTGGAATGGGCGTGATGGTAAGTATGGTTTAATTTAGAACAATAAAGAATTGTGTGTTTATTTCAATTAAAGGACTTTATTCTGGGTGTTTGTGTTTTCTTTTAACTTTGGCAATGGGGTTAGTAATGGGGGTGTCTTATAGACGCCTCTCCATTACTAACCTGGGCTTGATGTCAGCTGGCATTATAAGCTGACATCAACCCCAGCCCTATTACCCCACTGCCACCGCTACAGGGCAGTGGGAAGAGCGAGGCTAAGTGCCAGAATTGGCGCATCCTATCGATGCGCCATTTCTAGGGCGGCTGACGGCTGGTGTTTCTAGCCTGGGAGGGGGCCAATATTCATGGCTCCCTTCCTGGGCTATTAATATCAGCCCCCAGCTGTCTGCCTAGCCTTTGCTAGCTATTAAAATAGGGGGGACCCCACGTCATTTTTTTGGGGGGTCCCCCATTTTAATAGCTAGTAAAGGCTAGGTATTCAGCTGGGGGCTGATATTAGTAGCCTGGGAAGCTCCGTGGGTATTACCCCCTTCCCAGGCTTCAAACATCTGCCCCAGCCGTCTGCTTAACCTCCGCTAGAGACTAAAATTACGGGGAACCCCACGCCAATTTTTTTTTAAATAAATCCTTTATTTTAACACTAAATGACAAGTACAGTAATCAACACTGTCACTGTACTTCTTATATATGTGACTGACATTTTTCTATCTATCTAATCTATGTGTGATGCTCTATCTTTCTGTTCTAAATTGTCGGGTCCAGATGCTGAATTGCCGACCGGCTTTTTTAAAGAGACGGTGCATGAAAACACTATTATTTTTTTTAATAAATCCTTTACACTAAATGACAAGTACAGTAACCAACACTGTCACTGTACTTCATATATATGTGACTGACATGTTTCTATCTATCTAATCTATGTGTGATTCTTTATTCTTTCTATTCTAAATTGTCGGGTACTGAATTGCCGGCCGGCTTTTTTAAAGAGATGGTGCATGAAAACACTATTATTTTTTTTAATAAATCCTTTACACTAAATGACAAGTACAGTAACCAACACTATCACTGTACTTATTATATATGTGATTGGCATGTTTATATCTATCTATGTGTGAAGCTCTATTCTTTCTGTTTTAAATTGTCGGGTACAGATGCTGAATTGCCGGCCGGCTTTTTTAAAGAGACGGTGCACGAAAACACTATTATTTTTTTAAATAAATCCTTTACACTAAATGACAAGTACAGTAAGCAACACTGTCACTGTGCTTCTTATATGTGTGACTGACATGTTTCTATCTATCTAATCTATGTGTGATGCTCTATTCCTTCTTGTCTAAATTGTCGGGTACCGGTGTATGCCGCTGCTGAATTGCCGGCCGGCTTTTTTAAAGAGAGTGTCTTCTGAGCAGTTTGTCAGCTTTTGGACACCTTTGAAGGTGTTTTCTATGTGTTTCTATGTGTTTTTGTTTGCCTGCCATTGGTTTTAACGGTGTTCGACGGTGTTCTAAGGTGTTCGACAAACAGTTCCTCGAACATCCCGGTGTTCGACGAACCGAACCGAACCCGAACACTACGGGGGTGGCTCAACACTAGTCGTGTGTGACAATGGGCGGAACCTGGTGACAGCCGGAGTAGATGCGATTTCCCTCTATGCCAGTCCTTTCACCGAGCTAAATACAACTCTCAGCAAAAAAAAGCTGTGGACTGGCTCCGTACTGACCCTGGCCACATTCATCTGTCCACGTGTTTGTGGTTAGGCGGTCCTTCCCAGTAAGTGCACTGGGGAGGGCAAGGGTAATGTTGTGGGACCCGTGTTTGTGGAAGGCGGAGGCGATACCGGGAAATATAGTGGCGGCTGGGGATCGAGTATGGACACCCAGCCGCCGCCAGCATGAGGTTATGAAAAGCTTCCGCCTCCACGTGCCTAAAAGGCCACATTTCAAGTGAAAGCAGCTTTAGAGGACTTCCTGGGAGAAATGACAGCTGGGTAGATATGGTCTCCCAAGTCCTTTCACCAAGCTAAAGAATATGGCTGTGGTGAAATACAACTCAGCAAAAAAAGCTGTGGACTGGCTCCATATCATCCTTGGCCACATTCACCTGTCCACGTGTTTGTGGTTAGGCGGTCCTTCCCAGTAAGTGCATTGGGGAGGGCACGGGTAATGTTGTGGGACCCATGCTTGTGGAAGGTGGAGACGATACTGGGAAAAATAATGGCGGCTGGGGACCGAGTATGGACACCCGGTCGCCGCTGCCATAAGATTGTGGACAACTTTCGCCTCCACGAGCCTAAAAGGCCACATTTCAAGTGCAAGCAGCTGCCCAGAAATCTGTCAGTTTAGTGTTGCGGCCTGTGGGTGGGTGGCTGGCTGCTTACTTGCGCTTGCAGTCCAAGTAACAGAAAAATAAGCAGATGGTGGCCTCTATCATCATCATGGCCTCACCTCGGCACTATGAACTCTCTTGAAGGAGAAGCCAGGGCCCACTGGAGGAGTCTCCTGTTCTCTGGTGGGCCTGTCCAACCCTGCCGAGAAGCAGCTCTGGCTAAGAAAAGTGTGGGGGAAGGTTCCCGGACACTCTATGGCTGCTTTATTAATGTGGATCAGACATGCTTATGCATGTTATTTCTTAAATCGCATTGCTGATCAGGCCATTGTCCAACTCTGTATTTATGAAATTAAATGCACAAAGAAAGATGTTTGTGTGTCAAAGCACCACCGACAAGTGTGAGTTGATGACTGGCTCCGTATCATCCCTGGCCACATTCACCTGTCCACGTGTTTGTGGTTAGGCGGTCCTTCCCAGTAAGTGCACTGGGGAGGGCACAGGTAATGTTGTGGGACCCGTGCTTGTGGAAGGCGGAGACGATACCGGGAGAAATAGTGGCGGCTGGGGACCGAGTATGGACACCCGGTTGCCGCCGGCATGAGGTTATTGAAAGCTTCCGCCTCCACAAGCCTAAAAGGCCACATTTCAAGTGAAAGCAGCTTTAGAGGACTTCCTGGGAGAAATGACAGCTGGGTAGATATGGTTTCCCAAGTCCTTTCACTCATCACTATTTATAAGGAAAACAAGGAACCACTTGGCTCTGTTAGAAAAAAGATGGCTCATGGGTAGAGATACAGTAGCTTTATTGAAGTTCATTGTTTTTCTTTGTCACCCTGCATGAGGCCACATGGCACAGAGCTTCGCAGTTTTACATTCTGATATGGAGATAAGCATCAATGTGTATTTAAAAAATAACTCACATAAATTGATTGAGGCTCAAAATTTGGCAACTAGGTTGTGGAGGAATGTACAGTTGAAACCAGAAGTTTATATACACTACAACCCCTGGCAAAAATGATGGAATCACCGGGCTCGGAGGATGTTCATTCAGTTGTTTAATGTTGTTGAAAAAAAGCAGATCACAGACATGGCACAAAACTAAAGTGATTTCAAATGGCAACTTTATGGCTTTAAGAAACACTAAAAGAAATCAAGAAAAAAAATAAGGGTAATTTTTTTCAGACCAAGCAGAGTGAAAAAAATTATGGAATCACTCAATTCTGGGGAAAAAATTATGGAATCACCCTGTAAATTTTCATTTCCAAAACCAACACCTGCATCAAATTAGATCTGCTCATTAGTCTGCATCTAAAAAGGAGTGATCACACCTTGGAGAGCTGTTGCACAAAGTGGACTGACATGAATCATGGCTCCAACACAAGAGATGACAATGAGAGATGACAATTGAAACAAAGGAGAGGATTATCAAACTCTTAAAAGAAGGTAAATCATCACGCAATGTTGCAAAATATGTTGGTTGTTCACAATCAGCTGTGTCTAAAATCTGGACCAAATACAAACAACATGGGAAGGTTGTTAAAGGCAAACATACTGGTAGACAAAGGAAGTCATCAAAGTGTCAAGACCGGAAACTTAAAGCAATATGTCTCCAAAACAGGAAATGCACAACAAAACAAATGAGGAACGAATGGGAGGAAACTGGAGTCAATGTCTGTGACCGAACTGTAAGAAACCGCCTAAAGGAAATGGGATTTACATACAGAAAAGCCATCATTAACACCTAAACAGAAAAAAACAAGGTTACAATGGGCTAAGGAAAAGCAATCATGGACTGTGGATGACTGGATGAAAGGAATATTCAGTGATGAATTGTGAATCTGCATTTGGCAAGGTGATGATGCTGGAACTTTTGTTTGGTGCCGTTCCAATGAGATTTATAAAGATGACTGCATGAAGAGAACATGCAAATTTCCACAGTCATTGATGATATGGGGCTGCATGTCAGGTAATGGCACTGGGGAGATGGCTGTCATTACATCTTCAATAAATGCCCAACTTTGCATTGATATTTTGGACAGTTTTCTTATCCCATCAATTGAAAGGATGTTTGGAGATGATGACATCATTTTTCAAGATGATAATGCATCCAGCCAAAGAGCAAAAACTGTGAAAACATTCCTTGAAAGAAGACACATAAGGTCAATGTCATGGCCTGCAAATAGTCGGGATCTCAATCCAATTGAAAATCTTTGGTGTAAGTTGAAGAAAATGGTCCATGACAAGGCTCCAACCTGCAAAGCTGATCTGGCAACAGTAATCAGAGAAAGTTTGAGCCAGATTGATGAAGAGTACTGTTTGTCACTCATTAAGTCCATGCCTCAGAGACTGGAAACTGTTATTAAAGCCAGAGGTGGTGCAACAAAATACTAGTGATGTATTGGAGTGTTCTTTTGTGTGTTTGTTTTTCATGATTCCATAATTTTTTCCTCAGAATTGAGTGATTCCATAATTTTTTCCCTCTGCTTGGTCTGAAAAAAATTACCCTTACTGAGTACCACGTTTTTTCTTGATTTCTTCTAGTGTTTCTTAAAGCCATAAAGTTGCCATTTGAAATCACTTTAGTTTTGTGCCATGTCTGTGATCTGCTTTCTTTCAACAACATTAAACAACTGAATGAACATCCTCCGAGCCTGGTGATTCCATAATTTTTGCCAGGGGTTGTATATAAAAAGACACATATGCATGTCTTTCTCAATATCTGACATGAAATCAGAATAAACCGTTTCCGTTTTAGGTCAATTAGGATTACCATAATTTTTAATATTTGCCAAATGCCAGAATAATGAAAGATAATGTTTTAAGGCATTTTTATTACTTACTGCAGAGTCAAAAGTTTACATACACTAAAATTACTATGCCTTTAAACAATTCTGGACTTCCCATATGATGATGTCATGTGTTTGGAAGCTTCTGTTTTTTGGCAACATCTGAGTTAATTAGAGACACACCTGTAGATGTATTTTAATGCACACCTGAAACACACTGCTTCTTTGTGTAGCATCATGGGAAAGTCTAAAAAAATCTGCCAAGATATCACGAAGAGAATGTTGACTTGCACAAGTCTGTCTCATCCTTGGGTACAATTTCAAGATACCTGAAGGTGCCTCGTTCATCTGTACAAACAATTATACACAAGTACAAACAAGATGGGAATGTCCAGCCATAATACCGAGCAGGAAGGAGATGGGTTCTGTGTCCCAGAGATGAACATGCTTTGGTCCAACAAGTGCATATCAACTCAGGGACAAAAGCAAAAGACCTTGTCAAGATGATGGCGGAAGCTGGTAAGATTGTGTCAATAACCACAGTGAAATGAGTACTGTATCAACATGGGCTAAAAGGCCACTCTGCCAGGAAGAAGCTATTACTCTAAAAGAAACATAAAAAAGCCAGATTAATGTTTGCAAATGCACACAGGAACAAAGACCTTACTTTTTGGAGACATGTCCTGTGGTCTGATGAAACTAAAATTGAACTTTTTGGGCATAATGACCATCGTTACATTTGGAAGAAAAAGGGAGAAGCTTGGAAGCCTAAAAACTGCATCCCAACTGTGAAACAGGGGCGTGGTAGCATCATGTTGTGAGGTTGATTTGCTGCAGGAGGGACTGGTGCACTTCACAAAATATATGGCATCATAAGAAAAGAAGATTATGTGGCAATACTGAAGCAACATCTCAAAACATCAGCCAGGAAGTTAAAGCTTGGGCAGAAATGGGTCTTCCAAACGGACAATGACCCAAAGCCTAATGCCAAAATGGTAACAAAGTGGCTTAAGGATAACAAAGTCAATGTTTTGGAGAGGCTATCACAAAGCCCTGATCTCAATCCTATTGAAAATTTATGGACAAAGGTGAACAGGCAGGTGCGAGCAAGGCGACTTACAAACCTGGATCAGTTACACCAGTTTTGTCAAAAGGAATGTGCCCAAATTCCGACCAACTATTGTGAGAAGCTTGTGGAAGGATATCCTAAACGTTTGACCCAAGTCATTCAGTTTAAGGGTAATGGTACCAAATACTAATGAAATGTATGTAAACTTTTGACTTTGCAGTAAGTAATAAAAATGCCTTAAAACATTCTCTCTCTCTCATTATTCTGGCATTTGGCAAATATTAAAAATTAAGGTAATTCTAATTTACATAAAACAGTAAATGTTTTTTCTGATTTCATGACAGATATTGAGAAAAACATGCATATGTGTCTTTTTATAAAGTGTATGTAAACTTCTGGGTTCAACTGTATGTAGACTAGAGGAATATATTAAATGCTCCATTGTTCCGAGAGGTTTGACGATACACATTTTTTTTCATAGGAAGTAACAATGGATTTTCAGACCATATGGAAGAATGGATTACTGCAATGTTCAAACATTTTAATGGGAATGTTAGCTGAACATGAAAGGTAATTGCTGATGCCAACAAAGACCCAAATTTGGGTCCAAGAAATCAAATTGTCTACATGTGATAAGAAGACAATGGTTACACCCTTTCAGACTCGCTTGAAAAAAATTAGAGAGAAATATGAAAGGGACATTATGTCCGGTAAAAAACAAAAACAGATTTGTGATAAAACGGGTATTGAAAACAAACAAGCCTTTAGATGAAAACATCAGGGAAACAGTCAGGGTGGTGCTGTGCTTGAGGTGAAAAGAGTGTTAATGCAGTTTTGTAGTGCAGTGAGCATTTTTTTTCATCCTCGGAATACAGGGACAGCAACATACACAGGACAATCCTCGAAAACGTAAATCCTTAAAAAAGGAGATCAAAACATCAAGTCCCAGTGCTGGCTGTCAATCCAGGGGTGATTTCACCACTGGGTGAGAATCATGATACACTCCAAATTATAAACCTGTTAACACATATATTTTCAGAAGCAGTAGGGTCAGTATTACATGAAGTTAACTCAGTCTTTGCAGAATACCTACCAATCTCTATACCCCCCCTAAACTGTCCTATCCGATGATGAGCTTATGATTTACTTAGAAGCAGACTCCGCTGGAACTGGAAAGCAGAGCCAAATCCTAACAGCATATTTAGTATTTGGCATGCTACAGTGCTTAATTTTAAAATTAATGTCTCTAATATAAATATAGATGTAGTAACCCTTAACTTGTCAGAAAACACATTACTTTACTAATTTAGCCATATATTATGTTATCTTACAAGTTATAGATAGTTATATGTGTACAGGAACAGAATCAATAATAGTACAGGAACACATCACCAGAACCACTCTCAGTACATGTATACATCACCAGAACCACCGTTAATACATGAGTACATAGCCAAAAATTACTATAGCAATCAACTGCTATGTCAGATCAGTTCTATATACAATTGTTTTGCATCAATCTACAACTTCCACTATGTCCTTAAAGAGTTTATCCGGGTTTGGGGTTCAAGTCTGCGGGTCACTCTATGTGACTGCAGACTTGTGAACCCTCACAAAGTGCACAGTGCACGCTGTCAGTATCTCTTGTGCCAGCACATGACCACATGTATGCAAATCCAGATGCTATGATCAATTTTCACATCCATAGCTGCTCTCTGCAGACTTCCATCTTCTCCAGTCTTCTACAGCACATTCCAACATGGTGCCCTTAATGATAATGTCACCATAAGGCTCCTGAATAAAAAAAAGTTATCTGCCATACGCTGTGCCCCTGAATAAATAGTTGCTCCTCACTTTGCTCCCCGCACAAAATGACTCCCACACCATTCTTCTTATGGTACATAGACTGCACACCATTTTCATTTATGACCTATAACCTCCTCACTTTCCACCTTTATTAGCTATAACTGTCACACTGTCACAGCATGAGTCCCCCCATGCTGCAGCCTTTGCATATTGGGCCCCCGCCTCGCACTTTCCCTCTTTGCATACTTTCCAACAAACTGTGCCCTCACGCTGCCATCTCTTTATACTGTGCCGCTTACTGTCCTCTCACACTTTGTCTACTACATACTGCCCAGTCTCTATACTGTGCTCCCTCATCACACTTTTTCCTCCCTATGTATAATGTGCCCTCCATATTTTGTCCTCACTGTCCCCCATACTGCCCCTTCTCTATACTGTGTCCCATTTTGTATCCTCACACTCTGTCCCCCCGGCTCGACCCAATCTCTATACTGTGCCCCCTTCTCACACTTTCCTCCCCATACTGCCCCATCACACTATTTCTCCACCATAATAAAACTTCTCTGTACCTTTGGCTCTATTGAAGTGCTTACCTTCCCACCGTCTTCTCCTGCCCTGCAGCACAGGAGTGATATCAGCAGTGTGATCAAGTGACCTCATCACGCTGCTATATGTCACCTTGACCCCCGAAGTGCCGGCTGTCAGAGATTCACGCCTAAATGATGAAAGAGCAATTGACAGCAGGTAGCCAGCCTATTGCGTGATCTCTATGCAGGCTGTGAATTTAACAACTAGCTCAAGAGAATGGTGAAACTGACAATTTTTATTTTGACACTTTTTTGGGTGGGCTTGTTAAATACATAAAAAATGAATGTAAAAAAAACCTCAAACATTTTTATCGTTGTTTTACAATGCATTTTTGTCACCACTGTGTTTACAGGTGAAACACCTTTCAAAAAAAATTTGACCTGTAATACCACAATGCAAAAAACTGCATTGCAAAACCACAGTAATTTGCTGTAAAAAAAAAATGTGTGCTAATTGCAGTTTATTAGCATATATTTTTTAGGTGCTTAAAGGGTTATTGAGAAAAAAGATTATCCTATGTTCATGGAACAGACTAGCACATGCTCAACCTCTGTTACATTAATTGTCTATGTGTTACGCTGGGTATGGGGAGAACCCAGCATATAACGATGGCAAAAGGGGAGGGAGCCCTACAACTAGGGAAAGGGAGAATGGAGAACCCTAAAAAGACCTAATGACAAACCCTGACTCACCTATAGACCCTAAATAGGTTCTGCACCTATCGCCGAGCAGGAAACCTGGCCCTAGCTGACCCTAAGGCTAGGCCCTAGGTAAGGAGCGGGAGGGATGAGCACTAAGTCAGCCCCACTACAAACTAAACTACACACAGGGAAAACAAACAGGGGAATACACGTAGCTCCAAGATGACACGGCAACAATCCACAAAGGAACTCTAAGGTAATTCTAGTCGACTACTAGAATCCCTGGCCTGAATAGGTATAAAATGCTATCACCAGCAACTCTCTGAGGATCTGAGCGTATTTAAGGACACAGCAAGGAAGTGCTGATTAACAGCAGAAAGGTGAGGATACCTCAGGGTCCTAAAGGGAAAGGTATAATCCCCAAGCAAGGTGAGGATCACCGCTGGGTCCTAAAGAAAGAGGAATCATAAAAGGATCAGGAAGATGTTTGTAAGGCCAAACGCAGCGACCTTCTACAGCTGGACACCGTATGACTGTCTTTCAACCCTGAAACACCGGTGACAGTACCCCCCTTCTACGAGTGGTCTCCAGACACTCAAAACCAGGTTTATCTTGATGATAGGCATGGAATGAACGAACCCACCTAGGGGCATTCACCTCTGATGCTGAAACCCACATCCTTTCCTCTGGACTGTAACCCCTCCAGAGCACCAAGTACTGAAGGGAACTATGCTGAAGATGAGAATTTATAATCTTCAATGTTTTGAACTCTAAATTGCCATCATCTATGATTGGGGGGGGCGGCAAGGGGGAGGACTCAAGAGGTATCATATACTTCTTAAGCAGAGATCTGTGAAACACATTGTGGATCCTAAGAGCCTGAGGTAACTCCAGACGAAACGCTGCTGGGTTAATGACGGCGGTTATTTTATAGGGACCAATAAACCTAGGTCCCAGCTTCCAGGAAGGAACCTTCAACTTGATATTGCCAAAAGCTCCCTATTATCCACGTCATAATTTCAGCCGAAGACAGCTTCTTGGAAAAGAAAGCTCATGAACGCCATTTATCAGGGGACGGACCCTGAGACAACACAGCCTCAACCCCCACCTCCGACGCATCAACTTCAACCATGAAAGGTTGAGAAACATCGGGTTGACTGAGTATAGGTGCCATAGCAAAACATCTCTTTAAAGAGGAAAAAGCTGGCTGGGCGGCATTCGATCAATTAGAAAAATCTAACCACTTTTTTGTCATGTCAGTGAGAGGTTTCACTCTTACCAAATAATTTTGGATAAATTAGTAAACCCCAGAAAGCGATGCTGATGCGCGCCCAGGGCCGTGGGGTACTCGGCAGCCGGGCCTCCGATAGCCGGGGGGATATCACGGTGGCTGGCCCGGTCCATGGCCCAGGGCGGTCACTCAAAAAGGGAGATACTATATATATGGGGTTTTTGGGATTATTCGTGATGCCACCTGTGGTGTCTGGTGAGGATCACCAGAGCTGTGACAATCCTCTGAGGCAGATGATAGGGCAGCTTGAGATGGAACGGCTCCCCACAGGTGGAGAAGGCCTCAGGGCAGTGTAGAATAAATGGAGGTGCACTGGGCGTTGTAGTGCAGGGAGGGAGATGGCACCGGCGAAATAAAGGAGCGGAGGCAGTTCAGTGCAGTCATCCAAAATTTACTCACAGTTCTTAGACAGTCCACAGGTGCACTGTACTGGTGCAAGCCTCCCGCGTCGCGCTGCGTTCACCGGGCAGGGGTTCAGTCCTTCCTCAGGCAGCTCGGGTGTACCTGGCAGAACCCCACTTCCTTATGTGCCTCTCTAGACCGACTTCCCACTGTAAATCCTTTTCGGGCGCTGCGAGGTCCCCCCTGTCCGTCGGAGTTGCACAGACCTGCTTGACCTTACTTGGATTGAAGTGGGAGTTTGGCTCCTGGCTATAGAAGTCAGAAGCCTCCGGTTTTTCCAGCCGAGGCTTGAAGCTGCACGACTGGGCCAGGGGCCGGTCCCCTTCTTGCGGCCTAGATCCTCCTGACACTTGGCAGGTTCGGGGTGTACGGGTGCCGCCTGCACTCGCCGTACTCCCCTAGGATCCCTTTCACAGAACGGAGCTTGCTCCCTGCTCCCCTCCTGGGCCTCAGTCCTGGGCCCATGTAGTGGAGCAGAGCTCCTACAGAGACTCTGCTCCCAGACTGTTCCTCTGAACTGTCCCTACACAACTCCCACTGATTTAAGATGTCTACCTTTTTATATATCTACTGTATGAGTGCTCCTATGAACTACTTCCTCCACCCACACCCACTACTGGTTCCCCCTAACTTTGGGTTCCCCCCTCCCCAGCCAGGGTCAGGGCTCAGCAGAAACCTACATTGCGTCTTGCCCCTCCTGCTGGCCTGGGGTAGTGTAGTGTTGGATGTAGGTGTTGGGGTTCCGTGCAGCACTCCCTCCTTACCTGAGAGAAAGGGAGACACCACACCTCTGGGTGAGGTGCAGTACCTCTGTGGAGACTGAACCCTCAGGGGCACCACATTGCAATGCCTTCAAGTTCTCAGAATGATCCCAATCAAGGGAAAGGTATAATCCCCAAGCAAGGTGAGGATCACCGCTGGGTCCTAAAGAGAGAGGAATCATAAAAGGATCAGGGAGATGTTTGTTAGGCCAAATGCAGTGACCTTCTACAGCCGGACACCATATGACTGTCTGTCAACCCCGACACACCCGTGACACTATGGTAGTGCCAGAAACAGTGCTCGGCTTTCTTTGACAATCACATGGACAATGAATGGAGCGGAGTTCGAGCACGCGCAACTCTGCTCCATTCAAGATGGGTTTGCAGAGCACCAATCTTGGGATTACTGGAGTTCCCAGCTGTGGGACCCCTGGAGATGATCAAGTTATCTCATATCTTGTTTTTTGTTATTTTTTTTCCTTTATTTTTTTGTGGGGAGTGGTAAAACTCCATAATGCATTTTTTGTTTGCTTAGTAAAAAAAATGTTTTTCAAAACCTTAGTCTTACGCAGGGAGTGAAGGAAAATCACAGATTTTCCTCCTTTTCCCTCCAGGTTGATCCAGGATACCAGGGTCACTCTGAAAATATTAGTAATTTCATATAAACAATAAATATATATACCGTATATACAGTTAGGTCCATATATATTTGGACAGAGACAACATTTTTCAAATTTTGGTTCTAGACATTACCACAATGAATTTTAAACAAAGCAATTCAGATGCAGTTGAAGTTCAGACTTTCAGCTTTCATTTGAGGGTATCCACATTAAAATTGGATGAAGGGTTTAAGAGTTTCAGCTCCTTAACATTTGCCACGCTGTTTTTAAAGGGACCAAAAGTAATTGGACAATTGACTCCAAGGCTAATTCACGGACAGGTGTGGGCAATCCCTTTGTTATGTCATTCTCAATTAAGCAGATAAAAGACCTGGAGTTGATTTGAGGTGTGGTGCTTGCATTTGGAAGGTTTTGCTGTGAAGTAAACATGCGGTCAAAGGAGCTCTCCATGCAGGTGAAACAAGCCATCCTTAAGCTGCAAAAAAACAGAAAAAACCCATCCGAGAAATTGCTACAATATTAGGAGTGGCAAAATCTACAGTTTGGTACATCCTGAGAAAGAAAGAAAGCACTGGTGAACTCATCAATGCAAAAAGACCTGGGCGCCCACGGAAGACAACAGTGGTGGATGATCGCAGAATAATCTCCATGGTGAAGAGATACCCCTTCACAACAGCCAACCAAGTGAACAACACTCTCCAGGAGATAGGCGTATCAATATCCAAATCTACCATAAAGAGAAGACTGCATGAAAGTAAATACAGAGGGTTCACTGCACGGTGCAAGCCACTCATAAGCATCAAGAATAAAAAGGCTAGACTGGACTTTGCTAAAAAAAAAATCTAAAAAAGCCAGCACAGTTCTGGAAGAACATTCTTTGGACAGATGAAACCAAGATCAACCTCTACCAGAATGGTGGAAAGAGAAAAGTATGGCGAAGGCATGGTACAGCTCATGATCCAAAGCATAGCACATCATCTGTAAAACATGGCGGAGGCAGTGTGATGGCTTTGGCATGCATGGCTGCCAGTGGCACTGGGTCACTAGTGTTTATTGATGATGTGACACAGGACAGAAGCAGCCGAATGAATTCTGATGTATTCAGAGCCATACTGTGTGCTCAGATCCAGCCAAATGCAGCCAAACTGATTGGTCATTGTTTCATACTACAGATGGACAATGACCCAAAACATAAAGCCAAAGCAACCCAGGAGTTTATTAAAGCAAAGAAGTGGAATATTCTTGAATGGCCAAGTCAGTCACCTGATCTCAACCCAATTGAGCATGCATTTCACTTGTTAAAGACTAAACTTCAGACAGAAAGGCCCACAAACAAACAGCAACTGAAAACCACCACAGTGAAGGCCTAGCAGAGCATCAAAAAGGAGGAAACACAGCGTCTGGTGATGTCCATGAGTTCAAGACTTCAGGCAGTCATTGCCAACAAAGGCTTTTCAACCAAGTACTAGAAATGAACATTTTATTTACAATTATTTAATCTGTCCAATTACTTTTGGTCCCTTTAAAAACAGGGTGGCACATGTTAAGGAGCTGAAACTCCTAAACCCTTCATCCAATTTTAATGTGGATACCCTCAAATGAAAGCTGAAAGTCTGAACTTCAACTGCATCTGAATTGTTTTGTTTAAAATTCATTGTGGTAATGTCTAGAACCAAAATTCGAAAAATGTTGTCTCTGTCCAAAAATATATGGACCTAACTGGATAGATAGATATATCTACAGTATATAATTCACCAGAAATGTAATACACATACTAATCACATTGCCATCACCTACATTCTAAACATGTCACTTACCCAGGACTATACTACACCAGCCACACAGCACTAACACACTTCACACAATGTACACATAGACATCAAATGGACCATACTTTACATCACATTGTTATATTTACTTCACATTACAATAATATGTTTACTTCACATCACATTGATATATTACTTCACATCACATGGTCATATTTACTTCACATCACAATAACATGTTTACTTCACATCACATTGATATATTACTTCACATCACATTGTTACATGTACTTCACATCACATTAATATATTTACTTAACACCACATTGTTATGTTTGCTTCACATCACAATAACATGTTTACTTCACATCACATTGATATATTACTTCACATCACATTGTTACATGTACTTCACATCACATTAATATATTTACTTCACATTAATATATTTACTTAACACCACATTGTTATGTTTGCTTCACATTACATTGTTATATTTGCTTCACATCATATTGCTATACTTACAGTACAGACCAAAAGTTTGGACACACCTTCTCATTTAAAGATTTTTCTGTATTTTCATGACTTTGAAAATTGTACATTCACACTGAAGGCATCAAAACTATGAATTAACACATGTGGAATTATATACTTAACAAAAAAGTGTGAAACAGCTGAAAATATGTCTTATATTCTAGGTTCTTCAAAGTAGCCACCTTTTGCTTTGATGACTGCTTTGCACACTCTTGGCATTCTCTTGATGAGCTTCAAGAGGTAGTCACCGGAAATGGTCTTCAAACAATCTTGAAGGAGTTCCCAGAGATGATTAGCACTTGTTGACCCTTTTGCCTTCACCCTGCGGTCCGGCTCACTCCAAACCATCTCGATTGGGTTCAGGTCTGGTGACTGTGGAGGCCAGGTCATCTGGTGTAGCACCCCATCACTCTCCTTCTTGGTCAAATAGCCCTTGCACAGCCTGGAGGTGTGTTTGGGGTCATTGTCCTGTTGAAAAATAAATGATGGTCCAACTAAACGCAAACCGGATGGAGTAGCATGCCGCTGCAAGATGCTGTGGTAGCCATGCTGGTTCAGTATGCCTTCAATTTTGAATAAATCCCCAACAGTGTCATCAGCAAAGCACCCCCGCACCATCACACCTCCTCCTCCATGCTTCACGGTGGGAACCAGGCATGTAGAGTCCATCCGTTCACTTTTTCTGCGTCGCACAAAGACACAGTGGTTGGAACCAAAGATCTCAAATTTGGGCTCATCAGACCAAAGCACAGATTTCCACTGGTCTAATGTCCATTCCTTGTGTTCTTTAGCCCAAAAAAGTCTCTTCTGCTTGTTGCCTGTCCTTAGCAGTGGTTTCCTAGCAGCTATTTTACCATGAAGGCCTGCTGCACAAAGTCTCCTCTTAACAGTTGTTGTAGAGATGTGTCTGCTGCTAGAACTCTGTGTGGCATTAACCTGGTCTCTAATCTGAGCTGCTGTTAACCTGCGATTTCTGAGGCTGGTGACTCAGATAAACTTATCCTCAGAAGCAGAGGTGACTCTTGGTCTTCCTTTCCAGGGGCGGTCCTCATGTGAGCCAGTTTCTTTGTAGCGCTTGATGGTTTTTGCAACTGCACTTGGGGACACTTTCAAAGTTTGCCCAGTTTTTCGGACTGGCTGACCTTCATTTCTTAAAGTAATGATGGCCACTCGTTTTTCTTTACTTAGCTGCTTTTTTCTTGCCATAATACAAATTCTAACAGTCTATTCAGTAAGACTATCAGCTGTGTATCCACCTGACCTCTGTACAACACAACTGATGGTCCCAACCCCATTTATAAGGCAAGAAATCCCACTTATTAAACCTGACAGGGCACACTTGTGAAGGGAAAACCATTTCCGGTGACTACCTCTTGAAGCTCATCAAGAGAATGCCAAGAGTGTGCAAAGCAGTCATCAAAGCAAAAGGTGGCTACTTTGAAGAACCTAGAATATAAGACATATTTTCAGTTGTTTCACACTTTTTTGTTAAGTATATAATTCCACATGTGTTAACTCATAGTTTTGATGCCTTCAGTGTGAATGTACAATTTTCATAGTCATGAAAATACAGAAAAATCTTTAAATGAGAAGGTGTGTCCAAACTTTTGGTCTGTACTGTACCTGCCTCCTTTTCCAAACTTTTCCGGGCAACTAACAGGCTTTGTCATGTCCCACAACTTGGGAATTATATAATACTGTATTATGATTATATTATTGCTATTATACTGCAATGCGAACAGGTTTGCCTTTTGAAGTTTGTCCTGTCTGTCTCTCCGTAGTCTAGCACTGATGTAGATAACCCCTCCTTTCTTGTTATATTTAGTCAGTTTTGAGTCAGCCATCATTGTCTCATGTTCATCCTCTGTACATCCCTGGTTCAGAATCATTTTTTTACCTGCTGCTGTTTTGTTTTGCATAACACAAGAATTCAGGCTGAGAATAAACCTCTCCTGGAATCTTCACACATGCCTCTGCTGCTGAGCTGACACTATCTGACAAAGTTCATGATGTGAGTACTGGTTCAATACAGACATCCATGGTGTGAGTACTGGTTCAATACAGACATCTATAGAAACTCTATCTAAGGAGCCCCACACTAGCAGCCAAGTTATGGAGTCAGAAAAGGCTTCCTTCTGGCACTAAACCGTGAGGTCCCAGTGAAGCCACACATGTCTTTCAATTAACCTCAGTT
This sequence comes from Phyllobates terribilis, assembly GCF_046119375.1. NCBI lineage: Eukaryota > Metazoa > Chordata > Amphibia > Anura > Dendrobatidae > Phyllobates > Phyllobates terribilis. The sequence continues at coordinate 686,856,178 of NW_027362764.1, forward strand.
ATTACAAGATCTTATTTTCATCCTTGACACTGTACTTTATTTGAGCCACTGTGCAGCTGAAAGCAGCATAGCCATCAGGACCCCTAAGCAGCTCATCTGCTTTCAGCATTTGAAGGGCTGAAGCGGCAGTGTCTGAAAAAAGTAGGTCTAGCACGGATTGGCTGATGCCCGGCCAACTAGCACTAGGCTATATTACCACATACAGGCAGGGCAGTGAGTGCTTCTGCTCTCCGGTGCAGATGTAGTAATTGTGTGTAATGTGCTGCAGAGCGGTAGTCGCGACTGAGCTGCTGTCCGGTTTCGCTCTGGCACTTTACAGAGAAGGGGTGTCCCAGTTACAGTGTGCTGTAGGGTGTGGGTTTCATCACACTCACTTGTAGGCAGCACGCCTCCGCTGCCTCCATGCTTCAGTCCTCAAGAGCCGCCGCACACAATGCATGGGACACCAAGTTCTTTGCAACAGTCAAACTTTTACTAAACAGTCCAAGTTCAACAGTTGGTGAGAGGTGGGATTGGGCACAGCAATTCACATTTTCCTCCTTATTAGCACAGTTTCTCTTCAGTCTTGTCGCTAGGTCGTCCTGGACTACCCCCAGACTCACAGATTCTGTCAGTCTCAGGGATTTCTCGTCCACCTCAGCAGTGCACCCGGTACTGGCCATCACCTTCCATCTATGTGGGTCTTCGTCCATCTTCCACTGTGCTTCAGAGGACAAGATGAGTCCGGCAGCCCCCATGCCAGACCCTAGGCTCCGGATAAGACATAGACGACAGCTCGGGATCCCAGTTTTGCCTTCCACTGCCTGGAACAAGCGACAGATGCTGCTCGTAGCAACCCACCACACCTGAACTTGGCCTTCACTAGACTCTTCACTAACTGACACTGAACTCCCCCTAACCAGGAAGTGCCCTCCTTTTATTAACACCGGGCTAGTTATATCCATAATCATTTCCTATCTTGTATGCTAAACCTATTATCCTTATTTTACAGTGGCATGTAAAAATTTGGCACCCCTGGTCAAAATTACTATTATTGTGAACAGTTAAGCAAGTTGAAGATGAAATGATCTCTAAAGGGCACAAAGTTAAAAATTACACATTTCCTTTGTATTTTAGGAAAAAAAATATATTGTCATTTTTTACATTTTAACTACTTCGCGCCAGAGCCTGTTTTTGCCTTCTTGACCGGGCCAATTTTTTAAATTCTGACCACTGTCACTTTATGAAGTAATTACTCTGGAACGCTTCAACGGATCCCCCTGATTCTGAGACTGTTTTTTCGTGACATATTGTACTTCATGATAGTGGTAAAATTTCTTTGATATCACTTGCGTTTATTTGTAAAAATAATGGGAAATTTGGCAAAAATTTTGAAAATTTTGCAATTTTCAAATTTTGAATTTTTATGCCCTTAAATCAGAGAGATATGTCACACAAAATAGTTAATAAATAACATTTCCCACATGTCTACTTTACATCAGCACAATTTTGAAACCAACATTTTTTTTTGTTAGGGAGCTATAAGGGTTAAAAGTTGACCAGCGATTTCTCATTTTTCCAACAAAATTTGCAAAAACATTTTTTTAGGGACCACATCTTATTTGAAGTGACTTTGAGAGGCCTTTATAACAGAAAACACCCAAAAGTGACACCATTCTAAAAACTGCACCCCTCAAGGTGCTCAAAACCACATTCAAGACGTTTATTAACCCTTCAGGTGTTTCACGGGAATTTTTGGAATGTGGAAGAAAACAATGAACATTTAACTTTTTTTGACAAAAATGTTACTTTAGACCCAATTTTTTTATTTTCACAAGGGTAACAGGAAAAAATGTAATACACAATTTGTAGTGCAATTTCTCATGATACCCCATATGTGAGGGAAAACCACTGTTTGGGCGCACTGCTGGGTTCGGAAGGGAAGGAGCGCCATTAGACTTTTTGAATGTAAAATTTGTTTAAATAATTAGCAGACGCCATGTTGCGTTTGGAGAGCTCCTGATGTGCCTAACCAGTGGAAATCCCCCACAAGTGACACCATTTTGGAAACTAGACCCCTTAGGGTACTTATCTAGATGTGTGGTGAGCACCTTGAACCCCAAGGTGCTTCACAGAAGTTTAAAATATTGAGCTGTAAAAATAAAATTTTCCCATTTTTCCCACAAAAACGTTTTTCATCCCTAATTTTGCATTATCATAAGGGTAATAGGATAAATTTCACCATGAAATTTGTTGTGCAATTTCTCCTGAACACGCCGATATCCCATATGTGGAGGCAAACCACTGTTTGGGCGCACGGCAGGGTTTGGAAGGGAAGGAGCGCCTTTTGACTTTTTGAATGTAAAATTTGCTTGAATAATTAGCGGACGCCATGTTGCATTTGGGGAGCCCCTGATGTGCCTAAACAGTGGAAACCCCCCACAAGTGACACCATTTTGGAAACTATACCTCTTAGGGAACTTATCTAGATGTGTGGTGAGCACCTTGCACCCCCAGGTGCTTCACAGAAGTTTATAATATTGAGCCGTAAAAATAAAATTTTCACATTTTTCCCACAAAAAATGTTTTTCATTCCCTAATTTTGCATTATCATAAGGGTAACAGGAGAATTGCACCATGAAATTTGCTATGCAATTTCTCCTGAGTATGCTGATATCCCATATGTGGGGGAAAACAACTATTTGGGTACACTGCAGGGTTCGGAAGGGAAGGAGCGCCATTTGACTTTTTGATTGTAAAATTTGTTTGAATAATTAGCGGACGCCATGTCGCATTTGGGGAGCCCCTAATGTGCCTAAACAGTGGAAACCCCCACAAGTGACACCATTTTGGAAACTAGACCCCTTAGGGAACTTATCTAGATGTGTTGTGAGCACCTTGCACCCCCAGGTGCTTCACAGAAGTTTATAATATTGAGCCGTAAAAATAAAATTTTCACATTTTTCCCACAAAAAATGTTTTACATTCCCTAATTTTGCATTATCATAAGGATAACAGGAGAAATTGCACCATTAAATTTGTTGTGCAATTTCTCCTGAGTACGCCGATACCCCATATGTGGGGGAAAACCACTGCTTTGGTGTACGGCAGGGTTCGGAAGAGAAAGGAGCGCTATGTTGGCTGGGATAGGTTGCAGACACCATGTCACATTTGAAGAGTCGCTGACATGCCGAAACAGCAGAAACCCCCACAAGTGACCCCATTTTGTAAACTATACCTCTCAAGGAATTCATCTAGGGAAGTAGTATTTTTTAATTTTTAAATTTATACCATTGGGCAGTGAAGAAAACATAATTATATTTTTACCACAAAAAAATGTTTTACCCTCAGATTTTACATTTTCACACAGGGCAATGGGTAAAAATGGTGCCGAAATGTGTCACACAATTTCTTCTAAAAGTGGCAATACCCCTTATGTGGCTGTATCGTACGGCTTTGCCATATGGCGAGATCTGGGAGGGACGGAGCGCTATTTGACAATTGGAGAACAAATTATTGTAGAATAGGCATTTGGATTTGGGAGCACAACATTTTCTGAATTTCTTTTGGGGGGCAAGGGCCATTTCGCTTTTCCAGAGCCTTTCTGCTACCAGTAACTTGGAATATTTTTAACAGATGACGGACCTGAGTGGGGACTAGCTTTTTTTGAGGACTGAGTTGAAGCTTTTATTGGGAACATTTTACGTAACATTTATCCGGCGCTCGAGGCTGAGCACTTACATCGGGGTTTCCATCTAAATTTCCAAGTGATGTAATTCAGATGAAACCCCTGTGGGATCCATTCACTGTAATGAGGCAGCAGAGTTACTCTGGACTCCGTCTGGCCTCTGTTTAGCGGTGTCCTTTTATTCAGAAGTGCACAAAACTGTGGTCAACCGCACTTTTATGCACGCCTAAAAAAACTGACACCGTGGGATCACAGTCCAGACGGCATCCACAGTGGCCTATATCTGCCTCATTACAGGGAATCTTCCGTCATTGGTTCCGTCTGAATCACGTATTTCAGAGATTTACACGGAAACTCTGGTGTAAGTGCTCAGCGCAGAGCACAGGATAAATGTGAGCAGAGCCTTACTGCGATCTTTGGGAGACATAATAAACAAATCAGTAGCAGGTGAAGAATTGGTTTTATTTATTTTTTACGCTGTTCCCCGTGCGGTATAAGTGATGAGATTACTTTATTCTTCGGGTCGGTGCGATTACAGAGATACCAGATTTATATCGGGTTTTTATGATTGACAGCTGTCACACAATAAGAGACTCGTTTTTTTGCAAAATCTAGTTTTTGCATCACCATATTTTGAGAGCTATAATTTTTCCATACTTCGGCCGACAGAGTCATGTGATGGCTTGTTTTTTGCGGGACGAGTTGAAATTTTTATTGGTACCATTTTTGGGTGCGTGACATTTTTTGATCGCTTTCTATTCCTTTTTTTGGGAGGTAAAATTAACAAAAACAAAGAATTCAGGAATTGTTTTTTGAGGTTTTTTTTTATACCGTTCTGCGTGTGGTAAAAGTGATAAGGTAGCGTTATTCTTCGGGTCAGTAAGTTTACAGCGATACTACACTTACTGTATATTTTTTTATGTTTTGTCGCTTTTACACAATAAAACAATTTTATAGAAAAAATATTTTTTTGCATCGCTTTATTCTGAGAGCTATAACTTTTTATTTTTCGGCTGATGGAGCTGTATGGCAGCTTTTTTTTTGCGGAACAAGATGACGTTTTCAGTTTTATTTCCATTTTGCTTTTTGATCGCATTTTTTTCCACTTTTTGTTTGGCAATATGATAAAAAAGCATAGTTTTTTGCTCCGTTTTTTATTTATTTGTATTATGGTGTGCACAGAAGGAGTTAATTAGTGTGACAGTTTTATAGATCGGGTTGTTTCAGACGCGGCGATACCAAATATGTGTACTTTTTTTGTTTTTGCATAAATATACAGATTTATTGGTTTAATATTTTATTTATTTATTTTTATTTATTTGGGGATTTTTTTAACAGTTTGAAAACATTTTTTTGACTTTTTTTTACATTTTTACTTAGTCCCTGTATGGGACATTAATTTTTATTTTTCTAATCACTGACCTCATGCAATGTAATAGACATGTATTGCATTGGATGAGATCTTTGCTGACAGTTTCACACTGTGTCTCCTGCTAGAGTTCAGCTGCAGGCTGAGCCTAGCAGGACACCATATATGGCAGATCTGGAGGCGGTCATGTGACCTCCAGCTGCCATGACAACGGAAGGTCCTGGAAGGCATCAGGGGGCCGTCGGAGAGGTAAGCTGGTAACCCCCTCTCCTCTCACTATCTTCTATATGCCGCGATGACTATAGATCGCAGCATATAGAAGACAGGAAAGGGTTAACATCATTGGAACCTGATCCAACCAGGTCCCGATGATGTCCCCTGTCAGAGCTGTCGCTCTGCACCGGAACCGTAGCGCTTGCAGGACCCTGGGGGTCCTGAGGGCTGCGGGACCACCCACCATTTTTAAACGTTGGCACTGCACAGAGCCCAGGCAGTGCAGACGTTTATCTACTGTGGGCAGTCCTGAACTGGTTAAAAATTACAAAAAGAAAAATGGGCCGATGCAAAAGTTTGGGCACCCTTGGAGATTTTTGTGCTCAGATAACTTTGACCAAGGTTTCAGACCTTAATTAGCCTGATAGGCTTATGGTTTGCTCACTATCATCATTAGGAAAGGCCAGGTGATGCAAATTTCCCAGCTTTATAAAAACCCAGCCTCCTCTAAACTTGTGCCAAAAAACAGAATGAATGTTTTTTCTAAGCAGCTGACTAGCACTCTTATAAACAAAATGGTGGAGGCCCAGAAAGAAGGAAAAGGCTGTAAGAAGATACCAAAGCGTTTTCAAGTTGCCCTTTCCTCAGTTTGAAATGTAATTAAGAAATGGCAGTTAAGAGAAACAGTGGAGGTCAAGATAAGGTTTGGAAGACCAAGCAAAATTTCAGTGAGAGCTGCTTGTAGGATTGCTATAGAGGCAAATCAAAACACCTGCTTGACTGTAAAAGACCTTCAGAAATATTTAGCAGAATCTGGAGTTGTGGTGCATTGTTCCACTGTGCATAGACACCTGCACAAATATGGCCTTCATGGAAGAGTCATCAGAAGAAAAACTCTCCTGCATCCTCACCGTAAAACTCAGCACAGAAGTATGCAAAAGAACATCTAAACAAGCCTGATGCATTTTGGAAACAAGTCCTGTGGACTAATGAGTTTAAAATAGAATTCTTTGGCCACAATTATCAAGGGTATGTGTGGAGAAAAAAGGGCACAGAATTTCAGGAAAAGAACATCTAACTAACCATTAAGCATGGGGAAGGATCAACCATGCTTTGAGGTTGTGTTGCAGCAAATGGCACATATTCTTGATGCAAACATAACACCATCTGTAAGAAAGCTGAAATTGAAAAGAGGATGGCTTCTACAAATGGATAATTAATGATCTTAAACACGTCAAAATTCACAACAGACTACCTCAAAAGTCGCAAGCTAAAGGTTTTACAGTGGCCCTCAGAGTCCCCTGATCTGAACATCATTGAAAATATGTGACTATACCTTAAAATAGCAGTGCATGCAAGACGACCCAGGAATCTCACAGAACTGGAAGAATTTTCCAAAGAAGAATGGATGAAAATCCCTCAAGCACAAATTGAAAGATTCTTAGCTGGCTACAAAAAGATTTTACAAACTGTGATATTTGCATGGTACTAACCATGCAGGGTGCCCAAACTTTTGCTTCGTCCTATTTTACTTTTTGTAATTTTTAAAATGTAAAAGATGAAAATATATATATTTATTTGGCCTAAAATACAAAGGAAATGTGTCATCCTTAACATCCTTGACCATTCCAGGACCTGAAAGACAAAACACAGCATATAACAATCACATAAAACACCTAGTATCTATTGCCAGCGAGTGCACTGACCCAGAAATCAAAGAGCACAAGTTTCTGGGCCATAGGCCTACATAACAACCACCCAACGGTCCTTGGGCGCATACCGTATCCTCCTCCTGCACAAAACTTTAAGTAGGCGGCCATCTCGGTCAGAACTGCAGACCAATGTCCATCCGAGTTTATGTTCCAGAAAAACAATGGCTCTTAGGCCCACACATTAACAGTTGCCCGACAGTCAATGGGCATAATCCAGTTCCTTGATAGGTCTGCATGGAGGCCCTGACACTGCGTGTCTAAGTTCCTTTTAATCACAGGCCCCTTGGCCAACACATCAGCAGCTTCAACAGTTCTTGGGCACAGTTCATACAGTCCTGACCCTGCTCGAATCTTCGGGCAATCCTTTTCCTCCCCTGTCCCTTTTGTGAACAACAGTCCCTTCAGGTTACACAGACCAAAAGAAAGAAAGGGTTTGAGACCATTAGTGGTTCACAGTCCCTTAATCCAGCAGGGAGGTACTCAAAGTGCGTAAAACAAACTGGGATGGGAACACAAAAACTCTTCAGCTGTCCGGGCCTGCATCCGCAGGCTCCCAGTATTCTTTTAGGTTCCTCAGTTGTTTTTCTTCTTTTGTGCAGCAGACACAACTGAATCTTCTTTTTGGGCCGCGTTTTGTCACGGTCACCTTACCCCAGGGTTTCCCTCGCTCCAGCCTGCCCAACATAGGTAGTTGAGTAGGGGCCCTAGGACACAACCATGGTGGCCAGAGCACTGGATGCCTCAGTCAGGGCCGGACGCCAGGTTCTCGTGGTGGAGGACACGCTGCTGGACCTCGATTCCCCGCTGTTCTTTCAGGTTCACTTGGTGGTGCCGGTAAGTGCAGGACTAGGAGGCGTTGGAGCCCTGGTTGCAGGCTCTATCGGTTACAGCTGAGCATCCACCTGGGGGCTCACCTTTTCCGTCCATATTCCTCGGGGATCTCTCTCTTTTGGAAGGATTGCGGTTACTCCGACCACACACCACCCTCATGGTCAGTCCTCATTGATGAAACTGAGGCGGTCTCGTGGCCACAGCATGTAGGGATAATGCGGCAAGGACCCAGTGTTCACATATACTTTGTTTCCAGTGAACGCATCCTGAATGAATCCGTAGCCCTTCACGGAATAATAGTGCTACACGACTCCATTTGTCAACTGGTGGTTGACTTCGCCACCTCCGGGGAGCTGTAACTGGGCCCGTACCAATTTCCCGCTCCTTCTTCCCTTTGATCATCCGTGACACTCATCGGGCCTTCTCGGGGTCTGGGGCTGGGCTTTCCTCCACGCACTAGGGAACTTCAGCCTTGAAGTCCGCTTCCAGGTGTTGGAGTTATTTAACAGGCTCCTGCTCCCGCATCCTTTTCTGCCATTCAGTCTGTCCCACCACAAAGTGCAGCATTAGAGTACCTCTACATATCACCTTGCTCATCTCTTCTCTCTCTCACCAACAATGGCACCGGTCTAGTCTCCTCAGGGTGTACCTTTCCAGGACCCCGCCCTTCTTTGGGAGAGGCTACTTCCGGCTTTCCTGCCTGTTTTGCAGCAGTCTTTGCCCGTTCTCCATTGACTTGCTGTAATAAGCGTGGCTTCTTTTTCTTTTGTCGCACCCATTGGGGGCGGGTACTGTTCCCTCTTTCTAATTTTTCCTCAGAATCTGGTCTGCATGTAGCAGGTGCTGTTTCATGCAGGGCATTCTGCAATGTATTATTATAATGTAATAATGCTGAGCGTGAACAGGAGAGAGAGAAGATCAGGGCTAAAGATTACTTTAGATGACATCAACTGATCTTCACTGTACTATTGAAGGAATAGAAGAATCCACACTTTAAACTTAATAGCTGTCTACAAATATCTCAAGGGCTGTCACACTGTAGAGGGATCAGCTTTATTCTCATTTGCACAAAGAAAAACTAGAAGCAATGGGATGAAACTGAATGGGAGAAGATACAGATTAAATATTAGAAAAAACTTTTTGACAATGAGGGTGATTAACAAGTGGAACAGGCTGCCACAAGAGGTGGGATTTCTTCTTCAATGGAAGTCTACAAACAGAGGTTGGACAGACATCTGTCTGAGATGGTTTAGTGAATCCTGCATTGAGCAGGAAGTTGGACACCATGACCCTGGAGGTCCCTTCCAACTCTAACATTTTATAATTCTATGATTGTTCATAAGCTACTGGGTATTGATGGTGTGTCACCCTGGCCTGGATGCCACAAAATGTAATAAAGCTGTGTCTGAGAGCAAGGGGGAGGTTCGCTAGTCAGGGGATCATTAGCATGCAGTACCTCCTGTCTCAGGCCAGTAGGGGGAGCAGGCTGCCCCTATAAAAGCTGGTGCTGGGGGCAGGGTTAGTGAGAACTGGATGACCTGTCTCAGTACTGAGACGTGTCCCGGAGCAGAGCAGGGACAGAAAGTTGTATTGCACCTAAGAGGAAGTGTGGCAGGAGGAGAGCCACAAGCCAGAGACAAGAGGCGAAGTGAGCCTGTCTTGGCAGATAAAGGACTTAATTTACCAGACTTTGGTGTCTGAGGCTGTGAGGATTCCACATCCCACAGCAGATAACCTGTCCGCAGGGGACTGTATATTCCTTGGCCTAAGAAGCCTGGAGGCTCTGCCACAACCGAAGGGACCAGCACAGCCGTACCAGGCCGGGAGCAGAAAGGAACCCACGTCGCAGGCCATACAGGCGAGAGTACACGGAAAGCTCGGAAACGTGGGCTGTTAACCTATAAGGAGGAGATAGCCAGAAGGAGCGCAGAAAGCACGGTAGGCTTACACCCTCACCCTGACCAGGGCCAATCTCCCAATTGCTCTCAGACATCCAGGTCCCCTCCTATATGGACACCCGGTCACAGACCACACTGTGACCTTAAGAACTCAATCTGTCCCCTCCTAGCCGGGACTGTTTATGGGTCAGTTTACCTGTTTTAGTAAAGACCCTGGACTGCAACCTGTTGTCTGTGTGCTCCTTCGCGCCTCCAGCACTACCGGTACTGGGACTCTCACCACCATCACTCCCACCATCCATTATACTGCCCTGGGGCTGCACTCTTCCCGTGGGGAGTCACACTACCCTAGCTGCACACCTCATCAGCCCCAGCGGTCTGCATGCAGCGGCGGTTCCTAATAACCGCAATCCACGGGTGGCGTAGTCGGACATAATCATCAACACATAACGGACTACCACTTGCCTGACCACCCTGAGCCACGGAACCGGGTTGCCACTACTACTCCCACCGTTTCCCTATTGCCCGAATCCGAGTGCCCCACGGCCCAGGGGGCGAGTCAGCTTTGGCGTAGTCGGCAGGATTGAGACCAACCCGCCACAAACGGGTATTGCGTGCCTGAAAAAGACTGTGCACCTACCTGAAAAGAGGTTTCCCGCCATCCGGAGCCATTTCCCGCCATTTCCAGCCGTCTCCCGCCATCTTCCGTCGGTTCCCGCCATCTTCAGCCGCTTTCCCGCCATCGGACGCCATCTTCAGGATGCCGCGCGGGAAGAAGAGGGGCGTGGATGTCCAAACGGCGCGAGACCCGAAGCTCCGCCCCACGCATCGACGCTGCGCAAGGTCCTGGAAGGGTGACAGAGCGACGCTGACGTCACCAGGACGCGACACAAGGTCCTCGTCCACAGCAGCACCAACGGAGCCGCGGCCTACAGAAGAGGATCGTCGGAAGGTAGGCCACGCTTAACTAGGGGGGAGGAAGATGTCGGACACAGAGGCGCCCACTACCACCAACGCGGCTGCAGCAGCGGTGATGCCATTTTCCCTGCCCTACATCCCTGGAGCGGCCTGGCTGCCCAAGTATTCGGGGGAGCCCCATGCCCTAACTGACTTTAAGGAAAGGCTGTACAGTTTGTTCCAGGCTTACCCCCTGACAGAGGAACAGAAGGTCAGCATATTAACAGGGCAGTTAACTGGCGCAGCCCAAAGGGAGGTAAAATCATGGCCCACTGAGGAGAAAAGGACCGTGAAGGGTATTCTGGCCCGGCTGCGGGGTACCTTTGACACACGTACCTCCGCTGAAATTAACATGAGGTTCTATGGATGTAAGCAGCGGGCACAGGACTGCATCAGAGACTATGCCCTAAATTTGCAGGAAGCCCTGAGGGCCATCCAACAAGCTGACCCAGGCAGCGTGCAGGATACGGATAAGCTCCTAACAGAACAATTCATAGAAGGTCTGCTGTCTAGCGCCCACAGGACCCAGCTGCGCCTCATGTTCTTTCAGAACCCTGATCTGACCTTTGCCCAATTCAAGGACAGGGCCATAAGGGTGCTCCGTGAATCCGCAACAAGTGGCGCTATAAACCCCCGGCGCCCTGCTCTCACCTACCACCAGGAGGCGGCGCCCTCCTCTCTGGACTCCGTGGGGGCTGATGCACAGGCCCTGAACCAAGCCCCATCGAAAGATCTGCACCACCAAGTCCAAGAGCTGACCAGGAGCGTCGCGGCGTTGACCAGGACCGTCCAGGCGTTGAAAGTGGACCCATCAAGGCCCATCGAGTTGGCTTCAAGTACGGAGCATGTCCCGTGGCGTCGACAGAGGAGGATCCCGTCGTTCCGAGGGAGGCCCACAGACCGCTACGCAGAGGATGGACAGCCCATTTGCCGCCGATGCAACCAGCCCGGACACATTTCCAGGTACTGTAATTTAAACGGGTCCAACCTGGGGCAGAGGGCCAACCCCCATTCATAAGATCACCAGGCCCTTATAATTGGCGTGATAAGTACGTTGGGGGTGCCCAGTTTTACCCGTGGTGCTGGACGGTATCCCCATGAGCACCTTGCTGGATACTGGGTCGCAAGTAACCACTATCCCTTATGTACTTTTTAAGCAGTATTGGACTGATGCTGATATCACACGGTATCCAGACAGTAACTTGAGCATCATCGCCAGTAATGGCTTGCCCGTGCCGCAGATGGGGTTCAAGGAGATGACCATTAAAATTGGTAAAGTTGAACTGCCGGCACAGGGAGTGATTATTGTGGACATTGACCGTCGTGAAAGTCACCCTAAAATAACTGTGGGTACTAACGTGATTGAAAATTGTCTTTCAGAGGTAATTGTAATTCTACAACAGGTGGCGGTGAATGCTAGTTCCAGTCAACAGAGAGTCCTCAACAAGGAGATAAAAGCCCTGATGAGAAGGCAGCAGGTAGAACTGTCTGGTGGTGAGATCGGTAGCGTAAGACTGAGTGACCCATTCCCCATTTCCATGCCTCCCAAAAGTGAAATGATGATCTGGTGTCGGACTGCAATCGGGTTGAGAGGTAGAGACTACCAAGCCATGGTAGAACCCGTGTACTCGGACAGCAGGCCCACCATTTTGACAGCTCGGGGGGTGGTTGATGTCCGCCATGGGAGGGTGCCCGTTCGCATTCTCAACATTGGGGAGAGAGAGGTACACTTACCCAGGTACGCTACACTTGCCAAACTGTTTGTTGTCAAACACAAAGCTATCAGGGCCGTGGAACCCTTGCCTCCATCTCCTCAGGCGGAGGGTAATGGATCCCAGAAACAAAAGGAGGTCTGGTGCCAGAAACTCCATGTGGGTGCTGACTCCACTCCCCTGCACCAAAAACAAGGAGTCTACCGGGTGGTACAGGAGTACGAGAGAGTCTTTAGTAAGCACCCGCTAGATTTCGGCAGAGTAAAAGTGATAGAACACCACATCCCCACAGGGAGCCACCCACCAATAAAAGAGAGACACAGGCCTGTACCCCCTGCACATTATCAGAACGCCAAGGGTATGCTAAGAGAAATGAAAGAAGCTGGGGTCATTAGAGATAGCTGTAGCCCCTGGGCAGCCCCACTGGTTCTGGTGAAAAAGAAGGACGGCACCATGAGAATGTGCGTGGACTATAGACAAATCAACCGTATCACCCACAAAGATGCATATCCGCTGCCTAGAATAGAGGAGTCTTTAGCCGCACTAAAATCAACTAACTTCTTTTCTATTCTGGACCTTACTAGCAGGTACTGGCAGGTTCCTGTGGCAGAGGCTGACAAGGAGAAGACCGCCTTCACCACCCCGATGGGACTGAGTGAGTTCAACTGTATGCCCTTCGGACTCTGCAACGCACCAGGGACCTTCCAGAGGCTGATGGAATGCTGTCTAGGGCACCGAAACTTCGAGACGGTCCTCCTTTACCTGGACGACGTGATCGTCTATTCAAAGACCTACGAGGACCATCTAAAGCACCTGGCCGAGGTGTTCGAAGCCCTGGCAGGCTACGGACTGAAGGTGAAACCATCGAAGTGTCACCTGCTGAAACCAAAGGTCCAGTACCTAGGGCACGTGGTAAGTGCGGAAGGAGTAGCCAAGCCCCTCGAACATCAAAGAGGTGAGACAGTTCCTCGGGTTGGTAGGCTACTACCGAAGGTTCATCCCTGGGTTCACTAAGATGGCAGCTCCTATGCAGGACCTCCTGATTGGACAGTCTAAGTTCCGAAGTCAAAAGCCACCCTTCAAGTGGGATAAACCGGAAGAGGAGTCCTTCCGCCAGTTGAAGATGGCCCTCACGGGGGATGAGATTCTGGCCTATCCTGACTATGGCCAGCCTTTTATTCTCCACACAGACGCCAGTAATGTGGGACTGGGAGCCGTACTGTTCCAAAACCAACAGGGCAGAGAAAGGGTGATCGCGTACGCCAGCCGGAAGCTGAGACCCACCGAGAGGAACCCGGAGAATTACAGCTCCTTCAAGCTAGAATTCTTGGCGGTGGTGTGGGCCGTGACGGAACGCTTCAAGCATTACCTGGCCTCCGCAAAGTTCACCGTGTACACGGACAACAACATGTTGACACACCTGGACAATGCGAGACTGGGTGCCCCGGAACAGCGGTGGATGGCCCATCTCTCCAACTATGACTTCGTGATCAAGTACCGGGCAGGCAAAACCAATGCCAACGCTGACACCCTATCGAGAATGCCTCACTTACCTGAAGGTGACGAAGACCCAGAAGAGCTGGAGGAGGTGGAACTCCCCGCGTTTCACCGGTATGGAGCCGCTCAATACTCCCACCGCGTGAAGGAGAACGATCTAACAACCGTGATGATCAATCCCCTACCTCACCACAGCTGGGCCAAGTCCCAAGATAGTGACCCTGCCATCCGCCTAGTGAAAGATCTGCTGACCCAGGAAGATGCCCGCATGGATCTGGATGCTCCAGAGGAAGCCAAGCAGCTATGGAAAGAGAAGAGCAAGCTGTTCCTCTACGAAGGCAAGCTGTGCAGAAGGATTGTCAACCACCGGACGCACGAGCTGACCTGGCAAGTCGTGGTTCCAAGGCGGGATGCAGCTATGGTCCTGGGGGCTTACCATGACAGAGCGGGGCACTTCGGTTGGAAGAAACTGGAGTTCCTGCTAAGAGGACGGTTCTTTTGGGTCGGCATGAGAGGGGCTGTAGAGAAGTGGTGCAGAGACTGTGGCCCTTGTCACCTAAGGAGGAAGGACCGTGCCAGCCAGAAGACACCCTTGAGGCCCATCGTCACCACGCAGCCTCTTGAGCTGGTAGCTCTGGACCACGTCAAATTGGCTCCAAGCCGGTCAGGATACATCTACGCCCTAACAATCGTGGACCACTATTCCCGTTTTCTAGTGGTGGTCCCGGTGAAAGATTTGACAGCCCAAACGGCGGCCAGAGCCTTCCAGCAATACTTCTGCCGTCCACACGGGTATCCGGAACAGGTCCTGCTGGACCAGGGTCCAGCGTTCGAGGCTGAAATCTTCCAAGAATTCTGCAACCTCTATGGCTGTAAGAAGTTTCGGACAACGCCTTACCACCCATAAACCAACGGGATGTGTGAGAAAATGAACAACATAGTCATTGATCTCCTGAAGACGTTGCCCCTGGAGGAACGCAGCCTGTGGCCAGAAAAACTGCCGGATCTGATAGACTTATACAATCACATCCCGGTGAACGCTACAAACTGCACCCAGGCTTACCTGATGCGAGCCAGACCAGGTAAGCTGCCCGTAGTCCTGGAGATGGGAATCCTAACACCTGAGGACACCTCCCCGGATGCGGACTGGGATACGGAAAGGCAACTGCAGTACAAGAAGGTACAGGAGAGTGTGGAGAAGAGCCGGGCCCAGGTGAGAGAGAGGCAAGAGAAACTCTTCAACCAACACGCCCCTGCTGGTCCCCTAGAACCTGGTGAGCAGGTCCTGAAGCGAAAGAGAAGGCTTCACAAGTTGGACGACCAGTGGGAAAGGGAGCCCTACACCGTACTGCAGTCTGATCACGACAACCCGAAGGTGTGCATGATCACCAAGGACGGAGGAGAAACCACTAGTACCGTCTCCAGAGACCACCTAAAAAGGTGCCCCGAGCAACTCCGTAGTGCAGAAGAGGATCAAAGTGACCTTGAACCCGCAGAGGACAAGGAAGAAATGATCAGCACCGTTCTCGGAGAGTTTCCTCAGTCCTGGACTCGGATAAACGATGCCATAGTGGTACCCGTCTTGCATTTCCTGCAACCGACTGCGCAACAACCTGCACCAGGGCCGGAAGGTGAAGAGGAGCAAGCAGTTCCAGAGGCAGAAGAGCCTGTATCAGCAGCCCAGGAAAGTCAACCCTCTGCTGACAGTGAGCCTGCCATGCCTGCGGTAAGCCAAAGAACCCGCAGACAGCTGCCTGCCCTACCTGTACACCCAGCTGGTAGCTGTACCCCTAACGCTAGTGGGGAAAGCCAAGTCGGTCCACCACCAGACAGTGGGTTAAGGAGATCAACCAGGAGCACAAAGGGGCAGATACCCGCTCGCTGGAAAATATAGAGCGCGCTAAAATTGTAAATAACCCTGTTGCCAAATGTTGAAATGTTTCCCAAGTTACATGCATGTTTGGTAATTCTGTGTTTCAGTTTCTTGCAGTTACCATAAGGACTCAAAGGTTATGGACTGCGTTCGGAGCCTAACCAAGGAATGAACTAAGACTGTAAAGGACTTGGGGTAGGACAGACCCCCACCTGGTTAAGGCTCCCGTTCTGTTGGTGATATGGACACCCGGTCACAGACCACACTGTGACCTTAAGAACTCAATCTGTGCGTCGTCTGTCTGTTAATGTTTTATGGTTATGCATATTGTCTTTGTTTATTGTTGAGTCCCGGAGTACTAAATTTTACTAGGGGGGAATGTGTCACCCTGGCCTGGATGCCACAAAATGCAATAAAGCTGTGTCTGAGAGCAAGGGGGAGGTTCTCTAGTCAGGGGAACATTAGCATGCAGTACCTCCTGTCTCAGGCCAGTAGGGGGAGCAGGCTGCCCCTATAAAAGCTGGTGCTGGGGGCAGGGTTAGTGAGAACTGGATGACCTGTCTCAGTACTGAGACGTGTCCCGGAGCAGAGCAGGGACAGAAAGTTGTATTGCACCTAAGAGGAAGTGTGGCAGGAGGAGAGCCACAAGCCAGAGACAAGAGGCGAAGTGAGCCTGTCTTGGCAGATAAAGGACTTAATTTACCAGACTTTGGTGCCTGAGGCTGGGAGGATTCCACATCCCACAGCAGATAACCAGTCCGCAGGGGACTGTATATTCCTTGGCCTAAGAAGCCTGGAGGCTCTGCCACAACAGAAGGGACCAGCACAGCCGTACCAGGCCGGGAGCAGAAAGGAACCCACGTCGCAGGCCATACAGGCGAGAGTACACGGAAAGCTCGGAAACATGGGCTGTTACCCTATAAGGAGGCGATAGCCAGAAGGAGCGCAGAAAGCACGGTAGGCTTACACCCTCACCCTGACCAGGGCCAATCTCCCAATTGCTCTCAGACATCCAGGTCCCCTCCTAGCCGGGACTGTTTATGGGTCAGTTTACCTGTTTTAGTAAAGACCCTGGACTGCAACCTGTTGTCTGTGTGCTCCTTCGCGCCTCCAGCACTACCGGTACTGGGACTCTCACCACCATTACTCCCACCATCCATTATACTGCCCTGGGGCCGCACTCTTCCCGTGGGGAGTCACACTACCCTAGCTGCACACCTCATCAGCCCCAGCGGTCTGCATGCAGCGGCGGTTCCTAATAACCGCAATCCACGGGTGGCGTAGTCGGACATAATCATCAGCGCATAACAGACTACCACTGGCCTGACCACCCTGAGCCACGGAACCGGGTTGCCACTACTACTCCCACCGTTTCCCTATTGCCCGAATCCGAGTGCCCCACGGCCCAGGGGGCGAGTCAATGGCACATAGGTTTCTGTATGTGGGATAAATGAGGGTGTCCTGGGCATGGAGAAAGTTAATAACAGAGAAGGAAAGAAGGTTGTGGTCAGAGAGCGAGAGAGGGGAGTTAGTAAAGTTGTACACTGAGTACAGCTAGGAGAAGACTCGGTCCAGAGCAGTGTCGGACTGGGGTGTCTGGGGCCCACAGGAGGAATTGATCCTCGGGGCCCACCCTACAGCTGTAACTAAATACCCGATAGCCGATATCCCCATTATAGTGGAGCGTCTGCTGTAAATCACAGGCGGCTCCTGCACATCTACTGTGCACATGCTATAACTAGGATGTACAATTACGGTAGTTTGCAGTAAAGGGGTTCTTTGGTTAAAAAAGTTATCACCAATCCAAGGGCTCCACAGGATAGGTGATAACTTACTGATCGTTTGGGTCTAAACATTGGAAACCACACCGATCGGAAGAATGGGGAAGTTTTATCCCTATCAGGACACTTATCCCCATTTTAAAATACAGCGGCAGGTGGGACGTCTGACCGCAGCTCCATTCATTCTCTTTGGGGTTTCCAGTAAAAAAACAAGAACAGCCACAGAGGGAATGAATGGATCAATGGTCAAGTCGCACATGAGCTCCAGTCTGATGGGGATAAAAGCTCCACATTCTACCAATCGGTGCGGGTCCCAGCAGTCAGACCCCCACTAATCAATAACGTATCACTTATCCTGTGGAGAGGTGATTACTTGTTTTCCCCGGTGAACCCCTGTAAGTGTATCTTGTTCCAAGTATTTAATCACTAATGGAAATAAATAAAGAATCTTCTCCTAATTAATATCAGAGAGAACAAATGACCACCATACACAACACAATCCACTGTACCAACACAAATAGTACCACATACAAGGGAGAAATACTGCCACACCATGACTGGACTACATATTACCACCACATAGTAACCAAATAATACTACATACAAGGGATAAATACCACCACACCATGACCAGACCACATATTGCCACCACATAGTGACCGAATAATACCACATACAAGGGAGAAATATCATCACACCTTGACCAGACCAGATATTACCACTCCATAGTGACCAAATAATACTTACATACAGGGTAGAAATACCACCACACCATGACCAGACCAGATATTAACAGCATATAGAGTCCAAGTAATTCCCCATAATTTCTCTCCCCCACCTCCATAATTGCTCCCTCTCATCCCCATCATTGCTCTCCCCCACCTTCTCAAACATTGTCATATCTCCCCCATCTTCTCCATCATTGTCATATCTCCCCCAAATCCTCCATCATTGTCATATTTCCTCCATCATTGCCATATCTTCCCCCACCACCTCCATCATTGCCATATCTCCCCCCACCTGCTCCGTCATCATTGCTATATCTCCCCCCACCTGCTCTGTCATCATTGCCATATCTCCCCCCACCTGTTCCATCATCATTGCCATATCTCCCCCCACCTGCTCCATCATCTTTGCTATATTTCCCCCCACCTGCTCCGCCATCATTGCCATATCTTCCCCCACCTACTCCATCATCATTGCCATATCTCCCCCAACCTGCTTCATCATCATGCCATGCATATCTCCCCCTACCTCCTCCATCACCATGCCATGCATATCTCCCTCCCACCTCCCCCATTGCCATGCCATAAATCCCCCACCGGAGAATTCTCTGCTGTCCCGGTGCCCCAGTCCGACCCTGGTCCAAAGTATTCCCATCTTAATGTGTAGTAGAGTTAGTAAACTGAAAGGCCGTAGGAGGAGGTTAGAGAAAGATGATGAGTGGCAGATGTGAAGAGTGGATCATCAATGGGGATGATATAGTCACTCATGATGAGAGTGGGAATGTCACATGATAGAAATTGTGGAAGCCAGGTGGCAATGTGATTGAGGAATTAGTTGGCTTTGCCAGGAAGGCGATACGCAATCACCACTCAAAGGGAGAAGGGTTTGAAGAGTCTGACGGTGTGAACTTCAAAGGAAAAAATTATAAGGGTACCGAAGGGATAACCTGGAAGGCACACATTGTGATGAAAGGAGCAGACCAACACCTCCACCTTGTCTGCTGTCAGTTCTGGGGGTATGTGAAAATTGTAGTCCAAACGAGAGAGCAGCAGCGGTGGTGTCCGACTGCGCTGGATCCAGGTTTAGTAAGTCAGTGAGAGCCAGAAGGTTAAGGGAATTAGAAATGAAGAAGTCGTGGATGTCGGGGAGTTTGTTGTACACTCATCTGGCATTCCAGAGGGCACAATTAAAAGAGAAAACAGAAAGTGAGCACTGAATCTTAATAAGATTAGCATGGTTTCTATAGGCAGCAGGAAGAGCATTATAAACACTAGTGGAAGGAGGGCTGTGGTTAGGGGAGATGTCGCCAGCAACTAGCAGGAGGAGAAAGTCAGGAATCAGATGACCATAAGGGTAATTGCATCCTGCACAAGCGCTAACCCTGAGGTAGATCTGAATATATACGAAATATCTGCTAGGATCTAGCACCACTTAAACTCATTAAATAATCAAACAATTAACAAGAGACAAGAGCAGGCATTACTACTATTCAAGACAAACAAATACCCATACTGGACATAAAAGAAAACTTTGATCATTTACAACAGGCACAAGAACAATTAGTATATACCAAACATTAAATCTGGCAATATCAGGCTATGTGCCCACATAGCGATCTTGTAGCATTTTTGCAGCGTTTTTACGGCTTCGAAAACACCGCGAAAACGCTTGTAAAACCATCTGCCATGCAAAGCAATGTGAATTCGGATGTGCTGTGTATATGATGCACTAATTAGCACGCCGAATTCGCATTGCATTGCAAAACGCAGCATGACCATTTCTACCACGATTACGCCGCAAATTCACAGCCATTGAGGAACAGTGAAACGCAGCAAACCCGCAGGTATATGTGGAATTGCTGAGTTTCAATTAAATTCAATGGCTGCGAATTTGCAGCATAATCGCGGGGCGTGTGGTACCCAGGATGAAGAGGAGACTACAACTCCTCTTCATCCCGGCTACCACGTGGTGAAAAAAAGAAATAAAAAAGTTAAAAATAAAAAAAAACTGTATACTCATCTCTCCGGTCTCCTCCTGACCGTGTCCTCTCTCCTCGGCATCCCACGGTGTACTTGCAGGGCCTGCGGTGACGTCATTTGATCACCTGTTGGTCACGCGACAGCTGACATCAGCGGTCAGGTGATGGTCGCGTGACCATCAGCTGACTAAATGATGTCACCGCAGGTCCTGCAAGTACACCGCGGGACACCGAGGAGAGAGGGAGAGGACGCGGCCGGAAGGAGACCAGAGAGGTGAGTATACAGGTTTTTTTTTATTTTTTACTTTTTAATTATCTTTTTTTACTATAGATGCAGCATTTAAAGCTTCTAAGTTGGTCACACAATGTAAATCCATGCCAGTTGCATGATGCTCAAAATCGCTTGGAAAAATGCTTGAAAAAACGCATGCGAAAACGCTGAAAAAACGCTTATCCCTGACAAAAAAACGCATGTAAATCAGCATGCGTTTTTTTCTGCCAGAGAGAGGCAAAAACGCTCTGCATCAAATCTGCATCTTGGGTACTAACCCTCAAGGTAGATGTTCACACTTTACAGATTTTACACATGCAGATCAGTGAGTATATGACTCGCCCCCTGGGCCGCGTGGGGAACCCGGAACCGGGCCTCTGGTGGGATGCTAGGGGTGGTAGTCTCAGTGTGGCGGCGACCCGGTCCGTGGCTTAGGGTGGTCAAACCAGTGGCAGGCTTATTAGTACGATAATTGTCCGACTACGCCACCCGTGGATTGCGGCCAGTGGGGACCGCCGCTGCAGGGCAGACCGCTGAGGCTTGTATTATGTGTGCAGCTTAGAATGGGATGACTCCCCACGGGAGGAGTATAGCCTCAGGGCAGTTAGTGTGGATGATGGTAGTGATGGTGCACGAGCGTCCCAGCACTGGTAGTGCTGGTGCAGCAAAGAAGCACAGAGACGTGTAGTGTAGTTCAGGGTCTTTACTGGTGTTATAAAGCAGACCCTCCCGGGAGTACTGGTTAGCAGTAGAGGCCTGGTCAGTCTGTGAGCAAGCAGGATCTCCCCTGGCCAGGCGAAGTTGTAGGCCTCCCCGTCTATCTGCACTCTTTCCTGGCTACCTTGCTGTAAGCGGTTACAAGTAGCCCACGTCCCTGAGTATACCGTGTGGTGCTCACCCGTATGGCTGGTGACTTGGGGCCTTCTGTTAGCCTCCGCTCCTGGATGGCGGCGCTGGTCCCTTCCTTGTGACTGAGCCTCCGGGCTTCTATGGCCAGAGGACCTGGAATACCCTGCCGGCTGGTTTCTGCTGCTGGGTGTATATCAGTCCCCACAGCCTCGGACTCCAGTGTCCGGTTGTAGTGTCCTCAGCCAGGGCGAGCTCTGCTCAGCTCCAGCCCCTGGTCTTCAGCTACTGTTCCTACAGAGCTCCTGATGTATCTTTCCCTCTCCAGGCTCTGACTCTCTTAATCCCGCCCCAGACCCAGTTTATAAGGGCAGATTCCTCCCCTCCCAGGTCTCAGCGGGCAGTGTTGCATGCTTAGGTCTCCTGACCAGAGAAACCTCCCACTTGCTCTCAGACATAATATTTCTATTACTATGGCAACCAGACCCCTGGGGTGCCACATATACACCAAAAATGAAATCTGTCAATATCAGGGGAGATGTTCACACTTGACAGATGTTACACATGCAGATCAGTGAGTATATATACCTGTGTGAAGAGAAGAGAGAGGAGTATTAGGTCATGCCATGTTAAACTGCAGTGCTGTTTGAAAATATTGCACTTAGAAAGATATTTCCTCCCTGCACCAGGACATTCGACCTTGCTTGTCACCTTCAATACCAGAGCTCGAAAGTAAGATTGAAACAAATATGAAAAGATGCACCACATTGGACCTACATCTCACCTCTCTTGAGGAGTATTACAAGTCACATAGAGGTATGCGATCTCAAATGAGACCAAATTTATTTAGTATCAATATTGATTTTTTTTAACAAGATACAGTACAGACCAAAAGTTTGGACACACCTTCTCATTTAAAGATTTTTCTGTATTTTCCTGACTATGAAAATTGTACATTCACACTGAAGGCATCAAAACTATGAATTAACACATGTGGAATTATATACTTAACAAAAAAGTGTGAAACAACTGAAAATATGTCTTATATTCTAGGTTCTTCAAAGTAGCCACCTTTTGCTTTGATGACTGCTTTGCACACTCTTGGCATTCTCTTGATGAGCTTCAAGAGGTAGTTACCGGAAATGGTCTTCCAACAATCTTGAAGGAGTTCCCAGAGATGCTTAGCACTTGTTGGCCCTTTTGCCTTCACTCTGCGGTCCAGCTCACCCCAAACCATCTCGATTGTGTTCAGCTCTGGTGACTGTGGAGGCCAGGTCATCTGGCGTAGCACCCCATCACTCTCCTTCTTGGTCAAATAGCCCTTACACAGTCTGGAGGTGTGTTTGGGGTCATTGTCCTGTTGAAAAATAAATGATGGTCCAGCTAAACGCAAACCGGATGGAATAGCATGCCGCTGCAGGATGCTGTGGTAGCCATGCTGGTTCAGTATGCCTTCAATTTTGAATAAATCCCCAACAGTGTCACCAGCAAAGCACCCCCACACCATCACACCTCTTCCTCCATGCTTCACAGTGGGAACCAGGCATAAAGAGTCCATCCGTTCACCTTTTCTGCGTTGCTCAAAGATACGTTGGTTGGAACCAAAGATCTCAAATTTGGACTCATCAGACCAAAGCACAGATTTCCACTAGTCTAATGTCCATTCCTTGTGTTCTTTAGCCCAAACAAGTCACTTCTGCTTGTTGCCTGTCCTTAGCAGTGGTTTCCTAGCAGCTATTTTACCATGAAGGCCTGCTGCACAAAGTGTCCTCTTAACAGTTGTTGTAGAGATGTGTCTGCTGCTAGAACTCTGTGTGGCATTGACCTGGTCTCTAATCTGAGCTGCTGTTAACCTGCGATTTCTGAGGCTGGTGACTCGGATAAACTTATCCTCAGAAGCAGAGGTGACTCTTGGTCTTCCTTTCCAGGGGCGGTCCTCATGTGAGCCAGTTTCTTTGTAGCGCTTGATGGTTTTTGCAACTGCACTTGCGGACACTTTCAAAGTTTTCCCAATTTTTCGCACTGACTGACCTTCATTTCTTAAAGTAATGATGGCCACTCGTTTTTCTTTACTTAGCTGCTTTTTTCTTGCCATAATACAAATTCTAACAGTCTATTCAGTAGGACTATCAGCTGTGTATCCACCTGACTTCTGCACAACACAACTGATATTCCCAACCCCATTTATAAGGCAAGAAATCCCAGATATTAAACCTGACAGGGCACACCTGTGAAGGGAAAACCATTTCCGGTGACTACCTCTTGAAGCTCATCAAGAGAATGCCAAGAGTGTGCAAAGCAGTCATCAAAGCAAAAGGTGGCAACTTTGAAGAACCTAGAATATAAGACATATTTTCAGTTGTTTCACACTTTTTTGTTAAGTATATAATTCCACATGTGTTAATTCATAGTTTTGATGCCTTCAGTGTGAATGTACAATTTTCATAGTCATGATAATACAGAAAAATCTTTAAATGAGAAGGTGTGTCCAAACTTTTGGTCTGTACCGTATATACAAATCTATGACAAATATGCAATGGACATTATATTGTTGAACATTTAATTCCTCCAGAAGGAGTTTGTTACACTTCAGATCTCCTCAAGTAACACAGAGTCTATTTTTAAGGGGCATTTCACCACTGATGACGTTGGACAGTCTTAGACAAACTTTAATCTTCTTAAATTCAGAGGTGATCTTGAAAAAAAATCCAAATGTAACAAGTGGTTGAGAGATTTACGTACATTATTGTGAGATTGGCAAAATGTATCATTGTCGGAACAATGGTAATTTCCTATAAGACTCTGTTTCCAGAACGAGAGGATACCGAGAAGGGGAATAGAAGGAACACCCCTTTTATAGAATGATCTGGTACCAGAGAATACCAGATAGACAACGCCTCATGAAATGTTTCCCAAAAACCTAATGTTACATTCTCCTTTTTACAGAACCTTACAATATGGACACCTTTATACCCGAAGAAAAGGAACTCAACAACGCAAACAATGAAGGAGGCAGAAATTACATGACCATAAGGGCGAAGGCACCCTGAGCACAGCAACAAAGCAAAAAGTGAAAGATACCCTAGTAGTAAATATCCTTTCTACTGTTTTATCTACCTCTCAATTGTATCTACAAAATAATAAGCCTATACTTTCACCAATGCACAAAAACTGGTTGATTTTGATTGAATCTTGATCTGTATAAATTCTTTTGGCGGACTAAATTGAAAACATAAAGTATTTAGATGAATTACATTTTTTACAATGTATAGTGCAACTAGTTGGCATACTTATAATGAATTTTGTAGATCTCTCACATAAGAGTGACCTCAATCCTCCTACCTCACTGTCACCCATAGATACAGTCATCATGGCAGTAAGGATAGATAGAAATCCTTAAAGGAGCAAGAAAAAAAACTTCTGCTATGTCATCTGAATATGACTAAGGATGAGCTTGAGGCTATGAGGCAACTTGTCCATGACAACAATGATTTCACCATCAAACCCACTGACAAGGGAGGGGCGGTCATGGTCATGGACACAGCTGCCTACATAGCTAAGGTAATGAGACAACTGAGTGACACTAAGTACAATCACTAGTTTGATGTTAGAAAGAAACTAATGAGTATTTTGGATGGCGCTAAGGACAGATATCTAACTCATAAACCTGTATAGTTTTTTACAAATCACAAATTCAGTAACACAAGTAATCTATATTATCTCCAAGATTCAGAAAATACGAGACATCTGCCCCCTTACTTCTGGCATAGGTTTAATTCTCTCTGATATTGCCATTTACCTTGACAAGTTGTTACATGAAAATGCTGTAGATGTACTGTACCTTCTTTCATTTGTGAAACCTCTGATTTTTTTTTATTATAATAAGAGATCTTAAGATATTCGGGTGTAATTTTATAATTATTTGATGTAGATACCCATCAACTTACCATTAGAGTGGTATGGCTGCCATTAGTGAGGCTCTTGATCAAAGCAAATACTCTGTTGAAATTAAGGCGTATTTGTTAGCACTACTTGAAGAGATCCTTCATTTTCAGGGATGAATACTATACTCAGTTCATAGGTACAGCCATGTGGCACCAACATATGCCAATATTATCAAGGCAGCGTTGGACGGAAAGTTAATCTACAATGTACAGTATATGTGTGGCGCCCCTGAGGGTTCGACCGCCACATGGATGTTGCACTTCTGTAATGGAGTGTAGTGTTCCTCCTCTGAGGTAAGAACAGTGTGATGGTCAGGACCCAACGTCCACATCCAACACCACACTTCTCCACCAGAGGGGGCTAGAATGCACTAGGTGCTGCCCCTCCTGGTACTCGGGAGACTGGGGAACCAAGAAATAGGGGAACCATTTAGTGGGTTAGGGTGGAAGACTCACATTTTAGTGACACTGTAAATTTCATATTTAATAAAAAGCCATTTTTGGTTCTGGGTCTTTGACTGTCTCTTGTACTGTGATCTCCCTCCCTGAGCGTGGATCCTGTGTGGGCCTGCAGAGGACGGGGACACGGCCCTCGGACCTTAGCCTTGGGTCGAGGGGCAGGCTGCAGATAATGAACGTCTCAGCCCGGTCAAGGACCATGACCAAGAAGGCCCGGAGCTTTAGAGTGTAGCTCCACAGCAAATGGATCCCGGGGAGGATGCAGATGGAGCGGTGTACGCCACCTGTCCTCGCCAACCTGATATATTCAGAGGGAGTCCGGCTGCAAGAGGGTTACCGGCCCCCGACACCCGACCTTGCTACTCCATGTCCTGGTCAGGGAAGCCCGGTAGGCCCTGAGGATCCCACCGGGTAATGGAAGGAGCGGAGCTGCCACCCGTGCCCTTTTTCTGAAAGGAGTTTAGAGGGAGACCCAGCCTATTTACACACACAGACAGGAAAGGACTCGGTCTGTAGTTTAGGAACACTCTGTTGCGGGGTCCTGATTGAACGCTGGACTTACTCGGAGGTTGTCGGACCCCCGTTCCTGGTGACCGCAGAACTCCGCGAGGAGCAGGGAGTCGCCTTCCTACTGCCATCTCTTATGTGAGTAAAGCCTTGGAAGTTCATCCCTATGGCCTCCGGACTCTTTATTCTGCGCTACACTGCACTATGCAGAGACTTCCTTTACTACTACTCTCCCCTCCATCCTGTCTCTCTGCCCTGAGGCCTTGCTCCGCCTGTGGGGAGTAGTAACAATGATGGCCGCCATACCACCATGCCTCAGTGGTCTGCAGCGGCGCTGGTGGCCTTCACCAGGTGCCACAGGTGGCGTAGTCTAAATCAGCCACTCAACCCGGATAAGCCCGTACCATCCTTTTAATTGTGACGGCCTTGGGCACGGAGCGGGTCCAGGCCACGGCTGCAACCCATCTCTCCAACTTAGGACCCGACTCCGAGTCCCCATCTCCCAGGGTAAAAAGGGGCTTTCGAATAGAGGCATCACAAACTTGGCGTAGTCGGCAGGATTCCGTGCCCGCAGCAAAGGAAGGAATTACCCATTGCTACCGGGTACTGTGTGCCTTACACCTTGGACTTTGGTTTTCACTTAAAATGGCGCCCGCCCAAGAAGAACAGGCGCCATAGTGCTGTAGAAAGATGGCCTTCTAACACCTCCCATCGTGGGCTAGGCTCCCGTATGGCGCCAAAAGTGCGAACCGCCCCTTCCATCAGAGACTGTCCACGGGGTAATGCCTGTCAAACCGGATGGGCTGAACGAAGGCGGACCTGTCAGCATGCTGCCCAGGAACCGCCCCGAAAGAGGAGGAAGGAGAAAAGCAACAAGGTGTGGCCATTGCAGTTGGAGGTTGGCAATCTTCGGGAGCAGACATGGACACTTCTGGAGCGCAACCTACCGAGCCTCCTGAACCCGGTTCTGGTCCTTCACCCGGCAGGGAGCTAGGCGGCAAAATTCTAACAGCAGGAGATTTGGAGTTTCTCCACCAGGAAGCCCCGGGTCTTATGCGGAGACAGAAAGAGGCCCAGGAGGCGGCAACGGCTGCGTGGCGGGAAGAAATGTTGCTGCGCTTCCGGGCCCGCCGCCAAGGAGCTGAATCTCAGGGAGACACAGTGATAGAGGTCGTGAGCAGCCCAGCGGTGGGTGAGTGTACTGCCCCTGCCCTGGCTGCTGAGCCTACAGTACTCATACTGGACCTCATGGCCGAGTATCTCCTGCCCGGCGCGGTCACCTGGGAGCAGGTCTTTGCTCCGGAGCTGCAAGCGGCAGCTATAGGTGGGGACCTGCGATGCCGCCCTACTCCCGAATCCGAAGTACCTGAAGCTGCAGAGGTGTCCACTGGCCCCAACCCGGACTGGTCCACGCTTGTGGAGGACCCGCAGCAGCCTCTAATGACACCGCTACCCGCACCGACAGTCACCTGGCCGGAGGCTGAGGAGTGGGCCTGGGACTACCGGGGGGGGGGACCTGATGGGCTTCCCCCGGGAGACCGGGCTGAAGCGCAGAGGAGGAGTGAGCGGTGCCGTGAACAGATCCTCCAACTCGCTCGGGAGCAACGCCAGAGGGAGGTTCGCTGCGAGTGCCTCGAGGTGAGGGCCAAAGCTGCCAAGTCCCGGGTCCGACAGGAGGAGGCAACCCGTCCCAGTCCCCGTGTGGAAGGACAAGTCGTCCGCTTCCACCATGAGGCGGGTGGTGGTTCATCAGGAGTCCCCAGCACGAGGACGACGTATTTGTCAGCCGGCGGGACGTCGAGCAGCGTTTGAAGAAGGGACACCCTGGCCGGAACCTCTTCCCGGGCGATGTAGTGACTTACTTTCGGCACCATGGGGTGCGGGGGTGGTACGCCCTGGATGTTCACAAAGTGTCCGGGAGCAACGCCCCCTCGCGCTCAGCCTCAGGGGACCGGTCAGCCTCCGTCAGGAGGGACGAGCCTATTCCCAGGAGGGAACCCGAGATCTAAGCAGCCCCGGCGGTTATAACCTGTTAAAAAAGTTAAAATGTTGACATTTATGTTTTCAGTTTTCTATCCCCGGTTTCTGGAGACATTGGTCCCTGCGGACTAGCAGCAGACAGACTCCCTTACTGTATATAGTTTGCATCTCTTTAGGTGCTCCATATTGGTTTTATATAAAGCCGCGTATATAATTCTACCTTAGACCTCAGAAGAAAAACCTGTCAGGGTGGCTCTCTTGGAGGTTCAACTCGGGATCTACATGCCCTGCAGCCACCCCAGGGCCCACGTTGAGGGTTTGGGACAGGTCCCTCGCACTTCTGAACTGACTCTTAGTCCTTGCACTTTAACTCGTCTGTCTGCACATGAATGTCTCTGGAAAATGCTAGCACTTTTATAATTTTATAATTTTATACTTTTGTACTTTTATAATGCTATGTCATGTTTGCAACGTTTAAGAAAAAGTGCCTCCTATAAAGGGAAGATAGTTTGTTGTTAATATAAAAAGAAAACTTTCCTAGGTGTTACTCTTTTGCAGCCCGCGGACGTGCTGTGTTTTACCACGGGGGAATGTGGCGCCCCTGAAGGTTCGACCGCCACAGGGATGCTGCACTTCTGTTATGGAGTGTAGTGTTCCTCCTCTGAGGTAAGAACAGTGTGATGGTCAGGACCCAACCTCCACATCCAACACCACACTTCTACCCCAGAGGGGGCTAGAATGCACTAGGTGCTGCCCCTCCTGGTACTCGGGAGACTGGGGAACCAAGAGATAGGGGAACCATTTAGTGGGTGAGGGTGGAGGACTCACATTTTAGTGACACTGTAAATTTCATATTTAATAAAAAGCCATTTTTGGTTCTGGGTCTTTGACTGTCTTTTGTACTGTGATCTCCCTCCCTGAGCGTGGATCCTGTGTGGGCCTGCAGAGGACGGAGACACGGCCCTCGTACCTTAGCCTTGGGTCGAGGGGCAGGCTGCAGATAATGAACGTCTCAGCCCGGTCAAGGACCATGACCAAGAAGGCCCAGAGCTTTAGAGTGTAGCTCCACAGCAAATGGATCCCGGGGAGGATGCAGACGGAGCGGTGTACGCCACCTGTCCTCGCCAACCTGATATATTCAGAGGGAGTCCAGCTGCAAGAGGGTTACCGGCCCCCGACACCCGACCTTGCTACTCCATGTCCTGGTCGGGGAAGCCCGGTAGGCCCTGAGGATCCCACCGGGTAACGGAAGGAGCGGAGCTGCCACCCGTGCCCTTTTTCTGAGAGGAGTTCAGAGGGAGACCCAGCCTATTTACACACACAGACAGGAAAGGACTTGGTCTGTAGTTTAGGAACACTCTGGTGCGGGGTCCTGATTGAACGCTGGACTTACTCGGAGGTTGTCGGACCCCCGTTCCTGGTGACCGCAGAACTCCACGAGGAGCAGGGAGTTTCCTTCCTACTGCCATCTCTTTGTGAGTAAAGCCTTGGAAGTTCACCCCTATGGCCTCCGGACTCTTTATTCTGCGCTACACTGCACTATGCAGAGACTTCCTTTACTACTACTCTCCCCTCCATCCTGTCTCTCTGCCCTGAGGCCTTGCTCCGCCTGTGGGGAGTAGTAACAATGATGGCCGCCATACCACCATGCCTCAGCGGTCTGCAGCGGCGCTGGTGGCCTTCACCAGGAGCCACAGGTGGTGTAGTCGAAATCAGCCACTCAACCCGGATAAGCCCGTACCATCCTTTTAATTGTGACGGCCCTGGGCACGGAGCGGGTCCAGGCCACGGCTGCACCCCATCTCTCCAACTTAGGACCCGACTCCGAGTCCCCATCTCCCAGGGTAAAAAGGGGCTTTCGAGTAGAGGTGTCACATATGTCCACCTTGGCATTGTGGTGTTGGCTCTTTATAGATGATATTGTTTGAAACTGAAACAGAACATTTGAGTAATTTGTTTCTTTTCTGATGTTTCTGAATGAACTTAACCCTGAGGTCAAATTCACGTTGGTGTTTTCTACTGGATCCATCACTTTTCTTCACATGACTGTATCTCTTTATAATAAAGGGTTACAGTTAGATCTTCCTATGAAACCAATGGACCATAATAAACTGTTTACCTAAAACAGTTGTCACCCTAGACAGGTGGTGAAATGTCTCCCCTGTATCCAACTACTTATGGTTTGGAGGATTATTGACAGGGACTCTGGGGCTAGCAATAAATTGGACACAATGTGCTACAAGTTCCAACAGAGAGGTCACCCTGCTGGTCTACTGGCTTTTTTTCAGCATAAGTAAAGGGTTCTCTTTTTGAACAGGAATTACTTAAGCTATGTTCACATGTCCAGTAATCATCTGTCAGACACAACTTTTTTGTCCAGCTAAAAAACTGATTTCAACTAGATCCATTATTTTAACTAGAAGTCTATGGAAAATGATTGTTTAAATAACCATCTTACTGACAAAAGATACTAGTGGAGACATGGAAAATTAGGAGAGAATCCCATTCATCTTTACCTACTCCAACAGTAGTGCACAGACTTCACAAATTAACTAGAAAAATTGACACATTTAGCCAACTACATTATGTTATGAAGATCTTGTAAATTTTAAGATAACTTTGTCAGGGACATCCTCTGGACACCCAAAGTAGGTACACAAAGTTTTATTAGCTGTACAAAACTGGGCACTTACCCCTGCTTGAGGGCCATTAACTGTGCTCTCATCTCTCATAATGAAAGAAGACTTGTATAGTCATCATTACACTCGTAAACAGTTTCAGGGTGGACATTATTTTGCATGCAAGTCACATTTTGTTTACCTTCTCCAATGTTCTTGTCAATTGTTGTATGTGGGTGAAACAACACTTGAATGCAAAATCATCTAACAGCCATGATAACATCCATAGCAAGTGTCCAGACCTGCCTGTCTCCAAACATATTGTGAAGATAGGACACACCAAACAGCTATTGAGGCTCCAGATTATTGACTATGTATCTGACGCGCCCCTGGACCTGTGTCGCGCTGCGTTGCGCACGCGGGAGCTTACCCGGAGCCGGATCTCTTGAGGGTTGTAGTCTCGTGGCGGTGATCCGGTCCGTGCCCAGGGAGTCAGACTAAGTGGCGCTGTATTAGCGGTAGATGTTGGACGACTACGCCACCCGTTGAGTACAGCTAAGGAGCTGCTGCTGCAGGGCAGACCGCTGAGGCCGGTGGTAGGATTGTGCAGCGTGATAGTATAACCCCCAACGGGAGGGGTATGGCCTCAGGGCAGCCGACGTGGATGATGGGGGTAGCAGGAACCACTCGGAGACGGTACGGTGTAGTTCAGGGTCTTTACTGGTGACAAAGATAAACCCTCCCGGAGTATTGGCTAGCGATTGGGGCCTGGTCAGTCCTTGAGCAGATGGGATCTCCCCTGGCCAGGCGGAGTTGTAGGCCTCCCAAACTAACGATACTCTTCCGGCTACCTTGCTAGAGGCGGGTATAAGTAGCCCACGTCCCTGAGTGTACCGTGTGGTGCTCACCCGTATGGCCGGTGACTCGGGGCCTTCTAGTAGCTTCTGCTCCACGACGGCGGTGCTGGTCCCACGCGTGTGACCGTGCCTTCGGGTTTCTGGGCCAGAGGACCTGCAATCCCCTGCCGGTCGGTTTCTGCTGCTGGATAGGAGTTAGTCCCCACAGCCTCGGACTCCGGGTCCGGTGATAACTTCTCAGTCAGGGTGAGCTCTGCAGCTGCCAGCCCCTGACTCCTTGTAGCACTGCTCCCGCAGAGCTCCTGATGTTCTTTTCCTATATCTGCTTCTCTGTCTCTACTTCTTCTCTACTCCCTAACCCTGCCTCAGCCCTAAGTTTATATAGGGGAAGTTCTTCCCCTCCCAGGACTGGGCAGGAGGTGTGGCATGCATAGGATCCCTGACCAAGAGACCTCCCACCTGCTCTCAGACATAACATTGCTGTTACTGTGGAAACCAGACCCCTGGGGTGCCACATTCCCCCCTAGTGAAATTTAGTACTCCGGGACTAAACATATTTTTAGAAAAACATAACAAGGTATAAACAATAATAATACAATAAGAAAAACACATAAGGATGGTCACGGCGTGTCCGCAACCGGGTGCAGTTTTTGAAGAAAAGCAAGGTGTCCATTTCACCAAAACAGGGAGACGTAACCAGGTAGGGGTCTGTCCTGCCCCGAGTCCTTAACAGTCTTTAGTCCATTCCTAGGTTACGCTCCAACCAATTGTACAAGGATTCCCGGTAAATCCACCAAGGACTTCTAAAAATAACTAGAAACACATAATTATACACAAGCAACAAGAAAAACAGGTAACCATAAATAAAACAACTTATACACTTCAAATCCTCCATCGTGCGGGTAACTGGCCTCTAGTGGCCCTAGTGGACCTACGGAGCTGACTGTCTAGCCCCGAACTACAGGGTGTAGGAACTGTCAAGGGTAAACTGGGCAGCTGTCCACGGGCCCTTTGGCTCACTAGAGGCATGGCAGGTTCACTATAAGCAGAGAGTTGATCCTCCTGGTCTGCTGGTGTGGGGTCTTCTGCCTCCTGGACCGGCTGTTCTTCCAGCTCTACCTGTTGCTCCGTAGGTGCTTGGGATGCTGGTTGGAGGAAGGTGAGTACGGGTACCACAACTGCGCCATTGACTTGAGTCCAAGACCGAGGGAAGTCTCCGAGCACAGTACTAACCATATCTTCCCTTTCCTCTACGGGTCGAGGGTCTTCTTGTTCCTCTTCAGGGTTCCGTAGCTGTTCGGGACACTTCTTCAGGTGATCCCGGGATACAATGGTTGTGGTTTCCCCTCCGTCTTTACTGATGGTACAGACCTTTGGGTTGTCGTGGCTTGAGGGCAGTACGATGTACGGGTCCTTCTCCCACTGGTCGTCCAACTTGTGGAGCCGCCTTTTCCTCTTCAAGACCTGCTCTCCGGGTACCAGGGGAACAGCGGGAGCATACTGGTTGTAAGTTTTCTCTTGTCTTTCCCTAGCTTGACAGAGACTTCGCTCCACGCTCTCCTGTACTTTCCGGTACTGCTGCTG
Source organism: Phyllobates terribilis (assembly GCF_046119375.1). Taxonomy (NCBI): domain Eukaryota; kingdom Metazoa; phylum Chordata; class Amphibia; order Anura; family Dendrobatidae; genus Phyllobates; species Phyllobates terribilis. Next base: position 686,889,458 of record NW_027362764.1, read on the forward strand.
CCTCTCTGTGTCCCAGTCTGCTTCTGGTGAAGTGTCCTCGGGTGTCAGGACTCCCATCTCCAGGTCAACAGATAGCTTACCAGGTCTTGCCCTCATCAGGTAAGCCGGGGTACAGTTGGTGGAACCTACCGGGATGTGGTTGTATAGGTCCACTAGGTCGGGCAGCCTCTCAGGCCACAGACTGCGTTCTTCCAGGGGCAATGTTTTCAGAAGATCTATCACCACCTGGTTCATTTTCTCACAAAGTCCATTAGTTTGCGGATGATAGGGTGTCGTCCTTATCTTCCGGCAGCCATACAGAGTGCAGAATTCTTGGAAGACCTCCGCTTCAAAGGCAGGTCCCTGGTCTGTCAACACTTGGTCCGGGTACCCGTGTGGACGGCAGAAATGCTGCTGGAAGGCTCTAGCTGCTGTTCGAGCTGTTAAGTCCTTGACGGGGACGACAACCAAGAACCGGGAGTAGTGATCCACAATGGTTAGTGCGTAGACGTAGCCACTTCTGCTTGGGGTCAGTTTTACATGATCCAAGGCTACCAGTTCCAACGGCTGCCGGGTGACGATGGACTGCAGGGGAGTCTTCTGGCTGGCACGGTCCTTCCTTCTTAGGTTGCATGGGCCACAGTCTCTGCACCACCTCTCGATGGTTCCCCTCATGCCTACCCAGTGGAACCGCCCGCGCAGCAGGAACTCCAGCTTCTTCCATGCGAAGTGTCCAGCCCCGTCGTGGTATGCCTCCATCACCACGGCTGCGTCTCTTCGTGGCACCACTACTTGCCAGATTAGTTCATGCGTCCGTGAGTTAACCATTCGGCGGCACAACTTCCCCTTATAAAGGAACAGTCGACTTTTCTCAGCCCACAGTTGCTTGGCTTCCTCCGGAGCGTCTGGGTCAAGGCGAGCCTCTGGCCGAGTCAGCATCTCCTTCACCAGTCGGACGGCAGGGTCACTGTCTTGCGTTTCCGCCCAGTTGTAGTGAGGCAAGGGATTAAACGTAGCAGCTTGCTTACTCCCTACCCGGTGGGAATACTGGATAGTCCCATGACGGTGGAACGCGGGGAGTTCGACTTCTTCCAGTCCCTCTGGATCTTCTCCTACGTCCGGTAGGTTTGGCATCCTGGACAGGGCGTCCGCGTTGGTATTGGAGCGTCCTGCCCGGTATTTGATTGTGAACTCGTAGTTGGACAGACGGGCCATCCATCTCTGCTCTAGGGCACCGAGTCTTGCTGTGTCCAGGTGTGTCAACGGGTTGTTATCCGTGTACACGGTGAACCGGGAGGAAGCGAGGTAATGCTTAAAGCGTTCGGTGACTGCCCACACCACTGCCAGGAACTCTAGCTTAAATGAGCTGGAATTCTCAGGGTTTCTCTCGGTGGGTCGCAGTTTTCGGCTGGCGTAAGCGATTACTCGTTCTTTCCCCTGCTGGATCTGGGACAGCACGGCTCCTAGCCCGATGTTACTTGCGTCGGTGTAGAGGATAAAGGGCTGGCTGTAATCAGGGTACGCCAGGATTTCATCCCCCGTGAGGGCCATCTTCAGCTGGCGGAAGGACTCTTCTTCTAACTTCTCCCATCTGAAGGGTGGCTTCTGGTTCTTGGCCTTCCGGGACTGGCCTATCAGGAGGTCCTGCATAGGAGCTGCCTTTTTGGTGAAACCGGGGATGAATCTGCGGTAATAGCCTACCAACCCGAGGAACTGCCGCACTTCCTTTACACTGGAGGGACTTGGCCATTCCTTAATTGCGGTGATCTTATCAGGGTCGGGAGCCACTCCATCAGCGCTCACCACGTGTCCCAGGTACTGCACCTTTGGTTTCAGGAGGTGACACTTGGAGGGTTTCACCTTTAGGCCGTAGCTTGCCAGAGCTTCGAACACTTCCGCCAGGTGTTTCAGGTGGTCCTCATACGTCTTGGAATATACGATGACATCGTCCAGGTACAGCAGGACCGTCTCGAAGTTTCTGTGGCCCAGACAGCACTCCATTAATCGTTGGAAGGTTCCTGGTGCGTTGCAGAGTCCGAACGGCATGCAGGTAAACTCGCTAAGTCCCATCGGGGTGGTGAATGCGGTCTTCTCCTGGTCCGCCTCTGCTACAGGAACCTGCCAGTACCCACTAGTGAGATCCAAGGTAGAGAAGAAGTTAGCAGATCTTAAAGCAGCCAAAGACTCCTCTATCCTTGGTAAGGGGTACGCATCCTTGTGTGTGATACGGTTGATTTTCCGGTAATCTACACACATCCTCATGGTGTTGTCTTTCTTTTTGACTAAGACTAGTGGAGCTGCCCAGGGGCTACAGCTATCCCTGATCACCCCAGCCTCCTTCATGTCTCTAAGCATCCCCTTGGCGTGTTGGTAGTGTGCAGGGGGTACGGGTCGATACCTCTCTTTTATGGGAGGATGGTCTCCCGTGGGGATGTGGTGTTCTACCCCCTTGACTCGCCCAAAGTCTAACGGGTGTTTACTAAACACTCTCTCGTACTCTTGAACCACCCGATAGACTCCCTGTTTCTGGTGTGAGGGAGTGGAGTCAGTACCCAAATGTAGTTGCTGACACCAGTCCTCCATTGTTTTCTGAGAGCCGTTACCTTCCTCTGGGGAAGATGGAGGCAAGGGTTCTACGGACTGTATGGAATCTTGATTGATGGTATACAATTTGGCTAGCGTGGCATACCGGGGCAAGTACACTTCCCTCTTCCCGATATTTATTATGCGAACGGGCACCCTCCCATGGCGTACATTGACCACCCCCCGTGCTGTCAAAATGGCGGGCCTACTGTCTGAGTAAACTGGTTCTACCATTGCCTGGTAATCTCTACCTCTCAGACCAATAGCTGCCCGGCACCAAATCATCATTTCACTTTTCGGGGGCATGGCAATAGGGAAAGGGTCACACATTCGCACGCTACCAATCTCACCACCGGAGAGTTCTAGCTGTTGCCGTCGCATCAGTGCCCGGATCTCTTTCTGGAGCACTCGCTGCTGGCCGGAGCTGGCGTTCTTGGCAACCTGCTGTAAAAGGAAAATCACCTCTGCAAGACAATTTTCAATTACATTAGTTCCTAGAGTTATCTTTGGGTGACTCTCGTGTTTGTCAATGTCTACAATGATCAGTCCCTGTGCTGCCAGTTCGACTCTACAGATTTTAATGGTCACCTCTTTAAATCCAATCTGTGGCACGGGCTGACCATTGCTGGCGATGATACTCAAGTCGTCGTCAGGGTAGCGGGTGATATTCGAGTCATTCCAGTACTGCTGCCGTCAAAACCAGGGGAGGAGTCCTGAGGAGATAATTTGCATATTCCCACTGCATTTTGGGGTAAGTGAAGAGTCTCCGCGAGCTCAAAGAACACTGGATTTTGGCTGTTGGAGCTGAAAAGAGGACATCGGTAAACCGCGCGCCTACCGGTGCGCGCATTTTGAAGCTTCTTTTTTTTTTTAAGCTTTTTTCACTGTTTTCAGAACATTAACAATAAGAACATGGAAGAGTCCAGGAGCCATTTGGTGAGCTGCATATCCTGCTACATGTTCACAGACTTGCCAGTGGAAAAGCCAAACTTCACATGCCAGAAATGCAAGCTTGTGTCCCTGTTGGAGGAAAAGTTGCGAAATCTAGAAGAGAGGTTAACTACCTTGAAAATCATTAAGGAAGGTGAAGAGTTCTTAGACAGAGCAGAATTATCTCTTCATGATTCAGTAAGAGAAGAAATTCGAACTGCACCTGACGAAACAGAGGAATGGAAGCATGTGACCCACAGAAGCAGGAGGATCGAGAGGCAGTCAGCACCCATACTGCTCAGGAACCAGTACCAGGCTCTCACGCAGGAGAACCATGAAGAAATACAGCAAAATAAGACTTTGCCAGCAATGAATAACCTTGTAAGCCCTCAGAATCCTCCTGGATGGAGAAAGAAGAATGTTGTGAAGAAAAAACGGAGAGTGGTGGTCATGGGGGATTCCCTGTTAAGAGGAACAGAGGCCGCTATCTGCAGACCAGACATAACCTCAAGAGAAATGTGCTGTCTTCCAGGAGCAAAAATTAAAGATGTGTCTGACAGGATATCAAGACTCTTCAGACCTACAGATCACTACCCATTCCTGCTAATACATGTGGGGACAAATGACACCGCAAGAAAGGACCTGGAAACCATCTGCAGTGACTTTGAAGACTTAGGCAAGAAAGTGAAAGAATTGGGAGCGCAGGTGGTCTTCTCATCCATCCTCCCAGTGGATGGCCATGGAACAATGAGGTGGAATAAGATTCTACAGGTGAACAACTGGCTACGTCGATGGTGCCGTCAACAAGGATTTGGATTTCTGGATCACGGAATGAATTACCTATATGATGGACTACTTGCTAGAGATGGGGTGCACCTTACGAAGACTGGAAAACATGTATTTGGAAGTCGCCTTGCTACACTCATCAGAAAAGCTTTAAACTAGAACAATGTGGGAAGGGAAACAAAAGGCCAGAAAAAGCCATACAGCTGACAAATACTATTGAGATCTCTGCTACTGGAAGTGGAAAGGAAGAACAAAGACAAAACAATTTAAATAATAAAAATATGGGAGGAAGAGAAACCAATCACAAACTAAAATGTTTTTATACAAATGCACAAAGCATGGGCAACAAACAAGGAGAATTGGAACTACTAATGCAGGAAAAGGAATATGATGTCATTGGAATCACTGAAACTTGGTGGGACGATACACATGATTGGAATAAAAGGCTAAAAGGATACAACTTATTTGCAAGAAACAGACTTGATAAACGAGGAGGAGGTGTTGCATTGTATGTTAGAAAAGCGTATATCTGCACAGAGATTGAAGCTTCAGAGACTGGGAGTTCTGTGGAAACTGTTTGGGTAAGAATACAAGGAGAGAACAACGGAAAGGACACCATTGTAGGCATTTACTACAGGCCACCTGGGCAAGCTGAAGATATGGATGAACTCTTTATGTATCAAATGACCAAGTTCTCCAAAAAATATGACGTAGTGGTCATGGGAGATTTCAACTATCCAGACATTTGTTGGGAATCTCTCTCAAGTAAAACTAACAGGTCAAGCAAATTCTTATCCTCTCTTGCTGACAACTTTATCTTCCAAAAGGTAGGGGAGAAAACAAGGGGATCTGCTACTTTGGATCTAATCCTTATAAACAGGGAGGAAATGGTTGAGGAGGTAAAGGTGGCTGGGACCCTAGGAGGCAGCAATCATGCTATTATAGAATTTTGGATAACTAGAGGAGGAAGACATGTGAAGACTCAAACTTCATGGTTAGATTTTAGAAAGGCAGATTTTAAGAGACTCAGAAAGAGAATAGGAGGGATCCAATGGCTGGATGTCCTTAAGGACAAAAATGTCCAGGAAGGATGGGAAATTTTTAAAAATGAGATTCTCAAAGCACAATCGTTAACAATCCCGAAAAGTAGGAAGAATGGGAAGCATTTAAGGAAACCAGGATGGATGAACACAGAACTTAAACACATGCTAAAAAGAAAGAAAGAAATGTTTATTAAATGGAAAGAGGGAGGCATATCTAAAGAAGATTATAATGCAGTCTGCAGATCCTGCAGGGCACGTATCAGGTTAGCTAAAGCTGACAATGAATTAAGGCTTGCAAGAGATGTCAAAAGCAATAAAAAAGGATTTTGGGGGTATGTCAAAAGTAAAAGAAAAGTCAAAGATGCTATAGGATTTTTACAGGATGAAAATGGAGAAATGGTAAGAGAGGATGTTGAGAAGGCCGAACTTTTTAATTCCTATTTTGCATCTGTTTTCTCTCAGAAAGAAAATGTAACATCAACTGATCTTCACTGTCCTTTTAAAGGAATAGAGGAATCCAAGTTATCTGTAAACAGAAAGATTGTGAGGGAATATTTAGCTAACATAAATGAGTTCAAGTCTCCAGGTCCAGATGAATTACACCCCAGAGTACTGAAGGAGATCGTAGAAGAAATTTTAGAACCACTCTCCATAATCTTTGAAAATTCTTGGAGAACAGGAGAAGTCCCAGAAGACTGGAGAAGAGCAAATGTTGTTCCTATCTTCAAAAAGGGGAAGAAGGTGGACCCAGGGAACTATAGGCCGGTGAGTCTGACTTCTATACCAGGAAAGATCTTTGAACAAATTATTAAACAACATGTATGTAAGTACATGGATAAGAATGAAGTGATTAACCAGAGTCAGCATGGGTTTGTAACTAACAAGTCATGTCAGACTAACTTAATTTCCTTCTATGACAGAATCACTGACTGGGTGGATCAGGGAAATGCTGTAGATATAGTATATCTTGACTTCAGCAAAGCATTTGACAAAGTATCTCACACCATCCTTATTGAAAAAATGACCAAGTATGCAATGGACCAGGCAACTGTTAGGTGGATTCATAACTGGCTTAGTGATCGGACTCAAAGGGTGGTTGTAAATGGCTTCACATCCAGCTGGATGAATGTCTCAAGTGGGGTACCACAGGGCTCCGTCCTGGGACCTGTATTGTTCAACATCTTTATCAATGATTTAGATGAAGGAATTGAGGGTAAACTGATTAAATTTGCTGATGACACAAAGCTAGGAGGGATAGCTAATACTAGAGAAGAGAGAGAGAGGATTCAAAAAGACCTAAATAAACTGGAGCAGTGGGCAGCAACCAACAGAATGGTTTTTAACAGGGAAAAATGCAAAGTACTACATCTGGGCAATAAAAATGAAAAAAGCATATACAGAATGGGAGGAATAGAGCTAAGCAACAGTACATGTGAAAAAGACTTAGGTATACTAATAGATCATAGACTGAACATGAGTCAACAGTGTGATGCAGCAGCAAAAAAGGCAAATACAATTCTGGGATGTATTAACAGAAGCATACAGTCTAGATCACGTGAAGTCATTATCGGTCTTTACTCCTCTTTGGTCAGACCTCATCTGGAATACTGTGTACAGTTTTGGGCACCACATTTTAAAAAAGACATAGACAAACTGGAGCAAGTTCAGAGAAGAGCGACCAGAATGGTGACTGGTCTGCAAACCATGTCCTATGAGAAACGGTTGCAGGATTTGGGAATGTTTAGCTTGCAAAAAAGAAGACTGAGAGGAGACTTAATAGCTGTCTACAAATATGTCAAGGGCTGTCACATTGTAGAAGGATCATCTTTATTCTCATTTGCACAAGGAAAGACTAGAAGCAATGGGATGAAACTAAATGGGAGGAGACATAGATTAGATATTAGAAAAAACTTTTTGACAGTTAGGGTGATTAATGAGTGGAACAGGCTGCCACGAGAGGTGGTGAGTTCCCCTTCAATGGACGTCTTCAAACAGAGGCTGGACAGACATCTGTCTGAGATGATCTAGTGAATCCTGCTTTGAGCAGGGGGTTGGACCAGATGACCCAGGAGGTCCCTTCCAACTCTACCATTCTATGATTCTATGATTCTATGCTTGAAGAGCACGTACGGGATGGTGGTGACCTGTGACCCGGTGTCCAGTAGGGCACTCATAGGAATGCCATCCAGTACCACGGGTAAGACTGGACGTCCTCCCACATATTTGTCGCGCCAGTTCGATGGGCCTGGTGATCTTTTTCCTGGGTGTTGGCCCTCTACCCCAGGTTGTGCCAGTTTAAAGGACAGTACCTTGCCATATGTCCGGGTTGATTGCAGCGGCGGCAGATGGGTCGTCCGTCCTCGTTGTATTGGTCGCTGGGTCTTCCTCTGGCCGGTAGGGTCCTCCTTGGTCGACGCCACGGGATGTCCTCCGGTCCGGATGCCAGCTGGATCTTCCCTGGAGTGGAAACCTGTAAAGACTGCACAGTTCGGGTTAGCGCAGCAACGCTTTTAGCTAGCTCTTGGACCTGATGGTGCAGGTCTGGAGCCGGGTCATTGTTCAAAGCCTGCGCATCAGCTCCCACAGGCCCTGCCGACAAGGGTGCCGCCTCCTGGTGGTAAGTGGTAGTGGGGCGTCTGTGGGTCACAACGCCACCTGGTGCCGGTTCTCGGAGCACCCGGATGGCTCTGTCCTTGAACTGTGCAAATCCCAGATGAGGGTCCTGTAAGGCCATTGCCCGCAACTGGGTTCGGTGGGCATTGCATTATAAACCCTCTATAAATTGTTCAGTCAACAGCCTGTCCTCGTCTCCCTCGCCGTCAGGGTCGGTCTGCTTAATGGCTCTCAGGGCCTCTTGTAGGTTCAGGGCATAGTCCCTTATACTCTCGTGTGCTCGCTGCTTGCACCCGTAGAATCTAAGCTTGATCTCGGCTGAGGTGCGGGTATCAAAGGTGTCCCTCAGCCGGGTTAGTATCCCTGCAACAGTCCTCCCCCCAGGTGGCCAGGACTTTACCTCCCTTTGGGCTGCCCCGGTCAATTGGGCCACCAGGATGCTCACTTTTTGCTCTTCTGTGAGGGGATACACCTGGAAGAGGCTATCCAGCTTTTCTCTAAAGTCATGCAGGGTATGTGACTCCCCTGAGTACTGGGGTAGCCAGGCCGCTCCCGGGATATAGGGCATGGTGAAAGGCATGACTGCAGCAGCGGTGGCGCTGGCGGGGGTTGAGGCAGTGAAGCTCTCCTCCGTATCCGACATCTTCCTCCCCCCTAGTGGACCGTGGCCTACCTTGCGATGATCCTCTTCCGTAGGCCGCGGCTCCGAAGTGGATCGTCAGGGTTGAGGACCTTCCGTCGCGCTCCTGTGACGTCGGCGTCTGCTGGGCTCCTTCCAGGACCTTACGCAACGTCCGGACGTGAGGCGGGGCTTCAGTTCTCGCGCGCTTTCGGAGTCCACGCCCCTCTTCTTCCCGCGCGGCGTCTTCAAGATGGCGTCCAACGGCGGGAAAACTCCACGGATGGCGGGAAGAAGGCAGAAGATGGCGCCGGATGGCGGGAAAACTTCGCGGATGGCGGGAAGAAGGTAGAAGATGGCGCCGGATGGCGGGAAACCTCCACGGATGGCGGGAATCTTCACCACTGGTAAGTTTGAACAGTCTTTTTCAGGCACGCAGTACCCGGTGGTTGCGGGCACGAAATCCTGCCGACTACGCCAAAAGTTGACGCGCCCCTGGACCTGTGTCGCGCTGCGTTGCGCACGCGGGAGCTTACCCGGAGCCGGATCTCTTGAGGGTTGTAGTCTCGTGGCGGTGATCCGGTCCGTGCCCAGGGAGTCAGACTAAGTGGCGCTGTATTAGCGGTAGATGTTGGACGACTACGCCACCCGTTGAGTACAGCTAAGGAGCTGCTGCTGCAGGGCAGACCGCTGAGGCCGGTGGTAGGATTGTGCAGCGTGATAGTATAACCCCCAACGGGAGGGGTATGGCCTCAGGGCAGCCGACGTGGATGATGGGGGTAGCAGGAACCACTCGGAGACGGTACGGTGTAGTTCAGGGTCTTTACTGGTGACAAAGATAGACCCTCCCGGAGTACTGGCTAGCGATTGGGGCCTGGTCAGTCCTTGAGCAGATGGGATCTCCCCTGGCCAGGCGGAGTTGTAGGCCTCCCAAACTAACGATACTCTTCCGGCTACCTTGCTAGAGGCGGGTATAAGTAGCCCACGTCCCTGAGTGTACCGTGTGGTGCTCACCCGTATGGCCGGTGACTCGGGGCCTTCTAGTTGCTTCCGCTCCACGACGGCGGTGCTGGTCCCACGCGTGTGACCGTGCCTTCGGGTTTCTGGGCCAGAGGACCTGCAATCCCCTGCCGGTCGGTTTCTGCTGCTGGATAGGAGTTAGTCCCCACAGCCTCGGACTCCGGGTCCGGTGATAACTTCTCAGTCAGGGTGAGCTCTGCAGCTGCCAGCCCCTGACTCCTTGTAGCACTGCTCCCACAGAGCTCCTGATGTTCTTTTCCTATATCTGCTTCTCTGTCTCTACTTCTTCTCTACTCCCTAACCCTGCCTCAGCCCTAAGTTTATATAGGGGAAGTTCTTCCCCTCCCAGGACTGGGCAGGAGGTGTGGCATGCATAGGATCCCTGACCAAGAGACCTCCCACCTGCTCTCAGACATAACATTGCTGTTACTGTGGAAACCAGACCCCTGGGGTGCCACATATCTATCTCCAAACATGGGGGTGATCTACAATTTGAATACTCTGAAACCATATGGTTTAAATGTACATTTCAAATTGAGCTCTGCCTCTGGCGGATGAAGTAGTGATCTAGTAGTCCCTGGGAGTCTGTTCTCCGCAATCTGTGATTGACAGTCTTTAGAAAAACTGTCTCAAATATCCTTCCTTCTCTCTGTGTTTTACAGAGGACTACGCTATGTCACGAAATGAATAGAAGACTCGCCATCTTTGAAGTTCTTCTTGAGCCTTTTTGTGCATTATTTCTGTAAATTTTGTAGCAAGTAACTTAATATTTTTTTTCTCCTCTAGATGCGGAGTGCATCCCTGACATCGAGAGTCTTGCCCTTTTACTGAGTACTTAATGTAACTTACCCACCCTTTAATGTAGAAAGTTATGGTAATATATGGGCTGAATTGGTTTATTTTTGCCTTTATTGTAATTTTGTGAAATTAGTTATAATATTATGAGCATCTAATCACACTGATCAGGTGATGGGCTGGTAATGAGACATTACCATAATTTAATTCGGCCGTTCGATACTTTTCCCATGTAAGCGCAATTGCGCAGGTCATGTAGACGACAATAGTCTTGTGAACATGACGCAAGTGCTTTTACTTACTGCCCCCTAATCTATGCCCTCTCTTGACATCAGGATGCACTATTGTAGCATCGGCGTCTCTGCCTCCTGCCGGTCCCCTCACTGCCGCGGTCCTGGTCCGGCGTCCTCCCACTCCCCTGCTGCTGTCGCGCGCTCCCTCCCACTTAAAGGGGCCACGCGTGCCGCCCTATAGAGTCTATATTAGGCACCTCCTCCAATATGGAGGTGCCTGTGCAAGGTTGTTGTTCCGTGTGCTAACACTTGCTTCAGCCCTCAGGTCCCACAGCCTGTCTAGAGTCCTACCTGCCAGTCTGTCTTCAGTCCAGTCCGCCAGTCTGTCTACAGTCCTGCCCGCCAGTCTGTCTTCTGCCAGTCTGTCTACAGTCCTGCCCGCCAGCCTGCTTACCCGGAGCACCCATCTGGCTATCTGCCGAACCAGCCTGCTTATCTACCCGGACCATCCATCTGCCTTCCTGCTGTGCTCATCCGCTGTACCGGTCAGTTCCTGCCATCTGACCCGTGGGAGTCACCTGCTCTCACACAAGGTCGGTCCCAGAGTGGCACCTGGTCCACCTGCCCGGTCTCTCCCTGGTTCTCGGAGTCGATTGAGCCGCCGTGCAACCATGGTCAGGCCGAGTAGGCACTTAGTCACACCCTTCTGGTCCCTCCTTGCACCGAAGCACAGAGGTTCCACCACCTGGACCCGTAACAACTATTAAGTGTACCTAACGACCTATCCACTGTTTGATGGGGCGCTTACACACTGACTTGATAGAAAAGTTAGACATGGGTAAGCGTTCTAAATATATTATGTAATGCTCGTTTTTACAACCACATTTTTACATCTATTTGAAATCTTGTAGAATTGATCATTTTACCTTTGTACACTGTAATCATGTAATAATGCCACAACTTTGTAATATATGAATTTCACATTATCTCATTCCATATGGATTATTTAGGCATTAGCCTTATGGTGCACTGTAAACATGAATAATTTTCTTTATATTTTTTACTTAACTGTCACTTAATCAAATAACCTTATACACATGTATAAACTGGTGTGTCTACTTCCTCGTCACTATGTTTCAAAGCGGATTCAAATTGGAAGCTGAAGCATAGCATTTGGATGAATAAACCCAGCACTTTGGAGTGCTGCTTCTTTTTTGATTTTCTATATTGAAAGGTTAGTTCTTGGCTACCATCATGAGAGGATACTGTATGTACTGGCCCTTACGCTGTGCAAAAGATTTAGACAGGTATAGAAAGAATGCTACAGGGTAAGAATGCATTGAAATATAGAAGTGTTAGTCATTTATTTTTATCAATTAAAAAACGTAAAGTGAATGAACATTTGTGGGAATATTTTGCAGTATGCTATCCTACAGAAAATGTTGATTCCGAAAGAAAACTAAAGTTTTTCTGACAAATCTGTTGGGGTGTACTCATTTATGCTGAGCATTTTATGTATAAAAAAGCCACTAGCCACATATACCTTCTCAGGATGGTAGCCAAGAATTATCTTTCCAGTACAAAAAATAAAAAAAGCAGAACTCCAAAGGTATATACCGAAAAAAGTGTAGGGTATATACACCCAAATGCAACATTTCAACTTCCATTCTGGTCTTTTTCAAGCATAGTGACAAGCAAGTAGACACCCCAATTTATAAAGCGTAAATTGATTAAGAGACAGTTAAGTAAAAAATATAAAGAACCTTCATATACATATTACTAATTAATTTTTATTATCACTGTTGTGCTTTCATTAATTCTGGTGATACCTGTTCACTACTAAACACAGTGAAGAGATCAGACAAGTAAGCGCAGGGTTCTTGTTTATTTCTTTTCATTGCCTCAGCCGTCTAACCATAATAATTGGTTTCCTTTTTAGATATTCCCAAGATCATCCTGCTCCGGGGTCAGTCAGAGCGAGCGCGGACGTGAACACGAAGCAATGTCTGCTGATGTGTAAGAACAATTATTAACCTCATTTGTACAAGCTGCACAATGGACCAGAAAACTAATGTTCTAGAACCAAAGAGAGGAAAATGAAGACTTTAAATAATCAGAAAATCAACGCACAAAAAAATACCAATAAACACAGTCAACAAGTGTTATAATTGTTGCTATAATCATCCATTCACCACATTTTTTGGGAACAACTTGTCTGTCTTATTTACCTAACAAAACAAGGGGTATGCCGCTATAGTGGATGATAATGGAGTGCTAACCATGCCCCTGGTTCAATTAGCGGCCTTACACATCTGAGTTTTAAGAATCATGTGTGGACAATGATTTCTGGAACGGATGTGGGTCTCATGAACTGAACTTAACAGCTTCATGGGCATATAAGAGTTTGTTCAGGTCATGAAACCCAAGTGTGATCCAAAAATCAGTCTGGACATGAACCATGAAACTTGGATGTACTGTATGAAGCATGAGTGAGAAATTTGACTTAGAACATCTCTGGATGGCGATACATCCAGTCATCTAGGTGGTACTCACAGTCTCATCACTGCTAGCACACTTACTCAGCTTTGATGCCCACACACATACCTCCATTTACCAGAAAAGGCATCAATCAAAGCCACTTCTTTCTGTGTCCGTGGCTCTAGCCACTAGTTACAACAAGTTGCCAAGCATATCTGGCCACAGCTCTGTGTTTATAACCAGCAGCCACATCAAACTGCTGATAGTGTGTCACCCTGGCCTGGATGCCACAAGTATAATAAAGCTGTGTCTGAGAGCAAGGGGGAGGTTCTCTAGTCAGGGGAACATTAGCATGCAATACCTCCTGTCTCAGGCCAGTAGGGGAAGCAGGCTGCCCCTATAAAAGCTGGAACTGGGGGCAGGGTTAGGGAGAACTGGACGACCTGTCTCAGCACTGAGAAGTGTCCAGAGCAGAGAGGGACAGCTGTATTGCACCCTAAGAGGAAGTGTGGCAGTAGAAGAGCCACAAGCCAGAGACAAGAGGCGAAGTGAGCCTGTCTTGGCAGACAAAGAACTCCATTTTACCAGACTTTGGTGTCTGAGGCTGTGAGGATTCCACGTCCTGCAGCAGATAACCAGTCCGCAGGGGACTGTATGTTCCTTGGCCTAAGAAACCTGGAGGCTCTGCCACAACAGAAGGGACCAGTAAAGCCGTACCAGGCCGGGAGCAGAAAGGAACCCACGTCGCAGGCCATACAGGCGAGAATACACGGAAAGCTCGGAAACGTGGGCTGTTACCCTATAAGGAGGAGATAGCCAGAAGGAGCGCAGAGAGCACGGTAGGCCTACACCATCACCCTGACCAGGGCCAATTTCCCAATTGCTCTCAGACATCCAGGTCCCCTCCTAGCCGGGACTGTTTGTGGGTCAGTTCATCTGTTTTAGTAAAGACCCTGGACTGCAACCTGTTGTCTGTGTGCTCCTTGCTCCTCCAGCACTATCGGTACTGGGACTCTCACCACCGTCACTCCCACCATCCACTACACTGCCCTGGGGCCGCACTCTTCCCGTGGGGAGTCACACCATCCCAGCTGCCTACATCACCAGCCCCAGCGGTCTGCCCTGCAGTGGCGGTTCCTAATTAACGCAAATCCATGGGTGGCATAGTCGGACGTTATCAACAGCACATAGCAGACTACCACTGGCCTGACCACCCTGAGCCAAGGAACCGGGTTGCCACTACTGTCCCCATCGTTCCCCTATTGCCCGGATCCAAGTGCCCCACGGCCCATGGGGCGAGTCAGCTTTGGCGTAGTCGGCAGGATAGTAACCAACCCGCCACAAACGGGTATTGCGTGCCTGAAAAAGACTGTACACGTACCTGAAAAGAGGTTTCCCGCCATCCGGAGCCGTTTCCCGCCATTTCCACGCCATCTCCCGCCATCTTCCATCGGTTCCCGCCATCTTCAGCCGTTTTCCCGCCATCGGACGCCATCTTCACGACGCCGCGCGGGAAGAAGAGGGGCGTGGACGTCCAAACGGCGCGAGACCCGAAACTCCTCCCCACGCACCGACGCTGCGCAAGGTCCTGGAAGGGAGAGAGAGCGACGCTGACGTCACCAAGATGCGACGCAAGGTCCTCGCCCGGAGCAGCATCAGCGGAGCCGCGGCCTACAGAAGAGGATCGTCGGAAGGTAGGCCGCGCTTAACTAGGGGTTGCCACTACTACCCCCATCGTTCCCCTATTGCCCGGATCCGAGTGCCCCACGGCCCAGGGGGCGAGTCAATAGCATCAGGCCTGGAAGTCTATTTAAAAGACAGGCCTCCATGAATTACTTGCCTGTTGATTAAGGTACTTCCTTTGGGTGGCTCCTTGAGTTACTTCTATCCTGATTTTGATCCTGACACTGATCTTGGTTTTCTTACTGGATTCTGCTTTTTTTCTTGCTTTTTGTGACGCGCTCCCTTGGCCGTGGGGTACTCGGTGCCGGGTCGGTAAATGCTGGGGGATGTCACAGTGGCGGTGACCCGGTCCGTGACCCAGGGCGGTCAATAAAAGGAAGGGAGATATGTAGGGGATTTATAGAGTTTTTATAGAGTTCGTGATGCCATCTGTGCAATGCGGCTAAACGGAGCCGCCGATGCGCATCAGTCCTCTGAAGCTGATGTTACTGCATCAGGGATGGTGTGGCTCTCCACAGGAAGAGCTAGCTCCAGGGCAGTGTAGATGATGTTGGTTGTGCTGGGCGCTGTAGTGCAGGGGTTGATGGTGCAGCAAGAAACACAGAGGCAAGGAAGTGCAGTACTCAGGGTCTTTACGCACGGTTATTGCAGTCCAAGTTACAGACGTCAAAGTAACTTCCCGTGCCGTGCTGCGTTTACTCAGTGAGGGGCTCAGTCCACCCCCAGGTAACTCCGGAGTACATAGCAGAACCCCCTTCTGTGTCTTCTCTCTGGCTGTCTCCCTGAACCTCATATCAAGTGTCCCAGTCCAGTACCTGCGGGCCTTGGCGGGCAACGTCTGTTCCGTCCCCTGGGTCCTATATAGCTACCTTCCTGCTGAGACTGGTATGGACTGTTGGCTACAGGACATGAAATACTGCAGCCTCCGGTTTCTAGTTAAGACATACAGTCTTCCGCTAGCTGAGTGACCGGTTCCCTTTATACAACCTGACCCCTCCACCTCCCGGTAGATTCTGGCGCACGGGTGGCCTCTCGCACTGCCCGTACCCCTAGGGTCCTTTCTTCTGGTTCCTGGAGCCTTCCTGCTCCCTCTCCTCTCCTTCTCTTCACCCTCGGGCCTCCCTGATTAGGCCCGCTTCTGGAGCAGAGCTCCTGCAGAGCCTCTGCTCCTGTCACTTTCCTCCTCTGACTAAACTAACTTTATAAGATGGCTTCTCTACTTATCTCTTTCTTCTATGTGCTCCCCCTTAACTACTTCCTCCACCCACACCCACTACATGGTTCCCCCTCTCTCTGGGTTCCCCCCACTCCAGCCAGAAAAAGGGGCTCAGCAAGTACGTGGGAGGCATCTTGCCCCTCCTGCTGGCCTGGAGTGGTGTGTTGGATGCAGGTGTTAGGGTCCTGAGCTGTACTCCTTCCTTACCTGAGAGGGAGATGCCACATCTCTCGCTGAGATGCAACACCTCTGTGGCGACAGAACCCTCAGGGGCGCCACATTTGCATTTGTTGCTTGTGGTCTGTAGTCCTACTCCTAGCTGTGTCCCTTGGCTTGCCCTCTGACTACATCTTTGCCTCATCCCCATCTTATCACATATTACCACTCTTCTGCTGATGCCTTGTGGCTCTGCTTTTAACTACTCTAAATTTACTAAATGTACCCAACCCTAATGGGTGACTTTTCTAGGTGTTCACAAATTGGAAATCAGACTGAGAAAGCCCAAGTCACTCAGTGGGAGTTAGAATAAAGGAACAAGAATAAGGAGATTCCTGAGATTCTGCACCCCAATCTAAGTGTAACTGCCTACCTGATCACAAAGACTATGAAGAGCTGATTAAGTTGCTTTTTGTCCTTCTCCCTTTCTCCACTCTGCTGTGGAGATATGAGCTTCTGAATTTTACTACGCCCAATATGCAAACATCCTTAAATTTAAGTAGATCGCACTGAAAATGTGCCTGTTTTGACATTTTCAGTGAGGTTACTTTTTTTCCCCTCTATGATGGAACCTTTTTTTTTATAATTGGGCACAATAATAGAGGGGAATAAGTAAGTGCCCCATAGAAAAATCTCTGTTATCGCCTCCTTGGTTGAACGGAACATTTTCATATTTGGCACACTAAGATTTAGAAGCCCATATCTCCCCAATGGAATGGAGGTAAAGAAAAAGGAAAAAATGTTTTAATCATCACTTCAGCCATGTTATTATGAGGTAAGCAGTTACAAAAAAAATTATCTTTTATATATTGTTGTGGTGCCACATCTTTGTGTCCTTAAAAATCCAATGAGCATACTCATCCTGATGTACCTCTGATTGCTAGGGAAGGCCAATACAACCCCGAGCCTCCTTACTTTGGGTTCTCTATTTCTTTCTCTTCGAGACTGGATTGATGTAGTATTGATACTTTTTTCATTTAACTACTTTCATTGGCAAAGAATAATAACATGTAAAAGAAATATCCATGCTATCAGTTTTGCATGGAGTAGTAATGTTTCCCCCAATGCCTCTCTCCACCAAACCTCTTTAAGAAAATACGATTCTTTATGGTCCAGAGCTGAAGAGTTCTTTATTTGGCTTCTAAAAATTGTCAGAAAAGCTTATGTTCACAGCAGATTATGAAAATAATGTATCAACAAACCCAATGAACCTGCTACCTCACTGGTAATCACAGTCTGTCATACTCTATCACACTATAATTACCATTTACTTTCTGGAAACAAATCTTGCATCATGTGGGTAATTGAAGGGGAAAAATCCTCGCTCATAGAGAATCCATTGTCTTTCCATCTAATTACACATTTACGTAGCATATTCAGCATTCTTCCTAATTGGGAGAGTTATTCCATCTATTAAAAAAAAAGGACACCAAGCAGTACCTATGGGACCTGCATGGCACAGGGACTGTTCCTTTTCTTTTGAGATTATTTTAATAAACTGATTGAGTGTATCCTGTAGACTGAGGGGGAAAAACAAGTCATTCCGAACACTTAATATAATGAAAAACTCCCCAGGGAGAATGCAATGATGAAAGAAAGTACAAAGGAAAAAGTGATCCTCAGGATTTTTATCCCTGACATTGGAGTTGTTTTGAAGTATTATAAAACTTTACCAATGGAATAAATCATTTACTATGAATATAAAAAAGGCAAATAATTTTTAACCCCTTTCTACTTCTTATGTTGTGATTTAGGCCATGTTCACACGTCCAGTAGTTATTTCAGTGTTTGAATCCATTTTGGAATCATAAAAACGTGAATAAAATGTTCCAGTACCTGACCTATTCATTCAAGTGGGAACGCAAGTGTCATAAAATGTCTCCCATTTACCTTCTTTCCAGCTGCTATCCGTTTTTAGCTGGATCAAAACATGCATTTTGCACAACTTTTTTTTTAAGCTGGATCCATTTTTTTAAAATGGGAAATGGATCATGACTGATGGTCATCTGGTATTGTCATCCATTAGCAGATCAGAATTTTACAGCTGTGCATGGCATCAACACTATAGGTGTTCAGAGATTTCTAGTAAAAACTGATTATGACATGCAGAAGTAGTGCTGTTGCTTCAAAAGCATCCAGCAACTATTAGGCTGTGTGCCTACGATGCATTTTTTAAGCGTTTCCGCAGCGGCAAAAACGCTGCAGAAACACTTAAAAAACGCATGGTAGAAGGCCTGTCATGGTCCCCAATGATAATCCACATGTGCTGTGCACATGCTGCGGAAATTTCCGCTGCGAGTTATCATTGCAGAAAAAAACACAGCACTACCAATTATTTTGCGGAAGTGCTGCGTTTTCGCCGCCATTGACTTGCATTGGAACGCTTGGATTACACATCACTGCATCTGTAGATGCGCATTCCATGCGTTTCAATGTGCGGATGGTACCCGGGTGTGGAGGACAGGAGACTCTCCTCCGGACCCGGGTACCATAGAACCTGTAAAAAAAAAAGAATAAAATAAAAAAGAAATATTATA
Source organism: Phyllobates terribilis (assembly GCF_046119375.1). Taxonomy (NCBI): domain Eukaryota; kingdom Metazoa; phylum Chordata; class Amphibia; order Anura; family Dendrobatidae; genus Phyllobates; species Phyllobates terribilis. Next base: position 686,908,189 of record NW_027362764.1, read on the forward strand.
TTTACCTTCTGATGGCCCGCGGTGCACTTGTCCTCACTTGCCGGCAGATCGCGGTGCACTGTGCTGATGTCATAGTCATGTGACGGCAGGTCCTTCAGTGCAGTGTACCGCGAGCTGCCGGCAAGGGAGGACGGAGCGAAGCAAGACTCCGGGGGCCATCGGAAGGTAAGTATAGATTTATTTTTTTATTTTTTACCATTCATTACAGTCACACTATATAAATCCATGCTGTTTGCATGGATTTATATAGTGTGACCAAGTTGACAAGCACTTTCCAAGTGATGCTAAAATCGCTTGGAAAGCGCTTGTCAACCCGTATGCGGAAATGCATGTGAAGAACGCTTCACATCCGCATGTCCCTGGCAGGAAAAACGCATGTACAATCTGCATGCGTTTTTTCTGCCAGGGAGATGCAGAAACGCTCAGGAAAAAATCCTGAGCATTTCAGCATCGTGGGCACATAGCCTTAGAAGTAACAAAAGCACAGGAGACAGAAAGTGATGTGCTCCAGAAGCATCCAGCAACTAGAGGGGTTAACGCAGTCACAGGAGACAGGGAGTGTTTTAGCAAAGCCCCAGGGGGATTGTGGGGAAGTTGTTTACTGTCTGGCTGGAGCCGAAGAGAAAGGTGGTGTGTGATCTGTATCTCATAGAAGGCAAGGGAACAGAATTCATTTCAGGAAGGAAGCTAAACACAGGTCAGATAGACTCCCTGAGCTAACAGTGTGGAGTATTATCGGGCAGAAAGATAAGGACTGGAAGGAATCGTGTCATAAGGATCTTCTCCCTCATCAACCACCCCCCTCTCCATCTCCATGTAGAATACAGAATGGTATGTACTATTGATTCCTTGTGAAGGAAAAGCCTGTGGTTGTGTATGCATAGAAATGTGCTGCTAAGAGATCTAACCTGTGCTGAATTATGCTATTGAAGAGACTGATGTTACTGTGCCTGCTTCATTAAACTGTACTATAGTGAAGATTGTTGCTGTAATATCCCTGAATTGCACTGGCCGTGCTTCAGATTAAATTCCACTGTTAAACTGTTGAAAAAGACTCTTGTCAGCAACTGAATCTATCGTGTGCCTGAAAGAAGCTGCAGCCTATGGTCACCCTGAGTAATGGTTCCCCCAGGATTCCAACGAATTCATGAAACCCTTCTCGCCCTATCTGAATCTAGCAGCATGCGTGTAACATGATCTTTTTTAAAAAAGACAGATCCATTCAAACATGGAAACTTTGGTTTCCATTTTGCATTTGTTTTGCTACATTTTTAACAGATTTAGTTATTTATTTCACTTTTTTATTCATATAGCCTTGTAGAGATGGCCCTGACTGTGACATCCACGTGGAGAATGGATGAAGAGGTGACCACTCTCGTTCCATTCATCAAATAGGACTTGAGGAGGAGGAGGACCTCTGCTCTGAACAGAGATTGGATACACAACTGTCAGACATTTTTATGGCATATCCCGTGGAAGTTCGAGACACATCTCCTATCCCATTGTTGGGTTTAGACTGCTGTTTCTCCCTACCCCACTGCAGATCTGCAATTTCAGAACTCCAGAAAGGCAAAGCATGAAGAGATCATTTCTATTACAGCAAAGGCGGAAGGATTATTAGCTACAAGTCCATTAATGATGAATACCAGTTTTCTCTTTTTTTGGACAATTGGTTTTATATAAGAACATACATGATAAGTTATATCTAACATTCCTGCACACAAGTTTTATTATGGTGAGACTCTCTTCCTGGCACTGATCCACTGAGACAACATAAGAACATGATTGGCATTCTACTTTAATACCCCTTATTACTAAGAAGAAGTGGGCTATTTCTTCCAGGAGGACTAGTTCAGGTTTCTCATCCCTATGGATGGATAATCCTGTTAATATTTCTAGGAATGCAGCATCCTAATTCAGCCACTTATAATGAAACTTGAAAAAAAATTACTGGAAATGCACAACCTCGTTATATAAAAGGGCTTGACTGCATGAGCCAGAATGCCAGGGGCAAAGCACTGGAATGTAAAATAATTTTATTCTTGACAAGAAATCAATAACCTAAAGGGACAATGGGATTTAATAACACTCGGCAAAACTAAGTTCACATTGACAAGGCTCTACCTACTCTATATGGAAAAGCCCACCGCCTGCAGACTAGCAACTTCATTATGAATAAGGAATAAACATGGCTGCCCGGATTTAAATCACCGTTTATACAAACTTAAGATACTCAAACGGGACAGGCCACTGAAGGCACAAATGATGGCCCAATTATGGCAGAGGTTGTGATTGCAAAATTTGACCATTTTGTCAGACTGGGGTGCCAAAGGCCCACCAGTAACATTGACAAATATGACATGGAATGGTGAGATGCTGCCTTTGTCTGTACCTAATGATTCAAGTGTATTGTGACAACTACTGCTCATGCCCGGGGCCCACTCCTGGACAGGGGCCCATGGATCATTCACCTGTTCCCATGAGGGCCAGTCGAAGCCTGCTCTTTCTCATGTTTTGAAAGGTAGCAGGGGCCCAGGAGGGAAGAAGTGTCCTGCAACCAGAGTTATAAAATATACCAGAAATAAAATGTCAGTCCTAATATATTTCTACCATAGTTTTTTGGTCTCCACTAAAGGGGTTTTTACTCCATTAGAACGATTTAGCCAGATGTCCTATCAGCATGTATGGATGCCATACCACAGGTGGCGTCACAAACATTATCTATAAAAACTTTATTCCCCTTTTAACTTTCCCTTTTATTGACCGCCCTGGGTCATGGACCGGGTTACTGCCACCGTGACATCCCCCAGCACCGACCGGCCCGGCTACCGAGTACCCCACGGCCCAGGGGGCGTGTCACATCCATGCATTACATGGGTGCCATCCATTTAAGTGGAAGGCATATAATGCTGGAGGTGAATTATGTGACTGGAAGAGGCCTCCCAAATCGATAATAGCTGACATGACGTGTTTTTTTTCTGAGTAAGTAGAATTTAGAGAAAGCATGTAAAGGTCGCATGGGCCAAGTTGTTCTGCCGCAACCCTAAACACCAGTAAGATGAGTCCCTCTGGATGTGTGTATGATGGTATTCCCCTCAGATGTTTCCCATCTATGCCACATACCCTCAGATGACACAGGAACCGCAGATGCAGTGCATTAGCAAAGCAGGATTCAGTCAACTTTATAAAAATAAAGAGAACTTTACTGTTGGAACTGGTGTAACAAATATATTGTAGGTACTAGGTACAAAGCTTGATTTTCAAATCTTCTGTTTTACATAGAGGTACAGGTATATCCGTTTCATGTACGTGACACAATACTTGTAAACAAGATTTTAGCAATACGGTATTCCTGATTTGAATCCTCTATTATTTCTATCTGTTCATCAATGACCGCCACCCACATCTGTATGGTATCTGTGCCCTAGCCTGCAAATCCAGTATTTCTTCGCTAAGACAACCAGGTCTGGTCTTCACGTTGCTTCTTCAATCCTCACTTAACCTGTGCTGTCTCTGGGTCCCCATAGCTTTACCTCCTTGGGCTTCCAGATGTACCAACTGCAGTTTAGCTCTCCTTCTGTCTGTTCCACTTCCGAGGATACAGTCTGTTCTTTCTATATAAGGATCCAGACTACTACTTTATCCAGTACACTTACAAGGCTTGCTATCTCAGAAAATCTTCTCCTTGCACACACACCCAGTATGAGATCTAGTCTGTCACACTGTCTATGACTGCTTTTACTCTCTTCCCTTCACTACTAACTGCTGACTCACTTTGAGGGCTTGTGCACACGACCGTATTTTCAGTCTGAGTGCTATCTGTTAAAAAACAGACACCACTCTGACCAATGTTATTCAATGAGGGAGTGCAGATAAATGTTTTTTCTCCCTGACCAAATCTGACCGAATGAGAAAAAACTATTTTCCTCCGAAAATGAGATGAGACTCACCCATTCAAGTCTATGGGTGCGCGAAAAAAATCGGATGCCATACGGAGCCACAGTATAGCATCAGATTTTTACAAATACATTGCAATTCTGTAAGATAGGAAACTATAAATGGTCTTGTATATCATTAATAGTAAAAAAAATTGATTACATACGGACGACACACGGATGACAAGTAAGAAAATAATTGTCTCACTTTTCCGGATGAAACTCTGAAAGATTTTTGTGAACCTACCCTTACTCTCACTTTCCCAACACAAGTGCATAGTGGAATATTAATCACACATTAAAAAATAGCATCAAACATCAGCATAAGGAAAATACAGTAGTATAACACATATTAGCATTATAAGGTCTCCCGGAGGATGTTTCTTCTCTTTCCATGCTCTTACAAGATGACCCATCAGTTTTTTTTTAGAAAAGAGTTTTCTTCATGAGACAAACCCTTTAATTATGCCCAAGGGCATACAAGAAGTGAGAGCCTCATGCATTTCTATGTAATAATGACTTGATGCACATATGTTCAGTCTTTTGAACGTCTTTTAACAGCTTCAGGGTTCTAAAATTATCAAGCAATAAAAAGAAGTGACCGGCCCATTCTTTTGGCGTTTTCGCTCTCTGCATTACAATGCATGTCAATGGGATAGTTCGAAAAAAAAACCCGGAAGACGACCAAAGCATTTTGTTATAATTTTTGCTTAAAAAAACACGGTTTCTTCATTATTCAAAGGAGTGGGAAAAAAGCAGCCGAGAAACAATATTAAAAAAGATATCATGAAAACCATGTCAAAACCATCCAATAATTGCTGGAGGTCAAAACTATTGGTGAAATCACTCGGGAAACAATACAAGAAAATGACACAAAAAATGCTTCAGGAAAAAAACAACAGACATTCCAATGCGTCTCATTTCAATGGAAATCCACTTTGCTGTTCATGCAAGAAGCTTTTTTAGCTTATTTTTTTTCTTGTAAAAATTTTTAAAAAAATGTTTGATGGAAAAAAGAAAGCTTATGTAGTGTGTGCCTATGTGCATACAAAGTCTTTTTGCTGAGTTTTCAAAGCAAACACTGAGCAGAAACTCAAGGTTTTTTGAGAAGTTTTAAGATTTGGAGGAGGATTTGTAGAGTTTCTGCTCAGTTTCTCCTCCAAACATGTCCTAAAACACTATATGTGCAAATAGCCTTGCTTCATTGTAGTGGATCCTGAAGGAACCCTCTCCACACTAGGCACAGTCCTTCCAAAAGGCTGCAAAGAACACTTCAGGAAAAAAAATCTTCTGAAACGTTTCAAAAAAATTCAGGAAAGAGAAAAACTCTTCCAAAAACTTTGTGTGAACATTCCCCAAAAATGAACAATTCGTAAAGCAGTTTCCACTTGAAAAACTTGTGATTTTTGAATGCTACAAAAAGCTCCTTATAGTTATTAGTCAATGAGATGGGTCAATATTTTTTCTGCGCATATTTAGAGTTGGGAAGGAACATTTTAGAAACTAACTCATAGGTTTTTTTGTTTTTTTTCTCTAGATCATCACTGTAGGATTATAGGTTTACCGTTTAACAATGATGGTCCACATGCCATCCATATTTATTGATATTTAAATTGCCAAAATTGGAATTTTTCAGCACCGCCCTGCAAACATCTGGACACTGATGTAGAGTTTGTGTATGAGGGTGGGCATGTAGTCCTTTCTAGAGATGAGCGTTGTTCGACTCGAACTGTTCGCCAATCTCAAATTCGAGCTGTTTTGGGCGGTGTTCGAGCCGTTCGGCGAACACGAACGATTTGAGAAAAATTCGGCTGTTCGAGGTTATGTTCGATAACTGTTCGTGCACCAAAATCATAGCTGGATTTTTTCTCAGTAATGATGAAAATTAATGTTAATACGCAGTTTGAGTGTACAGCGGGGCGGGGGGAGGGGCAGGGGATGGATCTCTGCAGGAATAATGAAGATCTCCATTTTTTTTTCTCTTTCCCGCATTTACAGTGGGGAGGTGCAATCTGTCAGCCTATCAGCAGCGTACACACGGAGCGAAGTGCTTTTTTTCACACAAGCAAGGGCATGTGTCATTGGCAGTGTATGTCACATGTCCTTGCCCTATAAGACCCAGCCATTTTCCCTGTCGCCACCATTTTCTCACTGCTGCAGCTGCGTGTTAGACGGCACCGCTGTTGCTGTGTGCGCTATACCTTGTTAATTTAAAGCCAATTTTCGCACAAATCTACAGATAGCTTGTGAGTAGGGAATAGTGGTGATTGCAGTCCTTTTAAGGACTAGGTTACAGAATTTCCTACGACTTTTATCAGGCTGGTCTGTGCTCTTAAATAGATAGGTTGTGGGAGTAAAGACTAATTGTAATTGCAGTCCTTTTCAGGACTAAGTTACATCAGTTCCTATCAGTTTTTGCCAGGCAGGTCTGTGCCAGTGCTGTGCAAGTTTTTTTCACAGCATTTGGCTGAATCTAGCAAAGCTAATCCTTTTTCGCCTATTGCAGAGTGTGTTAGTCAGTGGAGTAGCCTATCTGTGTTGCAAGCTACACCACCTTTGTATAGAATACCAATTTTTTTACTGCACCTAGTGAAGTAAAACCTTTTGGGCATAGCATCATTCTATTAGTCCATCTATACTGACCTCCATTAGGTTGCAAATTGAATATAATTTTTTTCTGCATCTAGCTCTGAAAAAATATTTGTCCTTCTAGCAGTGTGTGGGACTTGTTCTATTAGTCCATCTATACTGACCTCCATCAGGTTGCAAACGGAATATAATTTTTTTCTGCATCTACCTCTGAAAAAATATTTGGGCTTCTAGCTGTGTGTGGGACTTGTTCTATTAGTCCATCTATACTGACCTCCATCAGGTTGCAAATTGAATATAATATTTTTCTGCATCTAGCTCTGAAAAAATATTTGGCCTTCTAGCAGTGTGTGGGACTTGTTCTATTAGTCCATCTATACTGACCTCCATCAGGTTGCAAACTGAATATAATTTTTTTCTGCATCTACCTCTGAAAAAATATTTGGGCTTCTAGCTGTGTGTGGGACTTGTTCTATTAGTCCATCTATACTGACCTCCATCAGGTTGCAAATTGAATATAATTTTTTTCTGCATCTAACCCAGCCAATAGTTTTGGCCTAATACCACAGTTTGGCCACTCAGCTCTGCTCGGTTCCCATCCATTGTTTTTTTGTGCAAACAACTCCAGAGTTGTGAATTAGTTAACCACCAAAATGAGTGGAAAAAGGCCTGCTGCTGGTGGAAAGGGGAATTGGCGTGTTGGGAAGGGGAAGAAAGGTTGTGTCCGTGGGGTAGGTGTTAAAGCAACAGTAACATCTGCAGAAGAAAGACCATCTTCCAGCCAAACTAAAATGTCTACTTCTTTTAGCGGACAATGTGATAAGATCCCTTTCTTACGGCCACGCCAATCTCTACAAATTCCAGATGAGGCACAAAAGCAGCAGGTGCTTCAACGGATATCAAGTGTTCCTTTAAGTGGGCTCTCCTCCACATCAACTTCAACATCACAAATACTCCAGTCCTCAAAGGTGTCACCCCAATCGCACTTGCTTCCTCACAGCTCCCAAATCTCCAGCTGCCCGTCTGAGTATGAGGTAGAACAGATGGTTGAGTCTGCAGAGCTGTTTACTCATACTATAGCCTGGGAATCAGAGGTCGGCTCCAGCGCTTCTGTGAATCCAGATGAGGAAATGATCTGCACTGATGCCCAGAATCTTTATGAGTCGGATCCAGGACCAAACGCTGAAGGTTCTGACCATAATGTAGACCCTCATTCCCAAACTGTAACTCCTGTTGGTGGAGACAATGAGGAAGACGATGATGAGACTCAAATACCTGATAGGAGCGACAACTTTAGTTTTTTGTCAGGGCAGGAACAGGTTGGCTCTGAGGACGACGGGTGTGATAACGCACAGGGTGATGATGATGAGGTTGGAGATCCCACTTACTGTCAACCCACAGTCAGCCAAGAGATGAGGTCAGCAGAGGAGGTGGAGGAAGATGCTAGTGACGACGAGGTCAGGTTGCGCCTTCCTGGACAGAGACTTAGTACTGGAAGCACGTCAACAAATGCATCCTCAAATACAACTCTGCCTCTCACCACAAGTCGTGGTGGCTCTTCAGGTCGCATGGGTGCTAAGCCTTGCATAGCCTGGGCATTTTTTCAGATTGATAAAGATGACCCAACTCGTGTTATCTGTAACATTTGTCAGCAAAAGCTAAGTAGAGGCCAAAAAATACATAGTTTGAGTACTTCATGCATGAACCGGCACATGGACATGAAGCATAAGTTGCAGTGGGAAGCTCACTGTGCTACAATGCGGCCTAGCCGGCCGGGCCAACCACCGTCTGCCATATCTTGTGCATCCACGGCCTCTTCATCCTCTGTGACTGGGGGGACAGCAGTCATACCTGTTTTGGGGCGCAGACCTGCCACCTCTTTACCCGCAACAGCCAGCGTGATTGGCAGGTCATCATTTTCTTTGGAGGTGGTAACACCAGCTGGTGTTGAGCACTGTCCGACATCGATAGCACCACCTTTGGATCAAGGCAACCTAACATGTCCGCCTGCATCTTCCTCACAGACCGGCAGTTTGCGGGGACAACCTTACCAACATCACCGCTTCTTTGAGAAACTCTGTGTGTGACAGGGTGCATTTCACCACAGACACTTGGACGAGTAGGCATGGACAGGGGCGTTACATGTCGCTGACTGGGCACTGGGTAACTATGGTGACAGCAGGACAAGGGGCTGCTGTCCAAGTCTTGCCGTCCCCACGAGTTGTGCGTCAATCCTCTTTATCTCAAAGTTCCTCCACTGCTTCTGCCTCCTCAACCTCCTCTCGGTCCTCCACCTGCACCCAAAGCCTGTCTGGTCATGCCACAAGCTTTCTAACTGCGCAGAAGGGATCCTGCACACCTCCTTACTATGCTGGCAGTAGGGCTCAACGTCATCAGGCGGTTTTTACATTGAAATGTCTGGGAAATGTGAGTCACACAGCTGAGGAGTTGTGGTCAGCTCTGGAGAACCAATTTCATGAATGGTTGTCTCCACTGGACCTGAAACCAAGGAAGGCCGTGTGCGACAATGCTGCAAACCTGGGTGTGGCCCTTCGCCGGGGCAATGTCACACACGTGCCTTGTATGGCTCACGTGTTGAACCTGGTTGTCCAGCAATTTTTAGCCCACTATCCCGGACTAGATGGCTGTTATACACACGCCCGGACTGACTGGCGTGTGCGGGAGAAGTGGTTCCACTGGACCATGAACCGGAGAGTGCCTGGAGGGGCGTGACTAAGTATCTGGCTGATCCGACCAAGATGGCACGACGGCATACGACGCCAGTGCACCAGGGAGAAACCGGGCAGAGGGACCAGGTGCTACTCCAGGTCAAACTCCGGACACGTGGGTTGACCCACACAGGGATTACTGGAACAGGCAGGTTAGGCTGGCACAGACTGGTGGATATAAGCGAACACGGCAGGTATGCAGATGGGTGGATACAGGCGAATATGCAGGCAGGGAGGTACTGGCCGAAAGGACGGGCTGGAGCACAGAGAGGACAAGACCCAGTACAGACTGGGTCACAGAAACAGAACCGCAGATGCGGTAGCCAAACACAGCAGAGAGGGAACGCCCGAAGCGGTGGGCCAGAGCAGAGCAGAACGGGACTGCCGGAGCAGTGAGCACAAGCAGAGCAGGACAGGACTGCCGGAGCAGCGAGCAGATGCAGAGCAGGACGGGGCTGCCGGAGCAGCCAGCAGAAGCAGAGCAGGACAGGATTGCCGGAGCAGCGAGCAGATGCAGAGCAGAAACCGTAGGAGTGGCAAGCAAGGCAAGAGCAGAGTGGAAACCGCAAGAGCGGTAAACAAGGCAGGAGCAGAGCGGAAACCGCAGAGCGGCTAAGAAGGCCGCAGCAGAGCGGAAACCGCAGAGCGGCAAACAAGGCAGGAGCAGAGCGGAAACCGCAGAGCGGCTAAGAAGGCCGCAGCAGAGCGGAAACCGCAGAGCGGCAAACAAGGCAGGAGCAGAGCGGAAACCGCAGAGCGGTAAACAAGGCAGGAGCAGAGCGGAAACCGCAGAGCGGTAAACAAGGCAGGAGCAGAGCGGAAACCGCAGAGCGGTAAACAAGGAAGGAGCAGAGCGGAAACCGCAGAGCGGTAAACAAGGCAGAAGCAGAGCGGAAACCGCAGAGCGGCAGACAAGGCAGGAGCAGAGCGGAAACCGCAGAGCGGCAGACAAGGCAGGGGGATAGGACTCTGTTCACAAAGAACAGACGGAGAAGGAAAGGCAGAACCAGAAGCACACACAGTACTTACAAAGAAGTAGCGAGCGTACACTAAATTCACAACAGAGGTACAGAGACGACGAGAAGGAATTTAGGAGCAAGTTCAGACTCTGCAGAAAGACGCAGAAAACAGACAAAGAGGGAAAAGGGAGAAAAGGCAAAAGTAGAAATGAGGCACAGACAACTAGGAACCGAGGAACGGGAACAAATACAGCAAGGCTGGGACACAAACAGGACTCTGTTCAGACGGGAACAGATACCGCAAGGCACAGACAACTGGAAACAGAGAAACGGGAACAAAAACAGCAAGGCTGGGACACAAACAGGACTCTGTTCAGACGGGAACAGATACCGCAAGGCACAGACAACTGGAAAACAGAGGAACGGGAACAAATACAGCAAGGCTGGGACACAAACAGGACTCTGTTCAGACGGGAACAGATACCGCAAGGCACAGACAGGCAGATCTAGGAATACAGCCCCTAGAAAGCGAAAGAACAGGCTAGAAGCGTGTTCACAAGAACAGACCACAGTTCAGACACAGAACTGGAGAACAGGCAGGAAAACAGGATAGGACCTGGCACGTCAGAGACAAAAAGCCAACTGACAGGACACAATGCTCAGGCGCCATCTTGAGGAAGAAGGTGGTATAAATACCCAAAGATGGACAGCAATAGGCTGAAGGTGCAACAGGGGCGTGTCCGCAGCAGGTACAAGAAACAGGAAGTTCAGCGGGCGTCGCCCTATGCAGCCAAAACAGACAAACAGACAGCAAGGAGGGAAGCCAGAGAGACATTCTGGACTGGAGATCAAGTGCATGCTCTTGCACAGTGGGAGATGGACCACCATGCAAGGACGCCACCAGGTATGTTACAATGGCCTTCTGCAGAGGGCACGGTCGCTGTGTGCTCACTTCCGCCGTTCGCATCCCGCAGCTCAGCGACTTACATCTCTACAGGAGTCGTTGGCCCTGCCACTTCACCGGCTAAAATGTGATGTGCCTACCCGGTGGAATTCAACTCTGCACATGTTGCAGCGACTGTGGCAGCACTGACAAGCCCTGGTGCAATATGTTCTGACGTATAGCCTGGGCCAACGAGATCCAGAGGTGGGGCAAATCACGCTGGAGGAGTGGTCTCAGATCAGGGACCTATGCACCCTTCTGCACAGTTTTGAAATGGCGACGAAGATGTTTAGTGCTGACGATGCCATTATCAGCATGACTATTCCGGTGATTTACATGCTGGAGCACATGTTAAACAGAATTCGGAGTCAGGTGGTGGCACAAGAGGAGGTGGAGGAAGTAGAGGAGGAGGCGTTGTATGCGGAAGGGCTAACATCTGCAAGGTCCAGACGGTCGGCAGCACCAAGGCGGCAGGCATGTGAGGGTGGGGGAGATGGTTTTACCAGGGCGCATGGTAGCAGCCAAACTAGTGAGGAAGGTGCAGGAGCCCAGGAAGAAGTGGAGGACGAACTGATGGAAGACTCATCAGATGAGGGAGACCGTGATCACATTTCTGTTGTGCGATCAAGGTCACATAAGTGCCTTCTTGCTGCACTACCTGCAACATGACCCTCAGATTGTCAGAATTCGAAGTAATCCTGACTAATGGGTTGCCACACTCTTAGATCCCCCACACTCTTTGATCAACATTTTCATTTTAATAAAGACCAAAAAAATTGTCATGTTTTCCACAAAACACCAGTGGTTCACGTAGTGAATCTTACAGTTCTAACTTGCCAACCGTGGTCTGTATGGAGTTGTTCAATAAAGGGCCCAAAATTAAGATAACATAGATGGGAGAGGTCTCTATGAATAGGAATTCCTAAGTATTTGATACCCTGTGAGGGCCAGGCAAAGGGAAAGTTGGACTGGATGGAATCCTGTATGGATTTGGGGAGGGAGACATCGAGGGCCTCAGACTTCGCTGCATTGATTTTAAAATTTGACCATGTAACAAAGTGATCTATTTCAGCCATAACAGCAGGGATGGATATATGTGATTGAGTGATATATACTAGGACATCATCAGCAAATAGAGAGCACTTGTACTCGGTGCCATCTATACTAAGCTCCACCAGATTTAAAATTACTAATCATGTTTATCTGTACCTTGGCTGGAAAATAATTTGGGCTTTGTAGCAGTGTGCAGTACTGATTCTATTAGGCCATCTATACTAAGCTCCACCAGATTTAAAATTAATAATAATTTTTAGCTGCATCTAGCCCGGAAAATAATTTTGGGGCTCCGAGATGCGCAAGACACATAAGTGCCTTCTTGCTGCACTACCTGCAACATGACCCTCAGATTGTCAGAATTCGAAGTAATCCTGACTACTGGGTTGCCACACTCTTAGATCCCCCACACTCTTCGATCAACATTTTCATTTTAATAAAGACCAAAAAAATGGTCATTTTTGAAATTATAAGCATTAGCAGGTTATTAGAAACTGAAATCAAACAGTTTTCAACTCAAAACTTTATTCTAGGTGATGTTACATTTGCACATAGGACCCCTTGTTCGAAAGGAGCTTCTGAACTCTCTCGTCCATTGAATTTGTCAGGTTTTGGATGGTTTCTGCTTCAATTGTTTTGCATGAGGACAGAATACCCTCCCAGAGCTTTTGCTTAGATGTGAACTGCCTCCCGCCATCATAGACACTCCTTTTGATGATGGTCCAGAGGTTCTGAATGGGGTAGAGGTCAGAGGAGCATGGGGGTCACACGATAAGTTTGTCCCCTTTTATGCCCATATCAGCCAGAGATGCAGATGTGTTATGTGCAGCATGAGACGGTGCATTATCATGCATAAAAATGATCTTGCTGTGGAATACATGGTTCTTCTTCTTGAACCATGGCAGGAAGTGCTGTTTGAGAAACTCCACATACATTATGGAGTTCATCTTTACCCCTTCAGGGATCCTAAAGGGGCCGACAATCTCTCTCCCCATGATTCCAGCCCAAAACATTACTCCACCTCCTCCTTGTTGGCGCTGTAGCCGTGTTTGCGTGGGGTGTCCATCAACCAGCCATCCTCCACTCCATCCATCTGGACCATCGAGCGTTGCACGGCACTCATCCGTGAACAAAACAGTTTTGAAATCAGTCTTCATGTAATGTTTGGCCCACTGGAGCCGTTTCTGCTTGTGTGAAGTGGATAGAGGAGGTCGACAGGATGGCGTATGCACAGCTGCAAACCTCTGAAGGACCCTGCATCTTGTTGTTCGGGGGACGTTGGAGGCAACAGCAGCTTCAAAAACTTGTCTGCTGCTATGACAAGGCTTTTTTGCCGCTGCTCTTTTAACCTGACATAATTGCCTGTAGGAAAGAGTCCTCAATTTGCCCTTATCAGCACGCACACGTGTGTACTGTGAATTAGCTACATACTTCTTGATTGCCAAGACACTTCATCCTGATCATCGCACAATGTTGATTGTAGTCATGCCTTGACCTAAACACTCCACAATTTGTTGCTTCTCAGCAGCCGACACATCCTTTTTCTTTCCCATTTTGGCAGAAAATGTAGGCTGCTTAATAATGTGGGACAGCCTTCTTAAGTAGTCTTGCCTTTCATTGGACACACCTGCCAAACTAATTAGCACAGGTGTCTGCAATTGCTTACAGTGATATAAAGAGCCCTGACACACATCACCATCAATGAGTTTAACTGACAAACAAACAAATTCTTCCCTTATCACTCCTAAACACGTTTTGCATAATAATTTGGAACACAGTGTACATGTGCTTTTCCACAAAACACCAGTGGTTCACGTAGTGAATCTTACAGTTCTAACTTGCCAACCGTGGTCTGTATGGAGTTGTTCAATAAAGGGCCCAAAATTAAGATAACATAGATGGGAGAGGTCTCTATGAATAGGAATTCCTAAGTATTTGATACCCTGTGAGGGCCAGGCAAAGGGAAAGTTGGACTGGATGGAATCCTGTATGGATTTGGGGAGGGAGACATCGAGGGCCTCAGACTTTGCTGCATTGATTTTAAAATTTGACCATGTAACAAAGTGATCTATTTCAGCCATTACAGCAGGGATGGAGATATGTGATTGAGTGATATATACTAGGACATCATCAGCAAATAGAGAGCACTTGTACTCGGTGCCTCCCACCTCAATCCACCTAATATTGGGGTTATGGCGAATTGATGAGAGCAGGTGCTCCGTCACTAGGATGTATAAGAGAGGGGACAGAGGACATCCCTGCCTTGTCCCATTGGTGATTATGAAAGGTGATGAAAATGTTCTGACGCGCCCCCTGGGCCTTGGGACACCCGGAGCCGGACCCTTTTTGGTGGATGCTGGTGGTTGTAGTCTCCGTGGCGGCGACCCGGTTCCGTGGCTCAGGGCGGTCAAACCAGTGGCGGAACTATTTATGTGGTTTTGATGTTTAAATGTCCGACTACGCCACCCGTGGATTGTGGTCAGAGTGAACCGCCGCTGCAGGGAAGACCGCTGAGGCTGGTGTTGTGGGTGCAGCAGAGCGTAGCATAACTCCCCACGGGAGGAGTATAGCCTCAGGGCAGTGTATGCGGAGGATGGGGGTGGTGGTGCAGGGCAGCAGCAGTAACGACACGGAGTCAGTGATGCAGTCCAGGGCCTTTACTCACAGTTCTTATTATCCAGACCACGTCTGCAGGTAACGGCTGCCCACGTCGTACTGTGCTCACCAGGTGAGGGGCTCAGACAACTCCCAGATAACTTTGGAGAGCTTCACAGGACCCCCTTTGTGTGTCCTTTGTCTGGCCTTTCTTACCAACCCTTCTGTCCGGCTGCCTCAGGCCTCCTCTTGGTAAACTTGGCGCCAGTTTCCCTGACCCTATGCGGTGCCTTCATAGCGGGTGTAGCGAGGGGCTGCGCCACATAAAATGTCACAGCCTCCGGTTTCTAGCTGAGGGTCGTTTCCTGCCTCCACTAGTTTCGGGGACCGGTCTCCCCCTTTGGCCTGACCCCTCCACGCAGGTGGATTCAGGCGTGCGGTGGCGACTCGCCCGTCCGCACCCCTGGGATCCCTTCGTTCCTCGTTCCTGGAGCCTTCTCCGCTCCTCTTCCTTCCTTCTCCCTCTTCCAGGCCTGGGCCTCTGTTACTAGGCCCGCCTCCGGAGCAGAGCTCATGCAGAGCCCCTGCTCCCTGTCACTTCTGCTCAGACTTCTCTGCACTGAACTAAGATGGTGCCCATCTTTTATACTCCCTTCTCAATGCACCCAGGAACTGCTTCCTCCCTGCTCCTGCACTACAGGGTTCCCCTTCCTCAGTGTTTCCTCCCCCCACTCCAGCCAGGGACAGGGACTGTCATGCCCATCTCAGGGGCATATTGGTCGCCCTGCCCCACGGCAATGTGGTGTAATGCATGCAGGTGTCGGGTCCTGATCCACACTCCATCCTTACCTGAGAGTGAGATATCACACCTCTGGGTGAGGTGCAATACCTCTGTAGCAACCGAGCCCTCAGGGTGCTACAGTTCCATTTATCTTCAGCCTAGGTGACGTATTGGGATACAGGGCCGTGATTTTGGCTATAAAAGGGTCCCCTAGACCCCTACCCCAAGCTTTTTAAGAGAATCATATAGGCGTGCCAGGAGACTCTATGGAATGCTTTCTCAGCATCCAACGAGAGTATCTAATTACAAATTTTTAACTGCATCTAGCCCAGGAAATACTTTGTGCCTAGTAGCAGTGTCTGCTAGTCAGCGGATTATCCCGGCTGTTAAGCAAGCTACACCACCTGTAGTTTGGACACTTAATTTTTTCAAAGGAAATGCTTCGGGACCACGGGATACTCAGTGAAGAGCATCAGGAGGCACCCCAAGGCATAGGGGCTGGGACTGGCAGTAGGATGCCTTGCGGTGGACAGCCGAGCTCGATCCTTATAAAAGCTTTTTAACTGCAGCAGCTTTAGTGGACGCTACTGGAGCTGGAACTCTATTTTATTATAAATGTAAAAACACAAACTAGTACAAGTAACGAAAACAATTTCCAGCAATATAACCAATACATAAACAATGTATATACAAGGGACCCCACCTGCCTGACAACCACCATACAACCACAGCCTATCCAAACATACCTCAAACTTCCTCCACACTTACACCTGATTCTGCCGTAACAAAAACCAGAGATGCAGAAGCAAAATACATATAACAAAATATAAACCACATAAACCATATGAAATAACACACAACACTTAAATCATGAGTAACACATAATAACACATACACTACCCCAACTCTCACTATACCCCCAACCCGAACCGGCCTCTAAGTTCCGAAAAAGTCCTTCCGGACTTAGGGCGAACCCTGACAGTTTTGGGCCCGGGCCAGTCCAAGTTCATGCTTAACCCCCCTCAAAACCCCCACCCCACCTAACTAACCCCCAAAGTAAAAGAACAATAAGACAACAATAATAATAACAACAAGAACAATAACAAAAATACCATCCGCACCGGTTCGGTGCTTGTAAACCCTTTTCATGATACCATTCTCAAAACAAAAAGCTACGGTGAGAACTTAGCCCACCACCAGGAGGCTTGGAGCAATCCAGAACTAAGGCACCTGGAAGGAGAAACCCCTCCAGAGACGGGAGGCCCCCGATGCACCCAGCCTTTCATACTCCAAGGAGCGCACCTTCACCAGGTCACCAAGGATGTTGCTACATACCTCACCCACTGGGAGGATTTTACTGCCCGTCGACACTAAACACCGTGCATTCCATGTGAAAAACCTAACCACTAGGCTAACTAGAAAAAGAGTGCACTGGTCCCGTCCACCAAGGTCTCTGAACGCTCCATAGGCCCACTCAGCGTAGGAGAGGCCCGCCAGCCTAGGCCAGTCAATGGAAGCGCCCACCCTGTTGCATACCTCTGCATTAAAGGGACACTGAAGCAGGAAGTGCTCCATGCTCTCAAGCGTGTCAGCACAACTCTCACGAGGACAATTCCTATCCTCGGAGTTCCTGTACTTCAAGTTGTCCCTCACATACAGCTTACCCTGAAAGCAGCGCCAAGTCAAGTCCCAATACTTCGCGGGGATCCGTTTTGAATTTAAAAGACGCAACCCCACCTCCAGATCCCGACTTGGGCAGTCCCTGAGTGCCAGTGGCTTTTGAAAATGGGTCGATAAGATCCTCCCCTCGAGAAGTTTCCTCGTGAGAGTCCTCACCTCCCATACTCCCAAACCCCACCGGCGTATTACTTTCAAAACCGGGGTAACATAAGCCGGGAGATGCCCGTGCGGTGTGCGAAGATCCTTCACACGCCCTCCTGTCTCCCAATCCTGGAAGAAGGACTGCAACCATCCCCTACAGGAGAATACCCACAGAGGAGCCCTCTCTTTCCAGAGGTTTGATATATTTAGCTTAAGAAAGGTGCAAACCAAGAACACCACGGGGTTGACCATATTCAACCCCCCTAGTCTCCTCGTACGGTAAGTAACCTCCCGCTTGACTAGGTTCAGCCTGTTTCCCCATAACAGTTGGAAAAACAGGCCATAGACCCGCGTCCAGAGAGGCTCTGGCAAATTGCAAATGCTGCCTAGATACATTAACAATGGGAGCAGGAAACCTTTGCACAAGCTCACCCTTTCCCTCAGGGTCAAAGACCAACCCTTCCACTGGTCCACTCTCTGGGCGGCAGTTTTAAGTCTACTTTCCCAGTTTTTGGTTGGGTAATCACCCTGGCCAAATTCAACGCCTAGGATCTTGGCATACTCTTGGGGCTCTGGGAGGGTGTCCGGGAGATCAAACCTGGGATCTCCTCCCCCCAGCCAAAGACTCCCACACTTGCTCCGATTGACAATGGAACCAGAGGCCCTGGAGTAGCCCTCCACCTCAGACATCACTGCCCGCACCTCCTCTTCCGAGGAGACAAAAACAGAGACATCATCAGCATAGGCCACTACCTTCAGGGCGGCCTCCCGTTCGCCCGCCTGGTCCATCCTCACCCCCGCTATTGGTCCACGATCCACCCTCCTTATGAAGGGATCAATCGCGAACACATACAGCAGGGGACTGAGAGGACATCCCTGACGAACGCCGGAGCCCACCGCAAAGGCCTGTCCAATCCTACCATTCACAAGTGGGAAACTCTCTGCCCCTCTGTACAATGTCTTCAGCCAGTCCACGAACCTCCCTGGCAGACCATACCTCAGAAGAGCGGACCACAGGTACTCGTGATCAACCCGGTCAAAGGCTTTGGCCTGATCCAAGGACAGCAGATACCCCTTCCAGAGGCCAGCCCTACCCTGTTCCACAGCCTCCCGGACACCGAGAACAGCACTAAAAGTGCTACGGCCAGGAACACAGCAGTGCTGGGACTCAGAAAGGAGCCGTGGCGCAAACTTCACCAACCTGTTAAAGAGTACTTTAGCCAAAACCTTCCTGTCCACATTGAGAAGCGCTATGGGCCTCCAGTTCTCAATGTGCGACGGATCCTTTCCCTTAGAAAGAAGGATCAAAGCTGACCTCCTCATTGATCTCGGAAGAGTGCCCGAGGAGAGACACTCATTAAAAACCTGAGTCAATAAGGGGACCAAAAGGTCCTTAAAGGTCTTGTAGAACTCCGACGTTAAGCCGTCCGGACCTGGTGATTTTTTGAGCTGGAGCCCGTCAATCGCCAGTCTAACTTCCTCTTCTTTGATCTCATCCACCAAGACATCGAGCGAGGGGTCTACCCCTGATTCAGGAATGGCCTCAGCCAGGAAAGCCGACGTCTCATCTCGATCCAGCTTCTTCCTCCCCAAGAGATGTGAGTAAAAGGATCTGACGACCTCCAAGATCCCTGACCTGGACCTGGTCAGGGATCCTGTACTGTCCCTCAGACCCGCCACTATCTTACTACTCACTGACATCTTGCAGTTTCTGTAGGGGTCGGGTGAGAGATACTTCCCGAAGTCCCTCTCAAAAACCAAAGATGTGTGCCTATCATACTGACATCTCTTGAGTAAGGCTTTCACCCTGGTGATGTCCTCACGGCCACCCCCAGTCGAGACAAGTTCCTCGAGTTTCCTCCTCAGGCCCCGATACAGGAGATCCCTGTTCAGGCTTCTGAGGTTAGAAAGCTGGCGGAAGAATCTCGCCACCCGATGTTTGAAGATCTCCCACCACTCTGACTTAGTGTTACCAAGGCCCAGTAGCGGTACCTGACTTTGAAAGAAATCCTCAAAGGACTGTCTTACAGCTGCTTCCTTCAGGAGTGACGAATTCAGCTTCCAAAAACCTCTTCCCATCCGAGGAGTCTCTGTAACATTCAGAGAAAACATAATCAGGCAGTGGTCGGAGAATTCAACCTCTACCACCGATAAAGGTGAAGAGACTGCCTCCTCCTTCAAATAAAACCTGTCTATTCTAGACCTAGTCTGACTACCTCTGAAATAAGTGTAACCCGCGTGGCCCGTGGTGTTCCGGATGTGGACATCCACTAGGCGAGCCTCACTAACTATGCTATTCAAGGCGACGCTGTCGTAGGCCAACCGGTCTCTGGAACCTCCTCTGTCTTGGGGCCTCGAGACATTGTTGAAGTCCCCTCCAAAGACCACCAGTCGGCTACAAAACAAAAAGGGTTTAATACTCATAAAGAGACACTTGCGGTCCCACTTAGTCTGGGGACCATAGATGTTTATGAACCGAAGCTCTTGTCCCCTTATGAACACATCCAAGATCAAGCACCTCCCCATTTCCAACTCAATAACCCGTCGGCATACTACATCTGCGGTCTTGAAAAGGACCGCCACACCTCTATACGGCTCAGCCGCAAGAGACCAATAGGAAGGCCCGTGTACCCACTCCCTCTTAGCTTTTTTAAGGGACGTGAGATCGACCAACCTGGTCTCCTGCAAAAACAAAATGTCGGCATCAAGCTGGCCGAGAAAATGAGAGGCCGTGAACCTAGCCGCATCAGACTTTATGCTGGCAACATTAATGGTCGCCAGCATCAACGGGGTGAGTGCCGCCATCATGAGTGATCAGGTTGGACAGCGACCTTCTTCCCACCCACCTTACCCTTTACATGTGCTCCATTTTCCTCCTCAGAGGACGATATAGCACGTTTCAGGCACACCGACACATCCATACCTGCTGTTCCACACACAACTTTAATGGGCACAACTGTTTCAGGCGCACCCTTGCCCTTGTCAGGAGGCCCTGGGTCGACCCCCCCCACCAGAGGCCCGGTTTCCCCGACCCCCGATGTTGAGGGCCTGGCGCCCCCTTTAGCCCCTACATCCTTGTCCGCAACCCCCAGCACCAGACCCCCCTCCTCCCCCCCATCTGAAGACAAGGGAGACTCGCTTAGGGCCTGGTACTGGTTGGAGAGCTCCACCGGAGGAAGGGAGGAAGAGCCTTCCTTTGGCACCTGGCCCCGGGTTGCCTTCTCCTTCGAGTTACCCTTCTTCCTCACCCTTTTCTTCTCCCTCTTCTTTTGCTGTTGCCACTCTTCGTTCCCCCCTTCATCCACACCTTCGCTGGATGAGGATAAGGGAGAGGTGGCCCCATCCTCCCTGACCATCCTCCTGACCTCTTCGTCTATCTCACTGTCCGGGACCTCAGCTGCAAGCTCCCCCGAACTAGGGACCAGAGGCAGGGACATAATCCCCTGGTCACTCTCCACCACTCTCCTCGGACGCTGCTCTTTCCCTCCCACCTCAGGGGGAGTTCTGCTCCTCACCGGTCCCTTACTTCCTACACCGCCGCTAGTCCCTTCACCGGCTGGTCTGGTCCTCGCCTCCTCCCTACCAGCACCTCCCGGATTCAGGCCAACATTGGCATAGGAGCGCGGACAGCGACTAAACGGGTGTCCCAAGACACCACACAGGTTACACCGAATGTCCCTACTGGTTGCGGCCAGATGACCCACCCCTCCACACATTGCGCACTTCTCCACCTTGCACCCCGCGCTGAAGTGAGAGGGGCTGCCGCACCTGTGGCACAACTTCGGCTGCCCCTGGTAAAAGATCAGGATTCAGTCCCTTCCCAAGAATGTTGAAGTGGGAATGTGGGTAACCGAGTAACCCGAGACCTTCAGTTTTACCATAAAGGTCCAGGCCCCTGACCAGATGCCATGCTTGTCCAGATTCTTTTTGGGAATCTGGACCACCTCCCCATACCTGCTCAGCCAGGTCATGATGTCCATCTCAGAAAGTGACTCGTTACTGGTGAGCACGGTCACTTTCTTCACTGAGTTTTGGTGAGAGATAGCCTGGACTATAAACCCTCGCCATTCAGGGCAAATCCGAGCCAGCTCATACTGAGACCAGAAGAGCTCTAGGCCCTCCGATCTCACAAAGCTGACGTAGAAAAAGGTGGCACCATAGGGATGAATCAGGGCATAGATGTCATCAGCCCTGAAGCCCATCCCCAGGAAAAGCTCCACCACCTTGTCACGTTTCATTGCCTTCCCACCGGAGACGGACCACATTCCTACGGACGCCACCCTGCCCTGCTGTCGGCAGAGACCACGTAACGTTCTCTGCCCCTAACTCTCGGAAGGCGGACAGACCATGTCGGTCTATCCAGAACGATAAATCTACCTCCCTACCCTCCACTGTAATGGACTGCTCTCCCCTCTTCAGGGCGTCCAGGAGACGCCATTGCAAGTAACCCTGCCCAGTGTCCCCTGACAAGGACCCTCCACTACCCGCGGCAGCGGCCGCCGCAAAGGTGCGGACATGTGAACCGCCCTCTAATGAGGCCGCCAACGAACTGGGATTCCTTGGCCTCACACTTGGCCCCTCATTCACACTCACACTCTGCCTCACAGCCTCACCTACCGCCCCTGCACCACTACCATCACCACCAGCCGTACCACTCACCACTTCCATACCTGCATCCTCACCTCCATCCTCACCTCCTTCATGTACCCCATTCATCCCCACCTCATGCACCCCATCCATGCCAGCCAGAACAGGTGGGGTACTAACCGCTTTACCCAAGGTCCTGGCATCACTGGGGGGGGGGTTTCAGGACACTCACCACATCCGCAGCATTGTCCTTACTCCCCTTCTCCCCCTCTGCCACCTTGGACCCTCCAATATTCATGCGCTGGGTATCACAGGGGCCGGGATTTTGGGCGCCGGGTTTTACCAACCTCACAGGTGCAGACACCCCGGCCGGTTTACCCCCGGCAGCCTTGTCCCCAGCATTCGGCCCCTCAACCCTCTGGCCAGATATGGAAGCAGTGTCTCTCTCCTCCCCCACCATCCTCCGGACCTCAGCCAAGATCTCTGAAAAAGCTGCTCCGGCTCCACCGCCACAACCCCCACCTCCCTCTGCCCGAGACCCAGAGGCCATGGGAGACAGAGACGGGAACTCCACCACACTGAATATGTCTGGCGCCACCGCCAGCGATGACCCTTTGCCATCCCTACTGTCCTCCGTAGGGATCGCCACACCATCACCACTCGCCTTACATTTGCCTTTACTCTCCCCACCGGACCTGCGCCGAGGACCAACTTCATGATTCGGGCGCCCTTGACCGGTGGGGGTTACACAGGAGACAGCAGCAGCATCAGTATCATCATTAAACACGTAACGCATACTCACCGTCTCCTGTGCCTTCTTCTTGCGCCCCTTCTTCTTTCCGGGTCCCGGATCTTCGTCCCCGAAACAAAAATGCTGGAGGTTCACCGGGGACTCCAGCAACCGGATGGCCGCCATGAGCCCCCCGGACTCCGAAGACGCCTCCATGTCCTCCTCCTCTGATGTGCTGGAGGCAGGCAGCGCCACCTGCTCAGGACGCAGACCGGAAGATTTAGGAGGCTCCCCAGTAACGCCGGCAGGCTGCTCGACCGGGGTTACTGCCACCTCCCAGCCGCAGGTTTCTTCTGGGCAACTCCAGGTGCTGTGGTGGGCAGGACGAGGGGCGGGGCACCGGCGCAAGGCTTGCTGAGCCTTGTGGTACTATAAGCATTGCTTGCTGCTTTTTCTTTCATGTCCCTCCTGCCTCCCTCCTTCCCTCCGCCCACAGACTGTACAGAGGCAGTGCAGAGAGCTGCGGTGGGCGGGACTAGAGGCGGACCAGCAGAACGGGAACTGCTGGGCTCTGCAGTTCCACTCGCGGCTCTCATGGTAGCTGCGCCGAGCGCTGAGGTGGGCGGGGCTTGGGGCGGGTTGGCAGACTGGGGGCCGTTGGGCTCAGTAGTTCCACGTGTGCCTCTCATGGTGGCCGCGCTGAGCGCCGAGGTGGGCGGGGCTAGGGGCGGGCTGGCAGACCGGGTGCCGCTGGGCTCTGCAGTTCCACGTGTGTCTCGCATGGTGGCCACGCCGAGTGCCAAGGTTGGCGGGGCTAGGGGCGGGCCGGCAGACTGGGTGCCGCTGGGCTCTGCAGTTCTACGTGTGTCTCTCATGGTGGCCACGCCGAGCGCTGAGGTGGGTGGGGCAAGGGGCGGAGCCCCGGACCGCGATCCCCCGGCCTTTGTGCCCGCACCCACACTATCCTCTGCTCGCACTAACAGCGCGCCATTTCCTCCACCCCCCACCTTCTCCTCCTCCATGGCTGGAGTAACCCCCGGGGCAGCACCCAGAGCTGTGGTGGGTGGAACAGGGGGCGGGGCTCCAGACAAACGTTCCTTTCCAGGCTCCTGGCTGCCATGCATAGTCCTGGGAGTGCCTTCACTGGCCGGCAGGCCCCCTTCATACGCCCCCCTTCCTTGCTGCGTGGTTAACCCCTCCTGGCCTGAGAACCGCCGATCATTAGAGAATTTCTCCAGAAAGGGACCCGCAGCCCTCTCTATTTCCGCCTGCCTCTGCTCCACCTCGGCAATCCTATCCTTGACCCTCTGGATTTGCGTGGCGATCGCCGGGCGCTTCCTCTGGGCTGCTGCATTATATAGCGCCTTGGCCTGCCGCAAGTCCAGCAGGAGTTTCGCCAGTGCCACCTTCCCCTTTTCGTGGCACCGCAACATCTCCACCACCCGCTGGGAGAAAGTCTCCGCTGACTCGTCCGGGCCCCTCTCGGCCCATGGGGCACTCCCCTTGCTTCCCTTGGGCTTGCCAGTCACCTTGTTAGCCGATGCCGGCATGCTCACCGTAGCCGCTTCACGCTGGGACAGCCTCCCAGACCTCCTCACAGAGTCCTCCGATGGATCCATATTCAGTCCTCCGACCCCACCCGGCCCAGACCGGGAGGGCCGGAGCCCGGGGATACCCCCCGACACCCCTGCCTCGGTCCTGGGAAAACGAAGAGGCAAGGGTCGGGCTTAGAAAAAAGTCCTAGTTGGAGCTTCCCAGGAGCTCCTCCACACAGCTCTCACTCAGCTAGGAACACAGGCCACACCTCCTCCACTTCCTGCTACCGTGGCTGTTGGCATGAGACTTGCCCTCCAATAGATCCTTGTAAATGGATTTAAAGTGTATTCATTCAAATTAGAGAGACAATTTAAATTAAAAAGCTTAGAGCTGCCTCCACCACAGGGGGGCTCGCTCGACCCACCAGCGGACAGGCACCAGTATTGGGAGAGGGGGGCTGGCCGTCAGGGTTCACCGCGGCTCTGGCACAAACCCGGCGACACGGAGGTGGCACGGGCAGGAGCGGACTGGCCGTGTCGGCTTCTCACTTTTTGGATTTTAGAAGGGCATGACATGCCTATATCTGTGTCTCCCCCTCCTTTTACTCCTCCACCTCTTTTCTTTTCGCATGACTATATGTACTTGTCACTTTTCCATGTGTTAGTTGTGTCTTCTGAGCAGTTTGTCAGCTTTTGGACACCTTTGAAGGTGTTTTCTATGTGTTTCTATGTGTTTTTGTTTGCTTGCCATTGGTTTTAACGGTGTTCGAAGGTGTTCGACGAACAGTTCGACGAACAGTTCGGCGAACACACGGGTGTTCGACGAACCGAACTGAACTCGAACACTACGGGGGTGGCTCAACACTAGTCCTTTCCCCCTCATGAAGACATTGTGGTAAGTGTGCTGAAAGTTATTTTGTGTGGTTATATTTGTGCTTATTATATAAAAATATATTTATCCCTATGGACGTTGTTTGTGTCAGGTCCCTGCAGTGTTAACAGCAAGGCTGGCCCCTAGATGGGAGGGGGAAAAGGCGGCTCTATAGGGGAACCAGTGGGAAGCTTTAAAGGATATAGGAAGTAAGTAGTCAGTGTTGAAGAGGAGAATGTTGGAGAGGAGGTGAAAGGGAGAAGACAGGTTTACCAGAGGTGGAACTACAAGTCTCAGCATTGAAAGGAATTAGTTACAGAGGCGTCAGGGCTTCACAGGCAAGTGGGGAACCCTGCAAGAGTAAAAGCTTATAAGTCCGGGAAATGTACTGTCCAGCGAGAAGTGGTCCGTGGGACGAGGTAGCGCCCTGCTGTGGGTACTGAAGCAGGAAGCAATGACTCTACGAGCTGCCCCTGAGGCTCATATAAGCAAAGACACAGGGTATCAGGGTCATAGCGACAAACCTGGACCCGTATGACCCTACTCCTAGGTGACGCGCCCCCAGGGCCGTGGGGTACTCGGCAGGTGGGCCTCTGGTAGCCTTGGGATATCACGGTGGCTGGCCCGGTCCGTGACCCAGGGCGGTCAGTAAAAGGGGGGATTTCTATTTATATGGGGTTTTTGGAATTTTTCGTGACGCCACCTGTGGATTGCGGCCAGAGGGAGCCGTCGCTGCGGAGCAGTCCTCTGGAGCTGGTGTTGCGGCAGCAGGGATGGTGTGGCTCTCCACAGGTACCGCAAGCTCCAGGGCAGTGTAAGGTGGTGAGGGGTGCGCTGGGCATTGTAGTGCAGGGAGGGAACGATGGCGCAGATCAAAGATTGGACGGAGGCAGTGCGGTGCAGTCATCCAAGTTTTTACTCACAGTTCTTATGAGGGTTCCACTGGTGCACTGTACAGGTGTCAGCCTCCCACGTCGCGCTGCATTCACCAGGCAGGGGTTCAGCACTTCCTCAGGTAGATCAGGGGTACCTGGCAGAACCCCACTTTCACGTGTTCCTATCTAGACCGACTTCACGCTGGGTCTTTCTCCCTCCTGCCCTGCGCTGCCCACTCTCAATCCCGCTCGGGTGCTCTGAAGTCCCTCCTGTGCGTCGGATCCCGGACCTGCTTGACCCTCCTGGGGATTAGAATGCGGCTTCGGCAACCGACTATATAAGCCAGAAGCCTCCGGTTTTTCCAGCCGAGACTTGAAGTACACGACTGGGCCAGGGGCCGGTCCCCTTCCTGCGGCCTACGATCCCTCTGTCTTCTGACAGATGCAGAGCGTACGGGTGCCGTCCTGCACTCGCTGTAACCCCTAGGATCCCTTCTTAGAACAGAGCCTACTCCCTGCTCCCCTCCTGGGCCTCTGACACTGGGCCCTACTTGTGGAGCAGAGCTCCTACTGAGACTCTGCTCCCTGACTGACTTCTCCCTATTACTCCACTGCCACCCTAAGATGGCTTCCCTATTTTATACTCCTACCAAAGTGTTCCCCTAACTACTTCCTCCACCCACACCCACTACTGGTTCCCAGAACCTTTGGGTTCCCCCCACTCCAGCCAGGGTCAGGGCTCAGCAGAAACATACATTGCGTCTTGCCCCTCCAGCCGGCCTGGAGCAGTGTAGTGTTGGATGCAGGTGTTTGGGGTTCCGGGCAGCACTCCCTCCTTACCTGAGAGAAGGAGACACCACACCTCTGGGTGAGGTGCAGTACCTCTGTGGCGACTGAACCCTCAGGGGCGCCACATAGGAAAATACAGGCAATTCCAACTTCTCACCATTCCTGTTGCCAGGAACAAAATGCAAACTGTAACTCTGGGAAAGGAGCCGGTGTATTGTATGGAAAACAGCGAAGGAGAATGCATAACCTGTTATCCCCTGTTCACCAGTTTGGCCGTGCATGAAAAGGACATTGTATGTAAGGACTGGTGTGGCTTCCTGATTGAAAGGGTTAAAGGAGCAGTATTGCACCAAGTACATCCGAATGGACAGTAGTGGTAACAGATGCAGGAATAATGTCGCACATGCACACCCACAACACTCTTTTCTCTGTAACGTGTCGGGGTGTCGGACACATGACACTCGCCTACGGCTACTGGGCACGTTTTTATTTGCATAGCAGCACCTCTTTGGCTTCCAGTTTGTGGTATTCCCTATCAAACGAAAGGATACATGATGATTTGATCAGACTGAAATAACCCTTTAGCCTGAATTTGAGATTGGAATATTGCCCTGATAGATGGGGTCTATTGCTTCCTTAGCAGATATTTTTTAACAACACATTCCATCCAAATTCAAAATTTACACTGTCAGGAATGAATTCCCCGGAGTACTAGGTGATGGGGATGCATGGCGATAGGAAGGGGGGATCCTCAAATCCTGGAGTTTTTATTAGCTATATTTATGTTGATTTTGTTAGGCTGTGTGTTTCCCCTTTTAGAAGCAGGAATCCATTTGTGTGCCTGTTTTTGTATTACTTTTGGGAGGGAGGAGTTTAGGAAAAATAAAAACTTCCCTCTCACAGTCTCTTCCTCTTTCTCCTAATAGAAGAGATGGCAGAAGCATTTCCCGCCCCCCCCCCCCTCAACTTTTTTTTTGTTTAATATGCAATTGTATATTTCATATCTTACTTGACTGCTTACCCTGTTTAGGTTAGCTTTATATTATTGCATCCTTTATCTGTTACCTTCCTTTTTACATGTTTTCATATTTCGTATAAGCCGACCCGAATATAAGCTGAGGCACCTAATTTTATCACAAAAAATGGAAAACGTATTGACTTGAGTATAAGCATAGGGAGCTGTATGGGCCTCATATAATGCTCCATGCTGTATGGGTCCCATATAATGCTCCATGCTGTATGGGCCCCATATAATGCTCCATGCTGTATGGGCCCCATATAATGCTCCATGCTGTATGGGCCCCATATAATGCTCCATGCTGTATGGGCCCCGTATAATGCTCCATGCTGTATGGGCCCCATATAATGCTACATAGATATAAAAAAATAAAATACTCACCTCTCCTTGCTGCCACTGATCTGCGTCGCCGTCTTCACGCTCTCTTCACTGTGACTGCTCAGCAGAGGGCGCACTATAAAGACTTCATCGCACCCTCTGCCCTGAGACGTCACAAGTCAGGAGACTCAGAAGAGACAGGACCTGCGGAGGAACGGGGAGCGGTAAGTATTGTGCCGGGGACCACTCGCGGGCGCTGGCATCGGACTACCCCGCTTACGTGTCCTATAGCGTGCCGGTGTCCCCGATGGCGAGCGGGCCTCCTCGCCTGCTCAGTGCCCTGGGTGCACTGGGTGCTGACGCCGGCCCGGGGTAAGTGGGACCCCCACTCGAGTATAAGCCGAGGGGGAGCTTTTTCAGCATAAAAAATGTGCTGAAAAAGTCGGCTTATACACGGGTATATAGGGTAATTAAAAAAAATGTTGGCTTTCAGATGTGAATACATTTGAACACTGCGGAGCCGGGACAGAGAAAGCGCGAGTCAGCACCTGCCCAACGTGCAGCAGCGTAATGAAGTCAGTATGCTGCTGACCTCATCGCACTGCTGCCGGTGCCAGGGCCGCACAGGCAGAGGAGACTCGGGGTACTGGTAAGCGCTCCATAATGAAGTGTCATGTTATTTTACATGATTGGAAAAGGGTAGTGTAGTGTTACTATAAAGGGACATTATGGGGCAATTTGGGACATTATGGGCAATTTAGGATATTATGGGCAATTTGGGATATTATGGGGTAATTAGGGAAATTAAGGGTGACATTATGGGGCAATTAGGGGGGATTGTGAAAGGGGCATAGTATACCAAGGGACAATGGGGTTGGTGGGGACTTGGAAAGGGGCTGTATGTGGGGGGGACATTATGGAGAGGGGTTGTGTGGGAGATTTTTGGAGAGAGGTAGTCTCGGGGGGGATATTATACAGATGGGCAGAGTGGGGGGATAATTTAGAGAAGGGCAGTGTGTGTGTGAGGTATTTTATAGAGGGGCAGTGTGTGGGGGGGTATTGCAGAGAGGGGCAGTGTAGGTGCGATATTATTTTTTCAGAGGCAGAGCATGGGAGATATTTTTATTTATGGAGCAGTGTAATGATGCTTTTATTTTTAAGGGCACCATGTCAGGATGTGCTACTGAAAATGAAGAAGAGGCGAGTCTGGAGAGAGACGCTTAGGGCATGAAATCTCATCATGGCACCTGTGCTACATGGAGACAAAAGAGATGGAAATTGCTCCAATCAGAGAAGATGCCACTTATAAGGTATCTGGATGTAAATGTTTATTTGTCATGCTGCCTTCATCTCATCAGTGCGTTGGTTCCTGTATCATCCGCAGTCTGATAATGGCTAGTAACAACAACAACTCCCTGTTAAGGACATACTGGGAATTGTAGATTCATGCAATGCAAATGTATCTGGGTCTGACCTGACATGACAATTGACGTACTGACGGTGGTTCTGGCTCTGCATTGCAATCATGTACTGATAGTAGTTCTGGTGCTGCATTCACATAATGATGGTGGTTCTGATGCTGCATTCATATTCTGATGGTGATTCTAGTGCTGAACTCATGTGCAAACAGTACACATGTACCAATCCATAAAGTATTTCATGGCTTTGTTAAAACTTAAAAAGTGTCAGCCTAGAAATTTGAGGATTTGGTGAGTTTCTGCTCTAAAAATGGCAGTTTAAGTGTGTTCACACTGATTTTTTTGGAGCAGAATCTGAGAAGAAACTCTCCAAATCCTTCTCAAATACTCAAAAGTTGATTCTAGTGATGTATAGATGTACTAGTTAGTATGGCGATGTGGCCCCTGGACCAAAAAATGTTGTGCACCCCTGTTCTAAGCCCAAGGGAGTGCAATTCTTCATTCATGGTTCCCTAGAGGTTTCCTCCACAGGGTTTTTTTCCTCTTTTTAGTGCTGAAGGATGACTCTTCATGAGTTGGACATTCAGTGTCTCTTTATATATTGAAAAAATGAATCAGAGTGAAAAGCGATTTAAATCAAATCTAATTGATATATTATTGTCACAGCTGGAATATTGCGGTTGGGGAGTCAGGTGGAAATGGAGGGCAAGTTATGATGGACTAATTTATATTAATAGCAGCTGTTACACACTGGTGGTAAATAGGCCAAGCGTTGTTGGCCAGCCTGAAGGATATGATAATGGTAATGTCATCCAGGGGTGGCTTAGCTATTAAGCACAGGAATAAGGATTTTTGGGAGGGCGATTTGAGACCTTGAAGTGGATTGGCATTGCTACTGTGGCAAGTCAGAGTGTGCTGCCTCTGGATTGCTGCCTGCCGGTTGCTGTATGGCAGGAAGCTCGGGGATCTCACAGTATCCGTGAATCTCAAAATATACTTGTCTAGCATTTCACCTTACTCTTGTGAGAGAACAGAATCCATTTTATATTTGTGGTGTCCTAGAAGTTCTGCGTAATGGTGATCAAGCAACACTGATGGGTGGGGAACTTTTACCTTTTTATTCACTCCCCTAAAGTTACTATTGGTTTATAGTTCAGAGGGAACTTTCCTTTGTCTGTGACCCTATTTAAAGTGCCTACATATGTTAATAAAGCAGAAGTCTTCTCTAGTATACCATATGACTGTGCTGTATTGATTTCCTCGAGATCTCAAAACATACTTTCATATTTGGAGCTCGGAAAGCATAAAGGAGAGTGTATTTTGCTCACACGCTTACTATACTGATGTGATTTTTTTTAAATAAAAGCTATGGCCTTTTGATACAAAAAAAATAAAATTTTTAGTATTTTATTTTATTGGGCTTTGTCGTTTGGGTCACGTGCTAATAAATCAGGGTCCATCCCATATCTAGAAGTATGAGTTATCAGGCTTCCCATGAGATATTTCATATCTGTTATATAATGGTCTGTTTTGCAAAAATGAAAGTTTACAGAAAAAGATTGGTAGTTTCCAAAACACATAAAATACATTTTTTAATATAAACAGACTTCACTTCATTGTTAATGGTTTAATTCAAGTGTTGTCATTGTCGTTGTAACTAAGATTACAACAAATACAGAAAGTAATAAGTGGATAGAGACCTTCATAATTTCCTTCTTGTGGCTGACGAGACAATAGTACGGGAAGGTAAGACACTATAGCTGTCTTTTGGGCCCCTTAGCTAACACTTGAATCATTATTGGTAGTATGTGGTTGGCTGTGGAAGCACATTATCCACACCACATCTGCATGTCTTTCGTTTGCTATGGATGTCAACCATTGGCAAGCCCAAGTTATCCTCAAAGTTTTGCCAAGAAGAAGATTGATAGAACCTGTACTATTCTATATAAATACATATATCAATAATTTATTCTTTTGATAATGTCAGGGGTGAACATATCAGTGGTGCAGCCACAAGAGATAAGGGGCTACTTCTTCCTTCAAAGCTGGTGGAATTGTGCATTATGATGAGCTATTGGGCTGCAAAAGGCCAAAATATTGATCTTGCACAGGGGCCCTCTTTTGTCTGTGTCCACCATTGGATGATATGACATGTCCACTATTTCTACTATACATTCTAATGTTAATTCAAAAGACATTCAATAGGTGGGGTCATCATCTATGAACCATTAGGGTTGTGGTGGTTACTCATGCAGAGGATTGTTGCTTATAAGTAATAATGTTTAGTAAGGTCATTATTTCACGTTCTTCAGTGTTTTGATGGTCTTTTTTTTGTAGATCATACAATAATGATGTATCCTAGTGATGAGCGAGCGTGCTCGCAACTGCTCGGTACTCGCCTGAGCATTACACTGCTCGACATGCTCGGCGAGTATTTCCGAGTTCCTCGGGAAGGAGCGTGAGTCCCCTCCCTGCATGTTTGGCGCTCTTTAGAGAGCCAATGAACATGCAGGGATTGCTTGCCACGCACTGAAATGCCGTAGCCATGTTGGTTGTGGCATTACAGTGATTGGCTGGCTGCATAGCGCCATCGGGTCTATATAAGACCTGGTGACGCTAGGCTCGTCACAGTCTAACCGGAAACAGACAGAGTAGGGAGAGGTGCTGCTGTGTGAGGGACAGAATTGGCAGTGTAAGATATAGGTAGTTGTACTCCAGGAGTATATATATATATATATATATATATATATATATATATATATGACGCACCCCTGGACCTGTGTCGCACAGCGTTGCGCATGCAGGAGCTTACCCGGAGCCGGATCTGTTGAGGGTTGTAGTCTCGTGGCGGTGACCCGGTCCGTGCCCAGGGAGTCAGACTAAGTAGCGTTGTATTAGCGGTAGGTGTTGGACGACTACGCCACCCGTTGAATGCAGCGAAGGAGCTGCCGCTGCAGGGCAGACCGCTGAGACCGGTGGTAGGATTGTGCAGCGTGATAGTATCACCCCCAACGGGAGGGGTATGGCCTCAGGGCAGCCGACGTGGATGATGGGGGAGCAGGAATCACTCAGAGACGATGCGGTGTAGTTCAGGGTCTTTACTGGTGATAAAGATAGACCCTCCCGGAGTACTGGCTAGCGATCGGGGCCTGGTCAGTCCTTGAGCAGATGGGATCTCCCCTGGCCAGGCAGAGTTGTAGGCCTCCCAAACTGACTGTACTCTTCTGGCTACCTTGCTAGAGGCGGGTATAAGTAGCCCACGTCCCTGAGTGTACCATGTGGTGCTCACCCGTATGGCCGGTGACTCGGGGCCTTCTAGTGGCGTCCGCTCCACGACGGCGGTGCTGGTCCCACGCGTGTGACCGTGCCTTCGGGTTTCTTGGCCAGAGGACCTGAAATCCCCTGCCGGGCGGTTTCTGCTGCTGGGTAAAGATTAGTCCCCACAGCCTCGGACTCCGGGTCCGGTGATAGCTTCCCAGTCAGGGCGAGCTCTGCAGCTGCCAGCCCCTGACTCCCTATAGCACTGCTCCCACAGAGCTCCTGATGTTCTTTTCCTAGATCTGCTTCTCTTCTCTGTCTCTACTTCTTCTCTACTCACTAACCCTGCCTCAGCCCTAGGTTTATATAGGGGAAGTTCTTCCCCTCCCAGGACTGGGCAGGAGGTGTGGCATGCATAGGATCCCTGACCAAGAGACCTCCCACCTGCTCTCAGACATAACATTGCTGTTACCGTGGAAGCCAGACCCCTGGGGTGCCACATTCCCCCCTAGTGAAATTTAGTACTCCGGGACTAAACATTTTTTTTTTTTTTTTTTTTTTAGAAAAACATAACAAGGTATAACCAATTATAATACAATAAGAAAAACACATAAAGATGGTTACGGCGTGTCCGCAACCGGGTGCAATTTTGAAGAAAAGCAAGGTGTCCATTTCACCAAAACAGGGAGACGTAACCAGGTAGGGGTCTGTCCTGCCCCGAGTCCTTAACAGTCTTTAGTCCATTCCTAGGTTACGCTCCAACCAATTGTACAAGGATTCCCGGTAAATCCACCAAGGACTCCTAAAAATAACTAGAAACACATAATTATTTACAAGTAACAGACAGGTGACCACAAATAAAACAATTTAAACACTTCAAATCCTCCAACGTGCGGGTAACTGGCCTCAAGTGGCCCTAGTGGACCTACGGAGCTGACTGTCTGGCCCTGAACTACAGGGTGTAGGAGCTGTCAAGGGTAAACTGGGCAGCTGTTTACGGGCTCTTTGGCTCACTAGGGGTACGGCAGGCTCACTGTAACGGGTCTGGGAGGCGGAACCTCAGAGCTACTATACAAGGAGGCGGTCCTTGTAAGGGAGCGGGTGGCGACCAGGGAAGACGGGCTGGAAGTCTCAGCAGGTGAACGGGACAGTCTCTGAGTGAACGGGACAGTCTCTGAGTGAACGGGACAGTCTCTGAGTGAACGGGCTGGAGGTCACGGCAAGGTATAGGGTTGGTACGACCTGTGGCGGCTGAAGATAGACGTGAGCTCCCAGGTGAGCAGGCGAGAGTCTCTGGATGAACGGGTGGTCACAGCAAGTGATGGTGGAGCCTCCAGGAAGACCAGCGGACAGGCGACAGATGAGCGCTCCCAGGTGAGCGGGCAGAAGTCTCTGGACAGGCGGGTGGTCACAGCACGTGACGGCAGAGCCTCCGAGTAGGCAAACAGACAGGTAGCAGAAGAGCGCTCCCAGGTGAGCGGGCAGGAGTCACTGGACAGGCAGGTGGTCACAGCACGTGACGGCGGAGCGTCCAGGTAGGCTAGCAGGCAGATAGCAGATGTGCGCTCCCAGGTGAGCGGGCAAGCGGGTCCATAGACAGACTGACAGGAGTTGGAAGGCAGACCGTCGGACCTCAGGCAGGCAGGCAGGTATCTGATGTGCGCTCCCAGGTGAGCGGGCAGGCTGGTCCTTAGACAGACTGACAGGATTAGTAAGGCAGACCGTCGGACCTCAGACAAGCTGGCAGGTATCTGATGTGCGCTCCCAGGTGAGCGGGCAGGCTGGTCCTTAGACAGACTGACAGGATTAGTAAGGCAGACCGTCGGACCACAGACTAGCAGGCAGGTAGCAAGTAATCAGGCAGGAATCTGGCAGGTAACTGGCAGGTAACTGGCAACGGGACCTGAGGGCTGAAGCACAGGTGAGACACAGGTACAAACAACATTGCTCGGGCACCTCCATTTTGGAGGAGGTGCCTTATATACGGTAAAGTCCTCCGGCCATTGGCCGGGGACTCCTTAGGACGGCGCGCGCGGCCCCTTTAAGAGGGAGGGAGGGCGCGCGCGCGCGCCCTAAGCACAGTGGCCGGGAAGGAGCGCGCGCTGCCAGCAGAGCGGGAGAGGGACGCCGGGCACGGAGCAGAGCGGTGAGGGGAACAGCGTCCCTGCCTAGCACAGGGCAGGGACGCCGGCACTACAGTACCCCCCCCTTTAGGCCCCCCCTTTTTTAGGCCAGATAGAAATTTAGCTAGGATGAGAGGGGCATGGATGTTCTCCCGGGGCTCCCACGTTCTCTCCTCAGGACCAAACCCCTTCCAATCTACCAGAAAAAAGGTCTTTCCTCTTACCCTTTTGGTGGCAAGAATGTTCTCTACCTCAAACTCGTCCTCAGCAGAAACCGGAGCAGGAGGCGTACCTGTAGACTTGGAAAAAGTGTTAAGCACCACGGGTTTGAGGAGAGATACATGGAAGGAGTTGGGGATCCGTAAGTTGGCCGGGAGTTTCAATTTATAGGCCACCGGGTTGATCTGACTGATGACCTCCAGAGGGCCGATGAACCGAGGCCCTAACTTGTAAGAAGGTATCTTGAGTCGAACATATTTAGATGAGAGCCAGACTTTATCTCCTGGACGAAATTGTGGAGGATCCAGGCGTTTTTTGTCAGCGTGTCTTTTCATACGCTCGGATGACAGAAGGAGTGCGGACCGGGTACTTTCCCATATGGAGGAAAATTTGCTAACGAGAGATTCCGCAGCCGGGTTGTCCATAGAGGTGGAGACAGGAAAAGGAATCCGAGGATGCTGACCAAAGACTACAAAAAACGGGGATTTGGAGGAGGATTCGCTCTCGTGATTATTATAAGAGAACTCGGCCCATGGTAGGAGATCCACCCAGTCAGAATGGTGGGCATTAACGAAGTGCCGGAGGTAACTGGTCAGGTTCTGATTGATCCGCTCCACTTGACCATTGGACTGTGGGTGGTAAGCGGAAGAGAAGTCCAGGGTGACGTCTAGTAGTTTACAAGTGGCTCTCCAGAAACGTGAGGTGAACTGTACCCCACGATCCGACACGATGTGGAGGGGCAGGCCATGAAGACGGAAGATGTGGCAGATAAAGTCTTTAGCCAGCTCGGGTGCAGACGGAAGGCCTGGCAGGGGAATAAAGTGAGCCATCTTGGAAAAGCGGTCAGCGACCACCCAAATGACCGTACAACAGGCAGAGACGGGGAGATCAGTTATAAAGTCCATTGCTATATGCTGCCAGGGGGCAGCAGGTACAGGAAGCGGAAGGAGGCGTCCGGCTGGCAGATGTCTCGGGACTTTGTTGCGGGCGCAGGACACACAGGCAGAAACAAAGTCTATTATGTCCTTGTGCAGGGTAGGCCACCAATAGTGCCGGGCAATAAGCTGGAGGGTCTTTTTCTGACCGGCGTGGCCAGCTAGTTTAGACGAATGGCCCCAGTGTAGGATCTTCTCCCGATCAGGTACTGAAACAAACGTCTTACCGGGAGGGAGACGATTTAGACTCACGGGAGCCACCTGCATTACTCTGGCGGGATCGATGATATGTTTAGGTTCTTCCTCGAGATCGGACACCAGAAAGGATCGGGACAAGGCGTCTGCTTTGACTTTTTTGTCAGCCGGGCGAAAATGAAGAACAAAATCAAAACGAGCAAAAAACAAGGACCACCGGGCTTGGCGCGGGTTAAGTCTCTGGGCATGCTGGAGGTAAGCCAAGTTCTTGTGGTCAGTGTAAATTATTACCGGATGAAGAGCCCCCTCGAGTAGGTAACGCCACTCCTCCAATGCCAGTTTGATGGCCAATAACTCTCGGTCTCCTATGGAATAGTTGCGCTCAGAAGAGGAGAAGAGTTTGGAGAAGAAGCCACAAGTTACCATTCTCCCGGAAGATGATTTTTGAGTAAGTACCGCTCCGGCTCCAGAGGAGGAGGCGTCAACTTCCAGGAAGAACTGCTTGTTGCCGTCCGGGCGATGCAGCACCGGGGCGGAAGAGAAGGCCTGTTTTAGGGAAAGAAAGGCCTCCTCTGCTTCGGGCGGCCACTCTTTGGGATTAGTACCCTTACGGGTGAGTGCGGAAATTGGGGCAGTCCGGGAAGAGAAGTGCGGGATGAAGAGGCGGTAATAGTTGGCGAAGCCCAGGAACCGTTGAATAGCCTTCAACCCCTCTGGTCGGGGCCATTTCTCGATGGCAGACAGTTTCTCAGGATCCATTTGTAGGCCGGTCTGAGAGATAATGTAGCCCAGAAGCGGAAGCGAGGTCTGCTCAAAGAGGCACTTCTCATATTTAGCGTAGAGATGGTTCTGCCTGAGCCTGAGCAGGACCTGACGAACGTCCCTCCAGTGAGTCTGGAGATCCGGAGAGAAGACCAAGATGTCGTCCAGGTACACCACTACGCAGGAGTAGAGAAGGTCCCGGAAGATGTCATTGACCAACTCTTGAAAGACGGCAGGAGCGTTACAGAGACCAAAGGGCATTACCAGATATTCATAGTGGCCGTCCCGGGTGTTGAATGCCGTCTTCCATTCATCCCCCTGACGGATACGAACCAGGTTGTACGCCCCACGGAGGTCCAGTTTGGTGAAGCCCCCCTCAGACGATCAAATAACTCCGGAATGAGCGGAAGGGGGTACTTATTCTTCACCGTGATCTGGTTAAGGCCTCTATAGTCTATACAGGGACGGAGAGAGCCGTCCTTCTTTTTGACGAAAAAGAAGCCTGCTCCCGCCGGGGAGGTAGATTTCCGAATGAATCCCCTGGCCAGATTTTCCTCAATATATTCGGACATCGACCGGGTCTCAGCAGCGGATAATGGATAAATACGCCCACGGGGAGGAGAAGTACCAGGTAACAGGTCGATAGGACAGTCGTATGGTCTATGAGGGGGTAGCGTCTCTGCCTCCTTTTTATTAAAGACATCAGCATAAGACCAATAAGAAATCGGAAGTCCAGGTAGATTAGCTGGGGTAGGAGAAGGACGGACGGGATGAACGGGAACCAGACAGGTCTTATGGCAGCCCTGTCCCCAGCGAAGGACTTCTCCAGTCTGCCAGTCAAGAACGGGTGCATGTTTCTGGAGCCAAGGTAGGCCTAGCAAGAGGGTGTGAGAGAGTCCAGGCAGAACATGGAAGGAGATACTTTCAGAATGCAGCATTCCCACCTGCAGAGTAATGGATTCGGTGATGAGTTGGATGGGGCGTGGTAAGAGCCCCCCATCCACGGCAGCAACAGACAAGGGTACAGCCAGAGGTTTGGTGGGGATGCGGTATTTCTCTACCAGGGACTGTGAAATAAGATTCCCGGCTGCTCCAGAGTCCAGTTGGGCTAGTTCGAAATAACGGTTCTCCCCGTAGACGATTGAAACTGACAACAGCAGGGATGGAGAGGATTTATTCTTGTCTAGGTGGACCTCTCTGAGCGAACCTAGACACAGGCGTTTCTCGATCTCTCCGGGCAGGCACGGATCCAGTGCTCCTTACTGCCACAGTAGAAGCAGGTCCCCTCGGCACGACGTAAGTCCTGACGGGTCTTGACCATCTTGGTCTGGTCGACCTGCATAGGCTCAGGAGGATGTACCTGGTTAGAGACAGAAGGAGTGACGGGTTTCTGAAAAGTAGGAGCTAGACGTGGTAACCTCCTCTCACGGGTGACCTCTCTGGCACGCTCCTGGAACCGTAGGTCAATCCGGGTGGCAAGAGTTATTAAGTCATCGAGAGTGGTAGGAATGTCCCGACCGGCAAGTTCATCTTTAATACGGCCAGACAGACCCTCCCAGAAGACGGAAACCAGAGCGTCGTTATCCCAGGCCAGCTCCGAGGCAAGGGTACGGAACCGTATGGCATATTGGCCCACGGTGAGACTCTCCTGATGGAGGCGTAGCAAAGATGATGCGGATGAGGTCTTCCGTCCGGGTTCGTCGAAGACTTTCCGGAAAGCCGTGAGAAAAGCAGGCAAGTTGGACACCAGGGGGTCTCCTCTCTCCCATAGAGGATTTAGCCAGGACAGGGCCTCCCCGGTGAGATGGGACATGATGAATGCAATTTTGGCTCGGTCGGAGTTAAACTGGTGGGACAAAAGTTCAAAGTGCAGGGTGCACTGATTTATGAAGCCCCGAGCCTGAGCGGAGTCGCCTCCGAAGCGAGGAGGTGCAGAAAGCCGGGGTCCAGGGTAGGATACCATGGTATTAGTGGGCAGCGGAGCTGCCGGATTGCGAGACATGGCACTGGCGGAGGTTGCTGGTGGAGCAGTCAGAGTGTCCAGGCGAGTATTGACATTCCGCAGGTGACCCAGGATGGACTCCTGTTGGGACCTTTGACGGGACAGTTCATGACACAGGTCCGAGAGAGAGGGAGCTTGGGTGCCACCGGGTTCCATGGCCCGAGCAAACTGTAACGGGTCTGGGAGGCGGAACCTCAGAGCTACTATACAAGGAGGCGGTCCTTGTAAGGGAGCGGGTGGCGACCAGGGAAGACGGGCTGGAAGTCTCAGCAGGTGAACGGGACAGTCTCTGAGTGAACGGGACAGTCTCTGAGTGAACGGGACAGTCTCTGAGTGAACGGGCTGGAGGTCACGGCAAGTGACCGGGGCAGTCTCTAGGTATAGGGTTGGTACGACCTGTGGCGGCTGAAGATAGACGTGAGCTCCCAGGTGAGCAGGCGAGAGTCTCTGGATGAACGGGTGGTCACAGCAAGTGACGGCGGAGCCTCCAGGAAGACCAGCGGACAGGCGACAGATGAGCGCTCCCAGGTGAGCGGGCAGAAGTCTCTGGACAGGCGGGTGGTCACAGCACGTGACGGCAGAGCCTCCGGGTAGGCAAACAGACAGGTAGCAGAAGAGCGCTCCCAGGTGAGCGGGCAGGAGTCACTGGACAGGCAGGTGGTCACAGCACGTGACGGCGGAGCGTCCAGGTAGGCTAGCAGGCAGATAGCAGATGTGCGCTCCCAGGTGAGCGGGCAAGCGGGTCCATAGACAGACTGACAGAAGTTGGAAGGCAGACCGTCGGACCTCAGGCAGGCAGGCAGGTATCTGATGTGCGCTCCCAGGTGAGCGGGCAGGCTGGTCCTTAGACAGACTGACAGGATTAGTAAGGCAGACCGTCGGACCTCAGACAAGCTGGCAGGTATCTGATGTGCGCTCCCAGGTGAGCGGGCAGGCTGGTCCTTAGACAGACTGACAGGATTAGTAAGGCAGACCGTCGGACCACAGACTAGCAGGCAGGTAGCAAGTAATCAGGCAGGAATCTGGCAGGTAACTGGCAGGTAACTGGCAACGGGACCTGAGGGCTGAAGCACAGGTGAGACACAGGTGCAAACAACATTGCTCGGGCACCTCCATTTTGGAGGAGGTGCCTTATATACGGTAAAGTCCTCCGGCCATTGGCCGGGGACTCCTTAGGACGGCGCGCGCGGCCCCTTTAAGAGGGAGGGAGGGCGCGCGCGCGCGCCCTAAGCACAGTGGCCGGGAAGGAGCGCGCGCTGCCAGCAGAGCGGGAGAGGGACGCCGGGCACGGAGCAGAGCGGTGAGGGGAACAGCGTCCCTGCCTAGCAGAGGGCAGGGACGCCGGCACTACACTCACTATGAGCAGAGGGTTGATCCTCCTGTTCTGCTTGTGTGGAGTCTGCTGCCTCCTGGACCGGCTGCTCTTCCAGCTCTACCTGTTGCTCCGTAGGCACTTGGGATGCTGGTTGGAGGAACGTGAGGACGGGTACCACAACTGCACCATTGACTTGAGTCCAGGACCGAGGGAAGTCTCCGAGCACAGTACTAACCATATCTTCCCTTTCCTCTACGGGTCGAGGGTCTTCTTGCTCTCCTTCTGGGTTCCGTAGCTGTTCGGGACACTTCTTCAGGTGATCCCGGGATACAATGGCTGTGGTTTCCCCTCCGTCTTTACTGATGGTACAAACCTTCGGGTTGTCGTGGCTTGAGGGCAGTACGGTGTACGGGTCCTTCTCCCACTGGTCGTCCAACTTGTGGAGCCGTCTCTTCCTCTTCAAGACCTGCTCTCCGGGTACCAGGGGAACAGCGGGAGCATACTGGTTGTAAGTTTTCTCTTGTCTTTCCCTAGCGAGACAGAGACTTCGCTCCACGCTCTCCTGTACTTTCCGGTACTGCTGCTGCCTCTCTGTGTCCCAGTCTGCTTCCGGTGAAGTGTCCTCGGGTGTCAGGACTCCCATCTCCAGGTCAACAGGTAGCTTACCAGGCCTTGCCCTCATTAGGTAAGCCGGGGTACAGTTGGTGGAACCTACAGGGATGTAGTTGTATAGGTCCACCAGGTCGGGCAGCTTCTCAGGCCACAGACTGCGTTCTTCCAGGGGCAACGTTTTCAGAAGATCCATTACCACCTGGTTCATTTTCTCACAAAGTCCATTAGTTTGCGGATGATAGGGTGTCGTCCTTATCTTCCGGCAGCCATACAGATTGCAGAATTCCTGGAAGACCTCCGCTTCAAAGGCAGGTCCCTGGTCCGTCAGCACTTGGTCCGGGTACCCGTGTGGACGGCAGAAGTGCTGCTGGAAGGCTCTAGCTGCTGTTTGAGCTGTTAAGTCCTTAACGGGGACGACAACCAAGAACCGGGAGTAATGATCCACAATGGTTAACGCGTAGACGTAGCCACTTCTGCTTGGGGTCAGTTTTACATGATCCAAGGCTACCAGTTCCAACGGCTGCTTGGTGACGATGGACTGAAGGGGGGTCTTCTGGCTGGCACGGTCCTTCCTTCTTAGGTTGCACGGGCCACAGTCTCTGCACCACCTCTCGATGGTTCCCCTCATGCCTACCCAGTGGAACCGCCCACGCAGCAGGAACTCCAGCTTCTTCCATCCGAAGTGTCCAGCCCCGTCGTGGTATGCCTCCATCACCATGGCTGCGTCTCTTCGTGGCACCACTACTTGCCAGATTAGTTCATGCGTCCGGGAGTTAACCATTCTGCGGCACAACTTCCCCTTGTAAAGGAACAGTCGACTCTTCTCAGCCCACAGTTGTTTGGCTTCCTCCGGAGCGTCTGGGTCAAGGCGAGCCTCTGGCCGAGTCAGCATCTCCTTCACCAGTCGGACGACAGGGTCACTCTCTTGCGTTTCCTCCCAGTTGTAGTGAGGCAAGGGGTTAAACGTAGCGGCTTGCTTACTCCTTACCCGATGGGAATACTGGATAGTCCCATGACGGTGGAACGCGGGGAGTTCGACTTCTTCCAGTCCCTCTGGATCTTCTCCTACGTCCGGTAGGTTTGGCATCCTGGACAGGGCGTCCGCGTTGGTATTGGAGCGTCCTGCCCGGTATTTGATTGTGAACTCGTAGTTGGACAGACGGGCCATCCATCTCTGCTCTAGGGCACCGAGTCTTGCCGTGTCCAGGTGTGTCAACGGGTTGTTATCCGTGTACACGGTGAACCGGGAAGAAGCGAGGTAGTGCTTAAAGCGTTCGGTGACTGCCCACACCACTGCCAGGAACTCTAGCTTAAATGAGCTGTAATTCTCAGGGTTTCTTTCGGTGGGTCGCAGTTTCCGACTGGCGTAAGCGATTACTCGTTCTTTCCCCTGCTGGATCTGGGACAGTACGGCTCCTAGCCCGATGTTACTTGCGTCAGTGTAGAGGATAAAGGGCTGGCTGTAATCAGGGTACACCAGGATTTCATCCCCCGTGAGGGCCATCTTCAGCTGGCGGAAGGACTCTTCTTCTAACTTCTCCCATTTGAAGGGCGGCTTCTGGTTCTTGGCCTTCCGGGACTGGCCTATCAGGAGGTCCTGCATAGGAGCTGCCTTTTTGGTGAAACCGGGGATGAATCTGCGGTAATAGCCTACCAACCCGAGGCCATTCCTTAATTGCGGTGATCTTCTCAGGGTCGGGAGCCATTACGTCAGCGCTCACCACGTGTCCCAGGTACTGCACCTTTGGTTTTAGGAGGTGACACTTGGAGGGTTTTACCTTTAGGCCGTAGTTTGCCAGAGCTTCGAACACTTCCGCCAGGTGTTTCAGGTGGTCCTCATAAGTCTTGGAATATACGATGACATCGTCCAGGTACAACAGGACCGTCTCGAAGTTTCTGTGGCCCAGACAGCACTCCATTAATCGTTGAAAGGTTCCTGGTGCGTTACAGAGTCCGAACGGCATGCAGGTAAACTCGCTAAGTCCCATCGGGGTGGTGAATGCGGTCTTCTCCCGGTCCGCCTCTGCTACAGGAACCTGCCAGTACCTGCTAGTGAGATCCAAGGTAGAGAAGAAGTTAGCAGATCTTAAAGCAGCCAAAGACTCCTCTATCCTTGGTAAGGGGTACGCATCCTTGTGTGTGATACGGTTCATTTTCCGGTAATCTACACACATCCTCATGGTGTTGTCTTTCTTTTTGACTAAGACTAGTGGAGCTGCCCAGGGGCTACAGCTATCCCTGATCACCCCAGCCTCCTTCATGTCCCTAAGCATCCCCTTGGCGTGTTGGTAGTGTGCAGGGGGTACGGGTCGATACCTCTCTATTATGGGAAGATGGTCTCCCGTGGGGATGTGGTGTTCTACCCCCTTGACTCGCCCGATGTCTAACGGGTGTTTACTAAACACTCTCTCGTACTCTCGAACCACCCGATAGACTCCCTGTTTCTGGTGTGAGGGAGTGGAGTCAGTACCCAAATGTAGTTGCTGACACCAGTCCTCCATTGTTTCCTTAGAGCCGTTACTTTCCTCCGGGGAAGATGGAGGCAAGGGTTCTACGGACTGTATGGAATTTTGATTGATGGTATACAATTTGGCTAGCGTGGCATACCGGGGCAGGTACACTTCCCTCTTCCCGATATTTATTATGCGAACGGGCACCCTCCCATGGCGTACATTGACCACCCCCCGTGCTGTCAAAATGGTGGGCCTACTGTCTGAGTAAACTGGTTCTACCATTGCCTGGTAATCTCTACCTCTCAGACCAATAGCTGCCCGGCACCAAATCATCATTTCACTTTTTGGGGGCATGGCAATAGGGAAAGGGTCACAGATTCTTACGCTACCAATCTCACCACCGGAGAGTTCTATCTGTTGCCGTCGCATCAGTGCCCGGATCTCTTTCTGGAGCACTCGCTGCTGTCCGGAGCTGGCGTTCTTGGCAACCTGCTGTAAAAGGAAAATCACCTCTGCAAGACAATTTTCAATTACATTAGTTCCTAGAGTTATCTTTGGGTGACTCTCGTGCTTGTCAATGTCTACAATGATCAGTCCCTGTGCCGCCAGTTCAACTCTACCGATTTTAATGGTCACCTCTTTAAATCCAATCTGTGGCACGGGCTGACCATTGCTGGCGATGATACTCAAGTCGTCGTCAGGGTAGCGGGTGATATCCGACTCATTCCAGTACTGCTTGAAGAGCACGTACGGGATAGTGGTAACCTGTGACCCGGTGTCCAGTAGGGCACTCATGGGGATGCCATCCAGTACCACAGGCAAGACTGGACGTCCTCACACATATTTGTCGCGCCAGTTTGATGGGCCTGATGATCTTTTTCCTGGGGTTTGGCCCTCTACCCCAGGTTGTGCCAGTTTAAAGGACAGTACCTTGCCATATGTCCGGGTTGATTGCAGCAGCGGCAGATGTGTTGTCCGTCCTCGTTGTATCGGTCGCTGGGTCTTCCTCTGGCCGGTGGGGTCCTCCTTGGTCGACGCCACGGGATGTCCTCCGGTCCGGATGCCAGCTGGATATTCCCTGGAGTGGAAA
The DNA here is from genome assembly GCF_046119375.1 of Phyllobates terribilis. NCBI lineage: Eukaryota > Metazoa > Chordata > Amphibia > Anura > Dendrobatidae > Phyllobates > Phyllobates terribilis. The sequence continues at coordinate 686,952,699 of NW_027362764.1, forward strand.
CCTGTAAAGACTGCACAGTTCGGGTTAGCGCGGCAACGCTTTTAGCTAGCTCTTGGACCTGATGGTGTAGGTCTGGAGCCGGGTCATTGTTCAAAGCCTGCGCATCAGCTCCCACAGGCCCTGCCGACAAGGGCGCCGCCTCCTGGTGGTAAGTGGTAGTGGGGCGTCTGTGGGTCACAACGCCACCTGGTGCCGGTTCTCGGAGCACCCGGATGGCTCTGTCCTTGAACTGTGCAAATCCCAGATGAGGGTCCTGTAAGGCCATTGCCCGCAACTGGGTTCGGTGGGCATTGCAATATAAACCCTCTATAAATTGTTCAGTCAACAGCCTGTCCTCGTCTCCCACGCCGTCAGGGTTGGTCTGCTTAATAGCTCTCAGGGCCTCTTGTAGGTTCAGGGCATAGTCCCTTATACTCTCGTGTGCTCGCTGCTTGCACCCGTAGAATCTAAGCTTGATCTCGGCTGAGGTGCGGGTATCAAAGGTGTCCCTCAGCCGGGTTAGTGTCCCTGCAACAGTCCTCCCCCCAGGTGGCCAGGACTTTACCTCCCTTTGGGCTGCCCCGGTTAATTGGGCCACCAGGATGCTCACTTTTTGCTCTTCTGTGAGGGGATACACCTGGAAGAGGCTATCCAGCTTTTCTCTAAAGTCATGCAGGGTATGTGACTCCCCTGAGTACTGGGGTAGCCAGGCCGCTCCCGGGATATAGGGCATGGTGAAAGGCATGACTGCAGCAGCGGTGGCGCTGGCGGGGGTTGAGGCAGTGAAGCTCTCCTCCGTAGCCGACATCTTCCTCCCCCCTAGTGGACCGTGGCCTAACTTGCGATGATCCTCTTCCGTAGGCCGCGGCTCCGCAGTGGATCGTCAGGGTTGAGGACCTTCCGTCGCGCTCCTGTGACGTCGGCGTCTGCTGGGCTCCTTCCAGGACCTTACGCAACGTCCGGACGTGAGGCGGGGCTTCAGTTCTCGCGCGCTTTCGGAGTCCACGCCCCTCTTCTTCCCGCGCGGCGTCTTCAAGATGGCGTCCAACGGCGGGAAAACTCCACGGATGGCGGGAAGAAGGCAGAAGATGGCGCCGGATGGCGGGAAAACTTCGCGGATGGAGGGAAGAAGGTAGAAGATGGCGCCGGATGGCGGGAATCTTCACCACTGGTAAGTTTGAACAGTCTTTTTCAGGCACGCAGTACCCGGTGGTTGCGGGCACGAGATCCTGCCGACTACGCCAAAAGTTGACGCACCCCTGGACCTGTGTCGCACAGCGTTGCGCATGCAGGAGCTTACCCGGAGCCGGATCTGTTGAGGGTTGTAGTCTCGTGGCGGTGACCCGGTCCGTGCCCAGGGAGTCAGACTAAGTAGCGTTGTATTAGCGGTAGGTGTTGGACGACTACGCCACCCGTTGAATGCAGCGAAGGAGCTGCCGCTGCAGGGCAGACCGCTGAGGCCGGTGGTAGGATTGTGCAGCGTGATAGTATCACCCCCAACGGGAGGGGTATGGCCTCAGGGCAGCCGACGTGGATGATGGGGAAGCAGGAATCACTCAGAGACGATGCGGTGTAGTTCAGGGTCTTTACTGGTGATAAAGATAGACCCTCCCGGAGTACTGGCTAGCGATCGGGGCCTGGTCAGTCCTTGAGCAGATGGGATCTCCCCTGGCCAGGCGGAGTTGTAGGCCTCCCAAACTGACTGTACTCTTCTGGCTACCTTGCTAGAGGCGGGTATAAGTAGCCCACGTCCCTGAGTGTACCGTGTGGTGCTCACCCGTATGGCCGGTGACTCGGGGCCTTCTAGTGGCGTCCGCTCCACGACGGCGGTGCTGGTCCCACGCGTGTGACCGTGCCTTCGGGTTTCTTGGCCAGAGGACCTGAAATCCCCTGCCGGGCGGTTTCTGCTGCTGGGTAAAGATTAGTCCCCACAGCCTCGGACTCCGGGTCCGGTGATAGCTTCCCAGTCAGGGCGAGCTCTGCAGCTGCCAGCCCCTGACTCCCTATAGCACTGCTCCCACAGAGCTCCTGATGTTCTTTTCCTAGATCTGCTTCTCTTCTCTGTCTCTACTTCTTCTCTACTCACTAACCCTGCCTCAGCCCTAGGTTTATATAGGGGAAGTTCTTCCCCTCCCAGGACTGGGCAGGAGGTGTGGCATGCATAGGATCCCTGACCAAGAGACCTCCCACCTGCTCTCAGACATAACATTGCTGTTACCGTGGAAACCAGACCCCTGGGGTGCCACATATATATATATATATATATATCCATCTGAACTAACAGTCCTTCTGAGGACTAATCCAGCTGCATATATTAATCCTGATAGCAGGAGTTAGGCAGGCAGGCAGGGTTTGTGGCAGTGTATACAGTACAAGAGGGTCCATTGCACATTCTGTCTGCTCCTGCTGTTACAGATATCCGTAGACATAGCCCCAGATATCAGGGGCCAGGGCTAATTTTTTTTTATGTTAATACTGATTATTTGCTTAAAAAGCAATCCAGAGTAAAACATTTTACTGCTCCATTTGCTTGTTAGCAGAATACAGACAGAATTTTTTATTTTATTCGCATTACTGTATTGTGGAAGCAGAGAAACTTTTTTCATAATACAGCAATTTTGTGGAGCGTGCCAAATATTCCACTACATTTAAAGTCAGCTAGCTGTGTTTTTGTTGAACCAATTGACACTTGGTCATTGACAAATACCATACTATTAGGCGACTGCCTGAAACCGTGGCCATCAGACATGATCCGATATGACTGCCCTAATAATCCAGCAATTTTTGTGAGCGTGTCAAATATTACACTCCATTTAAAGTATTGCAGTTGTGGGTTCAAACCTATTCACAATTGGTTGCTGACAAATAGCATATCTATGAACAATGTTGTCAGAGTATTACGCCACTTTTACGGACTGACAATAAAAAAAACATACAAAAAACAAGCTAAAATGGAAAAAATGTTAAGAAACATTCTTTCCAGGGTAATGACTTGTATACTGTATAGGGCCAAAGACATACTAAAAAAAAAAGTTATCAACTGTGGAAGACATTTATGCGACCAGAATGAACACTCATCTGGACCTGATGATACCACCTAGCATCTGTCCTTATTGTAAATGCATCTAACAGCTTTATCGATAGGGAATAGAATAGATTTTAAATTGTTTTGGGCAGCACGCAGTATAAGGCAATAATACCTGGCTGGATCGGTGTAATACTGTAAGCGCCACGCAGGATCCCTGCTCTGGCAGGCAGGCAGGGTCTCCGGCATGTCACTTCACTCACCCATGCTGTGGCCGGTGCTTCCCTCCCCAGTGCTCTGCCTTCTTCCAGCAGTGCTTCCAGCCGTGTCCTTAGGGCATGCGCGCTCCCACCCTCTTAAAGGCCATCGTGCGCACTTGCTATTACGTCCCCAGCCAATGGCTGTGGGACATTGTATATATATTGCTTTCTTCCTACTGGGGAGGTGCCTGAGCAACCTTCCTGTTCCACAGTCTATGTTGTGAAGGCTGCGTACTAGTTCATGCTACCAAGCCTGCTGCACTCTGGTGCAATCTCTGCCTGCTGCACTCTGGTTCAATCTCTGCCTCCTGCACTCCGGTGCACACTCTGCCTGCTGAACTCCGGTGCAAACTCTGCCTGCTGCACTCTGGTGTAATCTCTGCCTGCTGCACTCTGGTGTAAACCCAGCCTGCTGCACTCCAGTGCGAACTCTGCCTGCTGCACTTTGCTACTAACCCAGCCTGCTGCACTCCGGTGCAAGCCCAGCATACCTGTCCTACTGGGTCCAGCTGCTGTGCTCCCTCGTCCCTCCTCGGATCGCGGAGTCATAAAGCCACCGTGCATCTGGGGTCGGATTGGGCAAGGCCCCTAGTCACACCCCTCCAGGCAATCCTTGGTCCGTGGCACAGTGGTTCCACAAACCATGAATGCCAAGTGATGCACTTTAGTCTCAGTAACGCACCGGCAGTTTTTCAAGAGTTCGTCAATGACATCTTTTGAGACCTGCTTTATTCCTGCATTGTTGTGTATTTGGACGATATTTTGGTATTGTCCCTGGATGTGGCCTCCCACAGACGAGCAGTTTGGCAAATTCTTCAGCGTCTTAGGGAGAATCGACCAAGTATGAGAAATATGTTTTTGAACAGTCCGCCCTTCCCTTCTTGGGTTACGTTATCTCAGATACCGAACTCAGGATAGATCCTGAGAAAGTCTCTTCCATCCTTAAATGGCCGCTGCCCGTTGGAGTCAAAGCAATTCAGAGATTCCTTGGCTTTGCTAACTATTATCGACAATTCACTCCTCACTTCTCCACTTTTACCGCTCCCATCTCTGCTATGACCCGAAAAGGAGCCGATTCAAAGAACTGGTCCTCTAAGGCTGAGGAGGCCTTCCACTCTCTGAAACGGTCCTTCTCCACTGCTCCCGTTCTGCATCGTCCGGATTTGAACAAACCGTTCTTCCTAGAAGTGGACGCATCCTCGTTAGGGGCTGGGGCTGTTCTCACTGAAAAGTCTTCCTTGGGTCATCGAGTGTCCTGCAATTTTTCTCTAAGGCCTTCTCCGCTTCAGAGCATAACTACTCCATCGGTGACCGGGAGTTACTTGTCATTAAGATGGCTTTGGAAGAGTGGCGATACCTGCTGGAGGGTGCAGTCTATCCAGGGGTCATTTACACGGACCATAAGAACCTGGCGTATCTTCGGTCTGCCCAGAGACTTAATCCACGCCAGGCCAGGTGGTCTTTGTTTTTTGCCCGCTTTAACTTTTTGTTACATTTCAGGTCCGGTAACAAGAATGTCAGAGCTGATGCCCTCTCTCGCTCCTTTCTGTCCGGGGACCAAGAGGAAGATCCTCAATTTATCATCGAACCGTCCAAGATGGTTACTGTCGCTCCAGTCAGCCTGTCGCGAATTCCCCAGGAAAAACCCTTGTGGCCGAATCTGAGAGGAAGTGAGTTTTGTCATGGGGCCACTCATCCAAGGTGGCTGGTCACGCGGGACAAAGGAAGATGCTACAATTGATTTCTCCCCACTACTGGTGGCCATCCTTGAGGAGGAAGATCTATGCTTAAGTGGCAGCCTGTCCGATTTGCGCTCGCAATAAAGTCCCCATATGAGTTCCTGCCGGTTCTCTCCTGCCGTTACCCTTGCCATCTGGTCCATGGCAGCACATAGCAATGGACTTCATTACGGATTTGCCAATATCCTAGGGCTGCACCGTCATCTGGGTAGTAGTAGATCGCTTCTCCAAAATTGCGCATTTTACCCCGTTGTCTGCTCTTCCATCTGCTCCCGAGGTTCACAGTTCACTTCCAGATTCTGACGAGCCCTCTGTAAGTGTCTCGATATCATCTTGGACTTCTCATTGGCCTACCATCCTCAGTCCAAAGGAAAAGTGGAGCGTGTCAACCGGGTCCTGGGCGACTACCTGCGACACTTCGTAAATGCCCACCACAATGATTGGGTGAAATGACTACTCTGGGTTGAGTTCTCGTAGAATAATCACATTGGTGAAACCTCAGGAGAGTCTCCTTGTTACGCTCACACCCGGACTGTTTGGCGTGAGCGTGGTTAGTGGTCCCACTGGGCCACGAACCGAGGAGTGCCTGGAGGGGCGTGACTAGGGGCCTCGCCAGATCTGACCATGGACGCACGGTGGCTTAATCGACTCAGTGGTCCGAGGAGGGACGTGGGAGGTGGCCCAGGTGCTACTCCAGGTCAGACCCCGGTCACAGCTGTTGACCCACACCGGGGAATGCAGGAACGGGCAGGTTTAGGTGGTATGCAGACAGGCGGGTCCTGGCAGGCACGGCTGGTATGCCGACAGGCAGGTACTGGCAGGTAGGTAAACAGACGGGATAGGGACCAGTACAGACTGGGATACAGGAACAGAGCCGCAGGTGCGGAGGGCAAGTGGAGCAAGGCAGAGCAGAGCCGCAGGTGCGGAGGGCAAGCAGAGCCGCAGGTGCGGAGGGCAAGCGGAGCAGAGCAGAGCTGTAGGTGCGGGGGTCAAGCAGAGCAGAGAAGAGCCACAGGTGCGGAGGGCAAGCAGAGCAGAGCCACAGGTGTGGAGGGCAAGCGTAGCAGAGCAGAGTAGAGCCGCAGGTGCGGAGGGCAAGCGGAGCAGAGCAGCTGGTGCGGAGGGCAAGCAGAGCAGAGCCGCAGGTGCGAAGGGCAAGCAGAGCAGAGCCGCAGGTGCGGAGGGCAAGCGGAGCAGAGCAGAGCCGCAGGTGCGGAGGGCAAGCAGAGCAGAGCCGCAGGTGCAGAGGGCAAGCGGAGCAGATCAGTACCTGCAGGAGCAGACAGACAGGACAGGGCTCTGTTCGCATGGAACAGACAGGGACAGGGAAACACAGGAAGATAACTAGAACACAGGAGGTAAATACGGAGGCAGGGAAACAGGACAAGCAGAACCAGATACACACAAGGTACTTGCTATGAAGTAGCGAGTGGACACAAAACTCACAAACAGAAGTACAGAGACAACGAGTAGGAGTTAGGTACTGGTTCAGACACTGCAGGAAAAGGGAAGGATCGGACATAGAGACAAACAGGTAACGGGCTAGGACACAGTTCAGACAGGAACTGACATGAGGAACGAGATACAGGAACAAGCCTGGGCATTCAGCCCCCAGGGTGATGGAAATAGACTAGAAGTGACAGATCCAGGTAACGGGCCTGGGTACTCAGCCCCCAGGGTGGTCGGAAACAGACTAGAAGTCACAGATACAGGTAACGGGCCTGGGTACTCAGCCCCCAGGGTGGCGGAAACAGACTAGATTCAGGACAGGACCTGGAAACTCACAGTTGCACAGAACACACTGTAAGAAAGTGTTGCTCAGGCACCTCCCACTGGGTGGAGGAGGTTTAAGTATCTAGTGACTAACAGCATTAGGCTGGGGATGCATTAGGACTGCGCACACTGTAACTTTAAGAATCAGGAAGCTCCAGCGCCGCTGCCCTAAGCCAGCAGACAAGAGACAAGCACACAGCAAGTAAAGGAGCATAGTGCACATCCTGGACTGATAGGTAAGTTGGCGGTCTTGCATGGTGGGAGATGGTAAGCCATGTCAGCACTCCGCCAGGGATGTTACACTCCTTTCTACATTATTTTCGGTCGACAACCCGAGGTTCTTCTCCGGGTGACGGTTCCTTCTGATGTTCCTGCGGAAGATGCCCTCTCCAATGATTTTGTAAAGTTGTGGGAGAACACCAAAGCCACTCCACCTGTATGAAGAAGCAAGCGGACAAAAGGCACCTGAACCCTCCGTGCTTCCATCCTGGCAACAAGGTATGGCTCTTGGCCAGGTACGTCCGGCTAAAGGTTCCCTCTTACAAGTTGGGTCCTCTTTTTATCGGTCCTTTCGAAGTGCTGAAGTGGATCAACAATGTCTCCTATAAACTGAAGTTGCCTCCATCATTACAGATTCCGAATGCTTTCCACGTATCTCTGCTGAAGTCAGTCATCCTGAGCTCCTTCTTCAAGGATCCTGGTACCACGCCCGCGCTAACCACCTCGGATGATGTTTTTGAGGTGGAGAACATCTTGGCCATGAAGAAGGTGAGAGGCAAGGAGAACATTCACGCTCGGTTTCTCCTCCAGAACTTCCTCGATGGCCTGAAAAGGAGGGGGCGTAAAAGGGGGGTGCTGTAAGCGCCACGCCGGATCCCTGCTCTGGCAGGCAGGGTCTCCGGCATGTCACTTCACTCACCCACGCTGTGGCTGGCGCTTCCTTCCCCCGTGCTCTGCCTACTTCCAGCAGGGCTTCCAGCCGTGTCCTTAGGGCACGCGTGCGCACGCCCGTCCTCTTAAAGGGCCAGCGCGCACTTGGTAATAACGTGGGACATTACATATATATTGCTTCCTCCCCACTGGGCAGGTGCCTGAGCAACCTTCCTGTTCCACAGTCTATGTTGTGAAGGTTGCGTACTAGTTCATGGTACCAAGCCAGCTGCACTCTGGTGCAATCTCTGCCTGCTGCACTCTGGTGAAATCTCTGCCTGCTGCACTCTGGTGCAATCTCTGCCTGCCACACTCTGATGCAATCTCTGCCTGCTGCACTCTGGTGCAATCTCTGCCTGCCGCACTCCGGTGCAGACCCAGACTGCTGCACTCTGGTGCAAACCTAGCTTGCTGCACTTTGGTGCAATCTCTGCCTGCTGCACTCTGGTGCAAACCCAGCCAGCTGCACTCCGGTGTGAACTCCACCTGCTGCACTTCGCTACTAACCCAGTCTGCTGCACTCCGGTGCAAGCCCAGCCTACCTGCCCTACTGGGTTCAGCTGCTGCATTTCCGTTGGTCTGTTTTGGAGTAGCACCTGGGTTACCTCCCTTGTCCCTCCTCGGATCACGGAGTTGTAACGCCGCCATGCGTCCAGGGTTGGATTGGGCGAGGCCCCTAGTCATGCCCCTCCAGGCACTCCTCAGTCCATGGCACAGTGGTTCCACAAACCACGTTCGTGACAAATACGCTATCCATACTGCGATATCTCACCCGTAAATGAATTTCAGATAAGATAGTTAACATTCTTGAATATAGAATCTATTTGAAATGTCCTTCCCATTATTAAGAAGTGGGTCTCCTATACTGTTATTGTATATGCAGCAATTTCAAGGGCTGACAAAAATTAAGACGACCTCCAATACACATTTGAAGAGACACAGTAAGATCTTTCTTTAGTATAAAAACCAGGCTCGCCAATGTAACCTCAATGTAATCACACTGTTCAGCTCCTGCACCACCTCCTCTTCCTTCTCCTGTTCGGCCTCCATCTCCGAAATGACCAGTCACAAGCTGAAAGCACTACAGTACTGCCTCGGCCAAGCGGCAACAGGCTATGCTGAAGATAATATGCTTATGCTTAGGTGACAAACCACACACCGCTGCAAAGTTGTTGAAAGCTGTAACACAGTAGACAGATCTGTGGCTCTAACCTCTGAACATACAGCCAGGCATGGTCGTGTGTGACAATGTCCGGAACCTGGTGGTGGAGAAATGACAGCCGGAGTAGATAAGGTTTCCATCTATGCCAGTCCTTTCATTGAGCTAAAGAATATGGCTGTGGTGAATAGGAATTCTCACCGAGAAGCAGTTTCAGACTGAAGAACATTGGGCCCACCAGAGGATTTGATTCTGAGGGCCCACCTTTCTCCCCCGCTCAAGAGCCCCATAGCAGCTGCAAAGTTTGCGCTATGAACTCTCCTGATGGAGAAGCCAGGGCCCACAGGAGGATTCTCTGGTGGACCTATCCAACCCTGCTGAGAAGCAGCCCTGTCTAAGAAAAGTCTGTGTGAAGGTTCCTGGACACTCTATGGGTGTGTTTTTACTGAAGGGGAGAACATACAAACATGGGGAGAACATACAAAATCCTTGCAGATGTTGTCCTTGGTGGGTTTTGAACCCAGGACCCCAGGGCTGCAAGGCTTCAGTGCTAACCACTGAGCCACTGTGCTGCCCTCTCTGTTCTCCCTCTGATATCTAACATGCTGGAGAAACTTGCACCTACTGCGACTCAGTATCTTCAGCTCCCTTGTGAGAAACGAATGCATTTGGGCAGCCACTCAGTCTACCAAATAAAATTCCTGAGAAGGAAATTGTGGATGGCTTCACTATTGGTACTGGGGGCACTGCTAATACCATGGCGTAGTGCCATAGTTCACTGGAAATATTCTAGGCTGGTTGGAGCTAAGCTGATTCCCACAGAAAAGTACCAGTAGCAAGCTAAGGAGATGGTGGCCTCTATCATCATCACGACCTGCAAGGTTTGCACTTTGAACTCTCCTGAAGGAGAAGCCAGGGCCCACCGGAGGAGTCTCCGGTTCTCTGGTGGGTCCATCCAACCCTGCCGAGAAGCAGCCCTGGCTAAGAAAAGTCTGTGGGAAGGTTCCTGGACACCCTATGGCTGCTTTTTTACTGTGGACTGGCTCCAGCAATCTATAAGATCCATTCACTGGCTCCCCATTACCCAGAGACTCTAGTTCAAAACCTTAACCATGACATGCAAAGCCATCCGCAACCTGTCTCCTCCATATATCTGTGACCTAGTCTCATGGTACATACCTGCACGCAACCTCCGATCCTCACAAGATCTCCTTCTCTACTCCCGTCTTATCTCCTCTTCCCACAATCACATGCTAGATTTCTCCCGTGCATCCCCCCTACTCTGGAACTTTCTACCCCAACATATCAGACTCTCGTCTACTGTTGAAACCTTTAAAAGGAAGCTGAAGACTCACCTCTTCCCACAAGCCTACAACCTGCAGTAACGCTCGCTCCACCATACAGCTGCATGACCAGCTGTACCTACTGTATCCTCACTCATCCCTTATAGTGTTATGTTCTGCTACCAGAGCTAAGGAAAGAGAGGAGATCTGTCCCTACGATAGAACTCAGCTGAATCCCTGCGATGTAACAGGGAACCTGATCCTTCGATCAGACCTGCTAAAGTCCTAAGCTAGTCTGTACGGAGACCTATAGATGTGGGGAAGGAATCCCTACAAGTACTAAGGACTGGGAGGAATATGGGACACCTCCTAACAGAAATAGTAGCAGACAGACGAACAAACAAAATATATAGAACATAGAGGTCCGTAGACCAAGCAAACTAACAGAGTAAGATACAGAGCACAGGCTAGCTAGAAAGTAGTTATACAATGAAGTCCAGCAAAGCCAGAAGGGCGGAGCAGGCTTAAATAGGCCAACAAGGTCATGTGACCAGCAAAGGAAAAAAAACCTAAGAGCAAGGTTCTAACAGTACCCCCCCTTCTAAGAGGATCCTCCGGATCCCCTAGGACCAGGCTTATCAGGAAATCTCCTGTGAAACGCTCTGATAAGTCTGGACGCGGAAACATCATCCGACCTCACCCAAGAGTTATCCTCGGGTCCGAAACCTTTCCAGGCCACAAGATACTGCAAACTACCTCTATACAGTCTAGAGTTAAGGATGCGAGAAATTTCATATTCCCCGTCCTCCACCACCGGAGGAACAGAGGCAGAGGCGTCACAATCCGATACAACAGCTTTTTTCAACAGAGAGACATGAAATACCGGATTAATTCTCCAGGAGGTAGGAACCTCCAACCTAACAGCAGATTGGTTGACAACCTGAAGCACCTTAAAGGGCCCTACAAACTTGGGACCCAATTTCTTAGAAGGAATCCTCAACCGCAGATTCCTAGAGGACAACCAAACCATGTCACCAACAGCGAACAAAACCTCCTGTCGTTTCCTATCAAAGTAGTCCTTAGATTTTCTGTTGGCCTCCTGAAGATTACCACGCACATCCGTCCAAACTCTCTCCAAATCACCGGAAAAATTCTCCTCCTCAGGCACGGCAGATCCCAACTTGGAGAACGACCCAAACGACGGATGTCTCCCAGAACAACAAAAAAAAGGCGAACAACCAGCAGAAGAAGATGTATGATTGTTCAGAGCAAATTCAGCAAGTGGTAGAAACTCAGACCACCCCTCTTGATTGTCTGCCACAAAACAACGCAAGAACTGCTCAACATCCTGGTTTTTCCTTTCTGTCTGGCCATTAGATTCAGGATGATATCCGGACGAGAACGATAAATGAACTCCCAACCTGTCACAAAAGGCACGCCAAAAACGAGCCACGAACTGAGGACCCCTATCAGAAACAATGTCAGTAGGAACGCCATGAAGTCTGACAATTTCCTTGACAAAGGCCTTAGCGAGAGTTTTAGCGCAGGGCAGTTTGACAAAGGGAACCAAGTGACACATCTTGCTAAAACGGTCCACGACCACCCAGATGACAGTAAAACCCTCAGAGGGGGGAAGGTCAGTTATAAAGTCCATAGCCAAATGTGTCCAAGGAGCACTGGGAACCTCCAAAGGACAAAGCAACCCCGCAGCAGGAGTATGTGAGGACTTAGATCTAGCACATATAGTACATTGACGCACCCACTTAATGACTTCCTTCTGCCATCCAGGCCACCAAAAACTGCGACCCACCAGTCTCTTGGTCTCAGAGATTACGGGATGACCTGCCAACCGAGATTCGTGACACTCAACAAATAAATCTCTCCTAAAGGTCCCAGGCACAAACAACCTCCCATGGGGAGTGTTAGATGGGGCATTCTCCTGTGCTTTAAGAATCTCATCTTCCAAAACGGAGTCCAAAGCAGCTATCACAACACCTTCTTGTAAAATGTTCTCCTCTTTCTCAGCACCGACTATGGGAGAAAAACTGCGAGACAAGGCATCCGCCTTAACATTCTTAGTACCAGGGATGTAAGTAACGGAGAAATTAAACCGCGAGAAAAACAGTGCCCACCTAGCCTGACGGGCATTCAGGCGCTTGGCAGCATCAAGATATATCAGATTTTTATGATCCGTAAGAACCTGAACGGGAAATTCCGCACCTTCCAAGAAGTGACGCCAGTGTTCAAATGCGAGTTTAATAGCCAATAATTCCCGATTACCAATATCGTAATTCAGTTCAGTCTCCGAAAAATTTTTTGAAAAAAAGGCACAGGGATGTAATCCATCCCCGTTATCCTGAGACAATACTGCGCCAACCCCCACAGAGGAAGCATCAACCTCAACCAAAAACGGCTTAGTCACATCAGGCTGCATAAGGATGGGAGCAGAGGTGAACCTCTCCTTGAGATACACAAAAGCTTCAATGGCCTCAGAAGACCACTGAACCGCATCAGCACCTTTCCTGGTGAGATCGGTCAGAGGTTTGACAATACTAGAAAAATTTTTTATGAATTTTCTGTAATAATTGGCGAAACCTAAAAACCTCTGTATCGATTTCAAACCAATAGGCCTAGGCCATTCCTGTACAGCTTGAACTTTAACCGGGTCCATCTCAAAACCTTCACTGGAGATAATGTAGCCCAAAAAACTAATTCTCTGTACAGCGAACTCACATTTCTCCAGCTTAGCAAAAAGCGAATTGTCCATTAATAACTGTAATACCTCACGTACGCTCCGCCAATGAGACTCCAGATCCGGCGAATAAATCAAAATGTCATCCAAATACACAACCACATTTTTGCCGATCAAAGGTCTCAGGATGTCATTAATAAGATTCTGAAAAAATGCAGGAGCATTAGTAAGACCAAAAGGCATAACCAGATTCTCAAAATGACCCAAAGGAGTGTTAAAAGCAGTCTTCCATTCATCACCCTCCTTCATGCGCAACAGATTGTATGCCCCCTTAAGGTCAATTTTAGAGAACCACTTGGCCCCCATTAACTGGTTAAACAGATCAGGAATCAATGGCAGTGGGTAAGGATTGCGTACAGTAATTTTGTTAATCTCACGAAAATCCAGACAAGGACGTAAACCGCCGTCCTTTTTTTTTACAAAAAAAAATCCAACCGCCACAGGAGACTTAGAGGGCCTAATGTGACCGGCGGCCAAACTTGTCTGTATGTATTCCTCCAAAGCCTTCCTCTCAGGAATAGTAAGGTTAAATAAACGACTTTTAGGAAGAGTCGCTCCAGGGACAAATTCAATAGAACAATCATAGTCTCTATGGGGAGGCAAAACCTGCGATTCCTTCTCAGAAAAAACTCTCCAAAAATCCTGAATAGGAACAGGCAATTCTCCCCTATCCAAAGCTGCAATACGCCCATTACAACACTTGTCATAACATTTATGGCTCCAGGATTTAATTTCATTGGTAGACCAATCCAGTACAGGATTGTGAAATTTTAACCAGGGCAATCCCAATATTACTGGAGAAGGCAAGTTATTCAAAACTACCAAATCCAATTTCTCATGGTGAACACCATTAATAGTGAGAGGAAATTCACAGACCTTGAGAGGAATATTCTTCAAAGGGGAACCATCCACAGAAACCACAGCAATGGGGGATGATAAAGGTTCGGGTTTTAAATTGAGTCTTTCCAAGAATCCCCCATCAATTACATTCAGAGTAGACCCACAATCAACAAACACCCGAAATTCCATTAATTTTTCCTGAGCAATCGTGGAAGCAGCTAAAAATACACCCTTGGAATTTAAACAGGCAATACGGGCATGACTGACCATTTTTTTTCCTTTCTTCATACGAAGCTCACAGCCTTTAATCAAATGACCAGATTTTCCGCAATAGAAACACAAGCCTTCAGAAAATCGACGGTCTTTTTCTTGAGAGCGAGGTGCCACCGATCCAATCTCCATCGGTTCACCACTGTTAGTACACACATTCTCATAACCAGAAACTGACATAGCAGAGGATTTGCTCTCATTAACCCTTGCACGCAGTCTCCTATCCACCCGTATAGCTAATTGCATAGCCTGTTGCAAATCTTCAGGTGTAGGATAAGCAATTAGCAGGTCTTTAACCCTTTCACTGAGCCCAGCAAGAAATAGACTTTTCAGAGCAGAATCGTTCCACCCTATTTGAGTAGACCAACGACGGAAATGAGTACAATATTTTTCCACATTACCTGATCCCTGTTTCAAATGTCTCAACTCAGTCTCAGCTGATGCGACACGGTCAGGATCATCTTATAATAGTCCCAAAGCAGAAAAAAAACTATCCACTGATCTGAAGCATGGATCACTAGGTTGCAAAGAAAAGGCCCACTCCTGAGGCTCTTTGCGCAAAAGTGACATTATGAACCCTATGCGCTGGGATTCATCCCCAGAGGACTTGGGTCTCAAACGAAAATACAATAAGCAAGCATTTTTAAATGAAAAAAATTCTCGATGTTCACCAAAAAATAAATCCGGCAAACATACCTTAGGCTCCAAGAAATGTGCTCCAGGACAGTTACTCACGTGCTGACGGAGCTCGGCCACCTCCAGAGAGAGTCCCTGCAGGCGATGGGCTAAATCCTGAACCGACACCATGATGGAACAGAAAAATCTTTCCTTAGAGAATTTGCAGGCTGGACTTACTGTTATGTTCTGCTACCAGAGCTAAGGAAAGAGAGGAGATCTGTCCCTACGATAGAACTCAGCTGAATCCCTACGATGTAACAGGGAACCTGATCCTTCGATCAGACCTGCTAAAGTCCTAAGCTAGTCTGTACGGAGACCTATAGATGTGGGGAAGGAATCCCTACAAGTACTAAGGACTGGGAGGAATATGGGACACCTCCTAACAGAAATAGTAGCAGACAGACGAACAAACAAAATATATAGAACATAGAGGTCCGTAGACCAAGCAAACTAACAGAGTAAGATACAGAGCACAGGCTAGCTAGAAAGTAGTTATACAATGAAGTCCAGCAAAGCCAGAAGGGCGGAGCAGGCTTAAATAGGCCAACAAGGTCATGTGACCAGCAAAGGAAAAAAAACCTAAGAGCAAGGTTCTAACATATAGACTGTGTGTGCGCCCTCACGGGCAGGGTCCTCTCTCCTCTTGTACCAGTCTGTGACCTTTTTTCACATGTAAAGTGAAAAAATGGCGCTATAATAAATAATAATAATTTTACTTTTTGTACTCTGGGTCAATTGATGGCCCTTTTCTGGTGTCTGCCCCTAAACTGATGTGTTTTGGCAGCTTTTGGTCCCGTTTGAAGGTGTTGTGTATGCATTTGGTTTTGGCCCCAATTGAGTCCAATGGCATTCGGCAATGTTCAGTGAATATTCACCAATTACATTGGCGAATATTGCAAAAACAGCGATCGTAATCAGAAACGAATATTGAAATATTCACTCATCTCTAATCTGAAACACCCTTAAAAAAATTATGTGGGCATGGCATGATGGTCACCCTGGTGATATGGTGGCGGAAGATGAGGAAAAGGAGGAGGGCGAAATAAAATAGAACAATTCCTTAAGCGTATACTCATGTCTGGGTGTGAAGGCTTGCATAGGAATAGACCCCTCCCCCCCAAAAAAAAACAAACACTGGATTTGAGTTTATGTTCCGATTCTATCATCCGGTGGTGCTGAGAAGTCTGGCCCAATCCAGGTCTTGTTCATTTTGATAAGGGTCAGCCTGACAACATTGTCAGTTGACAGGCGGATGAGCCTATCAGTTATATCAGTTATAATGCCCCCTGCAGCACTAAAACCATCCCTGACAAAATGCTAGCGGCCAGGACCTCTAAGGCATAGAGAGACCATTCATGCCATGTGTCCAGCTTGGATACCCAACAGTTGCAAGGCACAGAGAGGAACCATGGAGGACAATGGTACTGATGCCAAGGTAGTCCTTCAGCATCTTCCAAAACTTTTCCCTCCTTATCAGAGTACCCCGTAGGGCCTGGGTGCTGGGAGGGTCTGAGAAAACTGTCCCAGACCTTTGACAGTGTTCCTCTGCCTCTGCCGCACCTGGTTTGTGTCTCCCTCACTTGTACTCCTTGTTTGTCCAATGAACTGTCTGTGACCTGTGCCGCCAGTATTGTCAGATGGGAATTTTTATTTTTTTTATAATTCTTCAACAAGAGCCTGAACTTAATATCTCCAAAAATGAACTCTACTAACCTACTAACCTACCTATATCTGACTTTGCAATTTCCTTTAGGTGGTGCCACCATAACTCCCACTTGGCACGCCTGCTTACTTTGAGTCATATTTGACACACAACTTTCCTTTATTCAAGGTGGAAAATCACTCACTCGCTCATGTCATCTGCACCTTAAAAACATCTCCAGAATTCAACCTTTTCTCACCTTTGATACTGCAAGAACTCTTACTGTCGCTCTTATTCACTACTGCAACTCTCTTCTAATCGGTCTCCCTCTAAACAAGCTGTCTCCTCCCCAATCCCTTCTGAATGCTGTAGCCAGGGTCGTATTTCTGTCAAGCCACTTCACCGACGCCTCTACCCTGTGCCAGTCATTGCAGTTTTTAGGTTAAACAATCACTACAGAATACAATACAAACTCATCTCGCTCACCCACCAAGCTCTCCACAGTTCTGCACTGCCTATATCTCATCCCTAATTTCTGTGTATCATCACCCCTCCCATGCCCTCTGTTCTGCAACTGATCTAAGACTGACATCCTCCTTAATCAGAACCTCACACCCCCGTCTCCAAGAATTCTTTCATGCCGTGCCAGTTTTCTGTAATGCCCAAAATGCATACAACACGAGGGTCACGGTAAAGGCAGCGGAACATAAAGTCAGCCATGTGTGCCAGACTGCCAACAGCCAAGACTTCCCTGTTCTCACCAAAACGATGACTGTCCATGTTCTTTTCCTCCCCCTCCTCCTCATTATTACCCAATCCGCATTGAGATGAGATGAGCCTGGACTGAGTAGCATCAACCTGTAAAGTTCCTTGCTCCACCTGCAATGCCTCCTCTTTTATTGTGAGCAGCGAGAGTTTCAGTAGACAGAGAAGTGGGATGGTGACGCTAATTATGGCGGCATCGCCACTCACCATCTTGGTGGAGTCCTCAAAGTTTTGGAGGATGGCACAGACGTCAGACATCCATGCCCGCTCATCAGCTCTTATGTGCGGAGGCTGACCTGAATGCCAACAAGCGTGTTGAAGCTAGTACTCAACAACTGCTCTCTGCTGCTCAAAATCATTCCAAACATCTGCAATGTTGATTTCCAACGCGTGGCCACGTTGCACACCAGACGGTGAGCTGGAAGCTGCAAGCGCTGCTGAAGCCCTGCCACAGCAGCGGAAGCTGTAGCTGACTTTCTGAAATGGGCACACACACAGCGTACTTTCACAAGCCTTTGTGGCAGATCCGGGTAGGTTTTTGAGAAACCGCTGAACCACTAAGTTGAGCACATGGGCCAGGCATGGTCCGTGTGCGAGCTTGCCTCGCCTCAGAACCGCCACCAGGTTCCGGCCATTGTCACACACGACCATGCCTGGCTGTAGGTTCAGCGGTGTGAGCCACAGATATGCCTGCTCTTTCAGAGCAGCCACCAGGTTCTCTGATACAACTTTCAACAACTCTGCAATGGTGTGCGATTTGTCACCTAAGCATACAGTCCTGCTTATTGTTATTGGCATCCATCAAGTTTAAGTACATAATCTGGAATATCTCCTTAAAAAAACGAATCAAGTGATGGAGATGGAGTCTGAAGAGGAGGAGGTGTAGAATGTGGAGGCAACCTCGATTGACCCAGGACCCACAATCCTCTGTGTGGGGAGGATGTATTCCATCCCAGGGTCCCACTGGGTCCCGACTTCCACAATATTAACCCAGTGAAATGTGTCAGTGAGATACACCGACCCTGGCCACATTCATTTGTCCACGTGTTTGTGGTTAGGCGGTCCTTCCCACTAACTGCGCCGGGGAGGGCACGGGTAATGTTCTGGGACGTGCTTGTGTAAGGCAGGGACTGAGTACGGAGCCCCAGCTGCTGCCATGAGGTTGTGGACAGCTTCTGCCTCCACCAGCCTAAAAGACAACATTTCGAGTGCAAGCAGTCCAGAAATGTGGCAGTTTAGTATTGCGACCTGTGGGTGGGTGGGTGGTTGACTGCATACTTGTGCTTGCATTCCAAGTACCACAAGGCTAAGGAGATGGATGGCCTCTATCATCATCATGAATAATTTGCTCGCTGTCTAGGAGATCGACCACTGCTGCTGTCTACCTTGTGAACATTGTAGTCTTGAAGCTTAATTGACCCAGGTCCCGCAATCCTATTTGTCTGGAGGACGTATTCTGTCCCAGGGTCCCACAATCCTCTGTGTCGGGAGGATGTATTCCATCCCAGGGTCCCACTGGGTCCCGACTTCCACAATATTAACCCAGTGAAATGTGTCAGTGAGATGTACCGTCGCTGGCCACATTTGCTTGTCCACGTGTTTGTAGTTAAGCGGTCCTTCCCACTAACTGCACTGGGGAGGGCACGGGTAATGTTCTGGGACCCATGCTTGTGTAAGGTGGGGACGACACCGGGAGAAATAGTAGCGACTGAGGACTGAGTGCCGAGCTCCGGCCGCCGCCATGAGGTCTCCACCAGCCTAAAAGGCAACATTTCGAGTGCAAGCAGTCCAGAAATGTGGCAGTTTAGTATTGTGGCCTGTGGGTGGGTGTCTGGCTGCATATTTATGCTTGCATTCCAAGGACTGGGGTAGGGACAACTGAATGCTGTGCTGGGACAAGGATGTGGACGGTGATGGATGCAAGTCAGCAATGACAGGTGCAGGGCGGGAGTCATCTTCGCATGCGCCATGGACAGGAGATTGGCATGCACACACAACAGCGGAATAGGCAGTGGTGTCACCAGCAGACACGGTTTCTGGACCTTGGCTTTCGGCTCAGCTAGTCGGGTGCTTTGCTGTCATGTGCCTGAGCACTCTGGTGGTGGTCAGGCTGG
Organism: Phyllobates terribilis; assembly: GCF_046119375.1. Taxonomy (NCBI): domain Eukaryota; kingdom Metazoa; phylum Chordata; class Amphibia; order Anura; family Dendrobatidae; genus Phyllobates; species Phyllobates terribilis. Next base: position 686,971,908 of record NW_027362764.1, read on the forward strand.
TAGTTTTGGTGCTCTTGCTGATACTGGCCTGGCAGATGTTGCAAATGGCTTTTTTGGGGTTATCTAAACAGTCCTTAAAAAAGAACGAGACTCGAGAAGACCTAACAGTTGTGCTGGCAAATTCCGTTGTGTTGGTGTTCCAGGGAACAGTTACCCGCCTTGTGTCTGTGGCCACCACACTGCTTGTTCCTGCCTGTTGTGGTGCTACACCTCTCTCCCCCTGTGTGCTGCTGTCCTCGCTCTGCATGTCCCCTTGCCAGGTTGGGTCAGTGACTTCATCGTCCACCGCTTTGCCTTCCGCACCCTGGTCCTCCTCCTAACTTTCTGTCTAATATGTCTCATCATCATCCACCTCTTGCGGCAGTAATTGCACTCTGCCACCGTCACCTTGGGTGATCATGACTGCTCAAATTGCTACATGCGATCTTCTCTTGCCCTGCTTGAAGCTGGCTGGGCGAGAGGCCCGAACCTATCAATGGAAAAGTGAACAGCTCTTGGCGTAACCCTGGACTCTAATCTCTCCTTCCACTTCCGAGCGGACTGAGCGAGAGGCCAGAATCTATAAATGGAAAGATGAACAAAACAGCTCTTCGGAGTGTCCAAGTGTGGGATCAGTTGTCTCAGGACACTCGGAATGGTGGGAGTGTGGTGCCCCTGCGGGTTCAGTCGCCACAGAGGTACTGCATCTCACCCAGAGGTGTGGTATCTCACAGGTAAGGAAGGAATACTGCCCGGGACCCTAACACCTGCATCCAACACTACACTACTCCAGACCAGCAGGAGGGGCAAGATTCATCACTTCCCTGCTGAGCCCTGTCCCTGGTTGGAGTGGGGGAACCGAAAGTAGGGGGAACCAAGTAGTGAGTGTGGGTGGAGAAAGAAGATCAGGGGAGCATTGAAAGAAGTGATATAAAAAGGGGAACCATCTTAAAAAGACGGTTCAGTCTGAGAGGAGCAGGAGCTCTGTAGGAGCTCTGCTCAGGAGGAGGGCCGAGCCAGAGAGGCCCAAGACTGAAGAGAGAGAGAGGAGCAGGAGAAAGGCTCCAGGAACGTGGAAGGGACCCCAGGGGTATGGGTAGTGCTGGAGGCCACCCGTACGCCCGAATCTGCCAGGAGGTGGAGGGGTCAGGTCGCATAGAGGGGACCGGTCCCTAAACTAGCACAGTTCTTTAAGCCTCAACTAGGAAACCGGAGGCTGCAGTATTTCAGGTACTGCAACCACAAGTCACATCTAATCAGCAGAAAGGTGGCCATAGAGGACCCAGGGGACAGAGAAGACGTCGCCCGGCAAGGTCCGCGGCCACTGGCCTGAGACACTGGGTGTGAGGTGCAGGGAGACGGCCAGAAGGAACACACAGAAGGGGGTCCCGTTACGTACTCCGGAGAAACCTGGGAGTTTGCTGAACCCCTCCCTGAGTAAGCACAGGACACTGTGGGAAGTTACTCTAGTACTGGTAACTGGAAGTCTAAGAAACCGTGAGTAAACCCTGAGGACTGCACCTTACTGTCTCTGTGATCATTATCTGCGCCATCCTCTGCACTACAACATAACAGCATCATCTACACTGCCCTGGAGCTAAGCTCTACGTGCGGAGAGCTAAACCAACTCAGCTGCATTCACACCAGCTCCAGAGGACCTGCTCCGCAGCGGCGGCTCCCTTTAGCCACATACCACAGGTGGCGTCACGAACTGTATATAAAAACTATAAATCCCCTGTAAATAATAATCCCCTTTTGATTGACCGCCCTGGGTCACGGACTGGGTCACTGCCACTGTGACATCTCCCCTAGCAACCACTGGCCCGGCACCAAGTACCCCACGGCCCAGGGAGTGCGTCAGGAGGAAGGAAGATCAGGGTGAAGAATATGTGGTCCAGACTCACAGCTACTGAGATTGGACCATGTGGAAGACAGGGTGGTGACTCCAAGTAAAAAAAATCTCCCGGATCCGCACATTCCTCAACCACGAATCCACAACAGCACTTGTGCACGCCCTCGTCATCTCCAGTCTCGACGACTGTAACATCCTGCTCTGTGGCCTCCCTTCTAACACTCTTGCATTCCTCCAATCTATCCTAAATTCTGTTGCCCGACTAATCCACCTGTCCCCTTGCTATTCCCCGGCCTCTCCTCTCTGTCAATCCCTTCACTGGCTCCCCATTGCCCAGAGACTCCAATTCAAAAGCCTAACCTTGGCATGCAAAGCCATCCACAACCTGCCTCCTCCATATATCTGTGACCTAGCCTACCGATAATTACCTGCACGCAACCTCCGATCCTCACAAGATCTCCTTCTCTATTCCCCTCTTATCTCCTCTTCCCACTATCACATATAAGATTTCTCCTGTGCATCCCCCCCTACTGTGGAACTCTGTACCCCAACATATCAGACTCTTGCCTACTGTTGAAACCTTCAAAAGGAACCTGAAGCGACAAGCATACAACCTGCAGTAACCCTCACTTCACCATACCGCTGCACGACCAACTCTATCCTCACCCATCCCTTGTAGACTGTGAGCCCTTTCGGGCCCTGTACCAGTTGCTGTCACATTTTTGTTCAAGATTATTGTAATAGTTTTTGCGATGTATTTGTATACCTCTTTTTCACATGTAAAGCGCCATAGAATAAATGTCGTTAAAGTAATAATAATAATGTGGTCCAGACTCACGACTACTGAGACTGGACCATGTGGAAGACAGGGTGGTGGTGGTGGCAATCTGACTGGAAGCATTATTATCTGCTATCCACCCAACAACCTTTTCACACTGCTCTGGTTTCAATAGCGGTCTTTCGCGGCCCCCTAGAAATTGGGACAGGACGGTAGTTCGACATGATGTGGGTGTTTGTTGTGCTCCCTCAGCAGGCACAGTTTTATCTTGCCCATGGCCTCGGCCTCTGCGTGCACCATCACCATTATGTCCACTTCCCCGTCCCTTGTCACACACCTTGACCATTTTAAATGGAGTTTAATATTTGTCACATTGTCAAAAATGTCTGTATTATTACCGCACTAATATAGGATCACGTCTGATGACCACAGTCTTAGGCAGTGACCTGGTAATCATAAATGCTTCCATGGGTCTTCCCCATGCTGTTACCATGTCTTTTCAGCACTGTATGGATGTGTCTGATTATGTCTCACACACCACATGGTCAGATAAGTTAGTAAAATGCTAAAATGACATTTACCGGTGAATGTATTTTTCACCGTTGAAAGCAATGCAAAAGTGCAAAAATGCATCAAAAATGCTATGTGTGAACATAGCACAAAAAGTGGAGGAGCATTTTTGTTTTTGGTTATTTGTTTTACCTTATATACTGTACAAGTCATCACCCTGGAAAGGGTGTTCCTTAACATTTTTCCCAGGAAAATCCATTTTGGTATTGTTTTTGTATGTTTTATTGTGAGCCCATAAAAGTGGAGTAATATTCTGACAACATTGTTCACAGCAGTGACCTGGGAGTCAGAGATGCCCCCAGGGGTCTTCCCCACGCTGTTCCAATGTCATTTCAGCACTGTTCCCTTCAATTTTGGCAATTTCTAGGCCCCCTGCCGGAAAAATGCTCGAGTTTCCCATAAACTTACATTGGACTCGTTGCTCTGGTCGAGCACTCGAGCATTTCAATTTGCTCGACTAGAGTAACAAGTACCCGAACATTTTAGTGCTTGCTCATCACTAATGTATACATCTCACCATCACTTGAAGTTCTGAAAGAGAGATATGAAGATGGAGGCCAGAATCCAGGGCAAACCTTGGATTTTCTTTTGTATAAATAAGCATGAGGCCAGCAAAGGTGTTGTGAAGACCCGGGGTCTTCCGTGGGCATAGTACTACTCAGACAACACAGAGTGAGTCGACCACACATGTCCAATTTAGGACTGTTGAATGCTTTGTCTTCACAGACATAACCCGCTGGCCAACATGTTAGCCGTCGACTTTTTCATAAAGAATATAGGAGCACTTGGCCAAACAAGCTCTCCTGTGTATGGGGAAGTCGTCTGGGATGGCCGAAGCATCGTTCAGCTGACAGCCATTTACAGTGGCTTGCAAAAGTATTTACCCCATTTTTCGTGTTTTGCTACCTCTCCACCTGGAATTTCACAGGTTTTTTTGAGGGTTTTGCATCAGTTCATGTTAAGAACATGCCTACAATTGTGAACATTTGGTTTTCTTTTTATTGTGAAGCAAACAGCAAATAGGATAAAATAACTTTGTAGAGCCTCTTTTTGCTGCAATTAAAGCTGCAAATCGCTTTGGATAAGTCCCTATGAGCTTTCCACATCTTGCTACTGCGATTTTTGCCCATTCCTCAAGGCAAAACTGCTCCAGCTCCTTCACGTTTAATGGTTTTCTCTGGTGAACAGCAATCTTCAAGTCTGACCACAGATTCTCAATTGGATTACGGTCTGGGCTTTGACTAGGCTGCTGAAAAATATTTACACATTTCCCTTTAAACCACTCCAACGTTGCTTTAGCAGTATGCTTTGATCATAGTCTTGTTGGAAGGTGAACCTCCATCCCAGTTTCAAATCACTGACAGACTGAAATAGGTTTTGCTCAAGAATATTCATGTATTTTGTACCATCCACTTTCCCCTCGACTCAGACCATGTTCCCTGTCCCTGTTACCAAAAAACATCTCCACAGAATGATGCTGCCACCATGTTTCACTTCCGGGGATGGCATTCTTGGGGTGATGAGCTGTGTTGGTTTGGCACCAGATATAGCATTTACCTTGGTGGCCAAAAACTTCAATTTTCATCTCATCTGACCACAGCACTTTGCTCCATACATTTTCGGAGTCTCCCACATGTCTTTTGGCAAACTAAAAATGAGCCTTTCAATTTTTGTGTGTAAATAAAGTTTTTTTTTTGCCCACTCTTCCATAAAGGTCACCTCTTTGGGTGTACGACTTATTGTGGTCATATGGACAGATGCTCCAGTTTCTGCATGGGAACTCTGCATCTCCTGCTTCTCTGATTAATGCCTTCCTTGCCCGGGCTGAGAGTTATGGTGGGCACCCTCTCTCGGCAGGTTTGTTGTGGTACCATGTTCTTTCCATTTCATGATAATGGATTTAATGGTGCTCCAGGGGAGCATCAGACGTTGGGATATTTTTTTATGACCCAACCCTGACTTGTACTTCTCAACAACTTTGTCCCTGACTTGTTTGGAGATTTCCTTGGTCTTCCTGGTGTTGTTTGGTTAGTGGTGCCTCTTGCTTAATGGTGTTGCAGCCTCTGTGGCCTTTCAGAAAAAATGTGTATATACTGACAGACCATGTGACACTTAGATTGCACACAAGTGGACGTTCTTTCACTAAGCATGTGACTTATGAAGGTAATAGCTTGCACCAGAATTTTTTAGGGGCTTCATAGAAAAAGTTCTGAATACATATGACGCGCCTCCAGGGCAGTGGGGTACTCGGTGTCTGGGCCTATGGATGCTGGGGGGAATATGTCACAGTGGCTGGCCTGGTCCGTAGCCCAGGGCGGTCAATAAAAAGGGGATAGTTTATATGGGATTTGTAGTTTGATCGTGACGCCACCTGTGGTTTCTGGTAATTTGTACCAGCGCTGCTGCAGACCTCTGAGGCAGTTGATAGGCAGCTAGGATGGAACAGCTCCCCACAGGTGGAGCGGGCCTCAGGTCAGTGTAGACTTTGACGGTGGGTGGTGATGCTGTGGCTTGTAGTGCAGTCGGGATGGTGCAGCAGGAGTAACTGACAGAGACAGGGGATTCGCTTCAATACCTTTACTGGTGCGGATGTCAGGTACGGTCCAGTGTACTCGGTAGGAAGGGTGCACTTCAGGACTTCTCCCCAGTGAGCAGGTATAGGGCCTCCTGGTCCGTGTCTCCCTCTCTCTAAGCTCCTGGCCAGCCTGCAACTAGGCCTAGCTTCTGTGTCGTGTTGTTCCTTCACCTGTCGCTTGGTAGTAGGACCTTCCGCTGGCAACCACTATCCCTGGGTGCCGGGGCCTTCGTGGTTCCTGGTTCTGTAATGGGTTTAGCTTTAGGTCGGCCAGGGACTTGTAGTGTTCATGGTATGCCGGTGATCCCTACTGGGTATAAAGGGACCCTGTAGGCGCGGACCCGGTGTCCGGTTTGTATACTCGGGGGTGAGCCTATGATGCTCCTCTGCCCCCTCAACTCCTCTCTCCTCTCCTCTTTGCCTTCAGCCACACTTGGGGCCCTCAGAACACAGTAGCAGACGTGCTGCGTATTCGCTGCTCTCAGTGGCAGCACACTCTAAACTGAACTGCCTGGCTCCACCCTCCATATATATATCCCTAACGGGCTCCATCTGTTAGTATGAGGTGGAAGGGTGGAGGTGTTTGTATGTAATGAGGGCCACTTGTGGAAAAGTCTGTCCATGCACCCTTTTGGGTCCTGTGGTACCTGTGTACAGCAGAGTGCCACATTCCCCCCTAGTACAATTCAGTACTCCTGGACTGAAGCATTTTATAACAGGTTACAACAATAACAACAATTATAATAATAATAAATTTACAGTAAGTCCCGTAACCCGGTGTCCATTTCACCGATGAAAGTGCAAAATGAGTAACATGAGGGACCCGCCTGAAAACCCTCAACGTAGGCCCTGGGCGTGGCTACAGGGCATAAGTGATCCAGGTGCTGGACCACGTCTTCGGCCACGCCAAACGGATTTTTGTTCTGTAGTCTTATAAGGGGGCACTTTTGATGAGTGCAACTATTTACAAGGACAGTTTTTGGCTGCTCACAGTCCTCAGCCTACAAGTCTTTGTACCCTGACGGGTAACTACAGGCACACATATTATTTGCAGTTTATACAATAAACAATAGGCAATACCCAACTGGGTAACTATTTATAATGTAGGCACTTCGTGCTATTCCCTAAACCAGGCAGGGATTTGTCCTTGTGTGCTGCGTGTGGACCGTCGTAGCACTGGGGTGTTACTAGTGTCTGTGTATGCACTTTCTGTTAATCTAGCAGGTGTACGTGCTGTTAGATTATAAAACTGCCTTAATCTCTCTATGGGACTGGCAAGTGCACTGTCCACTGGGCCTTCAGGCTCTGCTTCAACGGGTGATCCTCCTCTGACTGGGGACTCTTATTGTTCCTGAGCAGGTTCTTCCAGAGCGCTCACAGGTTCTTCTTGTGGTTGATAGAAGTGTATTACGGGTATAATAACTGCTCCATCAAGTTGAGGCCAGTCTGCAGGGAAATCTCCTAGAACTGTGTGAAGCACTTCTTCCTTGGGTTCTTCCGGTGCTATAGGAGGTACTTCTTCTTCCGTTGTCTGCAGTAGACCTGGGCACACTTTCAAATGGTCTCTTGAGACTGTTGCGGTCGGTTTACCTCCATCTTTACTAATCAGGCAGGTTTTACTGTTGTCAAATCTGGAGTTTAGCACAGTGTAGGGCTCTCTTTTCCACTGGTCATCGAGCTTGTGACCTCTTCTTTTCCGCTTTAGCACTATCTTTCCAGGTGCCAAGGGTTCTGCTGGTGCATGTTTATTGTACTGTTCTTCTTGTTTTTCCCTTAATCTGTTTAGACTGTCTTCGACACAGGCTTGTACTCTCCTGTACTGCTCTTGCCGATTTGTATCCCAGTCTTATCTGCTGCAGGTTCTACCACACCGAGTTCCAGGTCCATGGGCAACTTTCCGAGTCTTGCTCTCATGAGGTACGCTGGGGTACAATTAGTAGAACTCACAGGTATGTGATTGTACAGATCTACCAGGTCAGGTAGTTTGTCTGGCCACTGGTTCCTTTCTTCCAAGGGTAAGGTTTTCAGCAGGTCTATGACGATGTTGTTCATTTTCTCACACAAACCATTGGTCTGAGGGTGATACGGCGCAGTCCAGATCTTCTTGCACCCATACAGATGACAGAATTCTTTAAACAGCTCGGTTTCAAAGGCGGGGCCTTGATCCGTCAGCACTTTGTCCGGGTATCCATGGGGCCTGCAGAAGTATGCTTGGAATGTCCTTGCTGCAGTTTCTGCTGTCAGATCCTTGACAGGGGCTACCACCAGGAAACGGGAATAATGATCCACCATGGTCAGTGCATAGGAATAGTCTGACCTGGGTGACAGCTTGACGTGATCCAGAGCGACAATCTCCAGGGGCTGGGTTGTTTTGATGGACTGCAAGGGTGCTTTTTGGCTGCAGTAGTCTTTCCTTCTGAGGCTACAGGGCCCACAATTCCGACACCACCTCTCTATGGAACTCCGCATTCCAACCCAATAGAACCGGTCCTTCAGCAGGGTTTCCAGCTTCTTCCAGCCAAAGTGACCTGCTTGATCGTGGTAGGCCTCTAACACCATCTGGATATCTGTCCTGGGTACAACAATCTGCCACACCATTTCATGGGTCTTGGGGTTGACATACCTTCTGCACAGCTTCTCTCTGTAGATGAACAGCCGGCTTCTCTCATTCCACAGGTGCTTAGCTTGTGGGGAAGCATCCTTCTCCAGGTGAGAACCTTCTTGGGTTATCAGTCTTTTGATGAGGCTGACAACCGGGTCACTGTCCTGGGTCTCCTTCCATCTGTGATGAGGTAGAGGGTTCAGCGTCCTTCCATGATGTCTTCTGGTGGCGTGTTGCTCGTGGACTACTCCGCTTCGGTGGAAAGCAGGTAATTCAACTTCCTCTAAATCATCCACTTCATCCTTGGTGTCTGACTGGTGGGGCATCCTTGACAGGGCATTGGCATTGGTGTTCTTGTGACCTGCCCGATACTTGATGGTGAACTGATAATTCGACAGTCTGGCCACCCAATGCTGTTCTATGGCTCCCGACCTGGCTGTCTCCAGGTGTGTCAAGGGATTATTGTCAGTAAAGGTTGTGAATTTCGTTGAGGCTAGGTAATGCTTGAACCTTTCAGTGATAGCCCAGACCAGGCCAGGAACTCCAGCTTGAAGGAACTGTAATTCTCCGGGTTCCTCTCAGTAGGGCGAAGCTTCCTGCTGGCATACGCAATTACCTTTTCTCTGCCGTTTTGCTTCCAGGACAACACAACTCCCAGTCCCTCGTTGCTGGCGTCTGTATACAACAGGAAAGGCTGGCTATAGTCAGGGTAAGCCAGGATTTCTTCACCAGTTAGGACTTCCTTCATTGATGCAAAGGACTCAGTCTGCTCTTTGCCCCACTGGAATGGGGGACTTTTTCCTCTTTTGGACTGTCCTACCAGGAGATCTTGTAGAGGTGCTACCTTTTTGGTATAGTCCTTTATGAACCTCCTGTAGTACCCGACCAGTCCCAGGAATTGCCGTACCTCTTTGATGCTTCTCGGTTCAGGCCACTTCTGGATGGCAGTGACCTTCTCCGGGTCCGGCGCTATTCCCTCTGAGCTGACTACGTGTCCCAGTTACTGGACCTTCTGCTTGAGCAAGTGGCATTTAGAAGGTTTTAGTTTCATCCCATACCAGGACAATGCTTCAAATACCTCCGCCAGGTGCTTCAGATGGTCTTCATACGTCCTAGAGTACACGATAACGTCATCCAGGTACAGCAGCACTGTCTCAAAGTTCCGGTGTCCCAAGCAACACTCCATCAGCCTCTGGAACGTTCTGGGTGCGTTGCAGAGTCCAAACGGCATGCTGTTGAATTCGCACAGTCCCATCGGGGTGGTGAAGGCTGTCTTTTCCCAGTCTTCCTCAGCAACAGAGACTTGCCAGTACCCGCTAGTGAGATCCAATCTAAAGAAGTAGTTGGAAGATTTTAATGCAGCCAGGGTTTCCTCTATAAGGGGCAAAGGGTATGCATCTTTATGTGTTATTCGATTAATTTGTCTATAATCTACACACATCCTCATGCTACCGTCCTTTTTCCTGACCAGGACCAGGGGGAGCTGCCCAGGGGCTACAGCTATCCCTTACTACCCCTACCTTTTTCATATTGACGCGCCCCCAGGGCCGTGGGGTACTCGGCAGCCGGGCCTCTGGCTGCTGGGGGATATCACAGTGGCTGGCCCGGTCCTTGACCCAGGGTGGTCAATCAAAAGGGGAAAAATATATATATAGGGGATTTGGGAAAGTTCGTGACGCCACATGTGGTGTCTGGTGAGGATCACCAGCGCTGCAACAGTCCTCTGAGGCAGATGTTAGGGCAGTTTGTGATGGGATGGCTCCCCACAGGTGGAGCAGGCCTCAGGGCAGTGTAGAAGTATAGAGTGGGTTGCGCTGGGCGTTGTAGTGCAGGGGGAACGATAGTGCCGATGAAGAATGGACAGAGGCAGTGCAGTGCAGTCATCCAAGGTTTTACTCACAGTTCTTTAGACACTTCACAGGTGCACTATACAGGTAAAGGCCCCCCGCGTCGCGCTGCGTTCACCGGGCAGAGGTTCAGTCCTTCCTTAGGCAACTTGGGAATACCTGGCAGAACCCCACTTTCTCGTGTTCCTATCTTGACCGTCTTTACTCTGGTCCTTCTCCCTCCTGCTCTGCGCTGCCCACTCTCACTCCCGCTCGGGTGCTCTGAGGTCCTTCCTGTACTTCGGATCCGGGACTTACTTGACCCTCCTGGGGATTAGAATGCTGCAGCGATCCCTCTGTCTTCTGACAGATGCGGGGCGTATGGGTGCCGTCCTGCACTCGCCGTACCCCCTGGGATCCCTTCTCAAAACGGAGCCTACTCCTTGCTCCCCTCCGGGGCCTCCTGACTTGGCCCTAACTGTGGAGCAGATCTCCTAATGAGACTCTGCTCCCGGACTGTTCTTCTGAACTGTCCCGAGCTGTTCTTCTGAACTGCTCCCTCTGACTTAACTGTTCTCTTCAGACTTGGGCCTCACTGGCTAGGCCCGCCTCTGGAGCAGAGCTCTTGCAGAGGCTCTGTTCCTCTCACTCTGCTCCTCTGACTGAGCACACTCTCTAAGATGGCTTCCCTATTTATATCTCCTTCCACAACAAGTGCTTCCTCTAACTACTTCCTCCACCCACACCCACTACTGGTTCCCCCTACCTTTGGTTCCCCCCACTCCAGCCAAGGACAGGTCTCAGCAGAAAACACATTGCATCTTGCCCTTCCAGCCAGCCTGGAGCAGTGTAGTGTTGGATGCAGGTGTTTGGGGTTCCGTGCAGCACTCCCTCCTTAGCTGAGAGAAGCGAGATACCACACCTCTGGTTGAGGTGCAGTACCTCTGTGGCGACTGAACCCCCTGGGGCGCCACAATATCATGCAACATTTCCTTGGCTTTTTGGTAATGTGCTGGTGGTACGGGTCTGTAACGCTCTTTAATGAGTGGATGGTTACCGGTGGGTATGTGATGTTGTACCCCTTTAACCCTTCCAAAATCAAGTGGGTGTTTACTAAACACTTGTTCATATTCCTGAACCACTCTGTAGACACCGTGTTTTTGATGGACAGGAGTGGCGTCAGTTCCAACATGGAGCTGTTGACACCAATCCTCCAGCTGAGCTTCGGAGTCATTGTCCTCCACTGTATCTGGTGGGGTCAAGGATTCTACTGTGTGTATGGCATCATTTTCCACAGTATACAATCTGGCAACAGCGGCGTATCTTGGCAATTTAACTTCCTCCTCCCCACAATTTAGGAGACATATGGGTACCCTCCCAACTACCGCTCTAGCAGTTTAGAGTGTAGGTCTGTGCTCTGAGCTAATGGGCTCCACTACCGCCTGGTAGTTCTATCCCTTGAGACCTATTGCTGCCCTACACCAAATCAGCATCTCACTCATTGGGGGAATCACAATGGGTATTGGGTCTGTCACCCGAACATTACCAATCTCACCACCTGTTAGCTTTACCTGTTGCTGGTACAGGAGGGCTCGAATCTCTCTCTGGAGCACCTTCCTCTGCCCTGGTTTGGCAGTGTCAGCAATTTGTTGGAGTGAAAACAACACTTCTCCCAAACAGTTACCAACAATATTTGTACCAAGTATCATATACGGATTGGTATCACCAGGGTTAGATTCTATAACAATTAGTCCTTGGTCCTTTAGTTCCACTCTCCCCACTTTCACTGTCACGTCCTTAACCCCTACTAGCTTAAGAGGAGGGCCGTTAGAGGCATACACAGAGAGGTTCGGGGCTGGCGGGTGGAGTTCATCTATGGACCAGTACCTTTTGTAGATGACATCAGGTATGATGGTTACCTGTAAGCCGGTGTCCAGTAACGCAGGTGTTGCTATGCCATCCAGCACGATGGACAGGAAAGGCCTTCCTCCTACGAACCGGTCGTACCAGCTTGATGGGCCTGGTTGAGTTACTCCTGGGTGTCGGCCCTCGGCCCAAGGGTTTGCCCGTTTAAAGGACAGTTCCGCGCGGTGTGGCCTGCCTTGTGGCAATGGTAGCAGATGAAATCTCCTGGAGGGCGACGTTGGTCGTTGGTCCTCCCATGGGGTGGCGTTGTCCTCCTATCGGGTGGCGTTGTCCTCCTTCTTCTCCTCATCCAGGGGACATGATCAGGACTGTCGGCGAGCAGAATCCTTCCTTCCAGCTCGGGCTCCGTCTGTAGCTGCAGGGTGCTCAGGACAGTGGCCAGGGTTTTACTTAGCTGACGCAATTCAGAGCGCAGGCTGTCCAGCTTGCTAGGGGGCACTGTTTGCATCTTTGTTTCAGCCGTTAATGAAGGAGCAGTGGGTGCTGCGGACACTGGGGTGGCCCCACCCTGGTAACGCTGGATAGCAGTCCTTGAAGTTTCCATGGGCTGAAGGCCCTTAATAGCCATGTCCTTCAGGGTGTCAAAGGTGGCATTTGGATGATCTAAGGCCCACCACCGTACGGTTCTGCTCTCCTCCTGGGACCTCAACCCCCGGATGAACTGTTCTGTCAGCATTTTATTCTCATCTTGTATGCTGGCTGGACTAACCTCTTTCAGGGCCCGCATGGCTTCTTGTAGGCGCCAGGCATAGTCCCGGATACTGTCCTCAGGTTTCTGGGTACAGTGGTAGAACCTCATCCGAAGATCTGTCTCAGTGCGGTTTTCAATCACAGTTTGCAGACTCTTAAAGATAATGGATACTGATTCCTGGTCTGCGGCTGGCCAGGTTTCAACTTCCCGCTCTGCGGCACCAGTCAATTTTCCCAGCACAACAGCGGCTCTCTGCTTACCTGTCATTGAGTACACATCCAGTACACTGCATATTTTCCTTTTGAATCCAGACAGGGTGTCTGGTTTGCCATCATACTGGGGAAGCCATTTTGCACCAGGGATATACGGCAGGGCCATGAGTATTAACGGAGTCAAGACCGCTGCTGGTGGGGGGGCCGCTCTGGCCTGAGCAGCGCCGGGCGCAAGTTGAGCATCAGGAGCGTTATCCGGTGCTCCAGCATCTCGCTGGTTGTCAGCCATGGTTGCACCCCCCTAGTAAACCGTAGCCTACCTCCTGTTTCCTTTAATCGGGTAGGCCGCAGCTCCGCAGACGACGGTCTCCTTCCAGGACCTGACGCTTCCAGGTGCTGCGTCAGAGCGCGAGGTGGGGCTTGAGCTTCGCACGCTCCCAACAGTCACACCTCTCTGATTCCCACGGTTACACCCCTCTTCTTCCCGCGCGGCGACGCGGTAATGGCGGCGATGTTCATCACAGTTTAAGCACAGTTTAAATACGGCAAACAGTACCCGTTGGCAAAGGGGACGAAATCCTGTTCGTGACGCCAGAGATGACGCGCCCCCAGGGCAGTGGAGTACTCGGTGTCTGGGCCTATGGATGCTGGGGGGGAATATGTCAAAGTGGCTTGCCTGGTCCGTGGCCCAGGGTGGTCAACAAAAAGGGGATAGTTTATATGGGATTTGTAGTTTGATCGTGACGCCACCTGTGGTTTCTGGTAATTTGTACCAGCACTGCTGCAGACCTCTGAGGCAGTTGATAGGCAGCTAGGATGGAACAGCTCCCCACAGGTGGAGCGGGCCTCAGGTCAGTGTAGACTTTGACGGTGGGTGGTGATGCTGTGGCTTGTAGTGCAGTCGGGATGGTGCAGCAGGAGTAACTGACAGAGACAGGGGATTCGCTTCAATACCTTTACTGGTGCGGATGTCAGGTACGGTCCAGGGTACTCGGTAGGAAGGGTGCACTTCAGGACTTCTCCCCAGTGAGCAGGTATAGGGCCTCCTGGTCCGTGTCTCCCTCTCTCTAAGCTCCTGGCCAGCCTGCAACTGGGACTAGCTTCTGTGTTGTGTTGTTCCTTCACCTGTCGCTTGGTAGTAGGACCTTCTGCTGGCAACCACTATCCCTGGGTCCCGGGGCCTTCGTGGTTCCTGGTCCTGTAATGGGTTTAGCTTCAGGTCGGCCAGGGACTTGTAGTCCTCCTGGTATGCCGGTGATCCCTACTGGGTATAAAGGGACCCTGTAGGCGCGGACCCGGTGTCCGGTTTGTATACTCGGGGGTGAGCCTATGATGCTCCTCTGCTCCCTCAACTCCTCTCCTCTTTGCCTTCGGCCACACTCGGGACCCTCAGAACACAGCAGCAGACGTGCTGCGTCTTCGCTGCTCTCAGTGGCAGCACACTCTAAACTGAACTGCCTGGCTCTACCCTCCATATATATATCCCTAACGGGCTCCCTCTGGTGGTATGAGGTGGAAGGGTGGAGGTGTTTGTATGTAATGAGGGCCTCTTGTGGAGAAGTCCGTCCATGCACCCTTTTGGGTCCTGTGATACCTGTGAACAGCAGGGTGCCACACATATGCACATGCCAATTTTTTGTTATTTGATTCCATAAATTTAATTTACTCCTATATTTTTCTCACTTAAAAGGTAAAAAGGGGGGCGAATACTTTCGAAAGCCAATGTAATGTGTATGGTCATGGTCAGCTTTTGGGTAGTATGTGGCCTAAACTCTAGACGTTGGGGCACATGCAACCAGATGCATTGTGTGGCATTATCCTTAGAAAATTCTAAATTAATTGTGGAGGGTTCATTGCTCGTTGTCTTCAACAATTACCCGGAATAGTCAACAGCTGTAGAATATCCATCACTATTTGGACATTCATGCATTACACATGTAAGAGGATTGATTTTATAACAACCACCTTAGCAAGATTACCACTACTCCTTACAACATACATATCATTAAATAGAAGTAAGTAACATATCTTTCATGTCATTATTTGCTGTCATATGAGATACCTTAGTTACAGGAAAGTAATATTGTTATTGGCCCTTTAAGAGTCTAGGCTCCTTGTGTGAAATACTTAACTATGGCCCCTATGTTTATAGTGTCCAGTCAAACCACACTGTTTAATGTATTTGCTATGATCATCTTACATTAGAGAGAATGTGCAGGAAATAATAATACTGAATGATGCATGTATCAGGCACCGTTCATACATAATATAAATAGTGGGTACTCAAGCTGGTAGAGCTTATAGGATGAATGTGTAAATGTCAGGGAGTTGCACCCAATATGCACCATTTCTAGGCATATACGGAATATCAAAGTAGACAGTTACAACACCTTTTAGAAAAATGGAAGGGTTAGGGTAGGATAAACGACCTAACAAAATGTTTGACCCTTAGTATGCATTAGTGCATGTGCACACAACCTCTTTTTTTTTACGAATGCTGCCTGGAACCCCCTGAAAATGTGCTAAATAAATGGCAAAAGAATAAACATATGCCACAGCACTGTCAAAACAACCTGGTCCATGCACATGCTTCGTCTTTTTTTTCACTTTTAACAGCTTCAGGCTACGAAAATCGTGAAGAGGCTAAAAGAAGTGACTACTCTTTTCTTCTATTTTATATGTGAAATCTAAAAAAAAAGAAGCAACGCAGGTGGTAAGGACTCCAAACAAATGAGCAAATACCCTGCAGTAAGTAAATAGTAATAGTACATGTAAATAACATAGGGTACTTGGCTGACACTATTTTGATCAGAAAAAGTGTAAAAGCCATCCCACGACGACAAGGTGTCCCAATCTGGATGGTTCCTAAGGCTGAGTTCACACGATGCGTTTTTCATGCGTTTCCGCGGCGTTTTTGCAGTTGCGTAAACGCCGCGGAAAAGTATGAAAAACGCATGGTAGAAGGACAGCAATGTTCCCCAATTGAAATCCGCATGTGCTGTGCCCATGATGCGGATTTTTCAAAAATCCGCAGCATGTCAATTAATTTTGCGGAAACGCTGCTCTTTTGCCGCCATTGACTTGCATTAAACCGCATGGAATCCGCATCACTGTATATGTTGATGCGCTTTTCATGCGGTCTAATGTGCGGATGGTACCCGGGTGTGGATGAGAGGACTCTCATCCAGACCCAGGTACCATTAAAAAAAAAAGAATAAAATAAAAAATATATATATTCTCACCTTCTGACGGCCCGCGCTGCGTCCTGCCGGCTTCCCGCGCACTTCGCGGTTGAATGAAGGACCTTCGCTGATGTCAGAGTCATGTGACGGGTCACGTGACGCTGACGTCGGAAGGTCCTACAGTCTTCACTGCCGGCAGCCGGGACCGATGAAGCAGGACACCGGGGGCCATCAGAGGGTAAAGTATATATTTATTTTTTATTTTTTGACATTCACACACTATATAAATCCATGCTGTTTGCATGGATTTATATAGTGTGAAGTTGACAAGCACTTTCCAAGTGATGCTAAAATCGCTTGGGAAGCACTTGTCAACCCGCATGCGGAAATGAAAGTGAAGACCGCTTCACATCCGCATGTCCCTGGCAGGAAACCGCATGTACAATCCGCATGCGTTTTTTCCTGCCAGAGAGATGCAGAAACGCTCAGGAAAAAATCCTGAGCATTTCTGCATCGTGTGCACATACCCTAATTCTAGTATTTCACCTCTCTATGTGCCAGCAGGCCTAAATGTCTAGGCCCTGCTCTGCCTCCATCAATTTTGAGACCTGCTGGCACACAGAGAGGTGAAATACTAGAGTTAGGGAAAATCCTGATTGGGTACACCTTGCGGTGGGATTGATCAAAATATTGTTAACTAAGTACCCTATGTTGTTTATAATATAATAATATAATAATTTTTATTTTTATTGCGCCATCATATTCCGAAGCACTTTACAATTTTAGGGGGGACTTATACAAACAATACAGAATAAGCATATCTCAAATCAAAAGGAGTGAGGGCCATGCTCGCAAGCTTACAGTCTATGAGGAAGTGGGGGAGACACAAAAGGTAAAATGTACATATATTGTATAATGCAGCCTTGATATACTAAATAGGTTAAATAATAATACGTGTGGCACCCCAGAGGGTCTGGTTGCCACAGTGGTATTGCTTCCCTTAAAAGAAGTAATGCCATGTCTGGAGGCAAGCAGGGGTTTCCTGGTCAGGAACACAATACATGCAACACTTCCTGTCTCCAGGCCAACAAGGGGAGGCACCTCCCCTTGGCAACTGGTATCTGGGGGCAGGGTTAGTTAGTCTCAGTGTGAGGAGTTGAGTTTAGGACATCAAGGAGTGAGGAGCTAGGGACTGGAGCTGGAGATAGCTCGTCCTAGCTGGACTATACAGAGAACCGGACACCGGAGTCCGAGGCTGTGGGGAATTCTAGACCCAGCAGCAGGCACCGTAGGGCAGGAGATTGCAGGTCTCCTGGCCTCCATCAGACGCCCGGAGGCTCAGCAGCACCGAAGGACCAGTACCACTAAGGAGGAGCGAGGCATCCACAAGACCCGAGCTGCCAGCCATATGGGTGAGCACAGCACGTTACACTCAGGGACGTGGGCTACAACACAGCTATAAGCAGAGAAGCCAAAAGAGTATAGTAAGGACGGCAGGCCTACAACTCCACCTGGCCAGGAAGACTCTATGCTGGCTCCCAGACTGACCAGGCTCTTATCACTAGCCAGTACTCCAGTCCAGGCCTGTCCAATTGCTACCAGTAAAGACCCTGGGACTGCACTATACGGACTCTGTGGTTATTTCTGCACCGCGATACCCTGCACAACCACCTTCACAAACTGTGTCGCATACCATGGTGAAGTTTTTCCGCCATTGCCGCTGTTTTCCCACCATTGTCCGCCATTTTTGGGTCGCCGCGCGGGAAGAATGGGGGCGTGACCGCTGGAAGCGCGCGAAGCCCAAGCCCCGCCTCACGCACTGACGCAGCGCCAGGTCCTGGAAGGAGCCCCAGTGAACGCTGACGTCAGACGCGTGCAACGCCAGGTCCTACCAGGAGACCATCACCTGCGGAACTGCGGCCTACGGAAGAAAAGTGAAAGAAGGTAGGCCACGGTTCACTAGGGGGGAGGAAGACGCCCGATATGGAGGGAACTTCAGCCGCAGGAGCGGCCGCTGCCGCGGTAATGCCATTCTCCATGCCATATATACCGGGGACGGCGTGGTTGCCCCAGTACTCAGGAGAGTCACACACCCTGAGTGACTTTAAAGAAAGATTGAGCAGCTTGTTTAAAGTGTACCCCCTGTCCGAGGAGCAGAAAGTGAGTATCCTCATAGGCCAGTTAATTGGAGCAGCCCAGAGAGAAGTGAAGTCCTGGTCAGCCAGAGACAAAGGGACTGTGAAAGAGATACTGGCCCGCCTAAAGGACACCTTTGACACCCGTACTACAGCTGAGATAAAAATGAAATTTTATGGGTGCAAACAAAGGGTGCAGGACAGTGTACGGGACCAGGGTCGGACTGGGGTGTCTGGGGCCCACAGGGAGAACTGACTCTAGGGGCCCACCTACAGCCATATGCAAATATCTGTTATCCGCTATCCCTGTTATAGTGGAGCATTGACTGGCGGCTCCTGCACATCTACTGTGCACCACTATAACTGGGATGTACAATTACGGTAGTTTGCATTAAAGGGCTTCTTTGGTTAAAACAAGTTATCACCGATCCATGGGATCCACAGGATCGGTGATCACTTATTGATCGTTTGGGTCCGAACATTGGAAAAGGCGCCTATCAGAAGAATGGGGAAGTTTCATCCCTGACAGGACACTTATCCCCATTTTAAAATGCAGCTTCCAAAAAAGAGCAGCGCTCACAGTCACTGAGGGAATGACTGGATGAGTGGTCGCATCTCACATGCCGCTCCAGTCTAATGGGGAGAAAAGCTCCACATTCTGCCGATTGTGTCCCAGCAGCCAGACCCCCACCAATCAATATCATCACTGATCCTGTGGAGAGGTGATTACTTGTTTTCACCAGAGAACCCCTGTAAGTGCATCTCTGCCGCTCTGGTCCAAGTATTTAATCTCTAAGGCCACGGCTCCACTATCAGTA
Source organism: Phyllobates terribilis (assembly GCF_046119375.1). NCBI lineage: Eukaryota > Metazoa > Chordata > Amphibia > Anura > Dendrobatidae > Phyllobates > Phyllobates terribilis. The sequence goes on from NW_027362764.1 coordinate 686,991,054, forward strand.
TTTGGTCAGTAATTTTTCTCAGGAGTGGGAGCCAAAACCAGGTGAGGAACAATCAGAGAAAAGGTATAATAGAAACAAGTCACCAATTCTGTATTTATCACCCACTCCTGGTTTTGGCAGCTACTCCTGAGAAAAAATACTGACCGAATACTGATGGTGGGGCTGTGGCCTAATGGAAAAAAATCTTTTCCTAGTTAATATCAGCAAGAACAAAATGACTGCCATACACAACACAGTCCACTATATCAACACCAATAATACCACATACAAAAGAGACAAATATCGCCACACCATGACTAGATCACATATTACCACCACATAGTGACCGAATAATACTACATACAAGGAACAAATACGGCCACACCATGACCAGACCACATATTACCACCCCAAAGTGACCAAATACTACAATACTGATCATGAATACAAACCACAATACTAACAACACTGTTATTACCACCAGTGACATTATACACAGGAGCTCTGTATATAGTGTCAGTGTACAGGTAATACAGGGATCACCAGTGACATTATACACAGGAGCTCTGTATATAGTGTCAGTGTACAGGTAATACAGGGATCACCAGTGACATTATACACAGGAGCTCTGTATATAGTGTACAGTGTACAGGTAATACAGTGACCACCAGTGACATTATACACTGGAGCTCAGTATGTAGTGTCAGTGTACAGGTAATACAGGGTTCACCAGTGACATTATACACAGGAGCTCTGTATAGAGTGTCAGTGTACAGGTAATACAGTGATCACCAGTGACATTATACACTGGAGCTCTGTATTTAGTGTACAGGTATTACAGTGGTCACCAGTGACATTATACACAGGAGCTCTGTATATAGTGTACAGGTAATACAGTGGTCACCAGTGACATTATACACAGGAGCTCTGTACATAGTGTATAGTGCACAGGTAATACAGTGGTCACCAGTGATATTATACACAGGAGCTCTGTACATAGTGTATAGTGCACAGGCAATACAGTGGTCACCAGTGACATTATACACAGGAGCTCTGTATATAGTGTACAGATAATACAGTGGTCACCAGTGACATTATACACAGGAGCTCTGTATATAGTGTACAGGTAATACAGTGGTCACCAGTGACATTATACACAGGAGCTCTGTATATATTGCACAGGTAATACAGTGGTCACAAGTGACATTATACACAGAAGCTCTGTATATAGTGTATACATAATATAGTGATCACCAGTGACATACACAGGAGTTCTGTATATACTATATACACACGTGGTCAGAATTGTTGGTACCCCTCGTTTAATGAAAGAAAAACCCACAATGGTCACAGAAATAACTTGAATCTGACAAAAGTAATAATAAATTAAAAATCTATGAAAATGAACAAATGAAAGTCAGACATTGCTTTTCTGCTTCCACTGAATTTAAAAAAAAATTAAACTCATGAAATCGGCCTGGACAGAAATGATGGTACCCCTGAAAATAATGTGACAAAAGGGACATGTTAAATAAAGTTGTGTCCACTAATTAGCATCACAGGTGTCTACAATCTTGTAATCAGTCAGTGGGCCTGTATATAGGGCTACAGATACTCACTGTGCTATATATAGGGCTGCAGATACTCACTGTGCCTGTATATAGGGCTACAGATACTCACTGTGCCTGTATATAGGGTTACAGATACTCACTGTGCCTGTATATAGGGTTACAGATACTCACTGTGCCTGTATATAGGGTTACAGATATTCACTGTGCCTGTATATAGGGTTACAGATACTCACTGTGCTTGTATATAGGGCTACAGATACTCACTGTGCTTGTATATAGGGCTACAGATACTCACTGTGTTGTTTGGTGACATGGTGTGTACCACACTCAACATGGACCAGAAGAAGCAAAGGAAAGAGCTGTCTCAGGAGATTAGAAAGAAAATTATAGAAAAGCATGTTAAAAGGTAAAGGTTATAAGACCATCTCCAAGCAGCTTGATGTTTCTGTGACTACAGGTGCACATATTATTCAGAAATTTAAGATCCATGGGACTGTAGCCAACCTCCCTGGACGTGGGTGCAGGAGGAAAATTGATGACAAATCAAAGAGACGGATAATATGAATGGTAACAAAAGAGCCCAGAATAACTTCTAAAGAGATTAAAGGTGAACTTCAAGCTCAAGGAACATCAGTGTCAGATCGTACTATCCACCGTTGTTTGATCCAAAGTGAACTTCATGTAAGACGACCAAGGAGAACACCATTGTTGAAAAAAAAAATAGTAAAAAAGCCAGACTGGAATTTGCCAAACTACATGTTGACAAGCCACAAAGCTTCTGGGAGAATGTACTATGGACAGATGAGACAAAAATTGAAGTTTTTAGCAAGGCACATCAGCTCTATGTTCACAGATGGAAAAATGAAGCATATCAAGAAAAGAACACTGTCCCTACTGTGAAACATGGTGGAGGCTCTGTTATGTTCTGGGGCTGCTTTGCTGCACCTGGCACAGGGTGTCTTGAATCTGTGCAGGGTACAATGAAATCTCAAGACTATCAAGGGATTCTAGAGAGAAATGTGCTGCCCAGTGTCAGAAAGCTTGGTCTCAGTCGCAGGTCTAGCAACAGGATAATGACCCAAAACACACACAGCTAAAAACACCCAAGAATGGCTAAGAGGAAAACATTGGACTATTCTGAAGTGGCTTCTATGAGCCCTGACCTAAATCCTATGGAGCATCTTTGGAAAGAGCTGAAACATTCTGGAAAAGGCAACCTTCAAACACGAGACAACTGGAGCAGTTTGCTCATGAGGAGTCGGCCAAAATACCTGTCGAGAGGCGCAGAAGTCTCATTGACAGTTACAGGAATCGTTTGATTGCAGTGATTGCCTCAAAAGGTTCAACAAAATATTAAGTTAAGAAGAAGAACCATCATTTCTGTCCAGGCCGATTTCATGAGGTTAATTTTTTTTTAAATTCTGTGGAAGCAGAAAATCAATGTCTGACCTTCATCTCTTCATTTTCAAAAATTTGTAATTTATCAGATTGAAGTTATTTCTGTGACCATTGTGGGTTTTTCTTTCATTAAACGAGGAGTACCAACAATTTTGACCACGTGTGTAGTGTAAGTGTACATGTAATACACTGACTCACCAGTGATGTCTCTAGGTGAAGTCCTTCATCTTCGCTTTTCTTCTTCATCTGGCACAGACAGCCATCACTTCTTCCAGCCAGGAATCATCTCTGCAGAAAATAACACACAGTTATTAATAACTGATCTCTTCTAGAGAATATTCCCACTTTCCCCCCACGACCTCTACACTACACCAGTTGAAGAAAAAAAGCAACATAGTGCCGTCCTGCACAGTAACAGGACCTCTCTTTTGTCCCATCCCATGGAAAACAATTTCCTAAAAAGTAAATTATATTACAGAAGTAATAATGTAATAATAATTGGAATCTAAAGTAATAATGTTCCCCACTGGTCACCATAAACTAATAAAGTATGTTCCTCAATCTGGCTCCCAAACAGTAATTAAGTCCCTTGTCTAGCCAGGCACCCCCATATGTCCCTTCTGGCCACCATTTGTCTAGTGTGACCCCTCCATATATTTATCCTAGCACATGTGTATCGAGCCTGCCCCCTCCCATATACCCATCCTAGCCCCCCCATGTGCCAGTCTGCCCCCCCACATATCCATCCTTGCCTCCATGTTTCCAGCCTGCGCCCCCATATGTCCCCCCCATATATCCTCCATGTGTCCAGCCTGCCCTCTACATATTCATCCTGGCCTCCATGTGTCCAGCCTCTCCCCTCATATATCCATACTGCCCTTACCCCCTGCATATATCCATCCTGACACCCCCCATATATCCAGCGTGCCCCTCCATATATTTATGCTAGCCCATGTGTATCGAGCCCACCCCCCCCACATATTCATCCTAGCCCCCCATGTGTCCAGCCTGTCCCCCCCCATATATCCATCCTGGCCTCCATGTGTTCAGCCTGCCCCCCCTCCCCCATATATCCATCCTGGCCTCCATAAGTCCAGCTTGCCCCCCCCCATATATCCATCCTGGCCTCCATATATCCATCTTGCCCCCCCATATATCCATCCTGCCCCCCCCATATATCCATCCTGCCCCCCATATATCCATCCTGGCCTCCATGTGTCCAGCCTGCCCCCCATATACCCATCCTGCCCACCCCCCTTTGCCTGGGTCCACCTTGGTTCCACCTTGTGTGTCCTGCCAGGGCTCCCCCTTGTGTGTCCAGCCAGGGCTCCCCTCCCTTGCGTGTCCAGCCAGGGCTCCCCCCTTGCGTGTCCAGCCAAGGCTCCCCCCCTTGCGTGTCCAGCCAGGGCCCCCCCCCTTGCGTGTCCAGCCAGGGTTCCCCCCTCGTGTGTCCAGCTTGGCCCCCCCTCGTGTGTCCAGCTGGGCCCCCCCTCGTGTGTCCGTCCAGCTGGGCCCCCCTCGTGTGTCCGTCCAGCTGGGCCCCCCCTCGTGTGTCCGTCCAGCTGGGCCCCCCCTCGTGTGTCCATCCAGCTGGGCCCCCCCTCGTGTTTCCGTCCAGCTGGGCCCCCCCTCGTGTGTCCGTCCAGCTGGGCCCCCCTTGTGTGTCCATCCAGCTGGGCCCCCCTTGTGTGTCCATCCAGCTGGGCCCCCCCTTGTGTGTCCGTCCAGCTGGGCCCCCCCTTGTGTGTCTGTCCAGCTGGGCCCCCCTTGTGTGTCTGTCCAGCTGGGCCCCCCTTGTGTGTCTGTCCAGCTGGGCCCCCCCTTGTGTGTCTGTCCAGCTGGGCCCCCCCTTGTGTGTCTGTCCAGCTGGGCCCCCCCTTGTGTATCTGTCCAGCTGGGCCCCCCCTTGTGTGTCTGTCCAGCTGGGCCCCCCCTTGTGTGTCTATCCAGCTGGGCTCCCCCTTGTGTGTCTGTCCAGCTGGGCCCCCCTTGTGTGTCTGTCCAGCTGGGCCCCCCCTTGTGTGTCTGTCCAGCTGGGCCCCCCCTTGTGTGTCTGTCCAGCTGGGCCCCCCCTTGTGTGTCTGTCCAGCTTGGCCCCCCCTTGTGTGTCTGTCCAGCTGGGCCCCCCTTGTGTGTCTGTCCAGCTGGGCCCCCCTTGTGTGTCTGTCCAGCTGGGCCCCCCCTTGTGTGTCTGTCCAGCTGGGCCCCCCCTTGTGTGTCTGTCCAGCTGGGCCCCCCTTGTGTGTCTGTCCAGCTGGGCCCCCCCTTGTGTGTCTGTCCAACTGGGCCCCCCCTTGTGTGTCTGTCCAGCTGGGCCCCCCCTTGTGTGTCTGTCCAACTGGGCCCCCCCTTGTGTGTCTGTCCAGCTGGGCCCCCCCTTGTGTGTCTGTCCAGCTGGGCCCCCCCTTGTGTGTCTGTCCAGCTGGGCCCCCCCTTGTGTGTCTGTCCAGCTGGGCCCCCCTTGTGTGTCTGTCCAGCTGGGCCCCCCTTGTGTGTCTGTCCAGCTGGGCCCCCCCTTGTGTGTCTGTCCAGCTGGGCCCCCCCTTGTGTGTCAGTCCAGCTGGGCCCCCCCTTGTGTGTCTGTCCAACTTGGCCCCCCCTTGTGTGTCTGTCCAACTTGGCCCCCCCTTGTGTGTCTGTCCAGCTGGGCCCCCCCTTGTGTGTCTGTCCAGCTGGGCCCCCCCCTTGTGTGTCTGTCCAACTTGGCCCCCCCTTGTGTGTCTGTCCAGCTGGGCCCCCCCTTGTGTGTCTGTCCAGCTGGGCCCCCCCCTTGTGGGTCTGTCCAGCTGGGCCCCCCCTTGTGTGTCCTGCTGGCCCCCGCCTTGTGTGTCCAGACCATTACACACACACACACACACACCTCTTACCTTCCTGCGATCCCGTGCGGTGTCCTCCTTCTCCTGAGTTGCGCGCCTCCTTCACAGCAGGCGCATGACGATGACGTCATAAGCCGGCCGGCGAAGGGAGACACGCAGCTTCAGCTGCTTCACTGGGACGTGCGCCGCGGTGGTTCAGGTAATGAACGCTGCGTGCGCGCGTCCCTGCATACACTGTGCCTGCGCTTTTAAAGGGCCCGTGCCCCTTAAAACCGCAGGATTTTTTTTTGTTCTCTTCTCCCCCCTCTACTCTGCAGCAGGGGGTGGGGCCCACCGGGAAATTTCCCGGTATCCCGCCAGCCCAGACCGACCCTGTACGGGACTATGCATTAAACCTGCAGGAGGCGCTGAGGGCCATCAAGCAGGTAGACCCTGACAGTGTGCGAGACGAGAACAGACTGCTAACCGAGCAGTTTATTGAGGGGATCCTGTCCAGCGCTCACCGGACACAGCTGCGCATAATGGCTCTGCAAAACCCTGATCAGGACTTTTCACAATTCAAAGACAGAGCCATCCGGGTGCTACGAGAACCAGCACCAGGTGGCGCCACATCCCACCGGCGCCCAGTTATCACCTACTACCAGGAGGTGGCCCCCTTTTCCCCAGAGCCTGTAGGAGTTGATGCACAGACTCTGGACAATGCTCCGTCTACAGACCTGCACCTTCAGGTCCAAGAGCTGACTAAAAGTGTGGCTGCTCTAACCAAAACTGTGCAGTCCATGCAAGTGTCCCCCAAGGAAAAGATCCACCTGGCTTCCAGTCTGGAGGACATCCCGTGGCGACGACAGAGGAGGATTCCACAACCAGAGGGAGGAACAGCGACTGCTACGACCAGGACGGACAACCCATCTGCCGCCGTTGTCACAAGCCAGGACATTATGCAAGGTACTGTAATTTAAAAAAGCAAAACCTGGGGCAGAGGGCCAACCCCCAGGCGTAAGACCACCAGGCCCACACAGCTGGTGGGATAAATACGTGGGAGGACGGACGGTCCTACCTGTCGTGCTTGATGGCATCCCAATGAGCGCGTTGCTGGACACTGGATCCCAGGTGACCACCATCCCCTACATTCTTTACAAATGGTACTGGACTGATTCGGACATAACCCGCTGTCCGGATGAACATTTAAGCATCTATGCCAGCAATGGTCAGCCCATACTGATCCATACTGCTGCGAGAGATGTGAGCATATCGTGCACTTGGAAGCCCAAATTCTGAATCTAAGTGCTCAGATAGCGGTACTAAGGAGCATCGACAACATGGAACGGAGTTTGCTGCTCACCGAGCAGACACTCAATGGGTCAATACTGGGGGTGGAGCATAGAGGGGAAGTGCAGGCTGAACAGGCAGGGAGCTGGATAACAGTTAGGAGGGATAGAGGGAAGAAGTATAGGAAGGCTGGTTCAGAACCGGCATTATTGGAGCACGACAGATCCTCTGACCGCCGGGGGAGTGTATGCTCCAGTAATGAGGGGGAGGGGGGAAGTGTAGGGCAGGCAAGACAGGTTCTGGTAGTGGGTGACTCTATTATTAGGGGGACAGACAGGGCAATCTGTCACAAAGACCGGGATCGCCGAACGGTGTGCTGCCTCCCTGGCGCTCGAGTCCGGCACATCGCGGATCGGGTTGACAGGTTACTGGGTGGGGCTGGCGAAGACCCAGCGGTCATGGTCCACATCGGCACCAATGACAAAGTGAGTGGTAGATGGAGGGTCCTTAAAAATGATTTCAGGGACCTAGGTAGGAAGCTTAGGGCAAGGACCTCCAAGGTAGTTTTCTCAGAAATACTACCAATCCCGTGAGCCACACAGGAGCGCCAACGGGAAGTTAGGGAGGTGAATAAGTGGCTAAAGAGTTGGTGCAAGGCAGAAGGGTTTGGGTTCATGGAGAACTGGGCCGACTTCGCGGTCGGCTACAGGCTCTACCGTAGGGACGGGCTGCACCTCAATGGGGAGGGTGCAGCGGTGCTGGGGAAGAAGATGGCTAATAGGTTGGAGGAGTTTTTAAACTAGAGACGGGGGGGAAACCAAGGAAATAGGTGGGATGTGAGGCAAGCAAGGGGGAAGGGGAAAAGTGAATATAATGAGGGTGGAGAGGGGGGTGGGGATAGTACAGTTAGATCGTTAGAGAAGAATAGGATGCTAAATAACCCCAAAGTTTTATCTTGCATGCTGACCAACGCAAGAAGCCTGACCAATAAGGCGGATGAGCTGCAGGCGCTTATATCGGAGGAGAGGTATGACATCGTAGGTATAACAGAGACTTGGCTAGACGATAGCTACGACTGGGCGGTAAATTTATTAGATTATAGTTTATTTAGAAGGGACCGGAAACAGGGGAAAGGCGGAGGAGTCTGCTTATATGTAAAGTCATGTCTAAAACCCAGACTAAGGGAAGATATAGGAGAGGGAGAAGAGGGGGTCGAGTCCATGTGGGTAGAGATAGAGGGAACTAAAAATAATAATAAAATATTACTGGGGGTCTGCTATAAGCCACCCAATATAACAGAGGAGAATGAGAATCTGCTATTAGGACAAATAGACAAAGCAGCAAAACATAATGAAGTGATTGTAATGGGGGATTTCAACTACCCGGATATTGACTGGGAAACAGAAACCTGTAGATCTCAGAAAGGAAAAAGGTTCTTGACAAATATTAAGGATAACTATCTCTCCCAACTAGTGCAGGAACCAACGAGAGCGAAGGCCGTGTTGGACTTAATATTGACTAATAGGCCTGATAGAATAACTGAGGTACAGATAGGGGGGCACCTAGGTAATAGCGACCATAATATTATCGACTTCAAAATGCCCTTCAGTAGGGTTATCAATAAGGGAACAACAAAAACATTAAACTTTAGGAGGGCGAAGTTTGATCAGCTGAAAGAAAGTCTTCAACTTATTGACTGGGACAAAGTTCTTAATCAAAGGAACACGAATAGTAAATGGGAAACCTTCAAAAGAATTCTGAATACTCAGTGCGAGAGATATATACCGTATGGGAATAAAAGGGCCAGAAATAAGAGGAAACCAATATGGTTGAACAAGAACGTAAAAGGGGCGTTAAATAGCAAAAAAGAGGCATTCAAGAGATTAAAACAGGAAAACAGTAAGGAGGCACTAATGTGTTACAAGGAAAAAACGAGAACCTGTAAAAAACAAATAAAAATAGCGAAGGAGGAAACAGAGAGACGTATTGCTAGGGAAAGTAGATCAAATCCCAAACTGTTCTTTACGTATATAAATAGTAAAATGATTAAATCGGATAATATTGGACCGATAAAAAGTGAGGAAGGCAAAATCATAGAGAAAGATAAGGATAAAGCTAATCTATTCAATAATTTTTTTTCGACAACTTTCACAAAGGAAATCGAACTAACAGGAGAAATGAGAAGTGACAAACTTAATCCTCCACTAAGTATGACAAATCTAACCCAAGCTGGGGTACAGAAACGCCTCAGTAACATTAAAATAAACAAATCACCAGGACCTGATGGCATACACCCACGGGTACTAAGGGAACTAAGTAATGTGATAGACAGACCGTTATATCTTATATTTAAGGACTCTGTTGAGACTGGGTCTGTGCCACTTGATTGGCGACAGGCGAATGTAGTGCCAATATTCAAAAAGGGAGCGAAAAGTGACGCCGGAAACTATCGGCCGGTGAGTCTGACGTCCGTTGTGGGCAAAATTTTTGAAAGCTTCATTAAAGAGGCAATTACGGAGCATCTTGATGCTAATAATCTTTTAATCCCGAATCAACATGGATTCATGAGGAATCGCTCCTGCCAAACAAACCTGATTGACTTCTACGAGGAGGTTAGCTCTCGAGTAGATCAGGGGGAACCAGTGGATGTCGTGTATCTCGACTTCTCAAAAGCGTTCGATAGCGTGCCACATAATAGGTTGGTATACAAAATGAGAATGATGGGGCTGGGGGAAAATGTCTGCAAGTGGGTAGCTAACTGGCTAAAGGATAGAAGGCAGAGGGTGGTTATAAATGGAATATACTCAGATTGGGTAAGCGTTACTAGTGGGGTACCACAGGGGTCTGTACTAGGCCCAATGTTATTTAATATCTTTATTAACGACATAGTCAACGGGATAAATAGTAAAATATCAATATTTGCAGATGACACAAAGTTTTGTAAAACAATTAATACAAAAGAGGACAGTGCAGACCTACAGAGGGATTTGGATAAGCTGGGTAGGTGGAGCATTAAATGGCAAATGAGGTTTAACGAGGAGAAATGTAAGGTCATACATATGGGAAGGAAAAATGGAAGTCACCAGTACTCACTGAATGGGAAATCATTGGGGAATTCAGAGATGGAGAAGGACTTGGGCATCTTGATTGATAGCAAACTAAATTGGAGTGCCCAAAGTCAGGCCGCTGCTGTAAGGGCAAACAGGGTAATGGGATGTATCAGAAGAGGTATAGCTGCAAAGGATGAGAACATTGTTCTTCCACTGTACAAAGCACTGGTCAGACCACACTTGGAATACTGTGCTCAGTTATGGGCCCCAATATATAGAAAGGATATAAATGAGCTTGAAAAGGTACAAAGGAGGGCAACAAAATTAATAAAGGGAATGGAGGGACTGCAATACCCAGAGAGGTTGGCAAAACTAGGACTATTCAGCCTGGAAAAGAGAAGGTTGAGGGGGGACATAATAAATGTGTACAAATATGTTAGGGGACAGTATAGAGATCTTGCCCGGGATTTGTTCAAAAGGAGGGATATTACGGTAACAAGAGGGCACTCACTAAGACTGGAAGAGAAAAGGTTTCAGCACCAGCATAGGAAGGGGTTCTTTACGGTAAGAGCAGTGAGAATATGGAATTCACTGAGTGAGGAGACGGTAATGTCAGATTCACTACACCAGTTCAAGTGGGGGATGGATGCATTTCTAGATACCAGGCAGATTTCAGCATATACTTAAAAATAAAATAAAATAGTAGGTTGATACAGGGATTTATTCTGACTGCTGGTTTCAGAGTCGGGAGGGAATTTTTCCTCAGGTGAAGATTGGCCAAATCATTTGGGGTTTTTGCCCTCCTCTGGATCAACTTTAGCAATTACAGAACTAACAGGTCGAACTTGATGGACGCAAGTCTTTATTCGGCTTTACAAACTATGTTACTATGTTATACCTCAGGTGGGGTTTAAAGAAGTGACCATAAAGGTTGGCAAAGTAGAGTTGCCATCCCAAGGACTGATAATTGTTGACATTGATTGCCGAGAAAGTCATCCCATGATAACCTTAGGCACTAATGTCATTGAAAATAGTCTTTCAGAGATTATTGTCTTGTTACAGCAGGTTGCGGAGACCGCCAGTTCCAGCCAACATCGGGTTCTGCAGAGAGAAATCAGAGCCCTGATGAGAAGACAACAGGTAGAACTGTCTGGTGGTGAAATTGGCAGTGTCAGGATGAGTGACCCATTCCCCATTGCCATGCCCCCAAGAAGTGAAATGTTGGTATGGTGTCGGGCAGCAATCAGTCTCAGGGGTAGAGATTACCAGGCCCTGGTAGAGCCCGTATACTCCGACAGTAGGCCCACCATCTTGACAGCCAGGGGGTAGTTGATGTCCGCCATGGGAGAGTGCCAGTCCGCATCATGAATATTGGGGAAAAAGAGGTCTATTTGCCCCGGTATGCTACCCTTGCCAAACTATTCACCGTCAGTAACAATTCCATAAAGACAGTGGAACCCTTACCTCCATCCAAACCGGCGGAGGATAATGGCTCCAAGGGACAGATGGAGGACTGGTGTCAGAAGATACATGTGGGCACTGACTCCCCCCCTCAACACCAAAAACATGGAGTATACCGGGTGGTCCAGGAGTATGAAAGGGTCTTCAGCAAACACCCACTCGATTTCGGGCAGGTGAAAGGGGTACAACACCATATCCCCACGGGAGACCATCCACCCATTAAAGAAAGGTACCGGCCTGTACCACCAGCACACTACCAAAATGCCAAAGGGATGTTACGAGAGATGAAGGAGGCTGGGGTGATAAGAGATAGTTGTAGCCCCTGGGCAGCTCCATTAGTCCTCGTAAGGAAAAAAGATGGCACAATGAGAATGTGTGTAGACTACAGGCAAATTAACCGCATTACACATAAAGATGCATACCCATTACCCAGGATTGAGGAGTAACTAGCTGCATTAAGATCTGCTAATTATTTCTCTACTTTGGATCTCACTAGTGGGTATTGGCAGGTTCCTGTGGCAGAGGCAGATAAAGAAAAGACCGCGTTCACAACCCCGATGGGCCTCAGCGAGTTCAACTGCATGCCATTCGGGCTCTGCAACGCCCCAGGAACCTTCCAGCGGTTGATGGAGTGCTGTTTAGGACATAAGAACTTCGAGACAGTCCTGCTGTACCTGGATGACGTCATAGTATACTCCAAGTCCTATGAAGATCACCTGAAGCACTTGGCAGAGGTGTTTGAAGCCCTAGCTGGTTTTGGCCTAAAGGTGAAGCCGTCAAAATGCCACCTGTTGAAGCCCAAGGTACAGTACCTAGGCCATGTGGTTAGCGCTGAAGGTGTATCACCAGACCCTGACAAGGTCACAGTAATCAAGGACTGGCCAAGACCCTCCACTATCAAGGAAGTGCGGCAGTTCCTCGGGTTGGTGGGCTACTACCGAAGATTTATCCAAGGCTTCACCAAGATGGCAGCACCCATGCAGGACCTCCTAATAGGCCAGTCCAGGAAGGCCAAAAACCCGAAGCCTCCATTGAAATGGGATAAGCTGGAAGACGAATCCTTCAACAGGCTGAAGATGGCTCTCACGGTAGATGAGATCCTGGCCTACCCTGACTATGGCCAACCCTTCATACTCCATACAGACGTGAGCAACGTGGGGCTGGGAGCGGTGCTGTCCCAGATACAGCAGGGCAGAGAAAGAGTGATTGCCTATGCCAGCAGGAAGCTCCGGCCCACAGAAAGGAACCCTGATAACTACAGCTCCTTCAAATTGGAGTTCCTCGCCGTAGTCTGGGCCGTGACAGAGCGCTTCAAGCATTATCTCGCCTCCTCCAAATTCACCGTCTTCACAGACAACAACCCGCTGACGCACCTGGACACTGCAAAACTTGGTGCCCTGGAACAAAGATGGATGGCCCGACTGTCTAATTATGAGTTCACCATCAAATACCGGGCTGGGCGCAAGAATGCAAAAGCTGATGCACTGTCCAGGATGCCTAACTTGCCAGATGGGGGAGAAGACCCGGAGGAACTGGAGGAGATAGAGATCCCCGCTTTCCACCGTCATGGGGTAACCCAGTGCTCCCACTGTGTGAAGAAGAGGTGCTCCGACCAACAGAAAGGCCACGTTCAATCCATTACCCCACCATGGATCGGCAGAAACGCAAGATAGTGACCCGGCTGTCCGCCTAGTCAAGGAGTTGCTGACACTAGCTGACTCGCACCCTGATCCAGATGCTGCAGAGGAGACCAAACAGTTGTGGAAGGAGAAGGGCAAGTTATTCATCTATGAAGGGAAGCTGTGTCGAAGAGCCATCAACTCCCGGACACATGAGCTGGTCGGGAAGATGGTAGTCCCGAGGCGAGATGCGTCTATGGTCTTAGAAGCGTACCACGATGGAGCAGGACACTTTGGCTGGAAGAAGTTGGAAGTCCTGCTATGTGAATGGTTCTACTGGGCTGGAATGAGGAAGGCAATCGAGAGATGGCGTTGAGAATGCGGAGCATGCAACCTGAGACGAAAAGACCGCGACAGCCAGAGGGCTCCTCTGCAGCCCATCATCACCAAATAGCCACTCGAACTGGTAGCCTTGGACCACGTGAAGCTAGCCCCGAGCAGGTCAGGCTATGTCTACACTCTCACCATCGTAGACCACTACTCCCGTTTCCTGGTAGTAGTGCCAGTAAAGGACCAGATGGCTCAGACAGCCGCCAGAGCTTTCCAACAGCACTTCTGTCGCCCGCACAGTTACCCTGACCGTGTGCTGACTGACCAAGGTCCAGCCTTCGAAGCGGAGGTGTTCCAGGAATTCTGCAACCTGTATGGCTGCAAGAAAATCAGGACAACACCGTACCACCCCCAAACCAACGGGTTGTGTGAGAAGATGAACCAGGTGGTGATAGACCTGTTGAAGACGTTGCCCCTGGAAGAACGCAGTCTGTGGCCAGAGAAGTTGCCAGATCTGGTGGACCTATACAACCATATCCCAGTGAACTCGACCAACTGCACAACTGCTTACCTGATGAGAACAAGACCTGGTAAACTGCCCATCGAACTGGACATGGGAGTCCTAACACCAGAGACCGCCTCACCAGATGCAGATTTTGACAATGAGCGGCAGCAACAATACCGCAAAGTGCAAGAGAGTGTTGAAAGGAGTCTGTACCAAGCGAGACAAAAACAAGAGAAGACTTACAATCAACATGCACCTGCTGTTCCCCTGTCACCTGGAGAGCAAGTCCTTAAGAGGAAGAGGCGACTCCACAAATTGGATGACCAGTGGGAGGTAGAGCCGTACACCATCCTACCCTTGAGTCATGATAACACCAAGGTGTGCCTCATTAGTAAGGATGGAGGAGAAACATCAACAGTTTCAACAGACCACTTGAAGAAATGTCCCGAGCAACTGCAACACCCTAAAGAAGACCAAGAAAGCCCTCAACCCACAGAGGAAGTGGAAGAAATGGTCAGAACGGTACTCGGAGAATTTCCCCAGTCGTGGACGCAAGTGAACAATGCAAATTGTTGTGCCAGTCCTTACCTTTCTCCAACCAGCCCCTCAGGAAGCTGCAGAAGTCCCAGAAGAGTTGGAAGAACAGTTGGCCCCGGAGGCAGAAGTTTCATCAACCGCAGACCCGGAGAATATACCCTCTGCTAACAGTGAACCTGTCGTACCCACGCCAGTAGACCCTCCACAGCAAGTAGAACCTGGAAGTGCCCCAGAAGAGCCTGCTCAAGAAGAATCCCCAGAAGAAGGATCCCCGGCTGGAGCGGAGCAAGAAAGCCCAGCCAATGGTACACTTGTCAGTTCCATGGAGAGGTTAAGGCAGTTTTACAATCTACCCACACGTAGGACTGACAGGGTAGCAGATATAGTGCAGGTAGTGCAGAAATAGGTACCATCCACGCTCCCATACTACGCAAATCAACACGTAGCACCAAAGGCCAGGCCCCTGTCAGGTTCAGTGAATAAGTAGAAATACCAATAGTATAAATAGTTGCCCCTGGGGTATATTATTCTTGTGCGATTTTCATGTATTTAATTATTGATGTGTTTTGCCTTACAATGGACAATTTAGGTGACTTGGACACTTTTCTTGTTGCATTTAGTTACCCGTAGGGGTATATATATAAAAGACTCGGTGGCTGAGGACTGTGAGCAGCCCAAAAACTGTCCTGTAAATAGTTGCACTTGTAAAAGTGCCCCTTTGTGACAGACCACTGAACGAAAACCCGTTGGAGGTGGCCGAACACGTGGTCCAACACCTGGATCAACTATGCCCTGCAGCCACCCCAGGGCCTCCGTTGAGGGTTTGGGACAGGTCCCTCAGATAGCACCTTGCGCAGTGGAATGGACGCCTGGTTGCAGATCATACTGTAACCTGTTAAAGACTGTAATGTTTGTAATATTCTAATGTACCTTGTTTATTGTTACCTGTTATTTTGCTAAATATTCTCAGTACCGGAGTGCTGAAATTAACTAGGGGGGAATGTGGCACCCCAGAGGGTCTGGTTGCCACAGTGGCATTGCTTCCCTTAAAAGAAGTAATGCCATGTCTGGAGGCAAGCAGGGGTTTCCTGGTCAGGAACACAATACATGCAACACTTCCTGTCTCCAGGCCAACAAGGGGAGGCACCTCCCCTTGGCAACTGGTATCTGGGGGCAGGGTTAGTTAGTCTCAGTGTGAGGTGTTGAGTTTAGGACATCAAGGAGTAAGGAGCTAGGGACTGGAGCTGGAGATAGCTCGTCCTAGCTGGACTACACAGAGAACCGAACACCGGAGTCCGAGGCTGTGGGGAATTCTAGACCCAGCAGCAGACACCTTAGGGCAGGAGATTGCAGGTCTCTTGGCCCCCATCAGACGCCCGGAGGCTCAGCAGCACCGAAGGACCAGTACCGCTAAGGAGGAGCGAGGCATCCACAAGGCCCGAGCTGCCAGCTATACGGGTGAGCACAGCACGTTACACTCAGGGACGTGGGCTACAACACAGCTATAATCAGAGAAGCCAAAAGAGTATAGTAAGGACGGCAGGCCTACAACTCCACCAGGCCAGGAAGACTCTATGCTTGCTCCCAGACTAACCAGGCTCTTATCACTAGCCAGTACTCCCGTCCAGGCCTGTCCAATTGCTACCAGTAAAGACCCTGGGACTTCACTATACGGACTCTGTGGTTATTTCTGCACCGCGATACCCTGCACAACCACCATCATCCACACACACTGCCCTGAAGCTAACTCTTCCTGTGGGGAGTTATTCCACCTTTGCTGCTATACCACCGGCTTCAGAGGACTGTTCCGCAGTGGCGGTCTCTTTTAACCGCACGCCACAGGTGGCGTAGTCGGACATTATATAACCTATATACATCTACTACCCTTGGATTGACCACCTGGGTCACGGACCGGGTCACCGCCACGGTGACTACAACCCCCATCATCTACAGGCCCGGCTCCAGGTACCCCACGGCCCAGGGGGCGCGTCACATGGACGGGTCGCCAGCCAGTATGTGTACAGTCCTGATCGAGGCTATTAAGTGCATGGATGGTATGAACCTGAAATTGAAGAAGATTTTCATATGGGGGAAAACTGGGACGGACAGATAGTGTGTTGAGGCGATACGCTAGGCTAAAGAAATGGGTTTTTAGAGTCCGCTTGAAACTGTGGGTATTGGGAATTAATCGAACTGTCCTGTGTAGTGCATTCCAAAGAATTGGCGCAGCACGCGAGAAATCGTGGAGACGGGAGTGGGAAGTTCGGATTATGGAGGATTTTAGTTTTAAGTCATTGGCAGAACGGAGGGCACGTGTAGGGTGGTAGACTGAGACAAGGGAGGAGATGTATAGGGGTACTGAAGCATGCAGCGCTTTGTGGGTAAGCGTGATAAGTTTAAATTGAACTCTATATTAGATGGGCAACCAATGCAATGACTGGCACAGGGAAGAGGCATCGGTGTAGCGGTTGGCGAGAAATATGATCCTGGCTGCTGCGTTAAGGACGGATTGGAGAGGGGAGAGTTTAGTAAGAGGGAGACCGATTAGTAGAAAGTTGCAATAGTCGAGACGAGAATGAGTAAGAGCTATAGTAAGAGTTTTTGCCGAGTCAAAGGTGAGAAAAGTCCTGATTCTTGAGATGTTTTTGAGGTGTAGATGACATGAACGAGCGAGTGATTTGATGTGAGGAGTAAAGGAAAGATCTGAATGAAAAATGACACCAAGACAGTGGGCTTGTGGCGCCCCTGAGGGTTCAGTCACCACAGAGGTACTGCACCTCATCCAGAGGTGTGGTGTCTCCTTCTCTCAGGTAAGGAGAGAGTGCTGCCCGGAACCCAAACACCTGCATCTGTGGCACCCCAGGGGTCTGGTTGCCACAGTGATAGAAATATCACGTCTGAGAGCAAGTGGGAGGTTCCCTGGTCAGGAGCCCTTGAACATGCAACACCTCCTGTCCCAGACCAGATAGGGGAGGAACCTGCCCTATATAAACTGGATCTGGGGCGGGGTTACTCAGTCAGAGCCTGGAGTTAGTTCCAGACACAGGGAAAGTAACAGCTAGGAGCTCTGTAGGAGCCAGGAGCTGAAGACCAGGAACTTGAGCTAAGCAGAGTTCGTCCTGGCAGAAGACGCTAAGAGCCGGACACAGGAGTCCGAGACTGTGGGGACTTATATATCCAGCAGCAGAAACCAGCCGGCAAGGGATTTCAGGTCCTCTGGCCATAGGAAGCCCGGAGGCTCAGTCACACACACAAGGGACTGGTACCGCCATTGAGGAGCGGAAGCTGCCAGAGGGTCCAAGTCACCAGCCATACGGGTGAGCACCACACGGTATACTCAGGGACGTGGGCTACTTCCACTCGCTACTCCACCTGGCCAGGGGAACTCCTGTTTGTTCACAGACTGACCAGGCCCCTTATGCTAGCCAGTACTCCCGGGAGGGTCTGCCTTATCATCATCAGTAAAGACCCTGAACTGCACTGCAAAGACTCTGAGTCATTCCTGCTTCACCCGTGCACCATCACTCCCATCATCCACACTCACTACCCTGAGGCTATACTCCTCCCGTGGGGAGTTGTCCCATCCTCTGCTGAGCACACCACACCAGCCTCAGCGGTCTGCCTCGCAGCGGCGGTACACCCTGACCGCAATCCACGGGTGGCGTAGTCGGACATTAAATCATAAAAACCCTATAAAAGACTGCCACTGGTCTGACCACCCTGAGCCATGGACCGGGTCACCGCCACGGAGACTACAACCCCTAGAGACCCGGCTCCAGGTAACCCACACATGTGCACACACGGCCCAGGGGGCGCGTCAACTTTTTGGCGTAGTCGGCAGGATTGTGACCAACCCGCCACAAACGGGTATTGCGTGCCTGAAAAAGACTTTGCACTTACCTGAGTGAAGTTTCCCGCCATCCGGAGCCGTCTCCCGCCATCTTCGGTCGTTTCCCACCATCTTCAGCCGTTTTCCCGCCATCGGACGCCATCTTCAGGAAGAAGAGGGGCGTGGACGTCCAAGCCGCATGAGACCTGAAGCCCCACCCTACACACCGACGCTGCGCAAGGTCCTGGAAGGAGAGAGAGCGACGCTGACGTCACCAGGACGCGACGCAAGGTCCTCGTCCGGAGCAGCACCAGCGGAGCCGCGGCCTACAGAAGCAGATCGTCGGAAGGTAGGCCACGCTTAACTAGGGGGGAGGAAGATGACGGACGCGGAGGGACCTTCTACCACCAGCGCCGCTGCAGCAGAGGTGATGCCATTTACAATGCCTTACATCCCTGGAGCGGCCTGGCTACCCCAATACTCAGGGGAGTCGCATACCCTAAGCAACTTTAAAGAGAAACTGTACAGGCTATTTAAAGTGTACCCCCTCACGGAGGGACAAAAAGTGAGCATATTGGTAGGCCAGCTAACCGGCGCAGCCCAACGTGAAATAAAGTCCTGGTCAGTCAGGGACAAGGAGACTGTGAAGGAGATCTTAGCCCGTCTGAAGGACACTTTTGATACCCGTACCTCAGCAGAGATCAAAATGAGATTTTATGGGTGCAAGCAGCGGGCCCAAGACAGTATAAGAGACTATGCCTTGAATTTGCAGGAGGCCCTGGGAGCCATTAAACAGGCAGACCCTGACAGTGTGCGGAATGCAGATGAACTGTTAACTGAACAATTCATTGAGGGTCTGCTGTCCAACGCCCACCGAACCCAGTTACGTGCAATGGCCTTGCAGAACCCTGGGTTAGACTGCAAAGTTCAAAGACAGGGCCATCCGGGTGCTCCGAGAACCGGCACCGGGTGGCGCTGTAACCCACCGGTGCCCTGCTATTACCTATCACCAGGAGGCGGCACCCTTGTCTGCAGAGCCTGTGGGAGCTGGTGCCCAGGCTTTGGATAAAGACCCAGCTGCAGACCTGCACCATCAGGTCCAAGAACTGACCAAAAGCGTTGCCGCATTAACCAGGACTGTGCAGTCGTTACAGGTATCCTCTCCAGGAAGGATCAAGCTGGCCACCAGTCCGGAGGACGTCCCGTGGTACCGACAGAGGAGGATCCCATCGTCCAGAAGAAGACCCAGCGAAAGATACAACGAGGACGGACAACCCATCAGCCGCTGCTGCAATCAACCCGGACATATGGCAAGGTACTGTCATTTAAACGGGCACAACCTGGGGCAGAGGGCCAATCCCCAGGCATAAGATCATCAGGCCCATCGAACTGGCGTGATAAATACATAGGGGGACGTCCAGTCTTGCCTGTGGTACTGGATGGCATTCCTATGAGTGCCCTACTAGACACCGGGTCATAGGTAACTACCATCCCTTATGTGCTCTTTAAGCGGTACTGGAATGACTCGGACATAACCCGCTACCCAGATGACGACCTGAGTATCATCGCCAGCAATGGTCAGCCCGTACCGCAGGTGGGATTCAAAGAGGTGACCATTAAAATCGGTAAAGTTGAACTGGCGGCACAAGGACTGATTATTGTGGACATTGACCGTCGTGAGAGTCACCCTAAAATAACCTTGGGTACTAACGTGATTGAAAATTGTCTTGCAGAGATAATTCTCATTTTACAGCAGGTTGCCATGAACGCCAGTTCCAGCCAGCAGCGTGTCCTACAAAAGGAGATCCGGGCACTGATGAAACGGCAACAGGTGGAACTATCTGGTGGTGAGATTGGTAGCGTGAGAATGTGTGACCCGTTCCCTATTGCCATGCCCCCGAAAAGTGAGATGATGATATGGTGCCGGGCAGCTATTGGTCTAAGAGGTAGAGACTACCAAGCAATGGTCGAACCAATCTACTCGGACAGTAGGCCCACCATTTTGACAGCACCGGGGGTGGTCGATGTACGCCATGGGAGGGTGCCCGTCCGCATCATAAATATCGGGGAGAGAGAAGTATACCTGCCCCGGTATGCCACGCTAGCCAAATTGTTCACCATAAACCAAAATTCTGTAAAGGCCGTAGAACCCTTGCCTCCATCTCAACCAGAGGAAGGTAACGGCTCTAAGAAACAAATGGAGGACTGGTGTCAGCAGCTGCATTTGGGTACTGACTCCACTCCCTCACACCAAAAGCAGGGAGTCTACCGGGTGGTTCAGGAGTACGAAAGAGTCTTTAGTAAACAACCGCTAGACTTCGGGCAAGTAAAAGGGGTAGAACATCACATCCCCACAGGAGACCATCCACCCATAAAGGAAAGATACCGACCTGTACCCCTTGCACACTATCAGCATGCAAAGGGGATGTTGCGAGACATGAAGGAGGCTGGGGTAATCAGGGACAGCTGTAGCCCCTGGGCAGCTCTACTAGTTCTAGTGAACAAGAAAGACAACACCATGAGAATGTGTGTAGACTACAGAAAGGTCAACCGAATCACACACAAAGATGCGTACCCGTTACCTAGGATAGAAGAATCTTTAGCTGCATTAAAATCTGCTAACTTCTTCTCCACTTTGGATCTTACTAGCGGGTACTGGCAGGATCCTGTAGCAGAGGCGGACAAGGAGAAGACTGCGTTCACCACCCCGATGGGTCTCAGCGAATTCAACTGTATGCCGTTCGGGCTCTGCAACGCACCAGGAACCTTCCAGCGGTTGATGGAATGCTGTCTGGGACACCGGAATTTCGAAATGGTCCTGTTATACCTGGACGATGTCATCGTTTATTCCAAGACCTACGAGGACCATCTGAAACACCTGGCAGAAGTGTTTGACACCCTGGCAAGCTACGGCCTAAAGGTGAAACCCTCCAAGTGTCATCTACTGAAACCAAAAGTACAGTACCTGGGACACGTGGTGAGTGCTGACGGAGTGGCTCCCGACCCCGATAAGATCATTGTGATTAAGGACTGGCCAAGACCCTCCAACATAAAGGAAGTGCGGCAGTTCCTCGGGTTGGTAGGCTACTACCGAAGATTCATTCCCGGTTTCACCAGAATGGCAGCTCCTATGCAGGACCTCCTGATAGGCCAGTCCAGGAAGGCCAAAAACCAGAAGCCACCCTTCAGGTGGGAAAAGCTGGAAGAGGAGTCCTTCCGCCAGCTGAAGATGGCCCTCACAGGGGATGAAATCCTGGCGTACCCTGACTACGGCCAGCCCTTTATCCTCCACACGGACGCAAGCAACATCGGACTAGGAGCTGTACTGTCCCAGATCCAGCAAGGGAAAGAACGGGTAATCGCTTACGCCAGCCGAAAACTACGGCCCACAGAGAGAAACCCTGAGAATTATAGCTCATTCAAGCTAGAGTTCCTGGCAGTGGTGTGGGCAGTGACGGAACGTTTCAAACATTACCTTGCCTCCTCCAAGTTCACCGTGTACACGGACAACAACCCGTTGACACATCTGGACATTGCGAAACTTGGTGCCCTGGAGCAGAGATGGATGGCCCGCCTGTCCAACTATGAATTCACCATCAAATACCGGGCGGGACGCTCAAATGCCAACGCAGACGCCCTGTCCAGGATGCCGAACTTACCGGACGGGGTGGAAGATCCAGAGGAACTGGAAGAGATTGAACTCCCTGCGCTCCACCGTCATGGGATTACCCAGTATTCCCACTGTGTAAGGGACAGGCACTCTGCTACGTTCAATCCCTTACCCCACTACAGCTGCGCAGAGACTCAAGACAGTGACCCCGCAGTCCGTCTGGTGAAGGAAATGCTGACACAGACTGATGCCCGCCTTGACCCAGACGCCTCGGAGGAGACCAAACAGCTGTGGAAGGAGAAGAGTAAACTGTTTCTCTACAAGGGGACGCTGTGCCGGAGAACTGTCAACTTCCGGACACATGAGCTGACCTGGCAGGTAGTGGTCCCGAGACGGGACGCGGCTATGGTCCTGGAGGCATACCACGACGGAGCAGGGCACTTCGGATGGAAGAAGCTGGAGTTCCTGTTGCGTGACCGGTTCTTCTGGGTAAACATGAGAGGGGCCATTGAGAGATGGTGCAGAGACTGCGGCCCGTGCAACCTGAGGAGGAAGGACCGTGCCAGCCAGAAGACCCCCCTGCAGCCCATCATCACGAAGCAACCACTAGAACTGGTAGTCCTGGACCATGTGAAGATGGCTCCGAGTAGGTCCGGGTACGTCTACGCCCTCACCATCGTGGACCACTACTCCCGGTTCCTGGTGGTGGTCCCTGTCAAGGACTTAACGGCTCAAACAGCAGCTATAGCCTTCCAGCAGCACTTCTGCCGTCCACACGGGTATCCGGAGCAAGTGTTGACTGACCAAGGTCCAGCCTTCGAAGCGGAGGTCTTCCAGGAGTTCTGCAACTTGTATGGCTGCAGGAAGATAAGGACAACGCCGTACCACCCCCAAACCAACGGGATGTGTGAGAAAATGAACAATATCGTCATTGATCTCCTCAAGACATTGCCCCTGGAAGAACGCAGCCTGTGGCCGGAGAAGCTGCCTGACCTGA
Source organism: Phyllobates terribilis (assembly GCF_046119375.1). Lineage (NCBI taxonomy): Eukaryota > Metazoa > Chordata > Amphibia > Anura > Dendrobatidae > Phyllobates > Phyllobates terribilis. Next base: position 687,014,025 of record NW_027362764.1, read on the forward strand.
TTGACTTGTACAACCATATCCCAGTGAATGCTACAAATTGCACCCCGGCTTACTTGATGCGCGCAAGGCCTGGTAAGCTGCCACTTGACCTGGAGATGGGAGTCTTGACACCCGAGGACACCTCACCAGAAGCCGACTGGGACAAGGAACGGCAGCAGCAGTACCGGAAAGTACAGGAGACCGTGGAGCGAAGTCTGTCTCAAGCAAGAGGAAGGCAAGAGAGGACTTATAACCAACATGCTCCCGCTGTTCCCCTGGCACCTGGAGAGCAGGTCTTGAAGAGGAAGAGATGGCTCCACAAGTTGGATGACCAGTGGGAGAAGGACCCGTACACCGTACTGCCCTCAAGCCATGAGAACCCAAAAGTATGTGTCATCAGTAAGGATGGAGGAGAGACCACAGCCACTGTCTCCAGAGACCACCTGAAGAAGTGTCCCGAGCAGCTACAAGGTGCTGAAGAAGACCAGGATATCCTTCAACCCGCAGAGGAAAAGGAAAAAATGATCAGTACCGTACTCGGAGACTTTCCCCGGTCCTGGACTCAAATCAACAACGCAGTCGTGGTACCCGTCCTCACTTTTCTCCAGCCAGCCCCTCAAGGGCCTACAGAAGAACAGAGAGTGTCGGGAGAGCAGCCGGCCCAGGAGGCAGAAGAGTCCATACCAGCAGCCCAGGAGAATCAACCCTCTGCTAGTAGTGAGCCTGCTGTGCCCCTAGTAAGCCAAAGAGTACGCAGGAAGCTGCCAGGCCTACCTGCAACACCTCCTACACCCTGTAGTGCAGAGCCAGATAGTGGGTTACATAGGTCCACCAGGAGCACTAGAGGACAGATGCCCGCTCGCTGGAGAATCTAAAATGTAATGTGAATTTGCTTGTAAATTGCCAATGCTGAAAATGGTTTTTGTTTTTTTGTTGCCTGTTTATTGATTATGTTTCTCTAGTTACCCTGCAGGTTTATTTGGACTGACAGGTTATGGACGTTGAGTAAACGGAACTACATTGTAAATAGTTGCACTTTGTGCCTCTTGCGAAGACGGCCATGGAAGAAAAACCTGTCTGGCGTGGCCTCGTGTGGTCCAAAGTAGTTCGCTCCGCCTTGCAGCCACGCCCAGGGCCAACGTTTGGGGTTTGCTTTGGACAGGTCCCCTACTCCGTTCTAAAACTTCACCTTGGGTGATATGGACACCCGGTTACGGAAATGCCGTGACCATCAAGACAAAATGTACTTTTTCCTGTTATTGTTTATACCCTTGTATTTTTCTTAAAAATGTGTTTAGTCCCGGAGTACTAAATTTCACTAGGGGGGAATGTGGCACCCCAGGGGTCTGGTTGCCACAGTGATAGAAATATCACGTCTGAGAGCAAGTGGGAGGTTCCCTGGTCAGGAGCCCTTGAACATGCAACACCTCCTGTCCCAGACCAGATAGGGGAGGAACCTGCCCTATATAAACTGGATCTGAGGCGGGGTTAGTCAGTCAGAGCCTGGAGTTAGTTCCAGACACAGGGAAAGTAACAGCTAGGAGCTCTGTAGGAGCCAGGAGCTGAAGACCAGGGACTTGAGCTAAGCAGAGTTCGTCCTGGCAGAAGACTCTAAGAGCCGGACACAGGAGTCAGGAGGCTGTGGGGACTTATATATCCAGCAGCAGAAACTAGCCGGCAAGGGATTTCAGGTCCTCTGGCCATAGGAAGCCCGGAGGCTCAGTCACACACACAAGGGACTGGTACCGCCATCGAGGAGCGGAAGCTGCCAGAGGGTCCAAGTCACCAGCCATACGGGTGAGCACCACACGGTATACTCAGGGACGTGGGCTACTTCCACTCGCTTACAGCAAGGTAGCCAGGAAGAGTGCAGATAGACGGGGAGGCCTACACCTCCACCTGGCCAGGGGAACTCCTGTTTGTTCACAGACTGACCAAGCCCCTTATGCTAGCCAGTACTCCCGGGAGAGTCTGCCTTATCATCATCAGTAAAGACCCTGAACTGCACTGCAAAGACTCTGAGTCGTTCCTGCTTCACCCGTGCACCATCACTCCCATCATCCACACTCACTGCCCTGAGGCTATACTCCTCCCGTGGGGAGTTGTCCCATCCTCTGCTGCGCACACCACACCAGCCTCAGCGGTCTGCCTTGCAGCGGCGGTATACCCTGACCGCAATCCACGGGTGGCGTAGTCAGACATTAAATCATAAAAACCCTATAAAAGACTGCCACTGGTCTGACCACCCTGAGCCACGGACCGGGTCACCGCCACGGAGACTACAACCCCCAGAGACCCGGCTCCGGGTAACCCACACACGTGCACACACGGCCCTGGGGGCGCGTCACATCCAACACTACACTGCTCCAGGCCAGCTGGAAGGGCAAGACACAATGTATGTTCCTGCTGAGCCCTGACCCTGGCTGGAGTGGGGGGAACCCAGAGGTAGGGGGGAACCAGTAGTGGGTGTGGGTGGAGGAAGCAGTTTAGGAGAGCACTTTGGTAGGAGAGATAAATAGGGAAGCCATCTTGGGGTGGCAGTTCAGTTCAGTTGAGTAGTGAGAGGACAGTTCAGAAGAACAGTCTGGGAGCAGAGTCTCAGTAGGAGCTCTGCTCCACAAGTAGGGGCCTAGTGATAGAGGCCCAGGAGGGGAGCAGAGGAGTAGGCTCCATTCTAAGAAGGGATCCTAGGGGGTACGGCGAGTGCAGGAAGGCACCCGTATGCCCCGAATCTGTCAGAAGACAGAGGGATCGTAGGCCGCAAGAAGGGGACCGGCCCCTGGCCTAGTCGTGTACTTCAAGTCTCGGCTGGAAAAACCGGAGGCTTCTGGCTTATATAGTCAGTTGCCGAAGCCGCATTCTAATCCCCAGGAGGGTCAAGCAGGTCCGGGAACTCCGACGCACAGGAGGGACTTCAGAGCACCCGAGCGGGATTGAGAGTGGGGAAGCGCAGGGCAGGAGGGAGAAAGACCCAGCGGGAAGTCGCTCTAGCTAGGAACACGAGAAAGTGGGGTTCTGTCCGGTACTCCTAATCTGCCTGAGGAAGTGCTGAACCCCTGCCTGGTGAACGCAGCGCGACGTGGGAGGCTAGCACCCGTACAGTGCACAAGTGGAACTGTCATAAAAACTGTGAGTAAAGACTCGGATGACTGCATGACACTGCCTCCGTCCATTCTTTATCTGCGCCATCTTTCCCTTGCTGCACTACAATGCCCAGTGCAACCTACACACCCCACGCTGCCCTGGAGCTAGCTCTACCTGTGGAGAGCCACACCATCCCTGCTGCCGTAACACCAGCTCCAGAGGACTGCTCCGCAGCGGCGGCCCCCTTTAGCCGCATTCCACAGGTGGCGTCACGAACTTTCCAAATCCCCTATAATATCCCCCCCCCTTTTCACTGACCGCCCTGGGTCATGGACTGGGCCAGCCACCGTGATATCCCCCAGCAACCAGAGGCCCGGCTGCCGAGTACCCCACGGCCCAGGGGGCGCATCAGGCTTGTTGCTGGGGAGTAATGGTTGAGCCACAAACGGAAATGGCAATATCAGGCACAGGTAGGCTAGTGGAGGGAGGAAATACGAGTAGTTCAGTTTTTGACAGATTCAGTTTTAGACAGAAGTAGGACATAATGTTAGACACAACAGAAAGACAATCACTGGTCTTTTGTAGTAATGCAGGGGTGATGTCTGGAGCAGAGGTGTATAATTGGGTGTCATCAGCATACAGATGGTACTGAAAACCAAATCTGCTGATTGTTTGTCCAATGGGAGTGGTGTATAAGGAGAAATGAAGGAGGCCTAGGACTGATCCTTGAGGAACCCTGACAGTAAGGGGAAGGAGAAAGGAGGAGCAGCCGGCAAAAGACACACAGAAGGAGCGGTCAGAGAGACAGGAGGAGAATCAGGAGAGAACAGTGTCTTTGAGGCCAATAGTGCGGAGCATAGTGAGGAGGAGCTGGTGATCCACAGTGTCGAATGCTGCAGAGAGATCCAGGAGAATCAGCAGGGAGTAGTGACCATTAGATTTAACTGTTAGTAGATCATTAGAGACTTTAGTGAGGGCAGTTTCAGTAGAATGTAAAGAGCGGAAACCAGATTGTAAAGGGTCAAGAAGAGAGTTGAGAGATAGCGGATTAGACGGGAATGGACCAGGCGTTCCAGGAGTTTAGAGATAAATGGAAGATTGGAAACAGGTCTGTAGTTGGCCGTGCAGTTCTGGTCAAGGGATGGTTTTTAAGTAATGGATTTATGCTGGCGTGTTTAAAAGAAGAGGGAAAGATACCAGATGAGAGGGAGAGGTTGAAAATTTTAGCTAGGTGAGTGGTGACAGCTGGAGAAAGGGACTGAAGGAGATGTGAGGGAATAGGGTCACTGGTGCAGATAGTAGGGCGAGAAGATGCCAGGAGCCTGATCACTTCATCTTCCGTGACTGGTTCGAAGTCAAAAAGTGAGCAAGATACAATGTGGCGGGGGAGAGCATGCATAACATTTGGGGATTGGGAGAAAATTTTCTTTGAAATAATTGGAAAGATCGTCAGCGCTGAGGTCGGTGGTCGGGGCCTGTGCTGTTTGATTGAGGAGAGAATGAAACGTGTCAAAGAGGCGTTTAGGATTATTGGCAAATGAGATGATGAGGTTGTCAAAGTAGGTTTGTTTGGAGAGGTGAAGGGCAGAGTTATATGTTTTCAGCATAAATATATAATAGAGGAAATCTTCGGGCAGATTAGATTTTCTCCACAGCCGTTCAGCGCACCTGGAGCACCGCTGGAGAAGACGTGTTTGAGGCGTGTGCCAGGGTTGTCGCCATCTATGCCGAATTGTTCTTTGTATAGGAGGTGAGGCTTCATCCAGGGTGCATAGCAATATTTCGTTATAATGCTTCAATGCAGAGTCGGGACATGAGAGGGAAGAGATTGGGGCCAATGATGATTGCAACTTTTTCATAAATTTCTCGGTGTTAATGGAGCGTATATTTCTATAAAGTGTGGAAAGTGGGGGTGTCTTGAGTAGAGTCACAGTTCTTGACAGAGAATGAAAGAAGATTATGGTCAGAGAGTGGAAGGGGAGAGTTAGTAAAGTCATGTACTGAGCAAAGCCGGGAGAAGATCAGGTCCAATGTGTTCCCGTCTTCATGTGTAGGTGAATTAGCAAGCTGTGAAAGGCCGAAGGAGGAGGTTACTTATAAAAAATGAGCGGCAGATGGGGAAAGAGAATCGCCAATTGGGATGTTAAAATCTCCCATGATTATCTTAGGGATGTCACAGGATAGAAAATTTGGAAGCCAGGCAGCAAAGTGATCCAGGAACTGACGGGAGGGACCTTGAGGGCGATAGACAACCGCCACTCACAGGGAGAAGGGCTGGTAGAGTCTGACTGTGTAGGACTCAAAAGAAGGGAAGATAAGGGAGAGTACTGGGGGGATAACCTGAAAAGTACATTTAATTGAAAGAAGCAGACCAACACCTCCACCTGATCTGTTGTCAAGTCTTGGGGTATGAGAGAAGTGTAGGCCACCATAGGAGAGAGCTGCAGTGGCGGTGGTATCTGACTGCTGGATCCAGGTTTTGGTGAGAGCCAGAAGGTTGAGGGAATTAGAGAGGAAAAAGTCATGGATGTAAGAGAGTTTATTACATGCTGAGCGCGCATTCCAAAGGGCACAGTTGAATGAGACAGAAGATATGCAGGGAATATTAATGAGATGTTTACATGTACTATTAGTGTTTATTTACTAACTGCAAAGTATTTGCTCATTTGTTTTTATCCTAGGTTTTAAAATGTAAAGTATAACTCAAAACCATGATTAGTCCCACAAAAAAACAAACCATCATACAACTATGTTAGCAAAAAAAAGAAAAGAAAAGTTATGATGCTTGGAAAGTGGGATGAAAAAAAAACAAAGTAAAAAAAATGGCTGGGTCTACAAAGAGTTAATGTAAGGAAGTATGGGAAGTTTGAAGTATGCTGTTTATAAACCTAAGAAATAGTGAATGAATAAAGAGCTGATTTCTGTGATTATCCAATAAGTCTTTGTTTCTCTTTCCAGTGAAAGCAGTGATGGCTTTTAGGTAGACATGACAGGAGGGATTTAGGACTCCATCCATCATCCAACTCCACTAAGTCCATCTTTTTCCATCCCATTCTGCCATCCCTTCCTACATAACTACTGACATGTATTTCTTGAATGAAAAGGATACAGCAACTCCAATTATTTACCCAAAATGCAAATTAATTGTAATCTTAAATGCCTACCTATTTCTAATATACTAATCTAATAATCAAATCTATTTTCTAATATACTTTAATTAAAAATTCCTTATCCTTCCCTAGCTACACAATCTAACTGCTTTTCTTTTTTTTTTTCAGCTTCCTTTTTGACAATCCCATTGCATTCTAGGATACACAAACGAAGCGTCATCAGGGGGCAGAGACTGCACTCTCTTGCTGGCTCAGATCTGTAGCAATGAGTCTGTAAGAGAGAACACTGTCAGTACACGTGGTAAGAATACCCGGCATGCAGCGCCGACCCCGCAAGTGACATCACTTGTGGGCGCGGCGCTTGTCTCTGCAAGCCGGGTACTGACAGTGCGCTTTCTTGCCGGCTTGGTGCTACTGATCTGGGCCGGCGAAGGAGCGCACTGTCATTTATGCACATCACACAGGGACAGTGCAGGGACTAGTGCAGCACCTGAAACAAAGGTCACCGATGGTGCAACGCTTTGTATCAGGGACAGGGCAGGGGCTTCGGTGGTGACGGCAACCTCTGCCCCCTGATGAGTATCCCAGTATGCACTGGGGGTTGCCAAATGAAGCGTCATCAAAAAAGAGGTTGTAAAAAACAAGCAGTTAGATAGTGTAGTTAGGGAAGAATAGGGAATTTTTAGTTAAAGAATATTAGAAAATAGATTAGATTATGACATTAGATAGGGATTTAGGATTAAAATTAATTTATATTTCGGACCACCCCTTTAAAGATCACTGGTATGTGTCTGCCTATTTTATTTATGAAAAGAATAGGTGGCTGACATACTAAACACCTTTCTAAACATCATTAATAAAGAAAACTATCCCTAAACTGCATCTAATGGAGCCGACTTTCTAGCAACTCTCATCATTCACATCTGCGAGATCTCGCAGCTGAGACTACACAAGCGCTGTCTATGCAGTAAAATTAAACGGTTAGTTATTGCAGCAGTCATTATTTTCTAAGTCTGGGGCTTCATAGTGACTTTATCAGCAGCACCTGTCGCACGACCAAATTCGCTAGGTGTCGCTGCTAAATCCCCACTCAATACAAGTCTATGGGATAGCAATGTGACCCCAAGGGGGCTGCTACCCTGAGAAGTCACAAAAAAATCTGATACAGTTAAAACTTCTTGCGACCTGCTTGTTGAGGTCGTAGCACCCTTGGGGTCATATTCACTTGCATTGTGCTGCAAAGAAGCAGCGACACCTAGAGAACATTGGTCATGCGACAGGTGTCGCTGATAAAGTGACTGTGCGGCTCCAGCCTTATAAACCAATGACCGCTGAAATAGTAAACTGTTTTGTTTTGTAGCCCAGACAGCGCGTGTGCAGTCACAGCAGCGAGATCTCACAGTCTGGCTGCAGATGCGGCCGTGATAGGTTGTGGGAAGCCGCTAGGCAGGTCGGGATCCCACAATGCAAAAGTTTAAACCTAACGTTTCCTAGATAGTCAGGTCCGATAGTCAGGTCCTTTAGAGGCTGCTAGCGACAGTTTTCATCATTTTTAATTATGGTTATTTAGAAAAGTCTTTAGAATGTGGCTACCTATCATTTTTCTTAAATAACAGTAAGCCACATAGTAGAGAATGGTCCTCTTTATTCCATTCGTGACCTTGGGATTTTTCTTTTCGTTTTCGTTTTTTCCTCCCCTTCTTCCCAGAGCCATAACTTTTTTATTTTTCTGTCAATATGGCCATGTGAGGGCTTGTTTTTTGCAGGACGAGTTGTGCTTTTTAAACGACACCATTTATTTTACATATCATGTACTGGAAAACGAGAAAAAAAAATCAAAGTGTTTTTTTTTACCACGTTCACTGGATGCTAAAACTGACCTGCCATTATTATTCTCCAGATCATTACGAGTTCATAGATACCAAACATGTGTAGGTTCTTTTTCATTTAAATGGTGAAAAAAAAATCAAAGAGTTTGTAATTTCAAAAAAAAATGACACCATTTTCCGAGACCCGTAGTGTCTCCATTTTTCAGGATCTGGGGCCGGCTGAGGGCTTATTTTGTTGCGCACCGAGCTGATGTTTTTATGATACCATTTTGGGATAGATGCAATGTTTTGATCGCCTGTTATTGCATTTTATTGAAATGTTGCGGCGACCAAAAGAACGTAATTCTGACGGTTTGATTTTTTTTCTCATTACATCGTTTACCGATTGGATTTCATTTATATATTGATATGTGTATTTTTGAATGGGGCAAAAGTGGGGTGATTTGAACTTTTATATATTTTTATATATTTTTTTATTTTTTTCACTACTGTTTATTGGCTTTAATAGTTTTCGCAGGTGACATTCAGCTGTGATCTGATCTCTGGTGCTACACATAGCAGGGCTTCATCCCTGCTATGTGTGGCAAAAATCATCATCTTCTATGAACGCCGGCCATGGGGTTTGGTGTCATTCAAAATTACAACTCAACATGTAAAAACAAAAAGCGCTCATACGGCCATAAAAAAAAGTTATGGATCTTGGAAGAAAATGAGGAATAAAAACAAAAGCGCAAAAACGAAAAATAATCTTTGACCTAAATAAACGATCTTAAATGCTTTCTGTCCTCGTCCCCTCCTTCCTCCGCTATTCTTGCATCTTTCATTTTATGTTATATATCCATGCATAATACATCAGTACAGGTCAGTGTAGGGCAAATCACATGGTAACAGACATATAAATAACATTCCATAAGGAGCAATAACCAGTCACCATCCAGTGAAAGAATAGAGGCATTGTGCCCTCTGCCTGCTAGAATAGGTATTACATGGTTATATTGTATTTTTCTAAGACACTAATCTGCAGAATCCCCAATTTTCTTACACTTTCTTACTATACATAAATCTACCTTAATGAATTAATACCAGTAAGCTCATCATTTAGTTATACTGTATACATGATGCAGAGCTGAGTTTATTTGCCACAATGTGATATCCAAGTGTTGCTTGTGGTTTTCCATACGATTGTCTCGTCTGTGGTCTGCACATTATTTATCATCCGTCATTTTTTTGCACACAGCTCAAGGGAACCTGTCATTAGATTTGTGCTGTGGCATCGTATCACACAGCAAATATACTTAGTCACATAGGTTGAAAAAAGACCTAGGTCCATCAAGTTCAACCTTTCTCCGCCAATTATATATTTTGTCACTAAATTAACTATAACCCACAATGTTATGCGTATCGAGGAACTCGTCCAGCTGTTATGGTGTCGGCCATTATTACCGCTTGTGTTCTGCCATTCCACAATCTGACTGCTCTAACTGTAAAGAACCCTTTCCTGTTTATCTGCCGGCATCACCTTTCTTCCACCCACAATGCCAGTCAGGGACTATGCGTCTCGGATGACTAGTTTGAGGCAGATCCTGGCGCCTTCTCCCTGCTCTCCACGACTGACAGGTTTTTCCTTATACCCACACACACAGGGAGAGACCTTTAGTCACGGGGAGAGGAGCAGGGAGAAGCCACAGGGAACCTGCCTCGAACTAGTCATCCGAAACAGTATGTTTTCTCTGGATTTCTGCAGCATACACAGTTGCGGAAGAAAACGAGGGTAGATTTCGGCACAACCAACTGGATAAAAACTGTAAGTTTATTGAATCAAGTTAAAAGTCCATAAAAGTTAAAAACCTCAACACCTGACGCGTTTCTGGCGTTCTAAGATGCCCATAATCATAGGATCTTATGGTTAAGGGTGTCTTAGTACACCAGAAATGCGTAAGGTGTTGAGGTTTTTAACTTTTATGGACTTTTAACTTGAATCATTAAACCTGTTTTTTATCCATTTGGTTGTGCTGGAATCTACCTTTGTTTTTTCCTCTGTCAGCTGCAATCACCAGCAGGTACGGCACCCCCTGGTTTCTAATTACAGCAACGGATCCATCTATAATACCAGCATGAACAGCTCCAACCTGCCCCCTCTCCCCTACCTCCTTCCATACAAGACTGCATTAACACAGCCATTGGGCTCATGCACATGGGCGTATTTTCGGTCCGAGTGCGATGAGACAAAACATCGGATCGCACTCGGACCAATGTTAGCCTATGGGGCAGTGCACATGTCCGAATTTTTGCTTCGACCAAGCTGGTCCAAGGAAATATTCGGATCGCACTTGGCCATGCAAGTCAATGAGTGTGTGGAAAACATTGGACTGCACTCGGATGACATCGGAGTGCTGTCCGATTTCCATGAACTGACAGAATAAAGAAATTATTTTCGACATCTTCTCTAGAATTGGATCACACTATGCTCACATGATGATCAGAGTTTGATTAGTATAATCAGCCCGATTCTCTTGGATGACAGAATATACACTCGTGTGACCTTAGCCATTGTCTGATTCATACTGCCCAAGATTCAAGAATCTCATGACAGCTTCACTTCAATGACCTTTTAAGTCTCATTTAGACATCAGTGATTTTGCATGCAAAAAAAAAACAGTGTCTTCAGTGTCAGTCCTGTGCAAATCACTGATGAAAAGGATAAATCAACTACAAATCACAGTGTTAATCGCGGACAGCACAAAGACTGTACACTGACGCCATCCCTGATATTCACAGACCCATAGATTTCTATTGGTACTTTTCATCCGTGACTCAGCTCACAAAACAGTCACTTCTCCATTATTTTTTTGCGGACACAGTCCCCAAAAAATCCCCATGCATGTGAACAACCCTGATGAGACCTATGCTTTTTTCAGAAGGGATATAACTTCTTAGCATATCCTTCCAACACAATTATCAAAGTTAAGAAATCAAGTCTTACAAAAGTTCCATGAATGACATTTAATGAAGTCGCCCCAGTATCAAGATCTCAGAAAGAACATCGGAATTACAAATTCAGCTCTGCTACATCTGATCGTAAGAAAGAACTCAAAAGTATTTGTTTTACATAGTCAGTGAGCCCCGGTGGTAAAAAGGACAAAACTCATATCCTTGAGAATTTCTGCCATAATGAGGAGATCAATTGAAGGAATTGTGAATGACACAAGATCCGTCCGAGTGAGCGGCCATTGTGCTGAAGGTAACTGAAACTCCTGATGAACTGGAAATATCCTCCTACTGAACCTTCTTCTTGGTCATCGACGATTATTATCAGCAACTTCCTCTGATAACTTCTTCATTGTCTGCACGATAAATAAATAATATTGGGAGGAAGCAGAAAAGGAAAACAAGCAGGGCCGCAGGCTTCTCTGGCTAGGATTTTCTGTATATTGTTAGGCTGTGTGCCCACGTAGCGTTTTTCAAGCGTTTTTGATGCGGAATTTCCGCAGCGGAAACGCTTGTAAAACGCTTGGTAACCCGCACCCCATGGTCTCCAAGGGGATTCCGCAAGTTCTATGCACATGCTGCGGATTTTTCCGCAGCGTTTATGCTGCGTTCAAAAATCCGCAGCATGTCAATTAATTTTGCGTTTCCGCAAGCAGAATTGCCTTTGTCCAATGCATAAAAAACGCAAGGCAATTCCGCATGTGGAAAACGCGTGATAAACGCGCGAAAAATGCGCGATAAACGCGTGCGGAATTCCGCATGCGTTTTTCCGGGAGAGGACTTGCAGAAATGAAGCAGAAATTTTCTGCTTCATTTATGCAACGTGGGCACATAGCCTTAGGTTTTGGCATTTTTAGGACAATCTGCGGTCATTCACATGACATGGACATTATTCTTAAACAGTCACTAGTGTTCTATTTTCCCACTCTACTGATTCTGGTCCTATGGTCCATCTACAGCATTAGCTGTCATCGCCATCTAGTGGTAAAAAAAATAAATACTAGTGGAAATTTACTGAGCAGAAAGCTCTAAAATCCTGTCTCAATTTGTTCCCCCAAAATGGTGTACCGGTACTTGTCTTGTACCATATCTTTCATGTGTGTTATACACTTTAAATCAGATCTTTTCAGACAGTGCAAACCTGTGTTATTTCCTTGAAGGCGCAGCCATTTTTCTTTTCTTCGCTTTCATTTTTTTTCCCTCCTCATCAAAGAGACATAACTTTTTTATTTAATGTTTCTACATGGGAGGCCTTTTTTGTCAGATAAGTTGTTTTAAATTCCACTATTCACTTTACCATATAATGCACTAGAAAACTGGTGTGGAATTAAAAAAAAGATAAAGAAAAGGAAATGTCACCGTTGTTTGTTGCATTTTGGATGTTGTTTTTACAATGCTCATTTTGTGGTTAAAATGTACATGTTAAATTAGCTATACAGGTCAGTACAGTTATGGTGATACCAAATATATATATACAGCTGGTGAAATAAGGATTGAACACATCACCAACTTTGTAAGTAAATATATTTCTAAAGGTGCTATTGACAAGAAATTCTCAACAGATGTCAGTAACAACCTATCCAATCCACACAGGCAAAGAAATCAAACCATAGATATCTATAAATTAAGTTTTGTTTAATAATGAGAAATGACACAGGGAAAAAGTACTGAACATACTTCGTACAAAAGCCTTTTTTGGTGATGATAGCTTCAAGATGCCTCCTGTATGGAGAAACTAGTCACATGCATTGCTTAGATGGGATTTTGGCCCATTCTTCCACACAAACTCTCTTCAAATCTTCAGGCACCTTTAGAAATATATTTACGTAGAAAATTGGTGACGTGTTCAATACTTATGTCACCCGCCGTGTCTACGTATATACAGTATATATGTATATGTGCATGTACGTGTGTATATACATATATAAATATACAGTACAGACCAAAAGTTTGGACACACCTTCTCATTTAAAGATTTTTCTGTATTTTCATGACTATGAAAATTGTACATTCACACTGAAGGCATCAAAACTATGAATTAACACATGTGGAATTATATACTTAACAAAAAAGTGTGAAACAACTGAAAATATGTCTTATATTCTAGGTTCTTCAAAGTAGCCACATTTTGCTTTGATGACTACTTTGCACACTCTTGGCATTCTCTTGATGAGCTTCAAGAGGTAGTCACCGGAAATGGTTTTCACTTCACAGGTGTGCCCTGTCAGGTTTAATACGTGGGATTTCTTGCCTTATAAATGGGGTTGGGGCCATCAGTTGTGTTGTGCAGAAGTCAGGTGGATACACAGCTGATAGTCCTACTGAATAAACTGTTAGAATTTGTATTATGGCAAGAAAAAAGCAGCTAAGTAAAGAAAAACAAGTGGCCATCATTACTTTAAGAAATGAAGGTCAGTCAGTCCGAAAAATTGGGCAAACTTTGAAAGTGTCCCCAAGTGCAGTTGCAAAAACCATCAATCACTACAAATAAACTGGCTCACATGAGGACCGCCCCAGGAAAAGAAGACAAAGAGTCACCTCTGCTTCTGAGGATAAGTTTATCCGAGTCACCAGCCTCAGAAATCGCAGGTTAACAGCAGCTCAGATTAGAGACCAGGTCAATGCCACACAGAGTTCTAGCAGCAGACACATCTCTACAACAACTGTTAAGAGGAGACTTTGTGCAGCAGGCCTGCATGGTAAAATAGCTGCTAGGAAACCACTGCTAAGGACAGGCAACAAGCAGAAGAGACTTGTTTGGGCTAAAGAACACAAGGAATGGACATTAGACCAGTGGAAATCTGTGCTTTGGTCTGAAGAGTCCAAATTTGAGATCTTTGGTTCCAACCACCGTGTCTTTGTGCGACGCAGAAAAGGTGAACGGATGGACTCTACATGCCTGGTTCCCACCGTGAAGCATGGAGGAGGAGGTGTGATGGTGTGCGGGTGCTTTGCTGGTGACACTGTTGGGGATTTATTCAAAATTAAAGGCATACTGAACCAGCATGACTACTACAGCATCTTTCAGCGGCATGCTATTCCATCCGGTTTGCGCTTAGTTGGACCATCATTTATTTTTCAACAGGACAATGACCCCAAACACACCTCCAGGCTGTGTAAGGGCTATTTGACCAAGAAGGAGAGTGATGGGGTGCTACGCCAGAAGACCTGGCCTCCACAGTCACCAGACCTGAACCCAATCGAGATGGTTTGGGGTGAGCTGGACCGCAGAGTGAAGGCAAAAGGGCCAACAAGTGCTAAGCATCTCTGGGAACTCCTTCAAGATTGTTGGAAGACCATTTCCGGTGACTACCTCTTGAAGCTCATCAAGAGAATGCCAAGAGTGTGCAAAGCAGTCATCAAAGCAAAAGGTGGCTACTTTGAAGAACCTAGAATATAAGACATATTTTCAGTTGTTTCACACTTTTTTGTTAAGTATATAATTCCACATGTGTTAATTCATAGTTTTGATGCCTTCAGTGTGAATGTACAATTTTCATAGTCATGAAAATACAGAAAAATCTTTAAATGAGAAGGTGTACTGTACTGTATATATGTATGTATATATATATATATATATATATATAGATATATATATATATATAGATATACATATATATATCCTTCAACTGGTGAGGTGGGGTTTGCCACACCCCAGGGATTTTTTGTTCGGCTGCCATTCATTGAAAAATGCTGGTATGAGGATACGTGTCTCACTAGCTTTCATCCATTTCCTTGTCAACAGGATGTCGTCAAGGCCTGTGTCTTCTGGCCACGCATAACAGAGCTAGCTGTCGCTAAGTGCTGTCTTGGCCTTGCTGAGCCCCACATCACCACTCATGTAATTCTTTTTTACACATTTTCAAATTTTGAAAACTTCTTTATTTTTGCACAAATTTATAACTGAGTTTCTGTTTGTTCGTGCACTTGCTCTCAGGCAAAAAATGGCGAATTCCAGGACGTCTATGAGGTCAGAAGATCCCCGTTTTGCGGATTGGGCAGCTTCAATCCTTGACAATGAAGAGAGTGATTTTAGTGGCGATGAAGGAGATACTGTTTACTGAAGACATCATTGATGAAGTAATACTTTATACAAATGAAAAGCTGTCTGAATTGCGACTGAAACTGACTGATACTGATTGAAGTGACTACAAAGATTTAGACGTGATCGAGTTCAAAGCATTCCTGGCCATCTTGATCTATTCTGCAATTTTCAAATCTAATCATGAAGATCTCACTGCTCTTTTTGCCACTGATGGAACTGGGCGAGATATTTTTCGTTGCATTATGTCTTTGAAGCGAGTTTATATCATACTTCTGGCCCTTCGCTTCGATAATCTTACTGACCAAAAAGAAATGCAGCAGACTGACCGTGCGGCAGCTATATCCTGTGTGTTTGACAAGTTCATTAGGAACTGCCAGGCGTGTTACTCACTTGGGGAATATGAGTGCATAGACGAAATGCTGGTTGGTTTCAGAGGAAGGTGTTCATTCAAAATGTATATTCCAAGTAAGCCTCGTAAGTATGGTATAAAAATCATGGAATCACTGACGCGAAAACTCACTACTTACTAAATGCGTATATTTACACTGGTAAAGACAGCGATGGAACCTCTCTCTCCAATGAGGAAAAAAATTTTATAAACCTACTCAGTCTGTCTTGCGTCTATCAACCACAATACTTAGAACGAACAGAAATATTACTGCTGATAACTGGTTCTCTTCCATTGAACTTGTGGCAGAGTTGAAGAAAAGAGGACTTACATACGTGGGAACAATTAGAAAGAACAAGAAAGAAATTCCACCACAATTCTGCCCATCGAAAACCAAAGAATAACGTTTCGCAATCTTTGGATTTGCAAATGACATGACCTTAGTTTCCTACGTCCCAAAGAAAAACATGCATCATGCGAAAAGCATCGACCCAGAATCTGGCAAGCCAGAAATCATTGAATTTTACAATACAACAAAAAGAGATTTTGATGCTCTGGATGAAAAGTGTACACTTTACTCAACTAGTCGACATAGTAGACGATGGCCGCTTGCAATCTTCTACTCCATCTTGAACATCAGCCTTGTGAATGCATACGTACTCTTTTCATCTTATCCAGATAACCCAAAGAACAGTCGCCTTGACTTTGTAAAGTCTCTTGCCAGAGCTCTGTCAGAACCCTACCTCAATGTTAGGATGCTGAACAATTGACTTCCGCGCGAGTTGCGGCAGAACATTGCCCAAATTCTTCAGAAACAGTTGCCTACACCAAGAAAACGACAACTAGATAGGCGTGGCAAGTGTCCTAGGAAGAAGGACATGAAGACAAAATTTATGTGCGAAGAGTGCGAGACCCCAATTTGTGGTAATTGTACCGTAAGGTATTGCGTTGACTGTAAAAAATGACTAATTTCATGCAAACCAAAAAAGACAATATTCCTTTTATTTTTCTCTTGAACGGCTTGTGGTGTTTTAAATTTTCATGTTATTACTTATATTCCCTTGTTTTTGAAAAATGTTTCTGATTTTTATTTACATTATACTAAAAGTCATGTTTCCTAACGCCCTTGGATTGAATCATCAAAGTATTACATTTTCCGATACTTGTGGTTGTCAAAAATTTGTTATACTCATGTGTAATCAATCGCCAATAAGAAAAAGATTAAAACAAACGTGATCTTTGCATTTTCTGTAAAAATAAGAGATTTCTAAGCAATGGGGTATAGGAAACCCCACATCACCAGCTGCGTGACAAAAACCCCACCTCACCAGTTGAGGGATATATATACACTACTCAAAAAAATAAAGGGAACACTCAAATAACACATCCTAGATCTGAATGAATGAAATATTCTCATTGAATACTTTGTTCTGTACAAAGATGAATGTGCTGACAACAAAATCACACAAAAATCATAAATGGAAATCACATTTATTAACCAATGGAGGGCTGGATTTGGAGTCATCCCCAAAATTAAAGTGGAAAAATACACTACAGGCTGATCCAACTTTGATGTAATTTCCTTAAAACAAGTCAAAATGAGGCTCAGGATTGTGTGTGGCCTCCACGTGCCTGTATGACCTCCCTGCAACGCCTGGGCATGCTCCTGATGAGGTTGCGGATGGTCTCCTGTGGGATCTCCTCCCAGACCTGGACCAAAGCATCCGCCATCTCCTGGACAGTCTGTGGTGCAATGTGATGTTGGGGGATGGAGCGAGACATGATGTCCCAGATGTGTTCAATCGGATTCAGGTCTGGGGAACGGGCGGGCCAGTCCATAGCTTCAATGCCTTCATCTTGCAGGAACTGCTGACACACTCCAGCCACATGAGGTCTGGCATTGTCCTGCATTAGGAGGAACCCATGGCCAACCGCACCAGCATATGGTCTCACAAGGGGTCTGAGGATCTCATCTCGGTACCTAATGGCTGTGCGGCCCTCCAAAGAAATGCCACCCCACACCATTACTGACCCACTGCCAAACCGGTCATGCTGAAGGATGTTGCAGGCAGCAGATCGCTCTCCATGACGTCTCCAGACTCTGTCACGTCTGTCACATGTGCTCAGTGTGAACCTCCTTTCATCTGTGAAGAGCACAGGGCGCCAGTGGCGACTTTGCCAATCCTGGTGTTCTGTGGCAAATGCAAAGCGTCCTGCACGGTGTTGGGCTGTGAGCGCAACCCCCATCTGTGGATGTCGGGCCCGCATACCACCCTCATAGAGTCGGTTTCTAACCGTTTGTGCAGACACATGCACATTTGTGGCCTGCTGGAGGTCATTTTGCAGGGCTCTGGCAGTGCTCCTCCTGTTCCTCCTTGCGCAAAGGTGGAGGTAGCGGTCCTGCTGCTGGGTTGTTGCCCTCCTACGGCCCCCTCCACGTCTCCTGGTGTACTTGCCTGTCTCGTGGTAGTGCCTTGAGCCTCTGGACACTACGCTGACAGACACAGCAAACCTTCTTGCCACAGCTCGCATTGATGTGCCATCCTGGATGAGCTGCACCACCTGAGCAACTTCTGTGATTTGTAGAGTCCCTCTCATGCTACCACGAGTGTGAAAGCAGAAGCAACATTCAAAAGTGACCAAAACATCAGCCAGAAAGCATTGGTACTGAGATGTGGTCTGTGGTCCCCACCTGCAGAACCACTCCTTTATTGAGGGTGTCTTGATAATTGCCAATAATTTCCATCTATCGTCTATTCCATTTGCATGTGAAATTGATTGTCAATCAGTGTTGCTTCCTAAATGGACAGTTTGATTTCACAGAAGTTTGAGTTACTTGGAGTTATATTCTGTTGTTTAAGTGTTCCCTTTATTTTTTTGAGCAGTGTATATATACACAAATAGCACAGCAGCACTCAGTAAGGGCCAAGATGCATAATTACAATGAAAATATTGAATCTAAACTGAGTTGTTGCTCAGCAAAATGTACTTACAAAAAACAAAGGTTCTTAGCACATAAATTGGCCAATTCATGTGTGCCCATCAACAGCGGCAAGGTGACCACCCGTCTGATGGGTACTGCTCTACCCTACATGCCACTTTTGGACAAACATGTCACTTCTGGGCTAAAACATCTACAATTTAAATGAGCCAGTAGAACTGATTACACATCACCTGCTGGTCAATGGGAGGAGTGCAAAGTCAGGCAAGAGGTAGTTACAACCTCAATAGTAATATATAATAGAAAAGCCTGACCAGCACCTCCTAAGTGTGAACTGGTGCCAGCTGCTGTAACTACCCAATATACACAAATAGCATAGCAGCACTCAGTAAGGGCCAAGATGCTCTAAGAACCTTTGTTTTTTCTAAGTACATTTTGCTGAGCAACAAAACAGTTTAGATTCAATATTTTCATTGTTATTATGCATGGTGGCCCTCACTGAATGCTACTGCACTATTTGAGTATATTGAGCAGCTGGCACCAGTTCACACTTAGGAGGTGCTGGTCAGGTTTTTCTAATATATATATATATATATATATATATATATATATATATATTTTTATGTACAGTGGTGGCCAAAAGTATTGGCACCCCTGCAATTCTGTCAGATAATACTCAGTTTCTTCCTGAAAATGATTGCAATCTCAAAATCTTTGGTATTATTATCTTCATTTAATTGGTCTTCAATGAAAAAACACAAAAAGAATTGTCCTAAAGCCAAATTGGATATAATTCCACACCAAACCTAAAAAAGGGGGTGGACAAAAGTATTGGCACTGTTTGAAAAATTATGTGATGCTTCTCTAATTCGTGTAATTAACAGCACCTGTAACTTACCTGGGGCACCTAACAGGTGTTGGCAATAACTAAATCACACTTGCAGCCAGTTAACATGGATTAAAGTTGACTCAACCTCTGTCCTGTGTCCTTGTGTGTACCTCATTGAGCATGGAGAAAAGAAAGAAGACCAAAGAACTGTCTGAGGACTTGAGAAACCAAATTGTGAGGAAGCATGAGCAATCTCAAGGCTACAAGTCCATCTCCAAAGACCTGAATGTTCCTGTGTCTTCCGTGCACAGTGTCATCAAGAAGTTTAAAGCCCATGGCACTGTGGCTAACCTCCCTAGATGTGGACAGAAAAGAAAAATTGACGAGAGATTTCAACGCAAGATTGTGCGGATGGTGGATAAAGAACCTCGACTAACATCCAAACAAGTTCAAGCTGCCCTGCAGTCCAAGGGTACAACAGTGTCAACCCGTACTATCCATCGGTGTCTGAATGAAAAGGGACTGTATGGTAGGATACCCAGGAAGACCCCACTTCTTACCCCGAGACATAAAAAAGCCAGGCTGGAGTTTGCCAAAACTTACCTGAGAAAGCCTAAAACGTTTTGGAAGAATGTTCTCTGGTCAGATGAGACAAAAGTAGAGCTTTTTGGGAAAAAGCATCAACATAGAGTGTACAGGAAAAAAAAAGAGGCATTCAAAGAAAAGAACACGGTCCCTACAGTCAAACATGGCGGAGGTTCCCTGATGTTTTGGGGTTGCTTTGCTGCCTCTGGCACTGGACTGCTTGACCGTGTGCATGGCATTATGAAGTCTGAAGACTACCAACAAATTTTGCAGCATAATGTAGGGCCAAGTGTGAGAAAGCTGGGTCTCCCTCAGAGGTCATGGGTCTTCCAGCAGGACAATGACCCAAAACACACTTCCAAAAGCACTATAAAATGGCTTGAGAGAAAGCACTGGAGACTTCTAAGGAGGCCAGCAATGAGTCCAGACCTGAATCACATAGAACACCTGTGGAGAGATCTCAAAATGGCAGTTTGGAGAAGGTACCCTTCAAATATCAGGGACCTGGAGCAGTTTGCCAAAGAAGAATGGTCTACAATTCCAGCAGAGCATTGTAAGAAACTCATTGATGGTTACCGGAAGCGGATGTTCACAGTTATTTTGGCTAAAGGTTGTGCAACCAAGTATTAGGCTGAGGGTGCCAATACTTTTGTCTGGCCCATTTTTGGAGTTTTGTGTGAAATGATCAATGATTTGATTTTTGCTTCATTCTCTTTTGTGTTTTTTCCTTGCAAGCAAATTAAATGAAGATAATAATACCAAAGAATTTGTGATTGCAATCATTTTCAGGAAGAAACTGAGTATTATCTGACAGAATTGCAGGGGTGCCAATACTTTTGGCCACCACTGTATATTGTGGTAGATCGCTCACTCACAGATAAAGTGGAGTTTGCCTCCCCAGACTTACTGAACAATGAATGCCTCTACAGGCTGAGTATTTAAACCTCCGACTACACCCTGGGGTGGAGATATAGTGAACAACCTCCCACCCTCTCTATAGTCGTTCACAAAAAAAACTGGCCCATTAGAAATGGCTGATTAACCCTCTCAGCACATAATATGCAGGAGAAGACTTCCAGGTTTCACATCACGGAAGCTAACAGCCTCAGTGAAACATATCTCCCCGCCAACACTCCGCCAGTGACTTTGTCACAGTATATAGAGTACAGACCAAAAGTTTGGACACACCTTCTCATTTAAAGATTTTTTTTGTATTTTCATGACTATGAAAATTGTACATTCACACTGAAGGCATCAAAACTATGAATTAACACATGTGGAATTATATACTTAACAAAAAAGTGTGAAACAACTGAAAATATGTCTTGTATTCTAGGTTCTTCAAAGTAGCCACATTTTGCTTTGATGACTGCTTTGCACACTCTTGGCATTCTCTTGATGAGCTTCAAGAGGTAGTCACCGGAAATGGTCTTCCAACAATCTTGAAGGAGTTCCCAGAGATGCTTAGCACTTGTTGGCCCTTTTGCCTTCACTCTGCGGTCCAGCTCACCCCAAGCCATCTCGATTGGGTTCAGGTCTGGTGACTGTGGAGGCCAGGTCATCTGGCGTAGCACCCCATCACTCTCCTTGGTCAAATAGCCCTTACACAGCCTGGAGGTGTGTTTAGGGTCATTGTCCTGTTGAAAAATAAATGATGGTCCAACTAAACGCAAATCGGATGGAATAGCATGCCGCTTCAAGATGCTGTGGTAGCCATGCTGGTTCAGTATGCCTTCAATTTTGAATAAATCCCCAAACAGTGTCACCAGCAAAGCACCCCCACACCATCACACCTCCTCCTCCATGCTTCACGGTGG
Organism: Phyllobates terribilis; assembly: GCF_046119375.1. Taxonomy (NCBI): domain Eukaryota; kingdom Metazoa; phylum Chordata; class Amphibia; order Anura; family Dendrobatidae; genus Phyllobates; species Phyllobates terribilis. The sequence goes on from NW_027362764.1 coordinate 687,035,620, forward strand.
GAACCAGGCATGTAGAGTCCATCCGTTCACCTTTTCTGCGTCGCCCAAAAACACGGTGGTTGGAACCAAAGATCTCAAATTTGGACTCATCAGAAGCACCTACAAATGGATGGAAACAAAGCACTGAAGAGTTCTGAAGTGGTAATTCAAGCTCCAGTAGCATCAAGTCTCCCACCTCTACGTCTTACATGACAAGCTACAAAGAAACTGCGAATTTTAATTTTGAATAATTTCTGTCAAATTTGAAACATTTCTGCCAACTTTGATCAATTTCTGTCAACTATGATACAATTCTGTCAAGATTGATTTATTTCTGAGTACAGATCACCGTAAAAATTATGAATCTGTCAATGAGTGCATGAAAATCATCAATCAAGTTATGCACTGTGGAAGATATGTATGTGACCAGAATATGAACACTCCTTTCCAACTGATGATACCATCTAGCACCTGTCGCTATTGTAAAAGCAGCTAACAGTGGTATCAATCTAGAATATAATTTTTTTCAGCATGGAGTATAATACAATAATGCCTGATTAGATGCCTATAAGATGCTATCCCAATTATAGGTCACCCGTACACGAATCTCAGATAAGAGAGGCAATACAACCCCTGGCAAAAATTATGGATCACCGGGCTCGGAGGATGTTCATTCAGTTGTTTAATGTTGTTGAAAAAAAGCAGATCACAGACATGGCACAAAACTAAAGTCATTACAAATGACAACTTTAGGGCTTTAAGAAACACAAATAAATCAAGATAAAAAATGTGGTACTCAGTAAGGGTAATTTTTTTCAGATCAAGCAGAGGGAAAAAAAATGTGGAATCACTCAATTCTGAGGAAAAAATTATGGAATCATGAAAAACAAACACACAAAAGAACACTCTAATACATCACTAGTATTTTGTTGCACCACCTCTGACTTTAATAACAGCTTGCAGTATCTGAGGCATGGACTTAATGAGTGACAAACAGTACTCTTCATCAATCTGGCTCCAACTTTCTCTGATTGCTGTTGCCAGATCAGCTTTGCAGGTTGGAGCCTTGTCATGGACCATTTTCTTCAACTTACACCAAAGATTTTCAATTGGATTGAGATCCCGACTATTTGCAGGCCATGACATTGACCTTATGTGTTTTTTTTCAAGGAATGTTTTCACAGTTTTTGCTCTATGGCAGGATGCATTATCATCTTGAAAAATGATGTCATCATCCCCAAACATCCTATCAATTGATGGGATAAGAAAACTATCCAAAATATCAATGTAAACTTGGGCATTTATTGAAGATGTAATGACAGCTATCTCCCCAGTGCCTTTACCTGACATGCAGCCCCATATCATCAATGACTGTGGAAATTTGCATGTTCTCTTCATGCAGTCATCTTTAAAAATCTCATTGGCACGGCATCAAACTAAAGTTCCAGCATCATCACCTTGCCCAATGCAGATTCGCGATTCATCACTGAATATGACTTTCATCCAGTCATCCACAGTCCACGATTGCTTTTCCTTAGCCCATTGTAATCTTGTTTTTTTCTGTTTAGGTGTTAATGATGGCTTTTGTTTAGCTTTTATGTATGTAAATCCCATTTCCTTTAGGCGGTTTCTTACAATTCGGTCACAGACATTGACTCTAGTTTCCTCCCATTCGTTCCTCATTTGTTTTGTTGTGCATTTCCTGTTTTGGAGACATATTGCTTTAAGTTTCCGGTCTTGACGCTTTGATGTCTTCCTTGGTCTACCAGTATGTTTGCCTTTAACAACCTTCCCATGTTGTTTGTATTTGGTCCAGATTTTAGACACAGCTAATTGTGAACAACCAACAACTTTTGCAACACTGCGTGATGATTTACCTTCTTTTAAGAGTTTGATAATCCTATCCTTTGTTTCAATTGACATCTCTCGTGTTGGAGCCATGATTCATGTCAGTCCACTTGGTGCAACAGCTCGCCAAGGTGTGATCACTCCTTTTTAGATGCAGACTAATGAGCAAATCTAATTTGATGCAGGTGTTAGTTTTGGAAATGAAAATTTACAGGGTGATTCCATCATTTTTTCCTCAGAATTTAGTGATTCCATAATTTTTTCCCTCTGCTTGGTCTGAAAAAAATTACCCTTACTGAGTACCACATTTTTTATCTTGATTTCGTTTAGTGTTTCTAAAAGCCCTAAAGATGCCATTTGAAATGACTTTAGTTTTGTGCCATGTCTGTGATCTGCTTTTTTTCAACAACATTAAACAACTGAATGAACATCCTCCGAGCCCGGTGATTCCATAATTTTTGCCAAGGGTTGTATAGTACAATAAAAAATAGAATTTAACCGTCTCCAAAGAGTTTTTTTTGGTACGTTGCACCACCAAACTGTGAAGGAACACAAGCAACCCTGCCTGCTGTCATCAATTTCTAATTACAGATCACCGTTAAAAAATATGAATTGGTCAACAAGTGCATGGAAAAAATCAATCAAGTTATGCACTGTGGAAGATTTGTATGTGACCAGAATTTGAACAATCATTTCCAGCTGATGATACCTAGCACCTGTCCCTATTCTAAAGCAGCTAACAACGGTATCAATAGGGTATAGATTTGTTTTGTTTGCTTGAAGCAGCAAGAGTGTAAGGCAATTATCCCTGTCTTGATGCGTGTAATACACTATTCATAGTGCAATAGCTCACCCATACACAAATTTCAGATAAGAGTTAATATTGTAGAATATAGAATCGATTTGAATTGGCCTTCCCATTATCAAGGAGTGGGCCTCCTATACTGTTATTGCGTATGCCAGAAATTCAAGGGCTGCCCAAAATTAGGACGCACTCCAATACCAATTTGAAGAGACGTAGTGGAGGGCCTCAGTAAAAAAAAATATATTTTCTATTATTAAGGCGTGGGTCTCCTATACTGGTAATGCCCATGCACTAAGTGCATTGGCTGAAAAACATTTACACCTGGGGGTATACATATATATTATATAGAATGTTAGAGGTAGACCTCTAAAAATAGTTCCTACGGGCATCATAAACACCCTTTAAAAAAAAATATGTGGGCGCTGCATGATGGTCACCCTGGTGATATGGTGGTGGAGGATGAGGATAAGGATAAGGACGAGGACGACATAAAATAGACGAAATCCTGAAGCGTATACCCATGTCTGGGTGTGAAGCGGTGCATGGGAATAGACCCTCCAAAAAAAACACTGGATTTGAGTTTATGTTCCGCTGCTATCATCTGGTAGTGTCGAGAAGTCTGGCCTAATCCAGCCCTTGTTCATTTTGATAAGAGTCAGCCTGTCAGCATTTTCAGTTGACAGGCAGATGCGCCTATCAGTTATAATACTAAAACCTCTCTATGACAAAATGCTAGAGGCAGGGCAGGCCAGGACCTCCAATCACGGAGGATGCTGGTACGGTCAGCAAAACTTTTCCCTCCTTGTCAGAGTACCTCAAGCATCAGGGCCTGGGCGCTGGGAGGGTCTGAGAAAACTATCCCACACCTTTGACAGTGTCCCCTGCCTCTGCTGCATTGGTTTGTGTCTCCCTCACCTGTACGCCTTAGTTGTCCAAGGGACTGTGGCCTCTGCCGCCAGCGTTGTCAGATGGGAATTTTTTTAATAATTCTTCAACAATGGCCTTCTGGTACTGCAACATTTTATTAGACCTCTAGGGCACGGGGAGGAGAGATAGAAAGTTCTCCTTGTAGCATGGGTCTAGAAGTGTGACCAACCAGTAATTACTGCTGCCCAAAATGCATACAAAGCGAGGGTCACAGGAAAGGCAGCGGAACATAAACTCATCCATGTGTGCCAGACTGCCAACAGCCAAGACTTCCCTGTCCCCACCAAGAGAACAATTGTCCATGTTCTCCTCCTCATCTTCCTCCTCATCCTCCCCCTCTTCAGGCCTTCCACGCTGAAAAGACAGTATGAATGTGGTGTGGGTAGTACCGTCTGTAGAGCAGGAAACCAGCTCCTGTTCCTCCTCCTCCTCCTCCTGCTCCTCATTATCACCCAATCCGTGTTGAGATGAGTTGAGGCTGGGCTGTGTAACATCACTCTGTATAGTTCCTTGCTCTATCTCATCGTGCTCCGCCTGCAATGCCTTCTCTTTAATTGTGAGCAGCGAGCATTTCAGTAGACAGAGAAGTAGAATGGTGATGCTAATTATGCTGTCAACGCCGCTCACCATCTTGGTCGAGTCCTCAAAGTTTTGGAGGACGGCACAGATGTCAGACATCAATGCCCAATCATCAGCTCTTTTTTGTGGAGGCTGACCTGAATATCAAAAGGCGTGTTGAATCTTGTACTCAATAATTGCCCTCTACTGCTCACAAATTCTTCCCAACATATGCAATGTTGAGTTCCAACACATGGTGACATCACACACCAGTTGGTGAGCTGGAAGCTGCAAACGCTGCTGAAGCACTGCCATGGAGCGGAAGCTGTAGCTGACTTTTGGAAATAGGCACACATGCGGCGTACTTTCTCAAGCAACTCAGGCAGATCTGGGTAGGTTTTCAGAAACCACTGAACTACTAAGTTGAGCACATGGGCTAGGCATGGTACGTGTGTGAGGTTACCAAGCTTTAGAGCCGCCACCAGGTTCCGGCCATTGTCACACACAACCATGCCTAGCTGTAGGTTCAGCGGTGAGAGCCAGCTGCTATGATACAGCTTTCAAAAACTCTGCAGCGGTGTGCGGTTTGTCGCCTAAGTAGATAAGCTTCAGCAGAGCCTGTTGCCGCTTGACCGAGGCAGTGCCGCAGTGCTTCCAGATTGCAACTGATGTGGTCATTGCGGAGATGGAGGCTGAAGAGGAGGAGGTGCAGGATCTGTAGAATGTGGGGGCAAGCCTGATTGACCCAGGGCCCGCAATCCTCAGTGTCGGGATGACATATTCCGTTGCAGGGTCCGACTGGGTCCTGGCTTCCACAATATTAACCCAGTGTGTCGTCAGTGAAATGTACCGTCCCTGGCCACAAGCACTTGTCCACATGTCAGTGGTTAGGTGGACCTTCCCAGTAACTGTGTTGGGTAATGTTCTGGAACACATGCTTGTGTAAGGCGAGGATGGCACGCCAGGAGAAATAGTGGCGGCTGGGGACCGAGAACCGAGGGACAGTCGCCGCCATGAGGTTGCGGAAAGCTTCCGTCTCCATGAGCCTAAAAGACAACATTTCCAGTGCAAGCAGTCGAGAAATGTGGCAATTTAATATTGTAGCCTGTGGGTGACGGCGTATTTGCGCTTGCGTTCCAAGGACTGGGGTAGGGACAACTGAATGCTGCGCTGGAACAAGGATGTGGAGGTGGTTGCTGACGGTGATGGTTGCAAGTGTGCAACGACAAGTGCAGTGTGGGAGGCATCTTCGCCTGCATCATCAAAAGAGGCTTGGCGTGCATATACATATATATAAGAGGTAGTGGTGTCACCTGCAGACACTGTTTCTGGACCCTCACGTTCGGCCCAACTAGGCGGGTGCTTTGCTGTCATGTGCCTGAGCATACTGGTGGTGGTCAGGCTGGTAGTTTTGCTGCCCCTGCTGATGCTGGCATGGCAGATGTTGCAAATCGCTTTTTTGGGGTTAACTGGACATTCTTTAAGAAAGAACCAGACTCTGGAAGACCAAGCAGTTGGACTGGCAACTTCCCTCGTATTGGTGTTTTGGGGAACAGTTGTCCGCCTTGTGTCTGTAGTCACACGCCTCCCTCCTCCCTCTGCGCTGCTGTCCTCGCTATGCATGTCACCTTGCCAGGTTGGGTCAGTGACTTCATCATCCACCACCTTGTCTTTCACGTACACACCCTGGGACTCCCCCTGACTTCCTTGCAATTGTGTCTCATCATCATCATCCACCTCTTGCGACAGTAATTGAACTTTCCCACCGTCGCCTTCATGTGACCGTGGCTGCTCAAATATTTGGGCATCGCTATATGCGATCTCCTCTTGCTCGGCTTGTTGCGGACTGAGCGAGAGGCCAGAATCTATAAATGTAAATGTGAACAGATTTTCGGAGTGTCCAACTGTCGGATCACTTGTCTCTGGGCACTCGGCATGGTGGGAGGAAGGAGGATCAGGGTGAAGAATATGTGGTCCAGACTCACGGCTACTGAAACTGGACAATGTGGAAGTCAGGGTGGTGGTGGCTGCAAGCTAACTGGAAGCATTATCTGCTATTCAACCAACAAACTTTTCACACTGGTCTGGCTTCAAGAGAAAATGGGAAAGGAAGCTACGTTGACATGATGTAGGTGCTTGTTGTGCTCCCTCAGCAGGCACAGTTTCATCTTGCCCACAGCCTCGGCCTCTGTGTGCACCATCAGCATCACGTCCACTTCCCCGTCCCTTACCACGCGCCTTGCCCATTTTAAATGAAGTTTAATATTTTGCAACTTGCAAAAAATGTCACTGTTATCACCGCAGTAATATTTGATCACATCTGATGACCAATTCTTTTGGGCAATACCGGTATAGCGATGCTATTGGTCAGCAACCAAGTGTGGATATGTTTTGGACACACAAGTAGCAGACTTTAAATGGAGTATAATATTTTACAGCTTGCAAAAAAATTCAGGATTAATACTGCAGTAATATTTGACCATATGAGATGATGGAAAAGTTTGTCTGCTTGCACAATACAGCAATGCTATTCAAATCAACCAAATCTGGCTGTATGCTGCTAACAAGCAAATGGAGCAGCAAAAATTGTGCATTATATTGCTTTTCACCAAAATTAGAAGGATTAAGAGCAAAAAGAATATTATTAGCCCTGGTATCTAGAGCTATTGATAGGAGTTCCAGCAACAGAAAGAACGCGCAATGGACCCTATTCTGTACTATATTAGCTCTACACAAATTCTGCCTAACTAGTGCTGTCAGCAGGATTAATATTCTTCAGAATGAGCCCTTACAAGGACTGTTAGAGCTGATTATTAATTATGGTGCGGAATCTCTGTTTAAAATAACCGCCAATTCTCTCCCTCTCTCAGCTGCTGCTCTCCCTACTCTGCCTCTTTGACCAGTAGACTGTGACGAGCATAGGGTCCTGGGTCTTATAGACCCGATATCGCTATGCGGCCAGCCAATCACTGTAATGCCACAATCAACATGGCTACGGCATTACAGTAACTGTCACACAATCCCTGCATGGTAATTGGCTGCCTAATATGCACCAAACATGTGGGGCGGAGACTTGACCCGAATATTCAAAAAATACTCGCCGAGTAACGAGAAACTCGAGCACTGTGATACTCGGTTTAGTAACGAATAGTGGCAAGCATGCTTGCTCATCACTAGTGACGTGTTCAATACTGATTTCACCCGCTATATATTTAATTTTATACTGGCATGCACTTGAACTTTATTTTCATATAGATTATTATTGCCCTTAGTTTGTACCTATTACCATCATATTGTCTATAATTCTAATACCTGCAAGATGGCCCCCAGCCAATAGCTGGAAGGCCTCTTGTATAAAATAGAGAGGTGCCTAAGCAACGTTAATTGGTTAGTGAGTTAGTGTGGAACTAGTGAATTTCAGGTCCCCTTGTCCGTGTGTGACCAGGTCCTGAACCAGAACCCCTGGTCTGCGTGTGGCCAGTGTCAGAACACAAATCCTTGGTCTGTGTGTGGCCAAGTCCTGAACCCGACCCCTGGTTTGTGTGTGGCCAGTGCCTGAACCCGAAACCCTGGTCCATATGCGGCTAGGTCCTGAACTCTAAAGCCGCTCCTGCGGTCCCTGAATTTGAAGCCACTGTGGCGGTCCCTAAACTCTGAAGCCGCTCCGGAAACTGTTCCGGAGACTCTTGTATCTGAACATGTTCTTGTCCCTGCATTCCGTGTTGTCCGGACAGTTATACCAGTCTCCGAATCCAGCCCTGTCTGTGACTCTGTGCCAGTATCCGTCCTGCCCGAGGAGTAGTCTTAATGGAGCCCGAGTCCAGTCCATGTCTGTGTACCTGACCCCTGGGATTAGAAGCTGCAGTACCGGGGACTGCCTAGGAGTGGTATCTGGTGGCTACCTGCAGCTCAAGTCTGACTCCACCATCAGGAGCTACAGTGAACAGCAGGGAGACATTTAGCTACGCCCCTCCTAGGCAAGCTCGGCCCCGTGGCACAGTGGTTCCACTAAACTAAGCGTGCCACTTGCGTGCGTGACATTGTCCATCAATTATTATTTATTACTATATACTATTTTACTGTTTCATATATAATGTATATATACTATTGTTCTCTAATCTCTATGGGAATATACAGTATACATTATAATGACACGAAGACTGGCAATGTTATGAGAGAGCTTAGGCTTACATTGATATAGAGACATAGTGACGGGCTCTATTATAAAGATACTGAGACAGCCATTAGTATGATGAGATGGGGGCATGATGTTCAATTTTATGCCAGCTGTAACGGTAATACCGGCGCCCCTGCATGGTTCCCCGTCCTCCTTCATGCTGGGACATATTCACTGCTCTGGCCACGCGACGTGGTCCACGTCATGGCTCCCTGTTTCCTGGTCTGTGCACATCACACAGGCTTCCCGGCGGTGCGCCTAGTGCGCGCGCTCCCCTGATCTTAAAGGGGCAGCACGTGCACTTTGAAAATGCTCCCAGCAAATAGCTGGGGGGCATCCTGTATATAAGGCACCCTCCCCAGTAGGGAGGTGCCTGAGCAATCCCTGTAGTTTTCTACATTGAGTTTGTGTGTAACTGAATGTTGCCAGGTGCCCCGTCCTAGTATCCTGTGTAGCTTGTTTGTGTTCCTGTAAACCTGTTTACTCCGAACGTTTCTCTGTATCCTGAGTTGTTTAAACTAGAACCTGAAGCTGCTTCGGCGGTACCTGAACCTGAAGCCACACTGGTGGTACCTTAACCCTGAGGCCGCATCCGCGGGACCTGAACTCTGAAACTGCACAGGCAGTACCTGAACCCTGTTACCGTTCCGACAGTACTTGAACCAGCACTAGTGTGTCATCTGGTTAGCGTTCCTGAGTCCATACTGTCAGAGTCTGTTCCAGTATCCGAATCCAGCTCTGCCTGTGACTCCGTGTCAGTATCTGTTCTGCCCGCTGACCCAGAACCCGTGTTGTCTGAACAGTGTCTGAGTTCTGTCCTGCCAGTTCTTCCGAGCCCATGTCCGTGTCAGTGAACTTGACCCTTGAGATCAGCAGCTGCGGTATTGGGGACTGCCTAGGAGTGGTACCTGGCGGCTACTTGCAGCCCAAGTCTAACTCCATCATCAGAAGCTCTAGCAAAAAACAGGTAGCTGCTTAGCTAAGCCTGGTCCTGTGGCACAGTGGGTCCACGATCCACGTGCGTTACAGTAGCTCTGTATGCTGCTGTATAAGGGACACTCAGGCGGGAGATGTTTTATGGATACTAGGCTTGTACTGTTCAGGGAACACTGTGGCTGCCACTAAGGAAAAGCTGGTGTTATTGTGGCTATTGGGGTATGTTATTGGTTATTGGATGGTTGAAATGAATGAAGCGCTAGGCTACATACAGTATGTGCCACTGATGAGCTGCTTTGTGATTGTCACAATAATAAGGTGCCGAAAGAGTGATGTCTACCATCAGGCTGGACGTGAGGTGCTAAAGTCATGTGCACTAGTCATAATTCAAGGGCACTCGCGGCTCTTGTTAATCTGTACCTATATCAAAGAACAAGGCAAATATCTAGAAAGTTCTGTGCATCACTCCTTATACATGAGCTATGAATGGACTTCAATGCAAGTATGCACATACATATTAAAATATCACAAATATAGAAATGATAATTAGGTTTTATAAAGAATTATCAGAAAGCAAGAAAGGCGTAAAGCAATAAGTTATACATTTGCAAAAGAAAATACATAAAGAAATCATCTAATACACCACCTTAACGAAATTGGCAAAATAACATATTTCCCCATCCCCCACCCACTTAAGCACAAAGATAGTGACATTTGGGATATGCTGAGCACTAAATATACATATGTACAGGAAAACTTCAGGAACATTGGTGACAATGGCGGGATAATTATTTTTGGCGTTTCTTCATCAATACATTTCGAGTTTTTATATAAAAGTCTAAGAGTGAAAAGTAAACTAGACATTAAATAAAAAACATGTGGTAGTGGTATAGCATTGCGTGAAATGCTCATTGCGATGCTTCACTGCCCACAATATGTGCATGATAGCGCATATTGCGTTCCATGATCTCTTTTATCCTCCGGGACTTGTTAGAGTTGCCAGATTTCATTGACTGCTCTGACTTGGTGCTCTGACACCGAGATGATACTCTGTTTCTCAGGTTTTGTGAGATGGACCTGTGAAGATTCTTCATAGATGATGAAGCCGCCATAGTTTTGATCCAGGGATGTTGTATGGCATCACTGGCTGATGACCGGTCTCTGTAGTCTACAGTGATCAAGCGGTCTATAAAGTCCTTTGCAAGATTGGAAACACTTGGCCATGGCTGGAAGGAAACAATAACATATTATTATTTTTTTTCAAAAAAAGTAGTAATATCATATGAAGAATAATGGTGATAAATAATAGGGATATATTAGAGAACAATGGAAGGGAACTTGAAAGAGAGACTGCTGTCTCAGCGGTGACTTACACATTTCCAGATTTTTTAGTGTAAAATCCACAGTGATTTTTCATTTGAGAAACTGACATGCTGTGGATAAAGTGCATTTTTTTGTTGACATTGCCATTGAGTTCAATAGGGAAGTAAAGGTACACAATAAAATATTTTTTTGTAGATTTTACAGCATATAGTTCCCTCTGTCACACCATTAGTCATTATGCAACAGGAACATGAAGTACCTACAGATTGCTATGACAGATATAGACGTAAAAGTGACAGAGGGTGGGCCATAAATAAAGTACATTTTAATTAATAGATTCAATATACAATTACATGTGTGAAAAAATGTTTCTGTGCTGAGATAATCTTATAAATGTGCCCCTGCTATGTACTGTGTTGTGGCTCTGTTTGACTATGCAGAGCTGCTCCAGCTGAACGGCTGCTTTCTGAGATAACACGTTTTTCTGACTGTATTATCACAGGAGCGAGTGTTTCTGCTCTTCACTAGTCCTGTGAGCTCATCATAAATCAAGTCACATATAAGCTCAGCAGCCGCTGGAGCTTCCGCATCCCGAATTGACTTGTCATGAGCTCAGAGGGCTGGAGACACAACAGAAACACTCACCCCTGTGATAAAACAAGCTGTGAAATGTATTACTTTAGAAAGCAGCAGCATCTGTATACTCACATATCATAAGTGACTTATGCTTCTTCCCTAGTCGGGAGCTGTGGTATGTGCCGACCATAAACTGGAGCCATTCTGCACGGTCATACACAGAAAATAACTGTACATAGCAGGGGCACATTTATAAGATTATATCAGCACAGGAACATTTTTTTAACACATTGAATTGTGGAACTTATTATCATTCAAAGATCTATTGATTAAAATGTACTTTGTTTGTGGGACAACCCCTTGAAAGAGTATTTTTCACTGGATTTTTAATTTCATTTAAACTAATTACCTCCTCTAATTAATGCTGATCCACTTATTTTGGAACTTTTTTTCTTTTGTGCTCCTACATTCCAAACTTATGCTCCCCAGTGATAATGGTGCAAATTTTACCTTCAACCAACTTGGTGTATACCAAAAAAACTTCTGTGTGTGCTTGCTTTTTCTCCTCTGATGTTGGCCAATCATAAAACAGCCGCTCCTGTAGAGAAGTTCTGTGGTACACGCCCAGATGGTTAAATAAAAAATTTGCTTCTTTATTACTGCGGATCATAACTTTAGAATGGAGAGGCACAGAAGAAAAAGAAAAATTGTTCCAAAATCAGTGGAGCAACACCAATTGGAGGAGGTACTCAGTTCCAATTAAATAAATCCTGTGATAGATCTTCTTTAACAGCTTGCCTGTCCATTTTACCCTAAGGTTATATTCACACAACCGTTTTTCTTATCTTAGTGCTATATGTTTTATTTTTGCTCTTATTTTATTGGTTATAAAAAAACATACAAAGATGGAGTTTACAAGCAAATAGTTCCAAGATATATAACTTAATTTACAAACACCATTATTATAGTTCAGAACATCAAAAATAGATAGCAGGTCAATACAATGATGTGAAGATTGATAGTGATTAAAAGAAAGAATGGAAGGAAAAGAAGGAGAAAGAAACAATGAGAGATGGTATAGTGGGAAGAAAGCCTGATGCGTGTGGAAGCCAAAAGCAAGAAGATAATGCTGCTAAATCATTGATCTGACAAGCTCAACCTAGAAGTGAAGTCAACTGAGAGGTGAACATAAAATATTGCCAGTGTAACAATATGGAATTAAATGAGTCTAAATGACAATGAGCATTAGCCGAAAATAAAGTTTAGGTGGTCCTCAGGTGATGGAAAAGAAGATGGTTAGGTGATCAACCAATTTCACCTTAAGTTTGGTAGAGAGTAGTGTTGAGCCACCCCCGTAGTGTTCGGGTTCGGTTCGGTTCGTCGAACACCGGGATGTTCGAGGAACTGTTCGTCGAACTGTTCGTCGAACACCTTAGAACACCGTCGAACACCGTTAAAACCAATGGCAGGCAAACAAAAACACATAGAAACACATAGAAAACACCTGCAAAGGTGTCCAAAAGCTGACAAACTGCTCAGAAGACACTCTGTTTAAAAAAGCCGGCCGGCAAATTCAGCAGCGGCATACACCGGTACCCGACAATTTAGACAAGAAGGAATAGAGCCTCACACATAGATTAGATAGATAGAAACATGTCAGTCACACATATAAGAAGCACAGTGACAGTGTTGGTTACTGCATTTGTCATTTAGTGTAAAGGATTTATTAAAAAAAATATTAGTGTTTTCGTGCACCGTCTCTTTAAAAAAGCCGGCCGGCAATTCAGCATCTGTACCCGACAATTTAGAACAGAAAGAATAGAGCTTCACACATAGATTAGATAGATAGAAACATGTCAGTCACATATATAATAAGTACAGTGATAGTGTTGCTTACTGTACTTGTCATTTAGTGTAAAGGATTTATTTAAAAAAATAATAGTGTTTTCATGCACTGTCTCTTTAAAAAAGCCGGCCGGCAATTCAGCAGCGGTACCCGACAATTTAGAACAGAAAGATAGAGCATCACACATAGATTAGATAGATAGAAACATGTCAGTCACATATATATGAAGTACAGTGATAGTGTTGGTTACTGTACTTGTCATTTAGTATTAAAATAAAGGATTTATTATTAAAAAAATTGGCGTGGGGTTCCCCTTAATTTTAGGCTCTAGCGGAGGTTAAGCAGACGGCTGGGGCAGATGTTTGAAGCCTGGGAAGGGGGTAATACCCACGGAGCTTCCCAGGCTACTAATATCAGCCCCCAGCTGAATACATAGCCTTTACTAGCTATTAAAATGGGGGACCCCCCCAAAAAAATGACGTGGGGTCCCCCCTAATTTAATAGCTAGCAAAGGCTAGGCAGACAGCTGGGGGCTGATATTAATAGCCCAGGAAGGGAGCCATGAATATTGGCCCCCTCCCAGGCTAGAAACACCAGCCGTCAGCCGCCCCAGAAATGGCGCATTCATAGGATGCGCCAATTCTGGCACTTAGCCTCGCTCTTCCACGCTGCCCTGGTGCGGTGGCAGGGGGTAATAGGGTTGGGGTTGATGTCAGCTTATAATGCCAGCTGACATCAAGCCCAGGTTAGTAATGGAGAGGCGTCTATAAGACACCCCCATTACTAACCCCATAGTCAAAGTTAAAAAAAACACAAACACCCAGAATAAAGTCCTTTAATTGAAATAAAGACACAATCCTTTATTGTTCTAAATTAAACCATACCTACCATCACGCCCATTCCAGCTGAAGCCAACGATCTCCTGCAATAAAAGAAAAATAATAAAGCAACCTCATCCTTACCTTTCCATGGTTCCCACGACAGCTCCAGCTCTGCTACATCGAGATGACAGGCTGGACCGCAGCAGAACGCCGCCATCCAGCCTGTCATCCCGCAGACACTGAGAAGCGCAGGCTTGCTTGCGCTGCTCAGCGTCTCTCTGTGACGACATCCAGATGAGCCGAGTTCATGTCCAATGAACTCGGCTCACCTCATGCACGTCACTGACAGCGTGGGAAAATTCTCACGCTGAAGCGCTGATTGCAGGAGAATTTTCCCACGCTGTCAGTGACGTGCAGGAGGTGAGCTGAGTTCATTGGACATGAGCTCACCTCATGCACATCACTGACAGCGTGGGAGAATTCTCCTGCACTCAGCACTTCAGCGTGAGAATTTTCCCACGCTGTCAGTGACGTGCATGAGGTGAGCCGAGTTCATTGGACATGACCTCGGCTCATCTGGATGCCGTCACAGCGAGACAGTGAGGAGCGCAAGCATGCCTGCGCTTCTCAGTGTCTGCGGGATGACAGACTGGATGGCAGCGTTCTGCTGCGGTCCAGCCAGTCATCTCGATGTAGCAGAGCTGAAGCTGTCGTGGGAACCATGGAAAGGTAAGGATGAGGTTGGTTTATTATTTTTCTTTTATTGCAGGAGATCGTTGGCTTCAGCTGGAATGGGCGTGATGGTAAGTATGGTTTAATTCAGAACAATAAAGAATTGTGTCTTTATTTCAATTAAAGGACTTTATTCTGGGTGTTGTGTTTTTTTTAAATACTTTACTAGAAATTCATGGCGGTCATGTCTAATACTGGCGTGACCCCATGAATTTTGGGCTTGGGGCCAGCTGATAATACCAAGCTGGCCCTAACCCCTTTATTACCCAGTGAGCCACCGCACCAGGGCCCTGGATGAGTTGGGTACAGCGCCAGAAGATGGCGCTTCTATGAACGCGCCATTTTCCGGGGTGGCTGCGGACTGCAATTTGTAGCGGGGGGGGCCCAGAAAGCTTGGGCCTCCCTGCGCTGCAGATTCCAGCCCCCAGCTGCCTAGTTGTACCTGGCTGGACACAAAAATAGGGCGAAGCCCCACGTACTTTTTTTTTAATTATTTCATGAATTTCATGAAATAATTAAGCAAAAAAGGCCTTCCCTATATTGTTGTGTCCGGCCAGGTACAAATAGGCAGCTGGTGGTTGGGGGCAGCCCGTTCCTGCCTGCTGTACCTGGCTGGACACAAATATAG
Source organism: Phyllobates terribilis (assembly GCF_046119375.1). Lineage (NCBI taxonomy): Eukaryota > Metazoa > Chordata > Amphibia > Anura > Dendrobatidae > Phyllobates > Phyllobates terribilis. The sequence goes on from NW_027362764.1 coordinate 687,050,776, forward strand.
TGCGAAGCCCCACTTCAATTTTTTTTAATTATTTCATGAAATTCATGAAATAATTAAGAAAAAAACGGCTTCCCTATATTGTTGTGTCCGGCCAGGTACAAATAGGCAGCTGGTGGTTGGGGGCAGCCCGTTCCTGCCTGCTGTACCTGGCTGGACACAAATATAGTGCGAAGCCCCACTTCAATTTTTTTAAATTATTTCAGGAAATTCATGAAATAATGTAAAAAAAATTGACATGGGGCTTCGCACTATATTTGTGTCCAGCCAGGTACAGCAGGCAGGAACGGGCTGCCCCCAACCACCAGCTGCCTATTTGTACCTGGCCGGACACAACAATATAGGGAAGCCCTTTTTTTCTTAATTATTTCATGAAATAATTTAAAGAAAATTGACGTGGGGCTTCGCCCTGTTTTTGTGTCCAGCCAGGTACAACTAGGCAGCTGGGGGCTGGAATCCGCAGCGCAGGGAGGCCCAAGCTTTCTGGGCCACCCCCGCTGCAAATTGCAGTCCGCAGCCACCCCGGAAAATGGCGCGTTCATAGAAGCGCCATCTTCTGGCGCTGTACCCAACTCATCCAGGGCCCTGATGCGGTGGCTCACTGGGTAATAAAGGGGTTAGGGCCAGCTTGGCATTATCAGCTGGCCCTAAGCCCGAAATTCATGGGGTCACGCCAATATTAGACATGACCACCATGAATTTCTAGTAAAGTATTTAAAAAAAACACAACACCCAGAAAAAAGTCCTTTAATTGAAATAAACACACAATTCTTTATTGTTCTAAATTAAACCATACTTACCATCACGCCCATTCCAGCTGAAGCCAACGATCTCCTGCAATAAAAGAAAAATAATAAAGCAACCTCATCCTTACCTTTCCATGGTTCCCACGACAGCTTCAGCTCTGCTACATCGAGATGACAGGCTGGACCGCAGCAGAACGCTGCCATCCAGCCTGTCATCCCGCAGACACTGAGAAGCGCAGGCTTGCTTGCGCTCCACAGTGTCTCTCTGTGAGGGCATCCAGATGAGCCGAGTTAATGTCCAATGAACTCGGCTCACCTCATGCACGTCACTGACAGCGTGGGAAAATTCTCCTGCACTCAGCGCTTCAGCGTGGGAGAATTCTCACACTGAAGCGCTGAGTGCAGGAGAATTCTCCCACGCTGTCAGTGAGGTGCAGGAGGTGAGCTGAGTTCATTGGACATGAGCTCACCTTATGCACGTCACTGACAGCGTGGGAAAATTCTCCTGCACTCAGCGCTTCAGCGTGGGAGAATTCTCACGCTGAAGCGCTGAGTGCAGGAGAATTCTCCCACGCTGTCAGTGACGTGCAGGAGGTGAGCTGAGTTCATTGGACATGAGCTCACCTTATGCAAGTCACTGACAGCGTGGGAGAATTCTCCTGCACTCACCGCTTCAGCGTGAGAATTTTCCCACGCTGTCAGTGACGTGCATGAGGTGAGCCGAGTTCATTGGACATGAACTCGGCTCATCTGGATGTCGTCACAGAGAGACGCTGAGCAGCGCAAGCAAGCCTGCGCTTCTCAGTGTCTGCGGGATGAGAGGCTGGATGGCAGCGTTCTGCTGCGGTCCAGCCTGTCATCTCGATGTAGCAGAGCTGAAGCTGTCGTGGGAACCATGGAAAGGTAAGGATGAGGTTGCTTTATTATTTTTCTTTTATTGCAGGAGATCGTTGGCTTCAGCTGGAATGGGCGTGACGGTAAGTATGGTTTAATTTAGAACAATAAAGGATTGTGTCTTTATTTCAATTAAAGGACTTTATTCTGGGTGTTTGTGTTTTTTTTAACTTTGACTATGGGGTTAGTAATGGGGGTGTCTTATAGACGCCTCTCCATTACTAACCTGGGCTTGATGTCAGCTGGCATTATAAGCTGACATCAACCCCAGCCCTATTACCCCCTGCCACCGCACCAGGGCAGCGTGGAAGAGCGAGGCTAAGTGCCAGAATTGGCGCATCCTATGAATGCGCCATTTCTGGGGCGGCTGACGGCTGGTGTTTCTAGCCTGGGAGGGGGCCAATATTCATGGCTCCCTTCCTGGGCTATTAATATCAGCCCCCAGCTGTCTGCCTAGCCTTTGCTAGCTATTAAATTAGGGGGGACCCCACGTCATTTTTTTTGGGGGGTCCCCCATTTTAATAGCTAGTAAAGGCTATGTATTCAGCTGGGGGCTGATATTAGTAGCCTGGGAAGCTCCGTGGGTATTACCCCCTTCCCAGGCTTCAAACATCTGCCCCAGCCGTCTGCTTAACCTCCGCTAGAGCCTAAAATTAAGGGGAACCCCACGCCAATTTTTTTAATAATAAATCCTTTGTTTTAATACTAAATGACAAGTACAGTAACCAACACTGTCACTGTACTTCATATATATGTGACTGACATGTTTCTATCTATCTAATCTATGTGTGATTCTCTATTCTTTCTATTCTAAATTGTCGGGTACCGCTGCTGAATTGCCGGCCGGCTTTTTTAAAGAGACAGTGCATGAAAACACTATTATTTTTTTTGATAAATCCTTTACGCTAAATGACAAGTACAGTAAGCAGCACTTTCACTGTACTTCGTATATATGTGGCTGACATGTTTATATCTATCTAATCTATGTGTGAAGCTCTATTCTTTCGGTTCTAAATTGTCGGGTACAGGTGTATGCCGCTGCTGAATTGCCGGCTTTTCATGTTTCACTGTTGGCACTGTTCCCATCGATTTGGGCAATCACTGTAATGCCACAACCACCATGGCTGTGGCATTACAGTGAGTGGCAGACAATCCCTGCATGATTGGTGCTCTAAATAGCGCCAGACATGCAGGACACGCTTTTGGTGCACGAACAGTTATCGAACATAACCTCGAACAGCCGAATTTTTTGCAAATCGTTCGGGTTCGTCGAACAACTCGAACACCGCCCAAAACAGCTCGAATTTGAGATTGGCGAACAGTTCTAGTCGAACACCGCTCATCTCTAGTAGAGAGCACCAGGAGGAAACCCATTAAGGAAATGAGTGGGTTAACAATTAGAATAGAATTAGTGGCGGGATGTCTGTGCGCTGCCTGGTATAGAGGTAAAATAGACAGCAAATCATTCATTACCTTCATTGTAAGTCCACGGTTTATAGACCACAAACCAGTTTTCGGCTACGAACAGGAGCCTTCGTCAGGTGCTTATCAGATAAATCAGATGAATTACTGGGCAAAGCACCAACACCCGCTAATTCTAATGAGAATTAGCAATCACTATGGAATTCCAAAGCCCCTGAATAATCATCCTTACAGGTAAGGAAATGTCTCAAGATGCCTTTTTTTTACCTGAGCCTGAGATCCTGGAATTAGGGACAACGACACAACCTTGAAGGTATTGCTGACCCTCCTTACAGAATATGCATAATATGTCTATAATGTCCAGAATTTTACCCAAAAAAATGTTTATCCCTCTACAACCTCACTATATATGAATCAAAGATCCCATCTCCTCTTCACATTGCAACAAAGGATCATGACCATTTGACACGTACAATAGTACCATCATAACAATAAATTTACAGTTCTTTTCTTTAACCAGGGAGGCCTGAGAAATGCCATGAGTACATTTTACTTATGTCATTCTGATCAAATTTAAAGTTTGTGTTTTTCTTCCATTTTCACAGAAATGGGGCCAAATCTGCGTAACTCTGTGTTGTTTGTTTTTAAAATGGACAGTACTATGACCCATAGAGTTACCATAGAGAAACTCACTGGCAGACACAGACAGAAAAGGACCCCTGTGCAAGAACAATATATGGGAACTTTGCAGCCCAAGAGCTCCTAAAAATGCAAAATTGCACCTGCTTTGGGTGTATAACTGGGCCCCCTTAGCTCTTTGGCCCCTGTTCTGCCACACAGGTTGCACCAATGATATGTCCACCCCTGGAGAAACCATTCACACATCTGTTTTTTTCATCAGATTTGTGTGTCTGTTCTATTAGAACTCATTTAGACATTAGTTTTTCATATACCGTATTTTGGGAGCCGAGATCTCAATCTGCGCATGCGCCGCCTCCGATGGCCATTTTCTCAAAGTCTACTGCAGTGAAATGGATTGGAAGTGCGGGGACTCCCAACATTTTCTGATAGCCCGCGTAGTCTTGCACCGCCAAACAGCCCCACTCCTGCCGCCACCACCATCTTCCTGCAGCAGCGCTCGTGCCTCCTGGGACCCCACTCCACTGCAGCCGCCCCCCGTAAGCTACATTCGGACTATAAGACGCACCCCCATTTCCCCCCCCAAATTTTGGGGGAAAAAAGTGCATGTTATAATCCAAAAAATAAGGTATAAGATTTATCGATGTTTATCAGAGACTGAAAACATGTCTATTATATCTTATGGTGCTAGATATATGTCCTTTGCTTTATGTGGACCGAACATCTGCAAAAAAAATCATGGAGACAGTTTCGTTTTGGATATGTCATGGATAAAAATCGCCCAAATAAGTCTATGGGTCAGAACAAAATCATCTGTGTGCAGTCCTTTTCGAACATTACAATGGGTAGGAGAAGCTTTGCATTTCTTTTTCTTTCTTGCTTTTATACACAAGAAAAACACTGATGATAAAAACAAATGCACTGACCAAACACTGATGAAAATCTGAAGTTTTTTTCATGTATGTGAAAAAAAACTGCTCTCTGAATGAGGCCTTAAAGAGGTTGTCCACTACCCTAACTTAGTTACTGGTTTTGCCATACATGCTTAAGGATAAGCATAAATAAATAACCCCATATATCTTTTCTGCCAAGTTTCATGTTGTTCTATGTCTTTTTGCTTTGCTTCCTTTGCTCTGGCGCCAGTTCTATTGTCATAGCGATCCGTTACTCTTCAGAATCCTCGGCTCTCTTCTTACTACATTTCCCATCATTCCTTGTTTTGGGCTGCAAGCCAGCAGTGAGCACAGACCTGTAACTGAGCCCTAACCCTTCCCACTCCTTCCCCAGTGTCACACACAGCATCAGCCTTTTCTCTTTGATTGCCTCACATAATGCCTTCATTGTTGAAGCATACTTTTACCAGGAACTGACCTTTGACACCATCAAAACATCACGAATGAAAGTGGACTGACACGGACTTTGATCAGACGAAATTCCAAAATCATGGCCTCTATTTTACAGTACATATTCTTTGAAGATGCTTGGACAAGAGGTCATCTTCAATTGATTCCCTACTCCATTTAAACTGCTTGGCCCAAAACTTTACTTGGTAGTAGAAAGGCGCATCATCACTGTATACAGCAATCATCCTTTCATGGATTTCTTTAGGTTTGTTTACTTCCTTTGTAATGAATTAAACACAGAACAAAGCTCCAAATCCCTCACTTTCTTTGTGGAATCACACTGTACTGCATTTGCCATCCTTTCACTTCCAGTGGTTTAATCAGACTGAACTTGTGCAAAAACACAGGTATAAAAATATTTGCATATTTGCTACAGATTTTTGCTGCGTATTTGACTGACTCAATGGAAGTCAATGGGTCAAAAACGTGGCAAAAATGCACAAAGAATTGACAGCAGGTGATAGCTGTCTGCTGATGAGAGACTACATTTCCCATCAGCCTACGGCAGCTACCGCTCAGAAAGGCATCTGTGCTTGCAGTGGAAAAAAAAAAGTTAAAATAAAGGAATGTTAAAATAAAAGCACCTTATACTCACCTATCCGCCGGAATCCCGATGTCTCAAGGCGATCCAATCACCCGGCAGAGCACTATACACTGAGAGGAGTTCAATTGCTCCCGGCAGTGTATAGTGCTGAGCTGCTGGGACAGAAGTCACATGAGTTCATCAACTGATTAGCTCCGGTGACCTCATTTACTGCACCGCTGCGTTAATATTTCCTCACTCAGCATTGGTGCAGGAAGTGAGGTCACCAGAGCTCATCAGCTGATCATCAGCTGATGAACTCATGTAAACTCTGTCACAGCAGTCATTGCTGGTATGACTGCACTAGAAGTGACCCAGATCTTTGTGGGACACTGTGGATTACGTCATCACGGCGGGCAGGTGAGGGATATGGTTGTTTTTATTTTGTTTTTATTTACAGGTGACAATGGCTTCAGCAGATTAGGCGTTAGGTGAGTATTTTTGTTGTTTATTATTTTCTGTTTTTTTATAGGGTACAATGACTTCAGCGGATTAGGCGTTAGGTGAGTATACGGTGTTTTTTACTTTTAAATAGATTATTAAAACCATGTGGACTTTTTCTTCAAATTAAGGATTTTTTTCAGTCCTTGTGTTTATTTCAAAACATTGACTATGGGATTAGTAATGAGGGAATCTTATTGATGCCCTCGATTACTAACCTGGGCTTCATGTGAACTGCCAATACAAAGATGACATGAACCCCAACCCTATTACCCCATTTTCCACTGCACCAGAGCAAATGGGAAGAGCGAGGCTAAGCGCCAGAATTGGCACATCTTATTGGCTGATATTATTAGCCTCTGAGGGGTCCAGTATCCATGGCCTCTTCCCTAGCTATTAATATCAGCTCACAGTTGTCTGTTTAGCCTTTGCTGGTTAGATTTTATAGACCTTTAGTAAAAAAAATTTGGGGGGTTCTCCTGTAATCTAGCCAGTAAACACTAAGCAAACAGCTGTGAGCTGTTATTAATAGCCAGGGAACATCTTTGGCTAATGGCCCCTTCCCTGGCAAGTAATATCAGCCGCCAGCAGTTGGCTTTTCCTCTGATGGTTATGAAAATGACACGGGAGCACATGCCATTTTTTTAATTTAACTCTTCATATTCTTTCATTTATAAGAAATCCCATGCCCACTGTACTTGTTTTTGACGCTGCTTAAACTCACCCACAGCATGTCAATTTCTGTAGCAGAGACACTAGTCTCCACTGCAGATTTTGACCAATTAAAATGTCATTACATGCGGTGGATCTAAATGTACTGACAAAACAAGTGCAGTATTAGAATGCAGCGTTTTGGACACAGCAAAAATACGCTACATCCAAAGCACTGCTGGTTGCTGATCCTGGGGGCATAGCGGCTAACCAAACAGCTATGAGCTGTTATTAATTGCCAGGGAACATGTTGACCTAATAGCCTCTTCCTAGGCTAAAAATAGCAGCCCTCAGCTGCCCCAGAAATGACACTTCATATTTGAATGGGATAAGGGATAATCGGATTAGGGTTTATGGGATTAGGTGTTGCTGACACGAAGCCCTTTGTTTAGTGATGAAGAGGTGTCAACCAGACACCCTCATTACTAAACCTGTAAGTAAAGAGTTAAATAAACCACACACAAACAATAAAACACATTATTTGAAATACAACAGACACATTCTTTAATCATTTAAATTAACCAATATACCCGATGGTAATCCAAGGGTTAAAGCGATGTCCCACATTTCTTTTTTCAAATATTTTTATTTAGTTCCATAAAGAATTCATTGCTGTACAAAAATGCATCAAAAATCGCATGCAAAACACATGCAAAAACACATCAAAATCGCGGCAAAACACGTGTTTTTTCCACAGCGTTTTTGCTGCCAAGAGATGCAAAAACCTTGCAGAAATTTCTGCAACCAAATACTCAACAAGAGCACATAGTCTTATAGGCTTTAAGGAAATCATCATTAAGATTATAAGGGGAAAACTGTTTTTTGGCACAAAAAAAATTAGCACATTTTTGTTGCTTGCTGTTCTTGTGCAAAAAAATTGCAACTTTTTGCGATTTTATGTTGTTTTCACCTCTTTTAAAAAGTGAGTGCCATCAGAGTGTAGTTAGATATTATATGCAAATAAGGTTCAAAGTGAAAATTAGGATTTTTGCACAAAAATTTGCACTAAACCCGTTAGGCAAGTGGCGTATAATGTGGAAAATCAGCTGTAGACTGAAGTTTTTAGAGATGTGCCAAGTGCAACTGTAGGGCCCCGAGGGTTCGGCCGCTACAGGGGTATTGCACCTCTGCCAGAGGTGTGATATTCCACTCCCGGGTAAGGATGGAGTGTGGACCAGGGCTCGGTAGGCTGCATGCATCACACACACCCCATTTCCGGGGGACAGCTCAACGGTGCTCCCATTGGACAGTAATGCAGGCACGACAGAATCTGTCCCTGGCTGGAGTGGGGAGGGGGGAGGAAAACCCAGTGATGTAGGAGCAGAAGGGGACGGTTTCTGAGCATAGATAGGAGCTCATTGGTTGCTGGTCACCTGAGCTCACATACTAGGGAGGGTATATAAGGTGGGCACCATCTTAGTTCGGTGTGCAGAAAGAGGAGAAGTTCATTCAGTGGAGTGAGAGAAGGAGTTCAGCCAGTGAGGGCTGACAGGGGGCTGTGGCTCAGTCTGGGCCCAGCTCCACGAGGCAGGCCTAGAGTGAAGGACAGAGCCAGAAGGAAGGAACAGAAACAGAAAGGAACAGCAAAGAAAAGAGAAGTACCCAAAGTGTAGATGGGCTCAGAAACAAGAAGGCAGAAGGGACCCTAAGAGCCCATGAGAATACCGGGTGAAGGGTCAGGCAGATTAAGGGTACCGAGTCCCAAGTTGGTGGAGGAGAAACTACCCTCAGCCAAAGACCGGAGGTCGTGATCATTTATTGGTGCGACACCTCACCAAACCTGCTAGGAAGGCACCATATAGGACAGCGGGGAATGGGGCCCGCGCAGATCCGTGGTAGCTGGACAAAAGTTGGTCACTGGTGGGGCAAGCCAGAGGAAGGATGGAAGGGGGTCCTGTGCCATATTCCTGAACTGCCTGGGGGTTGACCGAGCCCCTCACCTGGTGGACGCAGCACGGCTCGGGCGGTCATTGCTGACAGAAGTGACTGGGAATATACGAACTGTGAGTAAAAGACCCTGGACTGCAACACGTTGTCTTTGTGCTTTTTGCTTCGTCAGCACTAACAGTACTGGGACTCCCTGCACCATCACCCCCACCATCCACTACACTGCCCTGGGGCTGCACTCTTCCCGTGGGGAGTAAAACTACCTCAGCTGCAAACACCATCAGCCTCAGCGGTCTGCCTTGCAGCGGCGGTTCATAATAGCCGCAATCCACGGGTGGCGTAGTCGGACATTACCTACAGCACATAGCAGACTACCACTGGTCTGACCACCCTGAGCCACGGGACCGGGTCGCCACTACTACTCCCAGCATTGCCCTGAAGCCCGGTCCCGAGTGCCCCACGGCCCAGGGGGCGAGTCACAACACTTGGCATAAATAATGACAATTTGGAGACAAGCAAAACTAACTTCAAAAATTCCTCTCATTATAATTCAGGTAGATTGACATCTTTGCATGGGGAGAGATTGAGTCAGTCTAGCTGAGCAGAGTGCAGAGAAGCCAGCAATGACCCTAATGCAATCTGTAATTGTTTTCTCGGAATTGCAGATGGTGTTTCAGATTTTACCATAGCTGTTTGTAATGAGGGAGCAGATCTTGCATTCATGTTGCCTGTGATTTATGTGGCATGAATTTTGTGACAGGTTCCCTTTAAGATGTGAGTTGCCTTTTACTTTTGATGATGATGAAGACTTGGATCATCCATTTATGTATTATGTCTTTTAGATCTTTGTCTAAAAGGACCGTGCAATAACTACATTTCAGTGAATTTCCATTTGTGCGATGCTAGTTTAAAAGAATCTTCGAAGGATTATGTGAAATTCAGAAGTAAAGCCAAGTTTACACATACACAGGGGCGGATTTACTAATCCTGTATATTACCAAGACAATATAAACTTAGACTAAACAATCTCAAAGACCCCATGCACATTAGACTTATGTTGGCTGATCCCAGCAATATCAACAGGTTCAACCGATGATCCAATATGTATGGGGGCGCCGGCTGACTGATGGTTGGGGAGATGCCGATCAGGCATGTCCATTCGAGGACTGACAATCACATTGCTCTCCCAAAGAACATAAGAACGCTCGGCCAAGCAAGCGCTTCTGTGTATGGGATTGTTGGCTGAGATGGCTGTCAGCCAAACAATCGGCCAAAGCTCCATTCGGCCATCCAATATTCTTTGTTCACACCTGTGTTTTGAGTCCTATTTTAAGAACAGAAAAATAGAACTCATTAGGCAAATGGATCTACTGTAAAATGGATCCAAACTGAAACAGAACGGCAGTTTGACTTCTATTTAGATCCCTCTTTCGCCTGGATGCCTCTTCTAAAGCATCCATTTCCCTAAAGGATTCTGTTTCTCGAAGAAACAGAGACACACAACTCAGTCAAAATGAATCAACTTTATAATGCTGGCTCTTACAGGATGATAAATTTGGTGTATCTTTCAACATGGTTTGTAAAATGTTACAAAATTGCCGACATCTTCCAAATGGATGGTGGTACGACCATTAAGACCCCAATCAATTGCATTACAGGAGACTTCTGATTGCATTTGAATGAAGCAGATGGCTATATGTGATAGCATCTTCTAACTAAACACCCCTTTAATACTATTGCACGCGCAACATGTGGTCATGATATCTTCATCGAACCTCCCACACTGTTAAACAAATAGCATGCGTTTACATACCTCCATATGTGACAATATAGTTATAGTGCTCACATATATTAATATAGTATAAAACTTTATACATATCTACTAGAGATGTGCGAATCAATTGAATGCAAATCTAATTCAAGTCAAATTTTATGAAATTCACAGGTCCTGGTGAATTTAAACAATTAGCAATTCGATTCATGGAAATCACCTGTTACCTTTATCCACAATGCAGAAGATTGCATCAGTGACAGACGGCTCAAATGACCTCGGACATGACTGCACGGCTTCCCCATAATGCCTTGCAGTTACCACGTCACATGTTATAGTGCTGCCAATCAGAATAGACTATCATAGCCTGTATAAAAGCAAGGAAGGGCAGGGTATGTGTAGCACCCTGAGGATTCGGCTGCTACAGGGGTATTGCACCTCATCCCAGAGGTGTGATATTCCACTCCCGGGTAAGGATGGAGTGTGGAACTGAGCTCGGTAGGCTGCATGCACTACACACATCCCATTTCCGAGGAGCAGACCGACGGTACTCCCACTTAGAAATGTGCAGGTACGACCGAGTCTGTTCCTGACTGGAGTGGGAGGGGGGTGGTACATCCCAAGTAGTGTAGGGGCAGATAGGGGGAGCAGCCTGGGTAAGGATAGGAGCTCATTGGGTGCTGGTCACCTGAGCTCACACATAGAGGGTGTATATAAGGTGGGCACCAACTAAGAACAGGGTCAGTCTGTCAGCCTTTGCAGAGAAGTAAGAAGCAGAGGAGCAGAGCAGCCCCAGAGAGAGAGAGAGGAGAAAGCAAGAGAGACTCAGAGGGGGAAACAGAAGAGAGGACTCTGAGACCCCAAATCCAATCCACGGGTGAAGAGTCGGCATCAGGGTACCGGAACCCAAGCTGGTGGGGGCAAAAACACACCCCAGCCAGAGACCGGAGGCCGTGGGCAGCGTCTGCCACGGCCACCCGCCACATCCACCCCGAAGGCATACCACGTGGAGGGTCAGGGAACCCAAGGCCAAGGGTCTCCCAACAGAAGGCCCGAGGGAGCTGGACCTGGGTGGATCACTAGTGGGGACGGCCAGAGAAAGGACAGAAGGAGAGCTCAGGGTCACGCTCCGGACTCGCTTGGGGGTTGGCTGGATCCAGGACCTGGTGGATGCAGCACGGCTCGGGAGGTCACTTGAAGCTGGAGTGACCGGAACATCAGCAGTGAGTAAATACCCTTAACTGCATAACCCGACTCTGTCTTCCTTTAACATCTATGCTGCACCACCACAACCCCCATTCTCTGCACCTGACCCCCTGAGGCTATACCCCACCCGTTGGGGGTTATACCATCAAAAGCTGCACCTACACCATCAGCCTCAGCGGACCCTGCTGCAGCGGCGGCCATAGTGACCGCAATACAACGGGTGGCGTAGTCGACATTAAGAACTTATTAACATCTGTAGGACTGCCACATACAACTGAGTTTGACACCCTGGGCACGGACCGGGTCACAGCCACTCGGAAGACTACAACTCCCATCTGATCCGGCTCCGGATATTCCCCCTAAAGAATATGGCCCAGGGGGCGCGTCAACTTTGGCGTAGTCGGCAGGATTACGTGCCCGCAACAACCGGGTACTGCGTGCCTGAAGAAAAGAATGAGTTTACCTCAAAAAGAAGTCTCCTGCCGGTTCCGGAGGGTCCCCGCCATCGGACCCCATCACCAGTCGATTCCAGCCGGTTGTCCGCCATTGACAGCGTTTTCCCGCCGTCTGCAGAGTTTCCCGCCACTGGGAAGCGATTCCCGCCATTTCCAAAGGTTTCCCGCCTTGGAAGAGCGGACGCCATTATGGGCGTGCCAGAGGGTGGCGAGAGGCCACCTCCCATCGTGGGCCAGGACCGAAAATGGCGCCAAAAGTGGAAACCGCCCCCACCAACAGAGACTGTGATGCTAGAGGTGTCTGTCAGCGTGAAAGAACTGCCCCTGGAGCTGACAGTCACCAAGTGGCCCCGGGACCGCCCTCGAAGTGGGAGGAGACGAAAGGAGAGAACAAAGATGGGTGCCGCCTGGAGCAGTCTAGAGCGAGCGCACCCGGAGGCAAGAAGCCTGGAGAAGAGTATCGGAGGAGCTTACCCGGAGATGGCGAGAAAGCAGAGCAGCACCGGCCCGCTGGCCAGGAGCCTGCTGGAGACGACTGTAGGAGAGCAGAGCAGCACCGACCCGTTGGTCAGGAGCCTGTTGGAAACAACGACCCCACTAGGCCTAGTGGAGGTCCTAGCACAGCTCCCCCGAGACCGGGAGTGTGCACAGACCGCTCTGGAGGGCCTCGCAAGGAGGATAGCCCGGGTGCAGCGAGAGACGTTGGCGGAGTGGAGCCGTGAGATGGCCCAGCAGACCGAGACCTGTCAGCGGAGCACGCCACCCGAGACGAGGAGACAGACCGCCTCTGAGGATGGCGCGGGAGGACTGAAGGTCGGAGACGGCGCCGAGAAGGGAGCCGAACGAGTGGAGGCAGGTAAAGGGGACGTCTATACCCCACACCGGGAAACCGCGTACCTGCCCCAGCTCCCCGTCGCAGAGCCCGAAGTCTATCCTGCCGTGCCCGTCGCTGCAACGTCACCGCCGCAGACTAGGCCTCAAACGGGAGCCGCGACCCCTGTGACGTCACACGCCTCGACCCCGAGCGTGACCAAGCAGGAAGTACCACCAGCCTGGTCGCAAGGCCTAGTACCCCCGGGCGCCGCAATACCAACAGCGCCCCCTACCTCCGCGGAGCCCCCGGCCTGGTCGCAGGGCCAAGTAGCCCAGGGCGCCGCCGTCCTTACGGTGCCCTTTACCTTCCAGATACCCCAGGCCTGGCCGCAAGGCCCGGGCAACCCGGGCGCTAACACCACCGCGCCCATAAGACCAAGAGTGCCGCATCTGGGAGAGGACCTGTACGCCCAGCATACGTGCCCGGATGGGCAGCCATTTATATGGCCACCGGAGTTTCACCATCCCCGACTCCGGAGAGAGAGACCCCTGGATGAACCCCTGATCCCGGCTCCAAAGCCCGTAAAGAGGATCTCGCCCCCGCTAGCGGAAGCACAGTTTGAGTGGGACCCCACCGGAGAAGATCTTATGGGGTTCACTCAAGAGACTCGGACAGCTGCAGCGGAGCGTGCTGAGTGCTGCCGCCAACAGCTCGAGGACTTCGAGAGGGAGCGGAGAGAGAGGCGGGTCCGGGAACAGCAAGCTCAAGTAAAGAGCGCGGAGCAGAAGAGCCGGGCCAGGAGAGACCCCCGTGCAGCGCATAGTCCCCGCACCACCGGGACTGTGATAAAGTTTAACCTGCAGCATGGGTGGGGCTTCATCCGAGACCACCACACCCTAGGCGACGTCTTCGTAACCAGGAGAGACGTTGAGTCCCACCTACCGGAGGGACACAGAGGTCGTGACCTTTACATCGGGGACGAGGTCACCTTCACCCGGCACAAGTGTGCCAAAGGTCCCTACGCCCTCCATGTGCATCGCCTGACGGAGGAAGAGCTGCGGTGTGAGGAGGAAGAGCAAGAGGACCCGGACGGGTCTGAAGCCAAAGGTAACCATAAAGCAAGAGCAGGAGGACGCCGTCGCTAAGGACAGCGAAGCAGAAGCTGTATATAGTTGCCCGTCGGGGCACCGTGAACTGAAACCGAAACTGAAACTGTTGCTGTTGCTAATATAGTCCCCGTTGGGACCAGCATGTGTGAACTGTTACCCGTATTTCCCTTAATTCCACTGACCGAGGACTGAGAGCGGTCATTCCTCTCTAATACCTGGCCGAGGACTGAGAGCGGCCATATCCTTGTATATAGTTGCGCGTCCTAAAGCGCCCCCTACCGGTTTTATAGGAAAACCAGTTTTCCAGAGAGACTGTCGCACTTTACCCGGTCACACGTTGCACAGTGACCGGAGGAGGAGCCAGAGGCGACGAGAATGTTTTATATTGATATATATATATATAATGTTTTATATGTTTTATATGTTTATGCAAAAATTTGTATGTTTTTGGTGTTATGTCTTACAGCCCGAGGACGTGCTGTGATTTACCAGGGGGGAATGTAGCACCCTGAGGATTCGGCTGCTACAGGGGTATTGCACCTCAACCCAGAGGTGTGATATTCCACTCCCGGGTAAGGATGGAGTGTGGAACTGAGCTCGGTAGGCTGCATGCACTACACACATCCCATTTCCGAGGAGCAGACCGACGGTACTCCCACTTAGAAATGTGCAGGTACGACCGAGTCTGTTCCTGGCTGGAGTGGGAGGGGGGTGGTACATCCCAAGTAGTGTAGGGGCAGATAGGGGGAGCAGCCTGGGTAAGGATAGGAGCTCATTGGGTGCTGGTCACCTGAGCTCACACATAGAGGGTGTATATAAGGTGGGCACCAACTAAGAACAGGGTCAGTCTGTCAGCCTTTGCAGAGAAGTAAGAAGCAGAGGAGCAGAGCAGCCCCAGAGAGAGAGAGAGGAGAAAGCAAGAGAGACCCAGAGGGGGAAACAGAAGAGAGGACTCTGAGACCCCAAATCCAATCCACGGGTGAAGAGTCGGCATCAGGGTACCGGAACCCAAGCTGGTGGGGGCAAAAACACACCCCAGCCAGAGACCGGAGGCCGTGGGCAGCGTCTGCCACGGCCACCCGCCACATCCACCCCGAAGGCATACCACGTGGAGGGTCAGGGAACCCAAGGCCAAGGGTCTCCCAACAGAAGGCCCGAGGGAGCTGGACCTGGGTGGATCACTAGTGGGGACGGCCAGAGAAAGGACAGAAGGAGAGCTCAGGGTCACGCTCCGGACTCGCTTGGGGGTTGGCTGGATCCAGGACCTGGTGGATGCAGCACGGCTCGGGAGGTCACTTGAAGCTGGAGTGACCGGAACATCAGCAGTGAGTAAATACCCTTAACTGCATAACCCGACTCTGTCTTCCTTTAACATCTATGCTGCACCACCACAACCCCCATTCTCTGCACCTGACCCCCTGAGGCTATACCCCACCCGTTGGGGGTTATACCATCAAAAGCTGCACCTACACCATCAGCCTCAGCGGACCCTGCTGCAGCGGCGGCCATAGTGACCGCAATACAACGGGTGGCGTAGTCGACATTAAGAACTTATTAACATCTGTAGGACTGCCACATACAACTGAGTTTGACACCCTGGGCACGGACCGGGTCACAGCCACTCGGAAGACTACAACTCCCATCTGATCCGGCTCCGGATATTCCCCCTAAAGAATATGGCCCAGGGGGCGCGTCATATGCAGCACGCATTTTAGAGAGATTTAGGATAGTGAGAGGATGTCAGAGCTCCCAGCTCAGCAATATAGAATGAAAGAGAAAGCCCTAAAACATTGGTCAAATATTCTAGACACTAATGTGTTGTATAACTGCAGCAATGAAGAAGATGAGTGTAGAAGTCTGCAAGCAGAAATTCAACTAATAGGGCAAATTAAATAGTAGATTACAGAAATAGGATAACCTCATGGGTATATAATTATATCTCACATCAAAAAACTCATAAAAAATAACCTTTACTAGATATCATTAAAATATTGCCTTAAGGCACACAAACAAATACTGTATAACAGAAATAGACATAAAATTTGTGAAAAGATGATCAAATGCTGTTAGCTCAGATGGATATATAGAAAGACCTCAAGCTATAGGCTATAACATCTAACAAGATGACATGTAGTCCAGAGAGACCCAACCATTCACAGTCTCTCACAAAAGCCTATTCTTATATAACAGTCATAGATCATAATAGCAAGATTAGCCACTAAGAATATTGCTAGAATATATTACTCATTTATTTTGATTCAAAAAAGATCCCCGGTGGAGGCGACATCAGTACAATATAAGATGATTCCTGAATCCTCTAATTCAGGGGTCTCAAACACGCGGCCCGCCGGCCGCATGCGGCCCCTCCGGCTGCTTCTTCCGGCCCGCAGGCACATAGACCCAGTAACGATCGCGGCGCTCTCCAGCAGCCGCCGCCATCAGTGCCGTAGTGCAGTGTATTGCTGCGCAGAGACCGGCTCTCTGCACAGCTATACCAGTGTCAGCCGCCGGCTTACCAGAGGCCAGCAGCTGACATCTGCGTCCCAGCACAGCGGCGTATGACGTCACTGCCCTGCGCAGAGGTCAGCTGCTGGCCTCTGATAAGCCGGCGGCTGACACTGGTATAACTGTGCAGAGAGCCGGTCTCTGCGCAGCAATACACTGCACTACGGCACTGATGGCGGCGGCTGCTGGAGAGAGCCGCGATCGTTACGGGGTCTGTGTGCCTGCGGGCCACAGGTGCAGAAAGGACGCCGAGGGAACGGAGGACAGGTGAGAATAATCTTTTTTTTTCTTTTCTGTCATGTCTATGTGAAATACCTGGGGAGGGAACCTGTGCACAGTATATGGGGGGGGAGGGAACCTGTGCACAGTATATGGGGGTGGAGGGAACCTGTGCACAGTATATGGGGGGGAGGGAAAATGTGCACAGTATATGGGGGGGGAGGGAACCTGTGCACAGTATATGGGGGGGACCTGTGCACAGTATATGGGGGGGAGGGAACCTGTGCACAGTATATGGGGGTGGGAGGGAACCTGTGCACAGTATATGGGGGGGAGGGAACCTGTGCACAGTATATGGGGGGGGAGGGAATCTGTGCACAGTATATGGGGGGAGAGGGAACCTGTGCACAGTATATGGGGGGGAGGGAACCTGTACACAGTATATGGGGGGGAGGGAACCTGTGCACAGTATATGGGGGGGGGAACCTGTGCACAGTATATGGGGGGGGGAGGGAACCTGTGCACAGTATATGGGGGTGGAGGGAACCTGTGCACAGTATATGGGGGGGAGGGAAAATGTGCACAGTATATGGGGGGGAGGGAACCTGTGCACAGTATATGGGGGGAGAGGGAACCTGTGCACAGTATATGGGGGGGGGAGGGAACCTGTGCACAGTATATGGGGGGGAGGGAACCTGTGCACAGTATATGGGGGGGGGAGGGAACCTGTGCACAGTATATGGGGGGGAGGGAACCTGTGCACAGTATATGGGTGGGGAGGGAACCTGTGCACAGTATATGGGGGGGGACCTGTGCACAGTATATGGGGGGGGAACCTGAGCACAGTATATGGGGGGGAGGGAACCTGTGCACAGTATATGGGGGGGGGAACCTGTGCACAGTATATGGGGGGGGGACCTGTGCACAGTACATGGGTGGGGAGGGAACCTGTGCACAGTATATGGGGGGAGGGAACCTGTGCACAGTATATGGGTAGGGAGGGAACCTGTGCACAGTATATGGGGGGGTGACCTGTGCACAGTATATGGGGGGTGAACTGTGCGCAGTATATGGGGGGGTGACCTGTGCGCAGTATATGGGGGGGTGACCTGTGCGCAGTATAAGGGGGGGTGACCTGTGCGCAGTATGGGGGGGGGACCTGGATGGGGGACATGTCTGCAATATGGGGACCTGGTTGGGGGACGTGTCTGCAATATGGCGACCTGGATGGGGGACGTGTCTGCAAAATGGCGACCTGGATGGAGGACGTGTCTGCAAGATGGCGACCTGGATGGGGGACGTGTCTGCAATATGGGGACCTGGATGGGGGACGTGTCTGCAATATGGGGACCTGGATGGGGGACGTGTCTGCAATATGGGGACCTGGATGGGGGACGTGTCTGCAATATGGGGACCTGGATGGGGGACGTGTCTGCAATATGGGGACCTGGATGGGGGACGTGTCTGCAATATGGCGACCTGGATGGAGGGACGTGTCTGCAATATGGCGACCTGGATGGGGGACGTGTCTGCAATATGGCGACCTGGATGGGGGACATGTCTGCAATATGGCGACCTGGATGGGGGACGTGTCTGCAATATGGGGACCAGGATGGGGGACGTGTCTGTAATATGGGGACCTGGATGGGGGACGTGTCTGCAATATGGGGACCTGGATGGGGGACGTGTCTGCAATATGGGGACCTGGATGGGGGACGTGTCTGCAATATGGGGACCTGGATGGGGGACATGTCTGCAATATGGGGACCTGTTCAAAAGGTGTATAGAAAAAAAATGGTATCACTAAAAATGTCACTTTGTCCTGCAAATAATGCGGCCCCCCAAATTAAATGTTTTTCCGTGTGCGACCCATATACCCAGCTGAGTTTGAGACCCCTGCTCTAATTCATCTCAGCATATCACCTGTTAATGTGAATATGCTTGATAACTAGCTGCAGTTAGCAGTATAATCACCAGGTGATAGTAGTACTCCAAAATTACAAACTAATATATAGATAAATAACTTCCATTCCCACCTGGGTGGTTTCCCTTTGATTGGCCAGTGAAGAACGACACCGGCCGTGAGGCAGATCTGGCCGAATCACCAGGTTCCCCCCACCAGGAGGGTGAAGCGGTCGAGAGGCCCGTATCGAACGGCCATGGAGCAGTTGCGGCCGTGGCCCCCAAGCCACGTGGACGCAGTGTAGGGTCATTCCAGTCAGGTGCATTGCAGGTGGTGAGTCTATCACAAGCCCCTGCCCCACTGCCCATCATGTACCAGGAGGAATCCTGGGCCTCCGCTGAAGAAGCTAGGTGGATAGCGGGGGTGGTGGAAGAGAAGAAGTGGCAGAAGCACCGCTTTCGAGAAGAGCTCCATCATGCCGGAGAAGGAGCTATGGCTGACCAGATGACGCGTGGCCTAATACAATATTTCAGCCTATCCTGTGGGTATAGATTCATCCAGGAGGCCGGGACCGGTGAGAAGATTTATGTCCATTCCATTGCCTTTAAGGGTCCTCTGCAAGAATGAGACCGGTTGTCCTTCTTAAGAGAAGAAGAGCCCAGGGGTCCTTACACAGTAGCGGTTACCATGATCTCCTCTAAAGAGGAACGGTGGGTGAGGGAAGCCCGGAGAATCATACGGCCACAGACAATGGCTGCAGTTCAGGTGGCGGCCACTAGACAGGAGGATCCCATTCCCCTGGGGACGGCGTTACCAGTTCCGGGGTCAGAGACATGAGGGACAGTATCAGAGCTGCAGCAAAATGTGGCACACAAGTCACCAAGCCTGGTGGTTACTAGAGAAAGGATCAGGAGAGAAAGTGGAGAATTGATCTCCAGTGGATCATCCTCCGGTAATACATTTATTTATGTACAAGGGCATGGAACAACCAACTATGCTGGCCACAAAGACACTCCAGAATAAGTGCGGCCCCTTTAAACTTTCGGACCTAAACCTGTGTTGTGCTAGTTACTCCAAGAAAAATGAGAGACAGTTCTGTGTCTCTGGGGGCAAGGAGCCCCTGAAGGCACTGGGAAGTACCAGTGCTGGCCTAAAGGTTTTCAGTTGTGAGTAGTGTGTTTTTCCTCTTCCAGGTTCTGTCATGCTTGTTGCGCATTCCTTTGCTGGATTACGGGACTTAAACCCCTATTGGGTTAACCACCCTTTTGTAAATGAAACAAACTGTGTGTGTGTAGCTGTTCTGAGGACTGTGGCCTTTCTTTCCTTGAACTGTCTTTATACTTACCTTGAACTTTTCCACAGGGAATGATGAGCAGCACACTTGTTTAAAAGGGGACCGTATTCTGCAAAAAGGAGGGAGGTGGAAAAGTGATTGGAAGACCTGAGGATCGTGCCGGGTCATTGCTCCTGGAGTGTCGAACCTGCAGTGAGTTGGCCACTGGGACATTGTGTTTAAATGTGGACTTTCTGTGTTTGGAAACCCGGAGCAGGATTGGTTGGCCAACGGGCCTGTCATGTTTTAAAACGGACACGCCGTGTCCAGGTCCCAGGAGCAAGGGGACCAGGGTCAGTCAGACCCGTGTTTTAAGAAAAGGGAACTTGGACACTTAATGGGGGTCCTCACAGCGAACGGACCAGGGTCGGACAGACCCGAGGAACAAAAATGGATACCCGATGAACAAGCCAGATTAAAAGAGAACTGTGCCCTAAGACGTTTGGGCAGTCATTAATGTATGGGCCAATGAGGCCAGAGAAGGACTCTAGTAGAAGAGCATTATAATTGCATATGTTTACCAATTGTATTAAAATAGTACTTGCATAAATATTTTATCAGTACTGTATGGTTTGGGACAACCATGTTTTAGGAGGGAGGAATGTAAGGGTGTGTTTGGGGCAATTCATGCCCTTCATACCTTCCTCATGGAATAGGTACTCTCTTGTTGTAATGTGTATAAGGTTTTTATGATTAGTAATGCTGTGAATGATTTAAATGTACTTTAGTATTTTATTTACATGGACAGGCTGTAGTATTACATTGTACGGCTTGCTATGGATAGTGTAAGGATAAGCTGTTAAAATATAGGTATAGGATTAATATTACGTGGTTATTCATGCAAAGTCTGGAGCCAACGGTTCGGGCCAGGTATCAAGGAGTGGGCCTGGTCTTCTGACATCTCGAGGTCGGTGGATGTGGAATTACATGGGGGACAGATGGCCGGTCCTGGATGCGCTGCCAGAATGGACAGCGAATTCCTGAGGCTGATGGAGTCAGTGGGCTTAGAGTTAGTCCACAATGAGCTAGTGACAGAAGAGAAGAGGAGTTGTGCTAAGGAGGGAGGAAGCCTGTGTTGCTGTGTCCTATCCTACCTGTATTTACCTGATGAACTTGGACTGTTTAGCAAAAGTTTGAATGTTGAAAGAATCTGGTGTCCCATGCATTGTGTGCGGCAGCTCCTGAGGACAGAAGTCTGGAAAAAGCAGAGATCTACAGCCCACAAGTGAGTGTGATGCACTCCACACCCTACAGCACACTGGGACACCCCCTGTCTGTAAAGTGCCAGAGCGCAAACTGACAACAGCTCGGTCGCGACTATCGCTCAAAAGCATACACCATACCTCCTTATATCCTTACAGAAACCAATTTCACCAGTAAAAATCCATATACCCTCAAAGGGAACATGTCACCAGGTTTTCCCAATATAAACTATGGCCACCACTGTTAATGCCTCTTTTACTATGGTGTGGACTGGTATGATGGGCGTCCCTGGCCCTCCCTCAGTTCCTTCTCTCTCATTACAATCGCCGTCCTCCTGCTTACTACATGTGGATGAGGCGACTACATCATCCACACAGAGTTCCCCAATCACGCTCCTACGCAGACATACTTTTCTCTGCCCTGCTGAGGTAAGAGCAAAGTACTCCAATGTGCATGCACCGGTAGAGGCCAAAGAACACAGATGACCTGGAAGTAAAGCTGAAGCATGTGCATTACAGTACTTAGCTCTGCCCTCAGCAGGTCAGAGTGAAGTACGCCTGCGCAGGTGTGCAACTGGGGACACTGTGTGGATGATGCATCTTATGAAGGAAACAGGAGGATAGAGATTGCGATGAGAGAGGAGGCGCCAAAGCAAGACCAGCGACCAGACCGTGAAGTATGGGGGAATTTCGAAAGGCATTTTTTGGGATCAGCAGAAGTAGTTGGGTACTTATAAACACCTTGTTATGTTACTTTAAAAGAGATTTTAAAGGGGTTGTCCTCTACTATGACAACACCTTCAAGATCTGAATGCTTGTCTCTGTTAAAATAAAAACACCTATACTCACCTCCCATGCCAGCATCGTTCCAGCGGTGTCGGCACTCGCATTCTCGAGGTTTACATGAAGTTGTTACGTCACGTGAGCCCTGCGCCCAATCAGGACTGTCCCCGCCTTCGGATGTATAAATAATCAAGAGGAAGTGAGCTACCAGCCGCAGCTCTCACTTCCTGTTGATCCCCAGGAACATGACTGTCAACACTGTTGGAACAGCACCAGCATGGGAGGTGAGTATAGGTATTTTTATTTTAACGGGGGCAAACATTCAGATCAAGAAGGGGTTGTCCTAGTAATGGACAACCTCTTTAAAGGTGGTGCCCATTAATATTGGGAACACCTTTAAAGAGGTTGTCCTTTAATCACAAAAATATAACTGCTACATCTCCATATTAAACCACCATATCATCTATATCTATAATATAACGGGAGATGCGGGTCTCTGTCCGAAGCCTCGATAGACTGCGCATGCGTGACGCGCAGTCTGGTTCCAGACAGAAGACCGCATCCAGCCGTTACAGGTAAGAGGAGGTGTATGGCGTCGGAGATCGAGGTATGCGTAGACACTGAACGCACACTGCGATCTCTGGCGCCATACTTACATACTTACCTGACCGGGAAGAGCGTTGCCGCGGCGCCTCTCTTCAGCGGAGACCGGGGGCGGAGTGAGACGTTTACAGTGTGTCTTCAGCAAAATGGCGCCGGACAGCGCGGTGCTCTGGTGCCGGACAGCGCGGTGCTCTGTCGCCGCACTCCTCCCCCGGCCTCCGGCAGAACAGGAAGCTGCAGCGCTGGAGTACAGAGAAAAAAGGTGAGTATAACTGTTTATTTTTTTGGGGATGTGTGTATAGTGGGGGGGTGAGGGGTGCCACGCATACCGGGATTAGGGGAGCCATGCATACCAGAATAGGGATGAGGGGAGCCATGCATACCAGAATAGGGATGAGGGGAGCCATGCATACCAGGATTGGGGATGAGGGGTGCCACGCATACCAGGATTGGGGATGCATACCAGAATAGGGATGAGGGGTGCCACGCATACCAGGATTGGGGATGAGGGGTGCCACGCATACCAGGATTGGGGATGAGGAGTGACACGCATATCGGAATTGGGGATGAGGGGTGACACGCATACCGGGATTGGGGATGAGGGGTGACACGCATACCGGGATTGAGGATGAGGGGTGCCACGCATACCGGGATTGGGGATGAGGAGTGCCACGCATACCGGGATTGGGGATAAGGGGTGCCACGCATAATGGGATTGGGGATGAGGGGAGCCACGCATACCAGGATTGGGGATGAGGGGTGCCACGCATACCAGAATAGGGATGAGGGGTGACACGCATACCGGGATTGGGGATGAGGGGTGACACGCATACCGGGATTGGGGATGAGGGGTGACACGCATACTGGGATTGAGGATGAGGGGTGCCACGCATATCAGGATTGGGGATGAGGGGTGCCACGCATACCAGGATTGGGGTTGAGGGGTGACACGCATACCAGGATTAGGGATGAGGGGTGACACGCATACCAGGATTGGGGATGAGGGGTGCCACGCATAATGGCATTGGGGATGAGGGGAGCCACGCATACCGGGATTGGGGATGAGGGGTGCCACGCATACCAGGATTGGGGATGAAAGGTGCCACGCATACCAGAATAGGGATGAGGGGTGCCACGCATACCGGGATTGGGGATGAGGGGTGCCATGCATACCAGGATTGGGGATGAGGGGTGCCACGCATACCGGGATTGGGGATGAGGGGTGCCACGCATACCGAGATTGGGGATGAGGGGTGCCACACATACCGGGATTGGGGATGAGGGGTGCCACGCATACCGGGATTGGGGATGAGGGTTGCCACGCATACCGGGATTGGGGATGAGGGATGCCACGCATACCGGGATTGGGGATGAGGGGTGCCACGCATACCAGAATAGGGATGAGGGGTGCCATGCATACCAGGATTGGGGATGAGGGGAACCACGCATACCGGGATTGGGGATGAGGGGAGCCTCGCATACCGCGATTGGGGATGAGGGGTGCCACGCATACTGGGATTGGGGATGAGAGGTGCCACGCATACCGGGATAGGATGGTGGGGGCAGCACAAATACCAGGAGGGGGGCAGCACATACCAACATGGGAGACCATATACCAATAAAAATGCTCGCCACCCGGGCGTAGAACGGGTTCAATAGCTAGTGACTTTATATTGCTTTATTCACAGCTTTGTAGTCAGACTGGTACTGGTCAGCAAACAATCACAAATAGCACTTATGTATGCAAAATGATTGATAAAAGAGTGCCGATAGACATTTATACCACATGCCTAAATCTAGAGTGTATTTTATAGTGTCCCATACCAATATATAACATTGTAATTATAATTTCCTACACGATAGATTAAAACTGCTTTGATTGAAGACCTTCCAGAAGAACAAATCCACATCTTTTTTAGAGTCTAATAGTACTATTGTATTAAAAAACACAATTTTATTATTATTTATTGTTATAGCGCCATTTATTCCATGGCGCTTTACATGTGAATAATAAATATATTGTTAAAGCAACTCTGTAGACTTTTCTCTTTTTTTTTTTTTTTGATTGTGCAGGGTAAAGTGGAAAGACCACAAAGCTGCTGTGGTTTAAAGCTGCAGCATGACTACTGTGTGTGAATGCAGCCTAATGGTTCTCATAGTTTTGCCCTCACAGACATGTGATATTGGATCATTTTCTAAATAAAAAAAATGGCAAAGTCTAATATTTATCACTCGTTTGCTTGATTTAATTCTCTTTATCTACTTTTAGGACTTGTGTGAAAATTTGTATAGTTTTAGGTCAAATATATGCAGATATTCGGACAATTCTGAAGGGTTGACAAACTTTCAAGCACCAATGTAAGTAGTGGACAACATCTTTGAATTGAGACTGTCAGCACAAAATAACTAATTATATGTACCATATGTCCAACAGGTGGCATGTACATAGGGGAGACTGGGCAGAAATTCAGAACAAGAATGAATTCTCATCGCCACACAATAAAAGTAAAGAGTATGCACCTACCTGTAGCAAAGCACTTTTCCAGCCCTGACCACAGTTTAACAGATATGAATCTGCTCATCTTAAAAAGCAACTTCAAATCTCGGAGAGAGAGAAGAATTTGGGAATACAAACTGATAACAACCTTTGATACATTCAAAACAGGATTAAATGTATCACATGGATTCATGAGCTTTTATACAATATAAATGGGCATTTGGGGATATCATATATTCATGTGTTGTTATAAAAATTTAAAGGACAACTGGGGATATCACATCTCCAAGAGACTCCATTTTGAGGACAATGAACTTTTGACATGTATGTGAACTCTCTTGCTTTGATTTATCGCTTTCCACAACTCACTTAAGTATTTTCATATCTCCACAGGTTACTAACCATATACCAATAATACAATTTGTTCCGCCTATCTTAGTATCTTGCTCTAACTTTCCCAGCTCCTCTCCCCCTCCCTAGCCTGACTCTGCTTCACGTCACCTGTCGTATTTACGACAACACATAGCATTGATTTTTTTGCCCTTTTTTTTTTCTCTTCTCTTTCTTTTGCCTATGTACATATATATGTGTTTTCAGATTTGGTGTCATTATTAGCCTGAAGAAGAGACCTGAGCTGTCTCGAAAGCTTGCTATGTTTACCATCTATTCAGTTAGCCATTAAAAGGTATCAATCACTGAGGACTCTCAGATTCCAATATTGTTTAAACCAAGTACAGGCACTTGGTGCACCCTTGTCATGGCCAAATATTTAATTGCACGTTCCCACCCACTTGTTTTACATCTATTGCACCCTTTCTCTGGCTGGTAAGCCAGAGCTGTCAATCAAAGAAGGGGGGGTGGAGATGGAGAGTAGGTGTAAAGATGCAATTAAATGTTTGACCACCCAAAGGGTGCACCGAGCACCTGTACTTGGTTTGAACAGTCATTCTGTGCTGACAGCATTCTTAAACAATGTGGAGGTACATTTCAGAGTACTGAATGTCTCCACACACCCAGTATACTTACATCACCTAAGTAACTGTATCTTCCTTTAAGGATTAGCCGATAAAGTCTTGTTCTGTTCTCATCTTCAAAGGGCATGCATCCACTTAATAAAAAATAGGTCATGACTCCAAGAGCCCACATGTCCACTGCATTACTATAAGGTTTTTTCAGAATAATCTCTGGTGCAATGTATTCAGGAGTCCCACATATGGTCCTCATTGACCAGTCTCCGCCTTTGTTACCAGCGTTTGCCAAGCCGAAGTCAGTGACTACTATCTTAGAGTCAGCCCCAGGATGGTAATAGAGAAGATTTTCTGGTTTGAGATCTCTGTGTGTTATTCCAAGTCCATGGAGGTAGTTAATGCTATCTAAAACCATGTGAAGCACCTTGGTTGCATCTCGCTCAGTGAATGATCCTTTAGCGATTATTCTGTCAAGCAGATCTCCACCTGTGGCTAGTTCCATCACCATATACACTCGGTCATGAGTCTCAAACACTTCAATAAGCTGGATGATGTTATGATGGCTGACTCTCCTGAGGATGTTAAGCTCTGATTCACAGACTTCCTTGCCTTCTTTAGCTCTTGTTTCAATCATTTTGATGGCAAATGGTTGCCGAGTTGCTCTGTGTTCAACTCTTACGACTCTGCTGAAACTTCCCCTTCCAATAAGAGCCTTGATATCATATCTGAAAGACAAAATTTTATTCAGAACCATCATTGCACAATAGGAATATTAGCTCATGCATAAAATTACATCAGTGCTCCTAAATTTAAAGCACCACTCCAGCGGGATGTGTTACAGGGCGGCAATACAATCTCCATACAAAAGTAATAAAGAGGTGGGTTTTCAGTTTGAGGCAGCCAACCCATTACACTTTTTCTAGGCAAGAAACATCAGCAAAAAAGAAGCAAGACAAAAATATATCTCATACCCTACCATAATTATATATAAATGTAAAGCAAAGTTGCATAATAAATATAGGGTACTTAGTGAACTATTTTTGATCAAAAAAAGTATACAAGCCGTCCCACCAGCGGCAAGGTGACCCTAAATTGGGACGGTACCTATACTGCCTATATTAAAAACCTTACTGTATATCAAAGTTGAAGTAATGCATATAAAAGGGTAGACAAATAGGACCGGGTCCCAACTCCAGACCACCTAGGCCCGTGGTAAGCTACATATATACCAATCAGCTCAACAAAGGGCATGCCACACCCTTAAATTGCACAGAATGCAAACAAGTCAAAAAACCAGACAATGTGAACTGAGGTCTAAGATGGCAGACATACAAGAAACAGAGGCATGTTCACACTAGCAAAAAAGAAGCAAGACAAAAATATATCTCATACCCTACCATAATTATATATAAATGTAAAGCAAAGTTGCATAATAAATATAGGGTACTTAGTGAACTATTTTTGATCAAAAAAAGTATACAAGCCGTCCCACCAGCGGCAAGGTGACCCTAAATTGGGACGGTACCTATACTGCCTATATTAAAAACCTTACTGTATATCAAAGTTGAAGTAATGCATATAAAAGGGTAGACAAATAGGACCGGGTCCCAACTCCAGACCACCTAGGCCCGTGGTAAGCTACATATATACCAATCAGCTCAACAAAGGGCATGCCACACCCTTAAAAGGTACCGTCCCAATTTAGGGTCACCTTGCCGCTGGTGGGACGGCTTGTATACTTTTTTTGATCAAAAATAGTTCACTAAGTACCCTATATTTATTATGCAACTTTGCTTTACATTTATATATAATTATGGTAGGGTATGAGATATATTTTTGTCTTGCTTCTTTTTTGCTAGTGTGAACATGCCTCTGTTTCTTGTATGTCTGCCATCTTAGACCTCAGTTCACATTGTCTGGTTTTTTGACTTGTTTGCATTCTGTGCAATTTAAGGGTGTGGCATGCCCTTTGTTGAGCTGATTGGTATATATGTAGCTTACCACGGGCCTAGGTGGTCTGGAGTTGGGACCCGGTCCTATTTGTCTACCCTTTTATATGCATTACTTCAACTTTGATATACAGTAAGGTTTTTAATATAGGCAGTATAGGTACCGTCCCAATTTAGGGTCACCTTGCCGCTGGTGGGACGGCTTGTATACTTTTTTTGATCAAAAATAGTTCACTAAGTACCCTATATTTATTATGCAACTTTGCTTTACATTTATATATAATTATGGTAGGGTATGAGATATATTTTTGTCTTGCTTCTTTTTTGCTAGTGTGAACATGCCTCTGTTTCTTGTATGTCTGCCATCTTAGACCTCAGTTCACATTGTCTGGTTTTTTGACTTGTTTGCATTCTGTGCAATTTAAGGGTGTGGCATGCCCTTTGTTGAGCTGATTGGTATATATGTAGCTTACCACGGGCCTAGGTGGTCTGGAGTTGGGACCCGGTCCTATTTGTCTACCCTTTTATATGCATTACTTCAACTTTGATATACAGTAAGGTTTTTAATATAGGCAGTATAGGTACCGTCCCAATTTAGGGTCACCTTGCCGCTGGTGGGACGGCTTGTATACTTTTTTTGATCAAAAATAGTTCACTAAGTACCCTATATTTATTATGCAACTTTGCTTTACATTTATATATAATTATGGTAGGGTATGAGATATATTTTTGTCTTGCTTCTTTTTTGCTAGTGTGAACATGCCTCTGTTTCTTGTATGTCTGCCATCTTAGACCTCAGTTCACATTGTCTGGTTGTTAGGCAAGAAACATGTTGTGAAGTGAGGAAAATAAAGTTATTATTAATAGGTTTCTCACAAGAAAGTTGGGTTTACATGGTGCAGACATGCCTACGATGTACTGCAGTGACATGAAGAACGGCGCTGTTATCAAATTGACATTGGGAGAGCTGCCATTATAAAACTGTAGCATCTGACCAGAGGTGAAGCAGCAAAACTTGAGACCAGAGAAGATACGTGAAGACGGGAAGAGGACCATTTTAATTAAAGCAAACTATACATGATACTGGAGATCATTTCCATATTGCACTGATATATATAGACCATGAAGTGCTCTACAGTCTTTACGTGTCCGGACTTGTACAACCAAATGCAGATAAAATATCTTTCCTGTCATCTCTCAAGAGCCTTCATGGTTCCACGATTTCAAAACAGAAAGAAGAAAAGGTCTCAGTTAAATGACCTAAGGCATCTTCATTTTACAGTATGACTGGACACAAAATATATTTCATTCTCTCCACAATTGATGTTGCTGGCCTGAATTGTCACTCAATCAAGAGTGCCTGCCCCCCTGCCCACCTACCCTTGAAATCAGGTGCGCTCCCGAAAAAAGAAGATAGGATTAACTTGCAAATCCTCAAGCTGTGCCTTATTGTAGCTCTAAATAAAAGATAGGCAATACTGGAATGAAGAGTGTTCAAACAATAATGGAAGGTTTTTATTGTCTAGGCGTTTCATGGCGGGACCAAAACCTTTCTAAAGACAAAAACGAGACTAACACAAAGAACAGTGGATATGGGCTTAACACTTGTATTGAGCTAGTGACGCGGCTGTCCATTGGGCGCGGCCGTCTAGTTGGCGGCCTTGTTCAATACAAGTGTATGGCGGGAGGCCGCACCCACTAGATGGGCTCTGGCTGGGAGTATGTAAAACGCATACGTACCCGCCGGTCCCGGCTCAGAAACCAGCGAACCCTCGCAGCACACAGAGTGATTGTTGACTTATCAATTTAAATCGGACAATCCCTTTAAGTGTTTTCAAACTGAGTGCCAAAAAGAGCTCAGTAACGCCCCCATGGTGGTACAAAAAATATCCCTACAGTTTGTTAATAAAGTTTTATGTTTATTAGTTGTTTGATAATAAAGTTTGTTATTTGTCTGTTAATTGTTTGTTAATAAAGTAAAAAAAAAATAAAACAAATGTTAAAAAAAGTATTGAAAAGACTACTAAAACGTGAGAAGTTGAAAGATATATATAGATAGTGTATAAAAGAGTGTGAAGCGTAACCGGAGAAGCGTGAAATGGAAACATGTAAAATAAACTGAAACAAAAGACAAGAATTAAAGAAATAATTTATGAGTAACGAAAAAGGATTAAAGTGAAAAATAGGAAAAAAAATATATGTACATATAGAAGCGCATTGTAGAGAATCACAGAGCAGAAACATTGAATAACATATTAGATAGACAAGATCACGCTTGTCGTAGAATCCAAGATGCTATAAACCTAAGAAAGGGAGTGTAACAATGCTGCAAACCACAAGGGATCATGTGAAACAATAGTTTCAGATAGAGAAGGATGCCATCAGGGTATTCAGGAAGTGTAAATAAGTTGTCACTTCATAGATAGTATGCTTGATGTTTAAAGTGTAGGCCGGGTGTAGAATACTGCTGTGATCGCCCTTACGTGAAACGAGCTAAGAGAAACTGTGCTGAGATCGAGAAAAATATGACAGAAAAGAAAAAAATTGTTTTAGAAGAGAATGAATAAACAAGAAAAAGTATTGTTTGAAGGTAAAAGGTAGAGAAAATGGAGCGATACAGAAGAGTGAAATGGATAATATAATTGCCGTGGTTAGAAACAGCTCTGGCGGGGTGCTGCACTATGTGCTTTATTGTAACTCTTGGCTTTAACTACAAAAGAAAGAACAAACTAAAGACTCGTCCATCTGGTAAAATATACCTTAAAGCTGTGTTTCTAATATTTTTTATCATTGGAGAAATCGAAAAATTGTTGTTGTTTTTTAAATTCCGGGTGATAACCCTAACCTTTACTGTTATAGGCAAAAAATATATGTACGGTATATGGATGGAAAAGAATTTTATTCTCAGCCAACTGCATTCAGTATATAGAGAAGAAGGGTGAAACATTACAATAAGCTCAATTACTCTTTCATGAATCTATTTTCAGGAAGACCTTGTGTATCATGAAAACAGTTTTTATCAAAATTGCTTTTCTCCTAGTTAATGGAAGACACGAGTGTTCTCAGTGTTGTTCCTTGGGCCCACCATAAAAAAAGAATTATAAGGGACTACCAGTTGGGCCAACTGGAGAGTGAACATTTCAACATTGATTATGTATGGAGCATTGTTCATTAGGAAATCATCAGTAAATGTAACAAAAATCATATAAACTTTTCATACAAGCCTGACATGACCAAAGAACTATTAAAGTCCATGTGAGCGTCACCATGCAGGAGTATTTCTGCCTAAACTTCCTGTCTCTCAAACAAAGTCAATGTACAAATGTAAGAAAACGTACTGCTGTATTATTTGGCATTTGGCTGCCTTAAAAGGGTCATTCTCATCTTTTAGGATGACTAAATTTGAAGACTGCTTGTAAAAACAAAAACCTTGCAATTTACTTATTATTAAAACTTTGCCCCTTTTTCGCCAAAATCTTCATTTTTTTATTTTATTATTTACTGTTTGTTGCCATGGGGACCGACCACTGCCAGTTGGCATTACTTAT
Organism: Phyllobates terribilis; assembly: GCF_046119375.1. NCBI lineage: Eukaryota > Metazoa > Chordata > Amphibia > Anura > Dendrobatidae > Phyllobates > Phyllobates terribilis. Next base: position 687,082,364 of record NW_027362764.1, read on the forward strand.
GAGCTCTCTTACAGTGAGCTTGTGACGCGCCCCCTGGGCCGTGGGGTACTCGGTAGCTGGGCCGGTCCTTTTCTGGGGTAGTCACGATGGCAGTGTCCGTGGCCCCAGGCGGTCAAATGAAGGAAAAGTGTAAAAGTCAATTTGGGAATAAAGAAAAGGGGAAAAATGTTTGTGACGCCACCCGTAGTATGCGGCTATATGGGGGTCGCCGCTGCAGTGCAGATCCCCTGCAGCTGATAGTGACGCAGCAGAATTAGTTCAGCTCTCCACAGGCAGAGCTAAGCTCCAGGGCAGTATATGAGATGGATGTTGTAGAGGTAGATGTTGTTGGTGCAGTGTAGTGCAGGGCTGGTGACACAGTAATGATTCAAGGACACAGTGGGGTGCAGTCTTCAGTCTTTACTCACAGTTATAGACAGTTGCAATTTACCGCTGCAGCCGGTTATAACCACCCACGTCGTCCTGTGTCCTCCGGGGTAGTGATCCAGCAAACTGTCAGGTATCTCAGGGGCACTTGGACGGGACCCCGTTCTGTGTACCTCTCCAGGTCGTCTCACTGCACGGGCTCTCATCCTCCTGCCCTGAGCCTCACACCCAGTGTCCCAAGCCAGTGGCCGCGGGCCTTGTCGGGCGACGTCCTCTCTGTCCCCTTGGTCCTATATGACCACCTTTTTGGCGATTAAGTGTGGAGTGTGGCTACAGCACCGGAAATGTTGCAACCTCCGGTTTGCTAGCTGAGACCTAAAGTACTCCACTAGACTAGTAGGTCCCCTACTGCGGCCAGATCCCTCCACGTCAGCGTGAATTCGGGCGCACGGGTGGCATCCTGCACTCGCCGTGCCCCTGGGATCCCTTCTGTCTCTCTGGAGCCCTCCTCACTGCTCCTGTCTTCTTTCCTCACTTTCCTCCTGGGCCTCTCTCAGTAGGCCCGACTCCTCTCTCTCTTTCCTTGCTCTCCTGAGCGGAGCTCCTCCTGAGCTCCCAACTCCCAACAGACTCCTTCTAGAACTTTCTACCCTTCTTTTTATACTCCTACCCTCTGTGCTCCACTGAGCTTCTTCTTCCACCCACACCCACTACATGATCCCCCTTCTCTTGGTTCCCCCCCTTCCAGCCAGGGACAGGGCTCAACAGTGACCAGGTGCATCTTGCCCCTCCTGCTGGTCTGGAGTGGTGTAGTGCTGGATGTAGGTGTGTGGGTCCCGGGTAGTATTCCCTCCTTACCTGGGAGTGGGGTTACACACCTCTGGATGAGATGCAGTACCTCTGTGGCAACTGGACCCGCAGGGGCGCCACACTTGTAAGAACTGCCCAGAGGCTGTCTGGGATCGCAAAAGGGAGATATTAGCTCCTGATCCCGGCCATCTTCAGCGTCATGCGCTACCGATGTTGCAGAGGCAAAGCAGGCTCATATTGGAGCTATGGCAGTGCATGATTTGGGTCAACAGCACAACTATGTCACTCAGTCAAGAGTGCCTGCCCTCCGCCCATCTCCCCTTGCAATCAGGTGTCCTCCCGGAAAAAAAGAAGTTGGGATTAAGTCTTTAACTTGCAAATCATCGAGCTGTGTGTTATTGTAATTATTGGCTTTAGCTAGTAAAGAAAAGAAAAACCAAGGAATCGTTCATCTGGTAAAATATACCTTAAAGTTGTGTTTCAAACCTTTTTATCTTTCTAGGTAATAAGTCTTACTTTTTCCACTATTTGCAAGACGTTGTGTACATGGTGGGAACGGCATTTTATTTTCAGCCAACTTTGCACGGTTATAGGAAGTTTTGCCCCCAGCAGTTCGCCCCCAGCAATTTGCCCCCAGCAGTTGGCCCCCATCTGTTGGCCCCCAGGTACATTTCGCCCCCGCACATTTCGCCTTCAGGAAGATTCGCCCCCGCACATTTCGCCACCGCACGTTTTGCCCCCGGACGGGGGCGAACTGGGGTGATATGTGCGGGGGTGAGATGTGAGGGGGCAAAACATCCTGGGGGCCAAATGCTGGGGACGAAATGTGCGTGGGCCAAATGTACCTGGGGGGCGAACTGCTGGGGGCGAACTGCTGGGGGGCGAAACATCCAATTCCCACTTTGCACTGATCAGTCCTGATAACAATAAAACTACCTGCCTAATATTGGGTAGGTCCTTCACATGCCACCTAAACAGCTCAGCTCAGACCCATCGAGGCACGAACTCCACAAAACCTCTAAAAATGTCCTGTAGTAATCGGCCCCAAGACATTAGCACTAAGGTGGGGCCCCCACGGATCAGACGTGCATCAGTGAGCTTTGGGCATCCATCACTTTGTTGCTAGTGATCCTTCTTTGGATCACGTATGGTTGGAACTAACCACTGCAACTTAGTAGATGTACTGACCCACTCATCTAGCCATCACAACTTGGTCTTTGTGAAAGTCAGAACAGATACATTTTTTCCAGCTTTCAACACATCAACTTTACTGTGTAATATATTCCACCTCCCTGACAAGTGCCATTGTAACAAGATAATCAATGTTATTCACTGCATCTGTCAGTGATTTTAATGTTAGGACTGATCGGTGTATGATCTGGAAGAGAGTGGCTGACTGCCTGTCAGTCCGTATATGAAAAATTTGCAATTAGTGGAATATCAGTTTTCTGCTCTGAAAGTATATGTGATAGCTCTTGACTTGTGCCATTATGGTTTTTCAAGGAAACCCTGACCTGGTTCTGAGGAATCTTAAAACGGCATTGTACTTTCAACAATCTTTGCATTAGGGCAGAGACACACTGTCGTATTTCTTATGCGAGGATCGCATCATAAACCTCGTACTGGACATCTGCTCTCCTGACCTGAGCTTGACAGCTGTCTCTCATAAGTCTCCATAAGTCTCTCATCGCTACTAAAGCCAAGGAGACAAACTACAAAATCGTTTCTAGATGGTACCGGGTCCCTGTGGTTTGGCATGGGTGGTTTCCAGGTGTTCCCAGTCTGTACTGGCGCTGTGGACTGCATGAGGGCACAATGACTCACATCTGGTGGTCCTGCCCCATACTTGTACCATTCTGGGGGGGGGGTTCTCAAGGTGATTGAAGAGGTTACGGGAGTAAGTTCCTAGGAAACCAGAGGCAGTCTTACTGTTCATGTTTCACATGTCAGGTTCTGGATTTAAAAGATCGCTTCTGAGACACCTACTTCAAGCGGCGAAAGCAATAATCCCACGACATTGGAAATCACCCAGTGCTCCATCTATGGAAGAATGGTTTTCAGAAATCGCCGCTACCCAACGTATGGATTCGCTGATTACTCATTCCCTCAAAGAAAAGGTTGAGCTCACGAACAAATGGTTTCACTGGGACATCTTTTTGGGTTCCCCCCTCTTTAAGTCTGTTCTTGGGTAACTTTCAGTTGATCACGTCTGTCTTGTGTTATCTCATAAGGCCTTTTCCTTCAGGGCTCATGTCCATCATATGACCTTCTGCAATTATCCCCCTTACTTCCTCTTGTCTCTGTCTTATGTCTAGTTTGTCTATTCATTTAGTTGTTTTATTGGTAGTATTATTTGTTCTTGTTCTTGACTTTTACACGTTATGACTTGTAAAAAAATTTCAATAAAAAATTTGAATTGGAAATACATCAAGCTGTCAAGCTCAGGTCAGGAGAGGTGCCAGCCAGTCCGTTCAGTGCAATGCGATCCTCGCACAAATTATACAACAATGTGTCTCTGCCCCTAATCCATTGGTGGACACAGACAGAAAAGGACTCCTGTGCAAGAACAATATATGGGCCCTTTGCAGCCCAAGAGCTCCTAAAAATGCAAAATTGCACCTGCTTTGGAGGTAGAAATTGGCCCCCTTACCTCTTGAACCCATGTGCGCCCGCACAGGTTGCACCAGTGATATGTCCGCCGCTGCCCTAATCAATAGTACTGGCAATTATAAGAAACTTTGTAATGTATGTTATCAAAGAAATCAGCTTCCTTCCCCACTCACCAGACACTTTTTCCCCTCCCTCCATCTCCTGAACTTGGCATCCGCTGTGAAAAAGCAGCTCAAGTCCATCTTGCTCAGAGAAGAGAGATTGCAGGTGTCATGTGACACAGCCCATTATATTCTGTAGAGAGGGGAGGAAGAGTAAGCAGCAGGGAAGGGAGCAGACACAGTCAGACAGAAAAAATGGAGCAAAGCTGTGTAAGAAGTGATTTATTTCACATCAGAGCTTGATTCAGATGAAGACAACTTAGCTCTGCTGTATAATATCCTCCATGTTGCTGCAGCTTGTGTCTATAAGCTAAAAAGTGAATTAACAGTAGGCATTTTCCTCTCTGTGCTGCCTATAGGAGAAATCGCTGCATCTAGTCTACCCAACCTAGCTCCCACATTACAGATGGAGCATTCAGAGAGGGGGAAACTGCTGAGAAAGTAGGATATAAGACACATAATGGACAAAAATGGTGCTATTGCTCAAGCACACACACAGGATACCTTATTCTGAATAGTTACTTGAACACACAGTTACCCTTTAAAGGGAATGTCAGTAAGATCAATCCTCCTAAGCTGCCTGTGTGGGCATGCAGGTCATAGAAAGGTGAATAAAACTATATTTTAATATATGTGATTCGAATGTCTTATTCCAGAGAAATCCACATTTTTCTTAATATGTGAATAAGCTGTTAAGATCTATGGGCCACACATTGATCTCTCTGAGAATCTGGCTCCAAAGATTATTTGAAATGAAAGGGGGTGTTACCACCAGTGTGAGACATGTAATGACTGACAGTCTGCTCTCTTGATCTCAGTGCAGAGCTGTGTATGTTTACAAATAACACAGTACAGCGGAGCTGAAATGTCTCATTAGAAACACCTTTGCAGCAACAGTTGTCCTCTCATAGTCCTGGCAGCTCTGCTGGTGAGCTGTGCCTGATTTCAACTAACATAGAATAGTAAAACTGGATTTTGTCTTATTAAAAAAAACATTTACAGTTGTCCTCTAACAGTGCTGTCAGCTCTGCTGTTTTGCTCTCCCATCACACTGGATGTGTGAGATGGAAGCTGAAGCACTATAAGAGGACAACTGCAGCTGCAAATGTGTTTGGAACTAAACATTTCAGCTCTGCTGTACTGTGTTAGTTATAATCACACACAGCTCTGCAGTGAGATCAAGAGAGCAGACACAGTCATTATATGTCTCTAACTGATAATGCCTCCTTTTATTTAAAATAATCTCTGGAGGCAGATCCTCAGGGAGATCTATGTCCAGTCCATAGATCTTAACAGACCATTTTAATACTAAGAAAAACTTGAAATTCTTTGGAATAAGACATCGGATCACAGATATCAAGGTATTGTTTCATTCAGCTTTCTATGACCTTCATGCCCATGTAGACGGTTTAAGAGGGTAGATCCCCTTGACAGATTCCCTTTAAGTTTTTTTCTAAAAAACCTTTGGTTTGTAATCACTAGCTTTAAAGGATATCAAGTTAGCCTCTTAAACATACACCCATTTTATATAAAATAATTAAAAAATTAAATGTAAAATATAAAAATGGTTAATAAAAAGTAAACAATATTCCTATTATTCTCAGAAACAATTGCAACTATTTTAATTATTGTATCACATATAACAAAGCCTGCTCTACAGCATCATTACTAGAAAGAAATTTAGCAATAGTATACATGATGTCTATGAGCCATCAACTGCATGCTCAATGATAGCCCATGTTTAATTTTAAGGGTACAATGGAACCCACTTGCTTAGTTTTATTAGGACAACAAAGTTAATTGTCAAACTCCCTTTTATCATGTGAATCTCTCATTAAATCTGGGAGTTCCTTTTTATTTTACATTCCTTTTGAAACCATTACTGATTTAAAAAAAAAAAAAATCTGCATCAAAAACTACATTTGTGAATCCAGGGTCAGGGTAGAATTTGATAATTATGGGGCCTCACTGGAGTTGGCTCTTTTTAAAGTGGGCCAGATTAAGCAAAATCATAACATGTCCTGAACCATCTTGAGGAATGCTTGAGGTGCATGTTGAGGAACACTTTACATATCATTTGCATGAATAAAAGCTTTCAAGTTTAGACTCCAGGTCATACTGGTTGGAACTGTACACTAAAATCTAAAAAAAAAGATCTATCAGGTAGTGGTCATATGCTTTGCAATCAAGAGATAACCCAATGAACGTTTATGTATAGACAAGTAAGCAAGTATTTGTACACAATACAAAGTTTTCAAAGCAACTTGAAGTTACCTGGCTGTAACTCTGGGGTCAAACTTTGCACGGTACCGGGCCACTTGATTCTTTTTTTCTTCAATATCCTGATCTCTTTTGGGCTCTTCCTGCAATCCCCAAAATTCAGCTTTGCATTTCACTGGTTCACCACAGAACTGAACAGGGACCATGGCACGGATCAGCTTGACATAGTAAGGGTTCTTCTTGAGAGGAGGTTCCATGGGCTCTGGGAGCACCTTACTGCTGACTACGCACCCCATCTCAGGAAGATAGGAGCAAAAGGAGTAAAACGAGGAGACTGGGACCCATCACCATCCAGTTGCCTAAGACAAAAAGAAGAGTGATTGTCCTGAACAGCTAAATCAGCTCCTCCTACACACTGTCCATGACAACCTCAAATAGCTAAGTACATAGTGTGTGACACATAGACATGTAGTTGGAGGGAGGCAGTCGAGCAGAACGTAGCTAACCTCAGATAGAACTTAGGCTTCATTAACCGAGAGAAATTTTTCAGACAGAATAAATGTTACTACATGTACTTATGTAACATATCTCCAGCTGAAGAAAACTTTTATAACGTTGCTTTGTTTTGTCTTTTAAATATGGAGATTATAAGTTATGGAACAACTGCAGTAAAAAGTTCTAAATTGTAGCAGATGATGGTTCCACCACTCAGGATGCAATCCATGTTCATTAGGAATGTAGCTGCAATGGCCTGAATAAGGGTCATGTTCAAAGAAAATACGCCAAGCTGCACCAAAGGAGGTGTCTGCTTGAGCCTAGGCAAAAAACACATGCAATATTTATCTACAAATCATTGGCCGAATCAGCCAAATTTTATGAAATTTGCTGAGAATCTGGTAGTCATACACATAGGTTTTAAAATGACCAAAAGGTGGCCATATACTTTTGACAGCTTTCATCCAGACCAACCCATTGCCTCCCTATATACATGCACTCTTATCTTGGCTTAGTGTTTTCAATTGGGATGGGGGAATATGCGGCAGGCACTTTGGCTCCAGGTTATGTCCCCTGAGAACAAAAAGATCAGACTTATTGCAGCTTAACATGCCCAATCCCTTTTTTCCTTGACAAAGTTGGTGTGTATTTATTCACACATCCCATTCCATCCACTGAATGGGAGACAGAGTTACACCACTTACTGGTGGCATCCGTGGCTCTTCTATTGAATAGGTGCAACGTGCGCAGCGCCAGCCCGACTAATCAAAGGAGGAGCCGCGGACACTGGCAGGTAAGTGGCAGTGCTCCACAGAACAAAAAGGTGAACCAGCTTACCAGGTGATGATATCCTTAATCCTAGGAACAGACCACACTCCTGTTTAGTGTTCCAATGGAAAATAATAAAATTAATCCTTAGTCCAACCACAATGATAGAGCAATAAAATATTTATTTTTAGTAATGAAACATGTTCCAGGAGAGTAACAAAAAGAAAAAAATTTAAAATGATGCTCAAAACCAGTGCGTTTTGAAACGCGTAGGTTTTTAACTTTATTTTCCTATGATGTTACTCTTGTGACTTGATTAAGCATCCATTTTAAGAGGCAGTACTCCCTCCACATCCATTAGGCGATGGAATGGGATGGGCGAATCGATTCACACCAACTCTATCTCTGACATATATCTATATATATAATCGTCTTATCCCGTCTGTCTGTCTGTCTGTCTGTCTGTCTGTCCAGGAAATCCCGCGTCGCTCATTGGTCCGGCAGCGGCCAATCAGCGCCGCGGGATTTCTGAAAAAAGATGGCGGCCGTTAGCGGCTCATCTGCGGGACGGAGCTGAGCGGCGATGCAGCCGGGAGATTACCGACGCGAGGCGCTCATCTCCCGGCCGGCAACAGCAGAAGGAACCCGACCGCCAGACCCATCTGCGGGACGGAGATGCAGCCGGGAGATGAGCGGCGCGAGGCGCTGATCTCCCGGCCGGTAGCAGCGGAAGGAGAGCCGGCGCCGCTGACCTCCATGCGGAAGGGAGGATCGGGGAGCGGTGCTGCGGGTCGGGATACTTCTCCTGCGAGCACCCGCTATGTCCCGGGTTCTCGCAGCGGAAGTAGCCGCACAGGCAGCGCCGCTCCCCGGTCCTCACCAAGACGATTCGATGATTGGTCGCGGTCTTCGGACCCGACCAATCACTGATCTTAGCGCAAAACTTAAACACCGCTGTGCTGATTGGTCGCTGACGCTGCCCGCGACCAATCACCGATTTGGGCGCCACATTTAAATATCGGCCGCGACCAATCAGCACAGCGGTGTTTAAATCTGGAGCCAAGATGCGTGATTGGTCGCGGCCGATATTTAAATTTGGCACCCAAATCGGTGATTGGTCGCGGGCAGCGTCCGCGACCAATCAGCACAGTAGTGGTTAACTTTAGCCGAAAGATCAGTGATTGGTCGCGGGCACATTTACATAGCGGCCGCGACCATTTGGATGTCAGCGCCGCTCCCCGGTCCTCCCTTCACACCCTAGCCGCATGGATGTCAGCAGCGCTGCCTGTGCGGATACTTCCGCTCCGAGAACCCGGGACATGAGCGGGCACTCGCAGCAGAAGTATCCCGACCTGCAGCGCCGCTCCCCGGTCCTCCCTTCACACCCTAGCCGCTGATGTCCCCACAGTATCCGCATGGTGTTGCAAAGATCCGGACATTTGTGTTAAAAATCGCTGATTGGTCACTGGCGGTGCCCGCGACCAATCACCGATTTGGGCGCCAAATTTAAATATCGGCCGCGACCAATCACCGATCTTGGCTCCACATTTAAACACCGCTGTACTGATTGGTCGCCGACGATATTTAAATGTGGCGCCCAAATCGGTGATTGGTCGCGTGCAGCGGCAGCGACCAAACAGCAGAGCGGTGTTTAACTTTAGCGCCAAGATCACTGATTGGTCGCGTGCGGAGAGCGCGACCAATCAGCGAATCGTATTGGTGAGGAGCGGGGAGCGGAAACGTATTAGTGAGGACCGGGGAGCGCCGCTGCCTGTGCGGATACTTCCACTGCGATAAGTCAGGACATGAGCGACTGCTCGCAGCAGAAGTATCCCGACCCGCAGCGCCGCTCCCCGGTCCTCCCTTCACACCCTAGCCGCTGATGTCCCCACAGTATCCGCATGGTGTTACAAAGGTCCGGACATTTGTGTTAAAAATCGCTGATTGGTCGCTGGCGCTGCCCGCGAACAATCACCGATTTGGGCGCCAAATTTAAATATCGTCCGCGACCAATCAGCACAGCGGTGTTTAAATCTGGAGCCAAGATCGGTGATTGGTCGCGTCCGATATTTAAATTTGGCGCCCAAAACGGTGATTGGTCGCGGGCAGCGCCAGCGACCAATCAGCAATTTTTAACACAAATGTCCGGATCTTTGTAGCACCATGTGGATACTGTGGGGACATCAGCGGCTAGGGTGTGAAGGGAGGACCGGGGAGAGGCGCTGCCTGTGCGGATACTTCAGCTGCGAGAACCCGGGACATGAGCGGGCGCTCGCAGCAGAAGGATCCCGACCCGCAGCGCCGCTCCCCGGTCCTCCCTTCACACCCTAACCGCTGATGTCCCCACAGTATCCGCATGGTGTTACAAAGGTCCGGACATTTGTGTTAAAAATCGCTGATTGGTCGCGGGTGCTGCCCGCGACCAATCACCGATTTGGGCGCCAAATTTAAATATCGGCCGCGACCAATCACCGATCTTGGCTCCACATTTAAACACCGCTGTACAGATTGGTCGCGGGAGATATTTTTAAGTTGGAATCGGCAGGAAGTGGAAAGGGCTTGGATATGTGGTTTGAAGGAGAGTTCAGAGTCCAGGGTTGCCCCAAGTACAGCGAGCTTGCAGGACTGAGGAGAGTGGGCAGCCATTGACGTTGATAGATAGGTCAGTTGGAGGGGGTTGAATGAGATGGCGGAAAGATGATGAATTCTGTTTTGTCCATGTTAAGTTTTAGAAATCTAGCAAAGAAGAAGGATGAAATAGCGGACAGACAATGTGGGATTTTGGTTAGTAGGGAGGAGATATCGGGTCCAGAGAGGTGGATCTGTGTGTCGTCGGCATAGAGGTGATAATGAAAGCCATTAGACTCTATGAGCTGTCCCAGGCCTAAGGTGTAGATGGAGAAGAGTAGGGGTCCTAGAACTGAATCTTGGGGGACACAGACAGATAGGGGGCGAGATGAGGAGGTGGTGTGTGAGTGGGAGACACTGAATGTCCGGTCTGTTAGGTATGAGGAGATCCAGGATAGGGCCAAGTCTGTGATGCCGAGAGATGAGAGAGTCTGGAGTAAGAGGGAATGGTCCACTGTGTCAAAAACAGATGAGAAGTCCAGGAGGAGGAGGACAGAGTACTGTCGCTTTGATTTGGCGGTTAGTAGGTCGTTGATGACTTTAGTCAGTGCAGTTTCAGTAGAATGGTGCAGTCGGAAACCAGATTGTAGGCGGTCGAAGAGAGAGCAGGAGGAGAGGTGGGAGGACAGTTCAGAATGGACGTGTTGTTCCAATAGTTTTGAGGCATAGGGGAGAAGTGATATGAGGCGATAGCTAGTGAGAGAGTATGGGTCAAGGGAGGGCTTTTTGAGGATGGGTGTGATCGAGGCTTGTTTGAAGCATGAGAGGAAGACGCCAGTTGTTAGTGACAGGTTGAAAAGGTGGACTAGGGTTGGGATGAAGATAGTGGTAAGGTTTGGGATGAGGTAGGACTGGATTGGGTCAAGATCATAGGTGGTGAGGTGTGATTTGGAGAGTAAGGAGGAAAGTTATACATAAGATAGCAGGCACATATCTTCCAGCACTTTTCTGTTGTACAGAGCATATTCAGACACATCTGCAGTTCCATCTGGATTGTGTCCATTCTTACTAGTCCTGTGAGTCCCAGTACAACACAGCATAGTTAACAGTCCAATTCCTAACAGTCACTTTCCCTTTCCACGGCTCCACATCTATTCTCCTCATAGAGAAGGGGATAAGGGATTTGCTCACTCTGGCCAGAGTAGAGCCTGCACTCCCAGACGTATCAGTATCCACGTCTCTTCTCCTCATAGAAGAAGGGGGTATAGGGTGGCCAGTAGTGCTCGAAGAGAGTCTTGCGCTCTCAGACGCTTAGAGAGAATCTGCTGGGGAAAGTCGACTCAGTTCACGTGCCAGTCCTTCTCAACTCGTTACCTTTGAGGCTTGGGGCCTTGTCGCTAAGTCCTTTCCTCCGGACCCTTCTCACTTGGTCTCTCTGCTCTCTGGTCAGTCCTCTGAGCTGGCCCTATTCTTGTCTCTTTGCAGCTCTCTCTCTCTCTGGGTCTGTTCCTCAGAATCACACTATCTCTGTCTCTATCTCCTTTCTCTCTTGTCACAAAAAAACACCGCATGCGGCCTTACTGAGCACTCAGACTAAACGTCTGTTCCAGCTGCAAGCTAGGCCCTGTCTCACTCACCACCAGGAAGTCCTCTCTAATCCTGCTACATAGCCCCTCCCTCTCTGGGCTAGTCCAAACTCTTAACTCTAACTGTCTCTACTCACTGTCTGTTGCTGGGCAGAACTCAGCTTCCTCACAGCACAATGTAAAATGTTACAATACATCACCATTACCATAAACAAGCAAGCATCACATCATAATTCACATGGCACAGTATTTACAAAAAGACGCAGGACACAATTCACATGACATTACAATAACGCAATTGGTGTCTTCAGGGAAGGGAATGCAACATTCCTCCTCTTTACACACCAACCTTTCATCTTTATTGGTTTTGTTACAAGCTTGAACTCGAGTGGATGTTGTGTATATGGACTTTTCAAAAGATTTTGATATGGTTCCACACAAAAGGTTGATACATAAAATGAAAACAATGGGGATAGGGGAAAATGTATGTATGTGGGTTAAGAATTGGCTCAGTGATAGGAAACAAAGGGTGGTTATTAATGGAAAACACCCAGACTGGGTCTCAGTTAACAGTGGGGTACCACAGGGGTCAGTATTGGGCCCGCTTCATTTTAACATATTTATTAATGACCTTGTAGGGGGCATACAGAGTAGTATTTCAATATTTGCAGATGACACTAAACTCTGCAGGGTAATCAATACAGAAAAGGACAATTTTATATTACAGGAGGATCTATGTAAACTAGAAGCTTTGGCTGATAAATGGCAAATGAGCTTTAATGGGGATAAATGTAAGGTAATGCACTTGGGCAGAGGAAATAAAATGTATAATTATATGCTTAATTGTAAAACACTGGGCAAAACTGTCACTGAAAAGGACCTGGGTGTATTGGTGGACGACAAGCTCACGTTTAGTGGCCAGTGTCAGGCAGCTGCAGCAAAGGCACATAAAATAATGGGATGTATTAAAAGAGGCATAGATGCTCATGAGGAGAACATAATTTTACCTCTATACAAGTCATTAGTGCGACCACACTTAGAATACTGTGTACAGTTCTGGTCTCCGGTGTATAAGAATGACATGGCTGAACTAGAGCGGGTGCAGAGAAGAGCAACCAAGGTTATTAGAGGACTGGGGGGTCTGCAATACCAAGACAGGTTATTACACTTGGGGTTATTTACTTTGGAAAAATGAAGGCTTAGGGGTGATCTTATTACTATGTACAATATATGAGGGGACTATACAAAGACCTGTCTACTGATCTTTTTACTCTGAGGCAGAGACGGGGACAAGGGGGCATCTTCTACGTCTGGAGGAAAGAAGGTTTAATCATAATCACAGACGCGGATTCTTTACTGTAAGAGCAGTGAGACTATGGAACTCTCTGCCGCATGATGTTGTAATGAGTGATTCACTACTAACATTTAAGAAGGGCCTGGATGCCTTTCATGAAAAGTATAATATTACAGGTTATATATACTAGATTCCTTGATAGGGCGTTGATCCAGGGAACTAGTCTGATTGTCGTATGGAGTCAGGAAGGAATTTTTTTCCCCAATGTGGAGCTTAGTGTTTGCCACATGGTTTTTTTTTGCCTTCCTCTGGATCAACATGTTAGGCTATGGGTTGAACTAGATGGACTTAGTCTTCCTTCAACCTTTAAACTATGTTACTATGTATGTTACACATGGACCCCCATGACACCACTTTTCTACCTATGACAATATATCATTGTATGGACTTTTTCAAATCTGGTAGACATAGGTATTAGATGAAATGGCTTTATGAATTATCTGTTTTTAGTATGTTTTATTTGTGACTGATTTGTTGCATTGTGTACTTGTATGTGTTGTTCTATATGGAGATCTATTGGGCACCTATCTTGATTTTATTTTATTGATTATATTAAAAGTTAGGTATTAGGGACAATCTCTGATTTTAAAATTATTGTAATTTTGGCTTCATTTTGCATTCCTGCGATTATTCCCTGGATACAACATAAGGAGGGTATAAGAGCAATTGTTAACATGAGGTGCCCTGACATGGAGGTCTTGGAGGTTCTTACCGCCTGCATGAAGCTATGTTATGGCCTGTCCTGACCTATCCTTGGTTTATATCAATACTCTTGCTAATAATCACTCAGTTCAGCAATGGGGAGTAGTTCTTTTTACAGTTGACTGGACTTTTTATGACAAATCCACTTACAGTTCGCAAAGGCAGGATAGTATAGACGCACAAGGCCAAGAAATGCCCTAAGTTTGCAGACACAATATCGGCAGCACAAAGTTATGTCTTTGAGTGTCTTAAAAGTCTATTTTCGTGCTGTTCTAGAAGTAACTCCAGCTGGTTAGTTGCAGATCTATGGCTGATGTTTGCACAATAAACAACCGGGAACGGCTTTAACTGTAGTGAAACAGGAACACAGTGGTTATTATGTGTCACACTGGAAATTACAGCCTGGAAGAGTACAGTCAGTGTGTGTGACCCACCAAAGTAGGAAGAAGGACAAGGTCAGCTCCACCATGTCTGGCTCCGAGTTTTATTTCAATGTGGATAGCGGCTATTTGGAGGGATTAGTCCGAGGATTTAAGGGTGGAATCCTGAAGGCCGGAGACTACATCAACCTGGCACAATGTGAAACCCTCGAAGGTAAATTATTATTATTAGAAGTATTTTATTGCTATTGAGACTTACATTGGACTAGATTTGACATGTAAGATATAAAATACCTCTTTACATCACAGATTCTATTTGCTGTGAACTATTTTATTATTTCTTTTTTGCCATTATATATTTTGTGCCATTTTACCTCTGAGTTTATTTATTATTAATATTTAGTATTATTAGTGTTAATTATTATAACTATTATGAGTGAATAGGAGTGTATATATTCTCACTCACTCATGCACACAATTGATTATATCGGAAAGTAGTTTTCACATATAGAACTCGTATCCTTGATATTCTATTAGGCTGAGCACATATCTGATTTTTTTAATCGGATTTAGTGGTCCGAGGAAAAAACATGTCCAATTTTGATCCGAGTGTCAAATCAAAATCAGCAATGCAAGTCTATGGGTCAATGAAAAACTTTGGACCGCACTCGGATGACATCTGAATGTGGTACAATTTTCACAGACTGACAGAATGGAGATGGTGGAGAAACTTTTTTTTTTTTTCTCGCCAACGCCTAGAAAAACTGCTGCCAGTTCATGAAAGGAAACCAGCAGTTGATTTTAAACAATTCTTTACTTAACAGTGCCTGGGGGAAAACTTTTTCTTAACGGACTAACCCTTTAACCATTTCAATAGTACACCCAAAATTGCTGAAAGTACAGTTACAATGGTAACCAATCTTACGTGTACAGCCACACCATGATACGCTGTCATGTTGCATGCCCAAAGTATTTGTGCAGCTGTTCATATCGTGTTTAAAGCACCACTCCAACAGGGTTTTTTATTGCAACGCTGGAGTGGTGCTACTAATGTAAGGTCCCTGCACTTAGTCTTATACTTACCTGTTGACGGCTTCTTCTTTTATCTGCGTCACTCCTGTCGGTCTCCAGCAGTTTGTGATCTGGCGAATCGCTCCAGTGTTTGACGGTGCGAACCGAAAGTCACTTTTCAATTGAAGTCTATGAAAGCCACGTTCTAGCTCCCATAGACTCGCATTGAGAGCTTGTGACCATTATCTTTAATTTCTGCTCTGTCCGGCCAGGACAATTTGTGGACCAGAGTAGCACTGGGAACAGCTGAAGAAGGAGGGTGGTGAGTATAATTCTAGGTGCAGGGACCTTAGCTTCCTTTCATACAAGCATAAACTGACCGTTTGGGCATTAGGGTGGTATCCAAGGAATCCACGTTCAGAATATGATTAACAGGGTCAATATTTCTCTACTAAATTATTCAGTACTCCAACCATGAGAAGTCATGCTGCATAATGCACATTGTCATGTCACCATGCATGCTTGCCCACAAGGACACACTTCTTTGTACTGCTATACAATGTAAGTGTCATATATCAAGTCATTGAAACCGACCAGCAGGAATGTACTCCATATTTGTATCAAACTAAATTACAATTTTATTGTGACTCCACATACAAAATATAATTCTCCATACATGATGGGCCCCATATAATGCTGTGTACAGAAAAAAAATCAAATACTTACCTCTCCTTGTTCCTCGCTGGCCGCTGTAGCTCCGGACTCCTCAGCGTCACCGTCTTCCCTCCATCTGCCCTGTGACGCTCAGAGCAGAGGGAGCGCTGTAGTGACGTCATCGTGCCCTCTGCCCTGAGATGTCACAAGTCAGCAGACGCGGAAGACGCCAGAGCTGCGGAGGAACGGGGAGAGGTAAGTATTTCAAGTGCTGATGGGCCCACTCGCCGGCGCTGGCACCGGGCTCCCCCGACTCACTGGCCCTGTAGCGCGCCAGTGTCCCCGACGGTGAGTGGGCCTCCCCGCTGGCTCAGGGCCTCGGCACTTGCCCAGGTGCTCCGGGTGCTGATGCCGACCCTGATTATATATCTGCAGAACATCTATATCGATCTGTCTATTCTATCTATTCTGACGGTTTTGGCTGTGAATTTACTGTACTTGGCTGATGAAATTTTGTGGTGCCTTTGAGATGTGTAAGTAAAAATTGGACGCCATATGCATTGTCCGTGTGTTGTGCATTTTTTTTCTCGCACCCATTTACTTGCATTGGCGAGTCTCATCCGATACACGTGGCCACTCGCAGCATCCTGCCATTTTTTTCCTCACGCTGAATCCAGCAGAGGAAAAATTTGTAGATCAGCACTGACTCACTGAGTAACACTGGTCAGAGTGCAATGCAATTTTTTCTCGCACTGCACTTGTCCAATTTATACGCTTACTGTGAGTGAACCCTAAAGGTTTGACTATTATTGTTGCCCATAGCAACCAATCAGAACTCAGCATTCTTTTAATCGGAGCCATTCAAGAAATGAAAGCTGATCTCTGATTGGCTGTCATGGGCAACAAGGATAGTCTTACTTTTAGACACTTTTGATAAATGAGGCCCAATATGTATTAGTATACGCAGGGGCAGGGTTCAAATGTATGACAACAGGTTCCCTGTTTGTGTGAGGGAAACTATGCCCCTTTTTTCAGACCATTTCAGGCCAGAAAATAAAAGAAATGATAACCAAAATTATGGCACATTTTCTTGCCGGTAATGCAGTAGATGTTTCCTGCAGTTCTATGTAACACCACGAACAGAGTAACACCTACTTAAAATGTAGTGTTATCCCAGTATTTCATGAGATTGCAGAATTTACACAGATGTGCAATATGTCTACACAGAATCTACACAGGGCGAGATCTCGATCTTTCACTGCGAAAGTGGATTCTGAGGGTTGTGGGATCCCGCTCTCCATGTCAGGATCATACAACACTGCGACTATTTGGGTCAGACTACTTTGGTATAAATTTGAATGCTTTCATCGTTTATGAAAGGTTTTGACACCAACTTAAATATATGGTATACAGTTGTGCTCAAAAGTTTATATACCCCGGCAGAATTTTTCCTTTCTTCGCCTTGCTTCAGAGAATATGAATGATAATGAAAAATCTTTTTCTCCACTCATGGTTATTGGTTGGGTGAAGTCATTTATTGTCAAACTACTGTGTTTTCTCTTTTGGGCAGCTTTACCATCTGAGAAAATAAAGAACCTCATCCACAGATACCACAAAAGACTTCAAGCTGTCATTGATATTAGAGGGGGCAATACACGGTATTATGAACTGGGGTATGTGAACTTTTGATCAGGGTCATTTGGATGTTTTTGGTTGTCATTAAGATTTAAAAAGAGAAAACACAGTAGTTTGACAATAAATGGCTTCACCCAACCGATAACCATGAGAGGAGAAAAAGGTTTTCTGTTATCAATCATATTCTTTGAAACAAGGCCAAGAAAGCAAAAATTCTGCCGGAGTATGTAAACTTTTGAGTAAAACTGTATATAAATATATATATATATATATATATATATATATCATGAAATCTCCTGCCTGAGGCCCCCACTCTTTCATGAAATAATAAGGGCAGCCCCATATTGATACAGGTACTCTCTAATGAGTAGGAGAAGCTTGGAATTTTTTTGCTCATATGATAAAAAAAATGACACCGTGATAATAAAAACTAACAAATTGATAAACACTAATGAAAACTGTTCCTTTTTTGCCCATAAGAGAAACAAATGTCTGAATGAGGCTTTATGAGGGGTTTAACCAGCCTGCCGACTCCAGCCCCATTTTCAGTTGAGTGTGCGTCCTTTGAAATCAGATGTATTGCAACATATAGAACCACCCTCTCCCTGCAGCACAATAGCTATAGTGACTGCCGGCCAATCAGAGTCTGGCAGCTGATGTCAGCGTGCCTGTCGTGGGTGGTGCATGATGTCACTTCCATGCGCTCCCTCCCACTTCCTGTGCCGGTAATTAAGGAGGAAAAGGATGCAGCGTTTATTTTTTTACGTTTAATTTTGTTTGAGCCGAGCGCTGGGAGGGGGGATCATTATTACATGATGGAGGCCATTATTAAATAAAAGCTAAAGGATGGGGGGCCATTATTACAGGATGGGTCCTGGATGAGGACATTATTACATAAATGGGCCAGTGCGGGGGCCATCATTATAGCATGATGGGCATTATTACAGAATGGGGCCCAGAATAAAGGATATTTTTACAGGAAGGGACCAGAATGGTGGACATTATTAAATAAAGGGGCTAGGATGGGGGCTATTATTACAGGATGTGGCCAGGACAGGGGACATAAATACAGGAAGGGGTCAGGACAATGGACATTACTTCAGGAAAGGGCCCAAGAAGGAGGACATTACTACAGGAAGGGGCCAGTATGAAGGATAGTATTTAAGGGGCCATTGTTCCAGGATGGGGCCAGGATGGGTGACATTATTACAAAACAGGGAACATTCATACAGGGAAGGGCCAGGAAGACTGCCATTATTACAGGATGGGGACAATATTACAGAACGGGGAACATTCTTACAAGAAGGGGCCAGGAAGAGGGCCATTTGTACAGGATGGAGCACAGTACAGGGGACATTACTATAGGATAGGTGCCAGGAAAAAGGATATTGCTGCAGGATGGGTGACATTATTTCAAGATAGGGAACATTATTACAGGACTTGCCACAGGACAAGGAAATTATTATAGGATGGGGGCCATTATTACAGGATAGGGGCCAGGATGAAGAAAATTATTACCATAGCCCATAGATCTGACGAACATGCTGATGGTGGAACCAGTCCAAATTTTGCATCTGGCCCATAGGACTCTTGTTACATCACTGGGCTTTAGTGTATACATAGTAGGCTTTATTCATTCGAGCATTCATAACATATTTCATCTTTGTACAATGGTCAACCTTTTGGGCCCTGTGTAGTCCTGTGCTTTTGTATCATATAATAGGCTCAAATTGAGGCTTTAACTTGAATAAGAAAGTGCACAGGAACAGGAAGATACAGGATGAATCATTGTCCCATGGGTTTATTTCTATCTACATTGTTTAACACTGAGCAGTGTTTCATTATTAAAACTAAGTCACTTGGGATCTGTCTGAATGAAACAATAGTTAAACCGATAAATACCTGTTTATTTAAAAGTATCTCCCAATATACTTGTAAGGTTAATTAACTCCTTCACCCCCAAGCGATTTTCCGTTTTTCATTTTTGTTTTTTCCTCCCCTTCTTCCAAGAGTCATAACTTTTTTTCCCATTTATATAGCCATGGCTTTTTTCTTGCGGGAAAGTTGTACTTTAGAATGACACCATTCATTCTGCCACAAAGTGTACTGGAAAACTGGAAAAAAATTCCAAGTACGGTCAAATTTTAAAAAAAGTGCAATTCCACAATGTTTTTTGGATTTTTTTATTTACCATGTTCATCATATGGTAAAACTGAATTGGCAATTTGATTCCCCATGTCAATATGAGTATGCAGACACCAAACATGTATAGTTTTTTTTTATTTATGTGGTGAAAAAAAATTCAGGAATTTGTAAAAAAAATAAATAAAATGAGCTTTTGTTGCCATTTTCCAAGACCTGTAACGTTCTCATTTTTAAGGATCTGTGGCACCCCTGCGGGTTCAGTCGCCACAGAGGTACTGCATCTCACCCAGAGGTGTGGTATCTCACTCTCAGGTCAGGATAGAGTGCTGCCCGGGACCCTAACACCTGCATCCAACATTACACTACTCCAGACCGGCAGGAAGGGCAAGATGCGCTGCTCCTCTGCTGAGCCCAGTCCCTGGCTGGAGTGGGGGGAACCAAAGTAGAGGGAACCATGTAGTGGGTGTGGGTGGAGGAAGTAGTTCAGGGGAGCTCAGTAAGAAGCGATATAAAAGAGAGGGTGGAACATTCTAGAAGGAGTCTGAGTCTGAGGAGTTTGAGTCAGAGGAAGTGTTGGGAGCAGGAGCTCTGTGGGAACTCTGCTCAGGGAAGCGCGGGCCTGAGTGAGAGGAGAAGGAGAGGAGGAAGGAACGGGAGCAGAGGGAAGGCTCCAGGAGTGAAGAAGGGATCCCAGGGGTACCGGCAGTTCTGGAGGCCACCCGTACGCCCGAATCTACCAGGAGGTGGAGGGATTGAGCCGCAGAAGGGGACCAGCCCCTAACTAGTGAGAATTACAACGTTCAACTAGAAACCGGAGGCTTCAACTCTTTCAGGGAGTAGTTGCTGCATCCGCACTCAAGTCGCCAAAAAGGTAACCACATAGGATCCAGGGAACTCCAGGTTGCCCAGAAAGATCCGAGGATACCGGCTTGGGACTCTGTTTGCGAGGTGCAGGGCAGGAAGGGTGAAAGCCAGTGCAGGAAGACGGCTGAGAAAGACATCTAGAACGGGGTCCTGTCAGGCACTCTGGAATTACCTGAGGGATTGCTGAATCCCTGCCTAGTGAACGCAGCACGACGTGGGAGGTTATAAGCTGGCAGTTGTAACCAGGAGCAAAGAGAGAACTGTGAGTAAACCCTGAAGACTGCACCCCACTGTCTCTGTGAATCATTGCTGCGCCATCATCCCCTGCACCACACTGCACAACCACAGTTACTTCATCATCTACCATCACCGCACCGCCCTGGAGCTAAGCTCTACCTGTGGAGAGCTGAACCAACTCTGCTGCATTAACATCAGCTCCAGAGGACCTGCTCCGCAACGGCGGCTCCATATAGCCGCATACCACAGGTGGAGTCACGAACATTATATAAAAACTATAATCCCCTTTCCCAAAGATCCCTTTTATTGACCGCCCTGGGTCACGGACCGGGTCACCGCCACTGTGACATCTCCCCTAGCAACGACCGGCCCGGCTACCGAGTACCCCACTGCCCAGGGGCTGGGTTATAGCTTAATTTTTATGCCCTTAATTGACGTTTTTACTTATACAATTTTGTGGTAGATATGATGTTTTGATCGCCTGTTATTGCATTTTATTGAAATGTTGCAGCGACCAAAAAAATATAATTCATGAGTTTTAATTTTTGTCCTCGTTATACCATTTACTAATTAGATTAATATATTTTATATTTTGATAGATCAGACATTGCTGAAAGTGGCGATACCAAATGTGTGTATTTAAAAAGTTTTTCTAATTGTTTTATTTTTAAAATGAGGGGGGTGATTTGAACTTTTGTGTTTTTTTTTTTACTTTTTACTGTATTTAATAGTCCCGCTTCCTGTCTGCGCGTATTAAATGCCGCTGTCAGTGATATTTGATCCACCCGAGGCACTGGATGGCTAATTAAATCAGCCATCAAGTGCGGGGGAAAGATGCAGGCTCATCTTGTGAACCCATATCAAAGGAAAGTACACGGCCTATGACGGAAATATACGTCATTGGTCATGAAGGGGTTAAATAAACTACTTTGACAAAAGTATTGGGACATGATCACCTAGACATTCACCTACAGGAGCTTTTATGACCTCACATTTTAAATCTACAGGCATTAATTTGTTTTCCACTTTCCTGGGAAGGTTTTTGCAAGATTTTATAGTTGTGTGTGTGGACGTGAATTGCGGTGAATTTTTGCCCATTCATCCAGAACAGCATTTGTGAGATGTGATGTTGGATGAGAGGGCCAGGCTCACAATTTCCATTCTGTTCCATCCCAAAGATGTTGGTTGAAGTTGAGGTTATAGTGTGACGCCTCTACTTCGGGAGAGCCCTTTTAGTTTACCCTGGATGTTGGGGGACTCGGTGTCGGGTCCTGTGATGGAGAGATGGGATGCAGCCGTGGCCCGGACACGACCCGTGCTCAGGGCCGTCACATGAAAAAGGAGATGGTGTGGGCTTACCCGGGTTGAGTGGTTGGTTAACGACTACGCCACCTGTGGTGCCTGGTGAAGGGTCACCAGCGCCGGTGCAGTCCGCTGAGGCATGATGTTACGGCGGCCAGAGTTCTTACTACTCCCCACAAGCGGAGCAAGGCCTCAGGGCAGAGGGACAGGATGGAGGGGGTAGTAGTTGAGGGGAAGGCATCCGCATCCCGTGGTGTGGCGCAGAAATAACAGTCCGGAGGCCATAGGGGTGAACTTCCAAGGTTTTACTCACGTAACTGGCAAAGGAAAGTGACTCCCTGCTCCCCGTGGAGTCCTGCGCTTACCAGAGAAGGGGGTCCGACAACCTCCGAGTAAGTCCAGCATTCAGTCGCGGCCCTACAGCAGAGTGTTCCTGAACTACAGACCGATTCCTATCCTGTCCGTGTGTGTGCAAATAGGCCGGGTCTCCCTCTGAGCTCCTCTCAGAACCAGGGCACGGGGGAAGCTCCGCTCCGTCCGATACCCGGTGGGATCCTCTGGGCCTAACCGGGCTTTCCCGTCCAGGACGTAGAGTAGCAAGGTCGGGTGTCGGGGGCCGGTACCCCATTTGCAGCCGGAGTCCCTCTGAATATATCAGGTTGGCGAAGACAGGTGGCGTACACAGCTCCATCTGCATCCTGCCTGGGATCCATTTGCTACGGAGCCACACTCTTAAGCTCCCGGCCTTCTTGATCTTGGTCCTTGGCCGGGTTGAGACATTCCTTGTCTACAACCTACCTCTCGTCCCAAGGCCATGGTACGAGGGCTGTGTCCCTTGCCGGCGCAGGCCCACACAGGACCTGCGCTCCCGGAGGGAGGTCACATTACACACAGTAGTTGACAGCAACCAAGACAGCACAAGAACTTGACTAACTAAAGACCAAGATCAAAGATGGCTTTGAATTAAATATGAAATTTAAAGTGTAACTAACTTGTAAGTCCTCCACCCTCACCCACTAACTGGTTCCCCTCTCTCTTGGTTCCCCAGTCTCCCTGTAACCAGGGGAGCAGCACCTAATGCATACTAGCTCCCTCTGGTGGAGAAATGTGGTGTTGGATGCAAAGGCTTGGGTCACGACTATCACACTGGCCTTACCTCAGAGGAGGAACACCACACTCCATTAGAGAAGTTCAGCATCCCTGTGGCGGTCGAACCCTCAGGGGCGACACAATAGCGCTGTGACAGCCAATCAATTGTTCCTCAAACCCAACCACGTGGACCTTGTTTTGTGGTGCATAATCATGCTGGAAATCATGGACCCACTGGACAACCATGCCCACTAGATGCCTGCGCCCTCGCTTCATACACTTTTATGGAGCGAGGACATGCCCACCATATGACTTCTGCCCGGGAGTATGCATATCGCTCCCGGGGCAGAAATCGGCGAATCCTTGCAGCACACAGTGTCTGCACTGGGGGATTCATGAGTCTGCGCACACACAGAGTGACTGCAGACTTTTTATTTTAGACCTGACAACCGCTTTAAAGCAAATATGAAATAGACTAGCCGTAGATCTATCTGCTATCTAGCACATTACATCTAATATCCATGTATTTCTCCATTTGTCATTTAATGTCTCAGCTTAATGACACAGAACCTTGTGCATCAGCTCGGTCACTACTCCCAGGCATCTCAAGCAGTGCGACCTTTGCTGTGTTTTGGCAACAGAGTCCTAAACTGGCGGCGTGCAGTCCTTGATTAGAGGATAAACATTTCTTCCAGCTGAAGCAGTTTCTGCTGGTACTGTTCGGTATGATTTAGTAATATCTTAAGCAGCTCATCTTACCCTGCTGAGATGAATGACATTTATTTGATTGAGAAGTCTGTGCCAGACACTCGAATCTCACTTTTTTGCTAACTGATCTTGACTTCTTGAGGTCATTATATCTAAAATCAAAAGTTGTCCTTCAATTTCTTTTTATGGCCCCTATACACATTAGACTAATGTCAGCTAAACCCGCTGATATTGACGGTCTAATGTGTATGGGGGCGAGGGCCGACTGATGGTCGGGTGAGATGTCGAACGGATATGTCCGATTTCAGACTGCCGATCGCATTGTACTTCCTAAGATCAGTCGCCGTCTGACATGTCCGTTCAATGTTTCAGCTGGTGACTTTCTGATAGAAAACACAGAAGTGCAGCACGGTGGCTCAGTGGTTAGCACGGTTACTTTGCAGTGCTGGAGTCCTGGGTTCAAATCCCACCAAGGACAACATCTATAAGGAGTTTGTATGTTCTCCCCGTGTTTGTGTGGGTTTCCTCCAGGTTCTCCAGTTTCCTCCCACACTCCAAAGACATACTGATAGGGAGTGTAGATTGTGAGCCCCAATGGGGACAGTGATGATAATGTCTGTGAAGCGCTGTGGAATTAATGGCGCTATATAAGTGAGTAAAAAAAATAAATAAGTGCTCTCCCAATTACTAAAAGCTTTGCTATTATTCCTTCAATTAAAGGTACAAATTAAACATATTAGAAAGTAGTATTGGTTGCAGTTTACATCCCCCACAGATTGCCAGATTGAGCTCCATCTCTAACTTCTGTAATGTCCCTTTCAGGGGCTGGGCTAGTCCCTGCATGCGTTAGTTGTCAATTCCGACGGATGCTCAGTAAGATCTTATCACTCCGCACGGTTCTCCTCAGTGCACAGTGACAATGTGCTCTCTCGCAGGTTCTGATCAGAAGTGACAAGCCAGCAACAGAGCGCACTGTCACTGTACATTGTAAGAAAAGAATGAGCGAGCAGAGACAAGCGCCGCCCAATGGCAGTGACCGCAGCCTCTACCCCCTG
Organism: Phyllobates terribilis; assembly: GCF_046119375.1. NCBI lineage: Eukaryota > Metazoa > Chordata > Amphibia > Anura > Dendrobatidae > Phyllobates > Phyllobates terribilis. The sequence goes on from NW_027362764.1 coordinate 687,107,084, forward strand.
ATGATGACTTGTATGAATATCCTAGCATGCACTGGGACTCTCAAACGAAGCATCATCACAAAGGAAGCAGTAAAAAAAATAAAGCAGTTAGATAGAGCGGTGAGGGAAGGATAGGGAATTTTTAATTAAAGTATACTAGAAAAAAGCTAAGATTATGACAATAAATAGAGATTCAGGATTAAAATAAAATTTAGTTTAGTTTCCCTTTAGGAATTGCAATGTATCCATAAAAATCGGATGCAATCGATGATCAGTATAGGGAGATCCAATTTCTTTTACAAACCTATAGACTTGAATAGGAGACTGTCATCCAAAATATAGAAGAGACTATTGCATAGTGCAATTTTTTTTCTGGCTGAAATCTAAACAAGCCCTAAATCAAAGCTAATCTGGGACTGGTTTCTCCAGAGACACATAGCAGCTACGTATTTGGGTTGCCTATATAGTACCTATTTGGGCTTTGCTAATGAAAACAAAGCAAGATAGAGCTTCAGGGGTTTTATTGAGGTTAAAAAACACTTTTGCAGGTTATTGTGATTGTATTTAGAATAGAACCATTACATTGCTTTTAAATTTCTTAGAACAACTCATATTGTAAGATAAGTTGTAGCCTTATATTTTCCTATAGCGCCCCTACAGGAGCATTGTAGTATTACAAGCTGGACAACTGAATGAAAAGTTGACCATTTCATTCATGTCTAGGCCTGCTTCTCTTTGTTAGTGGATCTCTTATCTGGCCAATAGAAGTTGGTGTTTTATACAGTTCTCTAATTGTATGTCACTTAATGCAGCAGTGCAAAATAATTGACAGCAACAACATGAATAAAAACGTTCACACGTTGAAGGGTATTACAAATATGTAACCTATACTTTTATTTCTACTATTTTAAGACTGCCTGGTGAACCTCACAATGTAAACTTCCTTTGATCCGTATAGTCCTCCAATAATTCCCTCATTCTCTTGGGTTTTTTTTTAGAATGATGACTATATATTTAATAAAGATTAAAAAGCACTCCCATTAAAGTTTTTATGCTCTTGTAATATATTGGAGTCATCATATTATACAGCATTGTGTACTTACAATTGCTCCTTTTGCCTTTATACCCAGATAATTCTTCTCTTTTCCATTAGATCTATGACATCATGTGATTAAAAACAGACTAGCTGAATCTTTCTTAGCTCTATGTAGAAACAGGAGGTACATTTTCCCTGTGTGAGTCAAAAGTTACTGCAAAAGTCCCTGGCAGGGGGGATGGAGCAGCTGGAGCAGGAGTTAAAAAGGGGAATAATAAATGCAGGGACAAGAGACTTCCTGTTTCTACATAGAGCAGAGAAAAGAGATGAATTAGCTTGGTAGAAAGGCAAAATGAGCAATTGGAAGTACACAGTGCTATATAATATGATGATTGCAATATATCAAGAGGATAAAAACTGTGATGGGAGGAGTTCTTCTTTAAACCATACAGATATGCAGTATTTAGCTTAGCAGGTTTTTTCCTTTACATTTAAAAAAGTGTCTTAAGTTGTTCTTTTTATGACTATGGTTAATTATCGGAAAAATAATAAATATTTCCAGTGATAATGTGTTCTGTAGTATTTATAGCCTAAAGCGATCACTGGGAATAAGTCAACCAAACAACTGGGAACTAGATCTCAGAGTGTTAATTTCCAGGTTCAAGAAACAAATGAGTCAATAACTCATAGACCCTGTCATGTGGTCACTAAGATTAGTAAAGACGTCTTTCATGAAACATTCATTAACTGGAAATTATAGCATTGTTCTCTTCAATTCTTAAAGAGGTAGTCTCAGAATTGGAAGATATCCCCTGTTCATGGGATAAGAGATAACTTCCCGATTGCTGGGGGCCTGACCCCTGGGGTCCCCAACAATTCACAGAACTGAAGCTCTGAAGAGCCATATGTGAATAGAGTGGTTTGATGATCATGCGCGTAGCCACTCCATTCATTCTTAAAGGGACTGTCAGAGAATGCCGAGTGCTGCCCTCAGCTGGTCTTCAGCGTTCCCATCAGAATGAATGGAGTGGCATGATCGACCACCGCTCCATTCATACAGGGCTCCCCGTTTCTTGGGATCAGTGGAGATCCTAGCTGTAGTGCCAGAAGATCAATGATGAACAGAAATCAGTTATCCAAGGATGCGGCTTTATAGTCAACGTGTTTGATCACTGTGGTTTGTCCTGATGAAGAAATGTGCTCATTCGAAACAACCCATTGCCTTTGCGCCTGTTTTTTGTCTACTTTTGTAGTTTATGCCTTTTTTTTGTTTGCACCCAATTTATTATTCTATTTGCATCTGTATTGAAGTCTGTGTTATGTGCTTTCCGTGGTTATTTTTTGTTTTCTACTTTTTGGCCAGTCTAGCAATTCCATATGTTTTCCCCTGATTTATCAATTGAGACTTTTTTAAAAATTTGCCAAATTTAGTACAACTTCACGCCAGCTCCCCCTTTGTGTATTTTTGAATATGCAAAAATTTTGGTGCCAAAAGTCACTAAAACAGTTCAAGACAGGAAAAAAGCCCATTTTTGACTTTGCACAAAATTAATTATTATTATTATTATTATTATTATTATTATTATTATTATAGTGCCATTTATTCCATAGTGCTTTACATGTGAAAAGGGTATATATAATAAAAACCAAGTACAATAATCATAAACAATACAAGTCGCTGACTGGTACAGGAGGAAAGAGGACCCTGCCTGCGAGGGCTCACAGTCTACCAGGGATGTCAAACTCAAAACACACAGAGGGCCAAAATGAAAAACTTGGACAAAGTCAAGGCCAACCAGTATAGAGGAAAATGGGCCCCACACAGTCATCCATACAAAATAATGGGCCCACATAGTTCTCCATACAAAATAATGGGCCCACATAGTTCTCCATACAGAATAATGGCCCCACATAGCCCTCCATACAGTATAATGTGCACTACCGCGCCCTCCATACAGAATAATGGCCCACATAGTTCTCCATACAGAATAATAGGCCCCACATAGTCTTCAATACAAAAAAATGGGCCCCACATAGTCCTCCATGCAAAATAATGGGCCCCACATAGTCCTCCTTATAGATTAATGTCCCCACAAAGTCCTCCATACAGAATAATGGCCCCACATAGCCCTCCATACAGTATAATGTGCACTACCGCGCCCTCCATACAGAATAATGGCCCACATAATTCTCCATACAGAATAATAGGCCCCACATAGTCTTCAATACAAAAAAATGGGCCCCACATAGTCCTCCATGCAAAATAATGGGCCCCACATAGTCCTCCATATAGTATAATGTGCACTACATAGCCCTCCATACAGAATAATGGGCCCCACATAGCCCTCCATATAGTATAATGTGCACTACATAGTCCTCCATACAGAATAGTGCCCCCACATAGCCCTCCATATAGTATAATGTGCACTACATAGCCCTCCATACAGAATAATGGGCCCCACATAGTCCTCCATATAGAATAATGGGCCCCACATAGTCCTTCAAATAGAATAATGGGCCCCACATAGTCCTTCATATAGAATAATGGGCCCCACATAGTCCTTCAAATAGAATAATGGGCCCCACATAGTCCTCCATACAGAATAATGGGCCCACATAGTCCTCCATACAGTATAATGGGCCCCACATAGTCCTATATACAGAATAATGGCCCCATAAAGTCCTCCATACAGAATAATGGCCCCACATAGTCCTCCATATAGAATAATGTCCCCACATAGTCCTCCATACAGAATAATGGCCCCACATAGTCCTCCATACAGAATAATGGGCCCACATAGTCCTCCATACAGAATAATGGGCCCCACATAGTCCTCCATACAGTATAATGGGCTGCACATAGTCCTCCATACAGTATAATGAGCCCCACATAGTCCTCCATACAGAATAATGGGCCCCACATAGTCCTCCATACAGTATAATGGGCTGCACATAGTCCTCCATACAGAATAATGGCCCCACATAGAGGTGGTGGTTCTGGTGTCGCAGGCCAAATATAATTATCCTGCGAGCCAGAGTTTGACGCGTGTGGTCTACAAGAAATTCATGAATCGCATGCGCCATTTTGATGAATTTGGTGCCAAAAATGGTAACTAATATCACAGCACAAAGAAATGAAAGCGACTTAAAACACCGCAAATGATGAATCTGGGCCTATATGTATCTTTTCAGTAGAGAAATTAGATTGTGAACTATGTAATCAATCAGAAATAAAACCACAAATACATATATGAAGCATTGGAAACTTGAATTCCAAATTTTCAAAAAATCTGGTAAATGCAGCTCGGCAATAATATTCTACATATCAGATAAAGAATGTCACAAATAATAGTTTTTACCAATCTTTGGTTGTTTTCTCAATATTAGTATGCTTTTTTTCTGGCGTGTGACATCTGACTTATCTCTGTATCCTACTATTTTAGACCTGAAGCTGCATTTACAGTCCACAGACTATGGAAACTTCTTGGCAAATGAGACTGGACAACTGACTGTATCCACAGTTGATGAAAAGCTGAAAGACAAACTTATGGTTGAATTCCACTACTTCAGAAACCACGCTTTTGAACCACTTGCAACATTTCTAGATTTTATCACGTAAGTAGCAGATCCTCTAAATAGTCTTAAAATTACAGATTTCCAGTAGTTTACTAAGTACCTTAAAGGGAATCTGTCACTAGGTTTTTGCTCACTAATCTGAAAGCAGCATAATGTAGAGACAAATACCCTGATTCCAGCCATGTATCATTTACACGGCTATTGGCTGTAGTTTTGATAAAATCACTGTTTTATCAGTAGCAGATTATCACTAGAGGACTAGTAAACCTGCTGCCAGGTAGTCGACCATATTTATGAGTTTTGTATAACCCCGCCCCCAACAGTGATTGTCAGCTTTCTGCCTCTGCACAGTGCACTCAGAAAGCTGCCAATCAGTGGTGGAGGTGGGGTTATACAGAGCTCAGCAGAGCACTAGTAGATCTGCAGCAGATAAAAAAGTGATTGCATCAAAATGACAGCAAGCAGACCAAAAAGTGACAAATCGCTAGAATCAGAGTCTCTGCCCCTACATTATGCTGCTTTCAAATGGGATAGTTAAAACTTCCATTTCTAGATTCCATTTAGGCAGGATCAGATTATGGTGAAAGCAAGTGTGTCAAATGCCTATGGGCCTCCACCATTCACCCCCAATGGTTATATGATAATTCTTACAGCTCTAATAGCTGTTCAGTGGCCTAACATGCACGTACCTTCTTTTTTAACTTCATAATGATGCAGTTAATTTAACTTTTGTATTTCAATTTTTTTACCCTCTTTTTAAAAGTTCCAAAACTATAATTTTTCCATTGACATAGCCACATAAGGGCTTGTTTTTGTGGGGCGAGTTGTAGTTTTGAAAGACAAAAAAATTTTCTGAAAATGGTAAAAAAAAATTCTAAGTGGGCTAAAATGGTGGAAAACAAGTCATAGCATTACTTTTTGGGGTTTGTTTTTACGGAATTCATTGTGCAGTGAAACTTACTTGGCAACACAATCCTTCAGGTGAGTATGATTACGATGGATGTTTATCGTGTTTTTTATTTTTCTACCAAAGGAGTTCTACAAGGGCTTGCTTTTGCCATGCTAAACTACAGTTCCTATCGGTACATACGACATTTTGATTGCTTAGTATGGCATTTTTGGAGAGGTGTGGCATCCAAAAAACATCAATTCTGGCATTTCAATTTTTTTCTCATTACCGTGTTTATCTTCTGGGTTAAATCACTTTATATTTTGATAAATCCTAATTTTAGGAACATGGTAATATCGAATATGCTTAATATTTCCTTTTTTTTCTTTTTATTTTTCATATACTTTTAGATGAAGAAATAGGGCGTGATTTAAATGTCTATGTTTATTACTAATCTTTTCTTTTATCATTTTTTTCTACTTTTCACTTTATTTTCTGGTCTTCCTAGAGGACTTGAAACTGAGATAGTTTGAACACTTGCACTATACAATGCAAAACTTTAGACCCCCAGCTGCCATGTTAATTCATGATTGAGAGGCAGAGAGGGAATTGGTGCCAGAATTTACACCCCAGTAGGATCGCTCCACTTAAAGGGAACCTGTTGTTAGAACCCTCCTGTTTGTTTTTTTCCATCTTGTGTTTTGCGGTCACGTGACCATCTGCCTTTATATTCCAGCTCCGCCCTTTTGGCTGTGCTGGACTTCAGTGTTGTTTGACTGTTTTGATAGCCAGGTGCTTCGGTGCCTTTCTCTGTCAGTTCGCTTGGTTCTCTGGGACCTCTAGTACATTTTTGTCAGTTTGTCTTTTTGTGTTCTGCAACAACTTCTCTGTTTAGGAGGTGTCCCATTTTTGTCCCAGTCCTTAGCTCTTTTAGGGACCCCTCCCTTAATTCTATAGGTCTTCGTTCAGACTAGCCGAGGACTAAGGCGGGTCTGTTCGCTAGGAACAGGCAGCCCGCTACATCGTAGGGATTCAGCTTAGTCTTACTGTAGGGACAGCTTTCCCCTATCTTTCCTTACTACTTGTTGCAGATCACAACACCTGTCACCTGAAGAAATGCTATTAACCTGCAGATATGGAGCTAATCTGCAGGTTAATAGCGTTCTGAACCTGCCTGGAGCCTGCACTTAGATCCTCTCTGCTGGGAGGAAATTAACTTTATTCCCCTCCTCCCGGCAATGTTCAGGTTTCAGTTACAGGGGTGGCACTGACGCGGATCAGTTACAGCTCTGTGTATTGAGCGCGGAGGATGTAACTGCACCCCCGGCACTGACTGACAGCCGGTCCTAATGCAATCAGTGCTGCCAGAGGCAGTAGCCAACATCTGCCTTGTGTGGTGCAGGCTCAGCTGCTGAGCCCACTCCATATGTAATAGTACGTCATGGGAACGGAAGGTGTTCAATTCTATTGGACTTACTGGAACATCTGTCTCCAAAATTTCCATACATTTCAGTAGAGAGGCACTCTGTGCATCCACTTCTTCCTAATAGCTTCATTTTTTATATAAACCATGGGATTTGTGATATATTTTTAGGTTCAAATGTGCAGAATTCTTATCCAGCAGGAATGGCAAAGGGCAAAACTGAGTTGTTATAGTCTCCAATAGCCAAGAAATTTAATGTGATTGAATAGAAATGTATGCATTGTTGTGTGTCTAGGGAACCTTTTGGCTTTAATGACCCTTGATGTCTGAAAAGCGTAAGTAAATTCTCCGGACTATGTTGTAATATAGGAATGTCATAGACAAGATGAATAACTTGTTTCCTTTACAAAGTGGCACAAAATAAATAGGTTTGGCTCCGATGAACATTGACCTTTTCACATTAATATCTGCAGGTACAGCTACATGATTGATAACATCATCCTACTCATCACAGGAACTTTACACCAGAGACCTATTTCTGAACTGGTTCCTAAGTGCCATCCCCTGGGCAGCTTCGACCAGATGGAAGCAGTCAACATTGCCCAGACTCCTGCGGACCTATTCAATGCGATCATTGTAGACACTCCTCTTGGTTTGTGCAATTTATATCCTAGTTTATAATATATACTACTCTGCAAAAAACTATTTTATTATATTCATTACAGACGCATGTAATATTTTAGTATTTTTTGATCGCTCATATAACCATTTTGGGAAGACAGCAGAAATAGAATAAGCTAGACTATTAAAGTTTTAAAGTTGAAAGTAGACATTAGTCCCTCGAATTCAACCTATGACCCAACATTTTGATGCAGAAGAAGGCAAAAACCCTATGAGGAAGATGCTAGTTGCCGCATTTTAGGGGAAAAATTCGTTCCTGACTCCACAAACAGCAATCAGACTAATTTCCTGTATCAACATCCCATCACTGAATCTAGTACCTATAACCTGTAATATTATATTCATCAAGAATGGCTTCCAGCCCTCCTTGTACTTTTTTTCAGTGAATCAACCGTTACAACATCTTGCAGTAGAGACTAGTGATGAGCGAGCACTAAAATGCTCGGGTACTCGTTGCTCGGGTCGAGCAAATTGGAATACTCGGGTGCTCAACCTGAGCAACGAGCCCAATTTAAGTCTATGGGAAACTCGAGCATTTTTCACGCGGCTTCCCCCGGCGGTCTGCAGAGGGCCTAAAAACTGCCCAAATCGATGGGAACAGTGCTCAAATGACATGGGAACAGCATGGGGAAGACCCCTGGAAGCATCTCTGACTCCCAGATGACTGCTGTCAGCAAAGTGGTCAGAGTATTACGCCACTTTTACGGACTCACAATAAAACATACAAAAACGAAACCAAAATGGATTTTCCCGGGAAATATGTTAAGGAACATCCTTTCCAGGGTAATGACTTGTATACAAGGCAAAATAAATAATCAAAAACAAAAATACTCCTCCACAACTTGGGCTATGTTCACACGTAGCGTTTTTGATGCGTTTTTGCACTTTTGAATTGCTTTCAACCAAATGCATTCACCAGGAAATGTCATTTTAACATTTTACAACCTTATCTGGCCATGTGGTGTGTGACACATCATCAGACACATGCATACAGTGCTGAAAAGACATGGGAACAGCATGGGGAAGACTTCTGGAAGCATCTCTGACTCCCAGGTCACTGCTTAAAAGTGTGCCCATCATAAGTGATCCTTGGCGCATGCGAAGATGCCTCCTGCCATGCACCTGTCGTTGCAGACTTGCAGCAATCACCGTACACGTCCTTGTCCCACTGCAGCGTTCAGTTGTCCCTACCCCATTCCTTGGAATGCAGGCGCGAGTATGCAGCCAGCCACCCACCAACCCACAGGCTGCAATACTATACTGCCAAATTTTTCACAGCTGCTTGCACTTCAAATGTGGCCTTTTAGGCTCGTGGAGGCGGAAGCTTTTCACAACCTCATTCCGGCGGCGGCCGGGTGTCCATACTCGGTCCCCAGCCACTATATTTCCCGGTATCGCCTCCGCCTTCCACAAGCACCGGTCCCACAACATTACCCGTGCCCTCCCTAGTGCACTTACTGGGAAGGACCGCCTAACCACAAACACGTGGACAGGTGAATGTGGCCAGGGACGGTACGGAGCCAGTCCACAACTTTTTTTGCTAAGAGTTGTATTTAGCTCGGTGAAAGGACTGGCATAGAGGGAAACCGTATGTACCCTGCGTGTCATTTCTCCCAGGAAGTCCTGTAATTGAGATTGTTGCAGAAGCTATGGCAGCCCGTCCAACATCAACTCTCACTTGTCGGTGGTGCTTTGACACACACACATCTTTCTTTGCGCATTTAATTTCTTGAATACAGAGTTGGACAATGGCCTGATCTGTAATGCGTTTTGAGAAATAACATGCATAAGCATGGCCGATCCACATTAAAAAAGCAGCCATAGAGTGTCCGGGAACCTTCCCCCACACTTTTCTTAGCCAGGGCTGCTTTTCGGCAGGATTGGACTGTCCCACCAGAGAATCCTCTGGTGTGCCTTGGCTTCTACCTCAGGAGAGTTCATGATAGTGCTAACTTTGCAGCTGCTATGGGGCTCTTGAGCGTTGGAGAAGGGTTAGCGCTCAGAATCAAAACCTCTGGTGGGCACAATGTTTTTCAATCTGAAACAGCTTCTCAGTGGGAGTTGTATTTCACCACAGCCATATTCTTTAGCTCGGTGAAAGGACTGGCATAGAAGGAAACCGTATCACCAGGTTCTGCCCATTGTCACACACGGCCATGTCCGGCTGTATGTTCAGCGGTGAGAGCCACAGATCAGGCTGCTGTGTTACAACTTTCAACAACTCTGCAGCGCTGGGCGGTTTGTCAATTAAGCATTAAGCATGTTATCTTCAGCACAGCCTGTTGCCGCTTGGCCAAGGCAGTGCTGCAGTGCTGTCAGCTTTGACTGATGTGGTCATTTCGGAGATGGAGGAGGAGGTGCATGAGCTGAACAATGTGATTACATTGAGGTTAAATTAGTGACGCTGTTTTTTATACTAAAGAAAGATCCTATTGTTTTGGTTTTTTTATGTTATTTTGTAAGACAAATGCATTCACCGGGAAATGTCATTTTAACATTTTACAACCTTATCTGGCAATGTGGTGTGTGACACATCATCAGACACATCCTTTTTTATTTATGATGGAGAGACTCTGAAAGTCATAAAGCCTATTTTTATAGGGACATCAGATGGCCCTTACTATTCTTAAAAGGCCAGCAGTCGGCCCTAGCTATTGTTAGAGAGCCATCAGCCGGCTATGCTTTGTTGTTCCCATTAGTAACAAGTGGGTCTCCTATACTGTTATTGCGTATCCAGTGACTGCAAGGGCTGCCAAAAATTTGGACACAACCAAAGACATGAAGACCCTCCTCTATGATGAGACATAGAGGAGGGTCTCAGTAAAAAAAATGTTCCCATTATAAAGGGCTGCCAAAATTTGGGAAAAACCCCACTAAGAATTTAAAGACACATAGAGCAGGGCCACAATAACAAGGTACGGCATGTTCCCATTAGAAAGGAAAAGGAGAGGGTCTGCTATACAGTTATAGGGTATGCAGTGAGTCCAACGGCTCACCAATTTTAGGAAAAACACCACTAAGAATTTAAAGACACATAGATCAGGGCCACAGTAACAAGGTATGACATGTTCCCATTAGAAAGGAGAGGGTCTGCTATACAGTTATAGGGTATGCAGTGAGTCCAATGGCTGACCAATTTTAGGAAAAACCCCACTAAGAATTTAAAGACACACAGAGCAGGGCCACAGTAACAAGGTACGACATGTTCCCATTAGAAAGGAGAGGGTCTGCTATACAGTTATAGGGTATGCAGTGAGTCCAATGGCTGACCAATTTCAGGAAAAGCCCCACTAAGAATTTAAAGACACACAGAGCAGGGCCATTGTAACGACAAATTCCCATTAGAAAGGAGAGAGTCTCCCATAGTGTTTGGCCTACGCAGTGAATGCAAGGTCTGCCAAAAATTTGAAGGCACTTCAATGCCCCTTGGAAGAGACGTGGAGGTGGGCCTCATAAAAAAAATTTCCCATTAGAAAGGAGCGGGTCTCCTATACTTGTAATGCCCATGCACTAAGTGTATGGGCTGACAAACATTTACCCCTGGGGGGTATACATGAACATACTGTATAAAAAAAAATTTTTACGGGCATCATAAACACCCTTTAAAAAAATTATGTGGGTGTTGCATCACGGACCACGGTCACCCTGGTCATATGGTGGTGAAGGATGAGGAGAAGGAGGAGGACAAGAGCAAATAGACAAAATCAGGAAGCGTATACCCATGTGTGAGTGTGAAAAGGTGCATGGGAATACACCTCCCAAGAAAAGACACTAGATTTGAGTTTATGTTACGCTGCTATTGTAGCGCCCCGAGGGTTCGGCCGCTACAGGGGTATTGCACCTCTGCCAGAGGTGTGGTATTCCACTCCCAGGTAAGGATGGAGTATGGACCAGGGCTCAGTTAGCTGCATACAGCACACTCACCCCATTTCCGAGGGACAGTTCAACGGTGCTCCCATTAGACAGAAATGCAGGCACGACAGACCATGTCCCTGGCTGGAGTGGGGAGGGGGGAGGAATACCCAGTGGTGTAGGAGCAGATAGGGGTTGGTTTCTGAGCGTAGATAGGAGCTCATTGGTTGCTGGTCACCTGAGCTCACACACTAGAGAAGGGTATATAAGGTGGGCACCATCTTAGTTCTGGGTCAGTTCAGTCAGAGAAGGAGCAGAGTGGAGATGTGACAGGGAGCTGTGGCTCAGCCTCGGCCCAGCTCCATGAGACAGGCCTAGAGTGAAGGCCGGAGTAGCAGAAAGGAACAGAAAGGAACAGCAAGGAACAGAAACAGAAAGAGAACTATCCAAAGTGTGGAAAGGTTCAGAAACAAGAAGGCAGAAGGGGCCCTAAGAACCCACGAGAATACCGGGTGATGGGTCAGGCAGATTAAGGGTACCGGATCCCAAGTTGGTGGAGGAGAAACAACCCTCAGCCAAAGACCGGAGGTCGTGATCATTTATTGGTGCGACACCTCATCAAACCTGCTAGGAAGGCACCATATAGGACAGCGGGGAACGGGATCCACGTTTACCCGCGCAGATCCGCGGCAGCTGGACAAAAGAGGGTCACTGGTGAGGCAGGCCAGAGAAAGGATTGAAGGGGGTCTTGTGCCATGCTCCTGAACTGCCTGGGGGTTGACCGAGCCCCTCACCTGGTGAACGCAGCACGGCTCGGGCAGTCACTACCGGTACCGCAGTGGCTTAGAGTATACGAACTGTGAGTAAAAGACATTGGACTGCAGTACGTTATATGTGTACTCTTTCGCTCCTCCAGCACTAACGGCACTGGGACTCTCTGCACCATCACCCCCACCATCCATTGCACTGCCCTGGGGTTACACTCCTCCCGTGGGGAGTTATACAGTCTCAGCTGCACACACTATCAGCCCCAGCGGTCTGCACTGCAGCGACGGTTAACCCTGACCGCAAACCACGGGTGGCGTAGTCGGACATTATCAACAGCACATAGCAGACTACCATTGGTCTGACCACCCTGAGCCACGGAACCGGGTTGCCACCACTACCCCCATCGTCTCCCTATTGCCCGGCTCCGAGTGCCCCACGGCCCAGGGGGCGAGTCACTATCATTTGGTGGTGTTGAGAAGTCTGGCCCAATCCAGCCCTTGTTCATTTTTATAAGAGTCAGCCTGTCAGCATTTTCAGTTGACAGGCGGATGCGCTTATCAGTTATAATTCCACCAGCGGCACTAAAAACCCGCTCTGATAAAACATTGGCAGCAGGGCAGGCCAGGACCTCCAAGGCATAGAGAGCCAGTTCATTCCACGTATCCAGCTTGGATACCCAATAATTATAAGGCACAGAGGAATCACGGAGGACGTTGGTACGGTCGGCAAGGTACTCCCTCAGCATCTTCCCAAACTTTGCACTCCTTGTGAGAGTACCCCACGCCTCAGGGCCTGTGCGATGGGAGGATCTGAGAAAACTCTCCCAGACCTTTGACAGTGTTCCCCTGCCTCTGCTGGATTGAAGTTGTGTCTCTCTCGCCTGTACTCCTTGGTTGTCCAACGAAGTGTGCCCTCTGCCGCCAGCGTTTTCAGATGGGAATTTTTTTAATAGTTCCGCAACAAGGGCCTTCTGGTACTGCCCCATTTTTGTAGACCAGTCCGCCTCAGGAATATGAGATATAAAATTCTCCTTGTAGCGTGGGTCTAGAAGTGTCACCAACCAGTAATGACTGTCACCCAAAATTTTGAGAACACGAGGATCATGAGAAAGGCAGCGTAACATAAACTCAGCCATGCGTGCCAGACTACTAACAGGCAAGACTTCCGTGTCCTCACCAAGAGGATGACTGACCATGCTCTCCTCCTCCTCCTCTCTGTCCTCTGGCCATCCACGCTGGACAGTGCATGAAACTAGCTCCTGTCCTTCCTCCTCCTCCTCCTGTCACCTAATCCACATTGGGATGAGAAGAGGCTTGGCTGTGTGTAATCACCCTGTATGATTCCTTGCTCCATCTCATCGTGCTCTGCCTGCAATGCATCCTCTTTCATTGTGAGCAGAGAGCGTTACAGAAGACAGAGAAGCGGGATGGTGACGCTAATTATGGCGTCATCGCCGCTCACCATCTTGGTGGAGTCCTCAAAGTTTTGGAGGATGGTACATATGTCTGACATCCATGTCCACTCCTGAGATCTTATGTGTGGAATCTGAACCGAATACCGACGGCCTTGTGGATGCTGGTACTCAACAACTGCCCTCTTCTGCTCACAAATCCTTCCCAACATCTGCAGTGTAGAGTTCCAACAAGTGGGGACATCACACACCAGTCTGTGAGCCGGAAGCTGCAAACGCTGCTGAAACACTGTAAGGGCGGCGGAAGCTGGAGCTGACTTTCTAAAATGGGCACACAGGCGGCGTACTTTAACAAGCAGATCCGGCAGCTCCGGGTAGGATTTGAGAAACCTCTGAACCACGAGGTTAAGCACATGGGCCAGGCATGGCATGTGTGTGAGCTCGCATCGCCTCGGAGCCGCCACCAGGTTCCGGCCATTGTCACACACGACCATGCTTGGCTGTAGGTTCAGCGGTGTGAGCCACAGATCTGCCTGCTTTTTCACAGCTGTCCACAACTCACAAGCAGTGTGAGGTTTATCACCTAAGCTTATGAGTTTCAGCACAGCCTGTTGCCGCTTGGCGGAGGCAGTACTGCAATGCTTCCAGCTTGTAACTGATGTGGTCATTTCGGAGATGGAGGCTGAAGAGGAGGAGGCTGAGGAGGATGAGGTGCAGGAGCTGTACACCGTGGGGGCAACCCTGATTGACCTAGGGCCTGCAATCCTTGGCGTCGGGAGGACGTGTTCCATCCCAAGGTCCGACTGGGTCCCGGCTTCCACTATGTTAACCCAGTGTGCCGTCAGCGAGATGTACCGTCCCTGCCCACAAGCACTTGTCCACATGTCCGTGGTTAGGTGGACTTTACCGGTAACTGCGTTGTTGAGAGCACGGCTAATGTTTTGGGACACGTGCTTGTGTAATGCAGGGACGGCACACTAGGAGAAATAGTGGTGGCTGGGGACCGAGTACCGAGGGACGGCCGCCGCCATCAGGTTGCGGAATGCTTCCGTCTCCACGAGCCTAAAAGGCAACATTTCGAGTGAAAGCAGTCGTGAAATGTGAGAATTTAGTAGTGTGGCCTGTAGGGCGTTGGCTGCATATTTGCGCTTGCGTTCCAAGGACTGGGGTATGGACAACTGAACGCTGTGCTGGGACAAGGACATGGACGTGATTCCTGATGCTGCTACTTGAGAGTGTGCAACGACAGGTGCAGGGCAGGAGGCGTCTTCGCATGCACCATGGACAGGGGATTGGCTTGCATGCACAACAGCGGAAGAAGCAATGGTGCAACCCGCAGACACTGTTCCTGGACCCTGGGGTTCGGCCCACAAAGTCGGGTGCTTTGCTCCCATGTGCCTGATCATGCTGATGGTGGTCAGTCTGGTCGTTTTGCCACCCCTGCTGATGCTGGCCTGGCAGGTGGTGCAAATGGCCTTTTTGGGGTTATCGGCAGAGTCTTTAAAAAACAACCAGACTCGGGAAGACCTAACAGTTGTATTGGCAACTTCCTTCATGTTGGTGTTCCGGGGAATGGTTGCCTGCCTTCTGTCTGCGGCCACCACACTGCTTCTTCCTGCCTGTTGGGGTGCTTTGCCTCCCTCCCCCTGTGTGCTGCTGTCCTTGCTCTGCATGTCCTCCTGCCAGGTTGGGTCAGTTACTATATCATCCACCAACTCGTCTTCCACTTCCGCACCCTGGTCCTCCTCCTGACTTTCTGGCAATTGTGTCTCATCATCGTCCACCTCTTGTGACATTTTCCCACCGTCGCCTTCGTGTGACCGTGGCTGCTCAAATATTTGGGCATCGCTACCCGCGATCTCCTCTTGCCCCGCTTCAAGTGGACCGGGCGAGAGGCCCGATTCTATAAATGGAAAAATGAACAGCTCTTCAGAGTGTCCAAGTGTGGGATCAGTTGTCTCTGGGTACTCGGCATGGTGGGAGGAAGGAGGATCAGGGTGAGGAATATGCGGTGCAGACTCACGGCTACTGAGACTTGACCGAGTGGAAGACAGGGTGGTGGTGGCTAAGTGACTGGAAGCATTATCCGCTATCCAACCAACAACCTTTTGACACTGCTCTGGGTTCAATAGTGGTGTGCTGCGGTCCCCTAGAAATTGGGACAGGAAGGTCAGGTGAGAAGATGTGGGTGTTTGTTGTCTCACAATTTCGGCTTGCCCATGGCCTTGTCCTCGGCCTCTGCATGCACCATTACCATCACGTACAGTTCCCCGTCCCTTGCCACGTGCCTTGCCCATTTTAAATGGAGGACAGTATCTTCCACGCTCACTACAAATGACTGAGTTTGGAGCAAACTTATATGTGATCCGTGTGATAGAGAAAACAGAGTATACCTGGCCTGTAGGTAAGTAGTTTGAACAGCAAACTGCGGTGAATTGCTTCAATGACACAATAAAGGAAATTTTTAATGGAGGCCAGGAATGGCAGTATTTTCTGACAACGTATATGTGATCCGTTTGACGGAGAAAACACGGTTTTAAATAGCTGGATTTCTAGCGCTCTAATATGGAAAGGACCTGGCTGTATTCTGCAGTGCCAACAAGCAAATGGCGCAGAAAAAATGGTGTTCTCTGGATAGTTTTTTAAGCAAATAAAGAGGATTAAGATCCAAAGAAAAGTATTCCTGGCCCCTGAGACCTGGGCCTTTGTATAGAAATATCTAACAGCAGCAGAAGGCAGAATTGGAATGGAGCCTCTTGTGCTATATGCACTGCAGTCTGCTATACACACTGCCTGTCTATACAACCTGCCTGCCTGATATCTCTGCAGATGGATTAGTCCTCAGAAGGACTGTTTGTTAAATTGATATGTGTAATGTACGGTTTTTCTCCCTACACTACCTAATACACGATCAAATCTCTCCTTGACACAGCAGCAGCTCTCCCTACACTGTCTGATCCGGAGTGACTGTGACGAGCATAGTGGCGCCAGGTCTGATATAGACCTGATGACGCTGTGCGGCCAGCCAATCACTGTAATGCCCACAACCAACATAGCTACGGCATTACAGTGCATGGCAGGCAATCCCTGCATGTTCATTGGCTTTCTAAAGAGCACCAAACATGCAGGGAGGGGACCCGAGTTCCCGCCCGAGCAACCCGGAAATACTCGGCGAGCGCCGAGCATCTCGAGCAGTGAGATGCTTGGGCGACAACCGAGCAGTAGCGAGCATGCTCGCTCATCAGTAGTAGAGACTTCCATAATCTCACTGCTCGAGTAGTAAATAATCCATAAACTCATTACTTTCACAGTAAAGAATCGCTGTCTGTGATGATGATGAAAGCTTCTTTCCTCTAGATGTAGAGGATATCCCCTTGTCCCCATCACAGGCCTAGGTGTAAAAAGATCCCTTTATATATTTGTACATTGCAATAAGATCGCCCCTAAGCCTTCTTTTTTCCATACTAAATAACAAGTTTGATAACCTGTTTTGGTACTGCAGTTCATCCATTTCCTTAATACCCCTGGTTGCTCTTCCCTGCACCCACTCTGATTCAGCTATGTTTTTCTTATATACTAGAGAGCTCAAAAATGTAAGCAGCGTGGCCCGACTGGTGACTTGTATAAAGGCAAAATTATGTTCTTGTTGTGGGCATCTATGCCTTTTTAATGCATCTAATGATTTTATGTGCCTTGGCAGCAGCTGCTTGGCACTGGTCACTAAATTTTAGTTTGCACTCCACCCATACACCAAAGTCTTCTTTTAGGGACACTTTTATACAGAATTTATTTTACATTTAGCACTATAATATACATTTTATTTCCTCAGTCCAAGTGCATAACCTTTCATTTATCTACATTGAACTACAATTACCATTTCTCCATTCCAAGCCTTCAGCTTATATATAGTAAATCCCACTATAATATTAAATTATTCTCCTGCACTGAGTATTTTGCAGAGTTTACTATTATCCGCATATATTGACATTTTACTCTGTATGCCCTCTTACAAGGTCATTAATAAATATCTTAAAATGAAGAGGGCCCAATACTGACCCCTGGACTACCCTGTTAGCTGTGATCCACTCAGAGTGTGTTCCATCTGTTTCCTATCACGTAACCAGTTGTTAACCCAATTACACATATTTCATCTTTGTCCAATTGTTCGCATTTTTTGTACCAATCTTTTATGTGGCACCGTATTAAATGCCATTGAAAAGTCCAAATAGAGGACATTCACACCCTTACCCTTGGTTCAGTCTTTTACTTACCTTCTTATAGAAGCATTTTAGATTAGTTTCAGGACCGATTCCTCATATTAATATTAGATTTGAGGTTATTTTTAGTGAGACACTTCAAGATAGCATCTATTATAAAACTTTTAAAGATTTTGCCCACAGTCAAGGTTAAATTTACCGGCCTATAATTTCCAGGCTCAGTTTTTCTCCCCTTTTTAAATTTTGACACCACATTTGCTATACGGCAGTCCTCTGATACAGACTCTGCTATAATAGAATCTGTGAATACTAGAAATAATCGTCTGTCTACCACGGTACTTAAATCCCGAAGAACTCGCGAGTGTATACCATTAGTGTTTTTGAGGCAACACCGTACTTCCTGCATGGTTAAGCAGGAGACAGTCAATGTAGAATTTATGGTATATAAGCAAAGAGGAAAGATCCAGCTCCATGGACATAAAAATCTTTTTTATTGGTACATGTTTAAATTCCAATTAACTTCCATATTGGCTTAAACCAATAAAAAACACTGATGCGTTTCTGGTGCATCAAGCACCTTTAGTCATGGTAGGAAAAATGTCAATAAAGAAACTGAGGTCAAAACACGGAACACATCCACTATACCGCTCATGGGAAACAGATAACGCAGACCTTAACCAGAGGATCACAAAGGTACATCTGGCAGCTTCCAGCCATAAACTGGAAGCTTTAGTAAGACGTGGTGCTTTCCAATTGTCTGAAGCAAGGAGTTGATAACTCAAGCTGTACAACACACACATCCATACTATCAGACTGCACAGCACTGTATCCTTAGTGGCTGGACAAAGCCTACAGTGAATACTATATATAATCCTATACATACTTCCTACCTACTATAAAAAGGCTTGGTGCTCCTCTTACTGCCGAAAGTTTAAAGATCCTTTATCTTTGTTTTGACAAATGTGTTTGGGACATGATTTTGTGGCACTTACTAATATATACGTATTACACGTGTTCCCAATACCCAGAGCATAATAAACAAAATGGTTAAAAAAGAAAAAAAATTGCATATTCTCCTTTGCCACCCACCTGTCTTCCTGTTGCAGCTCCTCACTCAGTCCTCTGCTGGTTTCCTCCGCCTTTGGTATCTTTTTGTCTTCCATAACTCTGCACTTGAGCTTCCTGTTCTGAGTAGGCCTCGGGTGACACACGTCATGATGACACAACATCAGGACATTATAAGGTGCCTGTCATGCTAGGTATGGGAAGGACCCAGAGTACAACAATGGGAAGAGGGGGCAAGCCCAGCAACTAGGGAAAGGGAGAGTGGATACACCTAGGTAGATCTTACAACACCCTGGCTCCCCTATCGTCCCTAAATAGGTTACTCACCTATTGATGAGCAGGATACCTAATCCCTAACTGACCCTAGAGCTAGGCCCTAGGTAGGGAGGGGGAGGGGTGAGCACTAGTCAGCCCCACTGCAACTAAAGACAAGCAAGGTAAACAGACAAGGGGATACACTTAGCTTGAGAAGACACCAGAGTGATCACGACAACAATTACAAAGGGACTCCAAGAACAAACTAGCCGACTGCTAGAACTCCAGGCCTGAACAGAGGAATATACTTCTATCACCAGCGATTCTCTGGAGAGACTGGGTGTTATTTAAAGGTCCAGAAAGGGTGTGTTTATTAGCAGCAGAAACTGGACCTCACCGCTGGGTCCTAGAGAGGGAGGGATGGTGAAAGAATCAAGAAAGTGTATGCAAGGCCAAGCTCAGCGACCTTCTACAGCTGGATCCAGAATGACTGTCTGTCACACCTGACACACCCGTGACAGGGCCTCGCCTGAAGCGCTAACTGGGAAAACGTGTGTTTTCTGAGGCATACTCAGTGTAGGACGGGCTAGTGCAGAGTGAAGGAAGACCAGAAGAGACTAGAGACAAAGAATACACCAAAAAACAGGGTGGGGAGCTGCTGTAACACAAGCTTGAGTACACTCGAACTGAATTATTAGCAAAACAGATTCTTTGGTCTCTAGAACTTATAATATATTAGTAAGTGCCACAAAATCAGCCAAATAGAAAATGAATGGAGTGGCAGTCAATCATGCACACTACTGGAGAATAAAGGTGCCCCATTCTTGTGATCAGTGGGTTCTGAGCAGTCGACTACTGATCTAGTATCCTGAATTCCTGTTTTAATGGCAAAAAGTAAATGCATATACAATACAAATGCCTCAGCTTGTAAGATAATGTACAAAAATGAGGCATAAAACTTTCTAAACAAAAGTATACCAATATATGAATATAATGGTCTGACCTCCAATAAGGTATGGATCCATATGCTTTTCATCTACCTTCAGAAAGGGAAAAAAGTGCCTTCCACTAAAATACTGTGCTAATCACTGACTTTTTGACACTGACAAATTAATGCATTTTCATTGCAGAGAAATAAAAATCAAATATATTCCGTATGTTCCTTAGTGTCACAAGTCTACTACGACATAGAGGAGCCAGAAGACTGCGCTGTCTTATTTCTCCTACTCCTGCACTGTTTAGAAGCACTTCACCTTCATATTAAACAGTGCAGGTTTCTTATAACAGTGCAAGGGTTAATCTGTTCAGTTGAGAGCTCCTGGAGACTTCCTGCTTTGATGTTCTCAGCTGTTCAGTGTTGGCCACTCCCCTCTCATATATACTCGCCTCTGGCAAGCAGATATTGCCAGAGTTAGCCTCATGCCGCATGGTTCAGGAGCTGGAGGAGTTTTGTTGTTTGAGGAGGTGTTTGATTTATTTATCTAAAGACTGTTGCTTGGTTTTGGTTGTGTGCAAATCCGCTTCTTCTCCTGCTTTGGTTTTTCCCTTCCTTCACTCCCCAGTTTTCCACTCAGTTGTTTGTGAGTGCATATTTGAGTGATTGTTTTTTTCCTTTATCCTTGTATGTATTCCCTTGTTAGTCCGGTTTGTGTATTTCCATACACTACTACTCCCCTCTTCCCTGGTTGGGGGGAGTTAACAGACTAAGGGCGGATTCAGGAACTCAGCAAGTTAGGTGGCCCCGGCATCTTCACCATTAGAAGTAATCAGGGGAGCAGCGATAGCTCGGGCCCCCCTAGTGCTAAGGACAGGGAAGGAGCCCCTAGCCCCAGGATATCCAACATTACACTTAGATCACCATTACCCTCTGAATGTGGCCTCAGTAAGGAAACATCCAAGATGATATCACTTTGTACTTCCACTCCTGTTCGGAAATTATTTGTTTGTAGATGATTCATTAAGTCTTATTATTGCTCATCCCAGGAAATCAGCATTGTAAAGTTCTGTTTTTTTCATCTCTAGCTGACTTTTTCCAAGATTGCGTGTCAGAAAATGATATGGATGAGATGAATATTGAAATTATGCGAAACAAGCTGTACAAGGTACGGTCTACTGGACATGGACAGCTAGACACTAATTTCATATCTGGCAGAGGCATGTTTAACATTCAAGTCTGTACTTTTGCATTTTTATTTTTTTTTTCTCTCCCTTTCTTTTTTCCCTTCATCCAAGAGCCATATCAGCTTTCTCATTTTTTCTGTAGGCATAGTCGTATTAGGGCTTGTTTTCTACAAGATGAGGTGTAATTTTGAATGGCGCCATTCATTTTGCCATATAATATACTGAAAAACTGAAAAAAATCCAAATGAGGGGAAATGGTGAAAAAAATGCAATTCCAGAAATGTTGTTTGGGTTTTATTCTTAGAGCATTCTTTGTGCCGTAGAAATGACCTGGGAACATGATTTTTCAGGTCGGTACAATTATAGTGATAACAAAATCTTAAAGTATTTATTTCATATTTTATTGGTTAAAAAAGTTATTTTTCTGAGATCTTAAACTTTTCTATTTTCCCCTCGAGGGCTTGTTTTTTTGCTTGGGGAGGTGACGGTTTGATTATTATCCCGATTTGTGGTGTAGATGTAATCTTTTTAAAGTTTTTTATTGTATTTTTGGAAGGGCGTGAGGTGTCTAATAAAGGTTATTCTCGTGTTTACATTTTTTTTGTTTACGCCATTTACTACATTAATTTTATATTTTTGCCATCGAACTAACTTTTACAGACGTGGCGATACTATATATCTTTGTTTTTATTATTTCGCTAATTTGGAAAGCAGAGGAAGGGATACAAACTTTTTTT
The DNA here is from genome assembly GCF_046119375.1 of Phyllobates terribilis. NCBI lineage: Eukaryota > Metazoa > Chordata > Amphibia > Anura > Dendrobatidae > Phyllobates > Phyllobates terribilis. The sequence continues at coordinate 687,129,094 of NW_027362764.1, forward strand.
TTTTTTTAATTTTGTAATATTTTTTAAAACTTCTTTTTATTACTTTTCACTTAGGGGAACAGAGCATGCAATAGTATCGTAGTATATAGCGAAAAATCATGAATTCCAATTTAGCCCGACTACAGGCTGGGCTTCATATGATTACAAAGATGGCAATGATGGGAGCTATCAGCAGGTCACCGGCTGCCATGGAAAAATAATAGCTCAATGCAATCACGTACTGTCTATAAGCCTGACCCCATAACTGAGGCGGACAGAACCCAACACAGCCGTACTGGCTCAGTGATCAGCTTAGCACTTCTCTCCTTGTCTCAGTGGCAAGTTGGGGTCTTGGCATCCGGATGTTCTCAAACTAAGCTTTTGACGTGTCACTATGACATGTAAAAAGTTTTCTGAAACTGAAAAAGTAATAATGGCACCTTATAATACAGGCAGTCAAAATGCCAATAAGGGGCATAGCCTATTCCAGTGAATGAGTGCTCCTGCCCCTTCATTCTGCCAGTTAGTGGGGGTCCTGGCGTTAGGATAGGACATTCATGTAATTTTTCCAAAGAATCCCATCTGACCAGGGGAAAGCAGCAAATAAGACATTGTAATATCACGATGAGTTAGACTGATGGCAATCCCAGCTCTGGTACAGCTATAAATTAGCAGATTTCTAACAAAACACTGGATGTCCCAAATAAAAGCACGAAATACTGTTTTATAATATTGTATGAAACATTCCCTATACCCTATTGATTATGTCTGTTTTCTCTATCAGTCATATCTAGAGGCTTTCTACAACTTCTGCAAAGCTCTCGGAGGAACGACAGAAGAAATAATGTGCCCAATCCTTGAGGTAAAAAAAAAAATGCTGAATTTATCCTGATTTACCATTTTTGTGTAGAATTTTAATTATAGGCATTTGTTAAAAGGAATCTGGTACCCAATTGTATGCTTTCCCATCTGAGGACAAAATAAAACTCGTCACAAAGCCCCTATACATAACAGTGTATTATTTATTGTGCACTGTGAGGATTCGCTGGGAGCAGCGGGATCTTGACAGGAAGTATATGATTTGCATGCGTGCAGTCACATGCCGACTAGACGTGTGCGGCCTTCACTTAGCGCAAGTGTATTGAGAGAGGCCGGACATGTCTAGTCGGAAGGTGGCTGGATGTATGCAAATTAGTTTTTTTCATGGACCCATGCACTTGAATGAGAGAGTAAGCCATAGTCATCAACATTAACAGAAATAAACATTTGAAATAGATCACTCTGTTTGCACTGACTCTATATAATATATGAGTTTCACTTTTTGTATTGAAGAACTGAAATAAATTAACTTTTTGATGATATTCTAATTTAATGAGATGCACCTGTATCTAGAGTAGAGGGAATAAATGTTTGATGGCTAGCCCCCACAAGTATCCCCACCCTAGTGATGACCGAGCATGCTCGGTACTTGAGATTTATGAGCATACTCGGGTGTTTTCCAAGCGTCTTCGGGTGTGCTCGAATGTTATGTTTGAGTCACTGTGTGTGCATGATTTGCGACTGTTTAACAGCTTTAATACACATGAGGAATGCCTATTTGTTAGGCATTCCTCACATGTATTAAAGCTGTAAAACAGTCGCAAATCATGCACATGTAGTGACTCAAACATAACATTCGAGCACGCTGCAAATACTTGGCGAGCACCCGAGCATACTCACCGAAAGGGTTAACAGAACACGCTCGCTCATCACTATCACCCATCACTATATCATATATTCAAGAGCCCTATGTTTCTCCTTGCTGCTTGACTGCAGAGAGAAATCTGAGTCTGACGCAGGCAGCCAAATGCAGTGTGGATAGGGAAAGTGTCATGAGAAGAGTAAAACAGCAGAAAGTCAAAATGTTTGCATAAAAATGAAATGTGACAAACATTGTGACTTTTTTGCAGGAGCATCAAGCTGATATCAAATTCAACCTCAATTTATCCACACTTCTATACTGCATGTAGCAGACAAGCCAGAAAAAGAGGAACAGTACTGTATTTGAAATACTTGGATATGTGATTTTGGATCTTGTATCTGTGCTATATATCAGCTGATCTGGATACACATTTGGCAATAGTGGAAAATATATATAGTATAACTTATACAACCATAAAATCTGGCATTTACCTTTGGCTTTGGATTTGCATGAATGTAGGATAGTAAAGCAGAATGATATCGACCACTAGATTTATTTTGTAGATTCTTGTATTCTGCATTTAAATAAATGTCCGCCATATGTAATTCTCTCTCTCACAGTTTGAAGCCGATAGACGGGCATTTATCATCACTATCAATTCATTTGGCACTGAGCTTAACAAAGAAGATCGAGAGAATTTGTACCCAACATGTGGCAAACTGTATCCAGAGGGGCTGCGACTACTGGCCAGCGCAGATGACTATGACCAAGTGAAGAACATAGCAGAATTCTATGCTGTATGTACCATCTTAATAGCATATGTGTGGGCTTTAGATAGACATCTTTTTTTTATCAAAACATTAACAATATTTTATACTGTATTAGAAATAGTTTTAATGCGACTGAATGAAAATATTGGTTTATTTTCTATATCAGAAGATATGAAAAATTCAGAATCTAATGCTGGTCATTGTGCACTTACAGTAATCTTGTAATCTCTTCTTTCCAAAGGACTTCCAGTCTCAAGATACATGTACCTCCTCCACTCAAATATTGATATGCCAGTAGTGTTTATAGATATGAAAACTGTGGTACTGTTACACACGCATGTGGCGCACGTGGTTAGTGGATCCACTGTGCCACGGGGCAGGGCTTGCCTAGGAGGGTCATAGCTAAGCATCTATCAGGTGTTCATTGGAGCTCCTGATGGTGGATCCAGGCTTCAGCTGCAGGTAGCTGCAAGGTACCACTCCTAGTCATTCCCCGGTACTGCGGCTGCTGACTAGTGTTGAGCCACCCCCGTAGTGTTCGAGTTCGGTTCGGTTCGTCGAACACCCGTGTGTTCGCTGAACTGTTCGTCGAACTGTTCATCGAACACCTTCGAACACCGTTAAAACCAATGGCAGGCAAACAAAAACACATAGAAACACATAGAAAACACCTTCAAAGGTGTCCAAAAGCTGACAAACTGCTCAGAAGACACAACTAACACATGGAAAAGTGACAAGTACATATAGTCATGCGAAAAGAAAAGAGGTGGAGGAGTAAAAGGAGGGTGAGACACAGATATAGGCATGTCATGCCCTTCTAAAATCCAAAAAGTGAGAAGCCGACACGTTCAGTCCGCTCCTGCCCGTGCCACCTCCGTGTCGCCGGGTTTGTGCCAGAGCCGCGGTGAACCCTGACGGCCAGCCCCCTTCTCCCAATACTGGTGCCTATCCGCTGATGGGTCGAGCGAGCCCCCCTGTGGTGGAGGCAGCTCTAAAGCTTTTTAATTTAAATTGTCTCTCTAATTTGAATGAATACACTTTAAATCCATTTACAAGGATCTATTGGAGGGCAAGTCTCATGCCAGCAGCCGCGTAATTCCAGCTCCAGTAGCGTCCACTAAAGCTGCTGCAGTTAAAAAGCTTTTATAAGGATCGAGCTCGGCTGTCCACCGCAAGGCATCCTACTGCCAGTCCCAGCCCCTATGCCTTGGGGTGCCTCCTGATGCTCTTCACTGAGTATCCTGTGGTCCCGAAGCATTTCCTTTGAAAAAATTAAGTGTCCAAACTACAGGTGGTGTAGCTTGCTTAACAGCCGGGATAATCCGCTGACTAGCAGACACTGCTACTACGCACAAAGTATTTCCTGGGCTAGATGCAGTTAAAAATTTGTAATTAGATACTCTCGTTGGATGCTGAGAAAGCATTCCATAGAGTCTCCTGGCACGCCATATATGATTCTCTTAAAAAGCTTGGGGTAGGGGTCTAGGGGACCCTTTTATAGCCAAAATCACGGCCCTGTATCACAATACGTCACCTAGGCTGAAGATAAATGGAACTGTAGCACCCTGAGGGCTCGGTTGCTACAGAGGTATTGCACCTCACCCAGAGGTGTGATATCTCACTCTCAGGTAAGGATGGAGTGTGGATCAGGACCCGACACCTGCATGCATTACACCACATTGCCGTGAGGCAGGGCGACCAATATGCCTCTGAGATGGGCACGACAGTCCCTGTCCCTGGCTGGAGTGGGGGGAGGGAACACTGAGGAAGGGGAACCCTGTAGTGCAGGAGCAGGGAGGAAGCAGTTCCTGGGTGCATTGAGAAGGGAGTATAAAAGGTGGGCACCATCTTAGTTCAGTGCAGAGAAGTCTGAGCAGAAGTGGCAGGGAGCAGGGGCTCTGCATGAGCTCTGCTCCGGAGGCGGGCCTATTAACAGAGGCCCAGGCCTGGAAGAGGGAGAAGGAAGGAAGAGGAGCGGAGAAGGCTCCAGGAACGAGGAATGAAGGGATCCCAGGGGTGCGGACGGGCGAGTCGCCACCGCACGCCCGAATCCACCTGCGTGGAGGGGTCAGGCCAAAGGGGGAGACCGGTCCCCGAAACTAGTGGAGGCAGGAAACGACCCTCAGCTAGAAACCGGAGGCTGTGACATTTTATGTGGCGCAGCCCCTCGCTACACCCGCTAGGAAGGCACCACATAGGGTCAGGGAAACTGGCGCCAAGTTTACCAAGAGGAGGCCCGAGGCAGCCGGACAGAAGGGTTGGTAAGAAAGGCCAGACAAAGGACACACAAAGGGGGTCCTGTGAAGCGCTCCAAAGTTATCTGGGAGTTGTCTGAGCCCCTCACCTGGTGAGCACAGTACGACGTGGGCAGCCGTTACCTGCAGACGTGGTCTGGATAATAAGAACTGTGAGTAAAGGCCCTGGACTGCATCACTGACTCCGTGTCGTTACTGCTGCTGCCCTGCACCATCACCCCCATCCTCCGCATACACTGCCCTGAGGCTATACTCCTCCCGTGGGGAGTTATGCTACGCTCTGCTGCACCCACAACACCAGCCTCAGCGGTCTGCCCTGCAGCGGCGGTTCACTCTGACCGCAATCCACGGGTGGCGTAGTCGGACATTTAAACATCAAAACCACATAAATAGTTCCGCCACTGGTTTGATCACCCTGAGCCACGGAACCGGGTCGCCGCCACGAAGACTACAACCACCAGCATCCACCAAAAAGGGTCCGGCTCCGGGTGTCCCAAGGCCCAGGGGGTGCATCAGAACATTTTCATCACCTTTCACAATAACCAATGGGACAAGGCAGGGATGTCCTCTGTCCCCTCTCTTATACATCCTAGTGACGGAGCACCTGCTCTCATCAATTCGCCATAACCCCAATATTAGGTGGATTGAGGTGGGAGGCACCGAGTACAAGTGCTCTCTATTTGCTGATGATGTCCTAGTATATATCACTCAATCACATATATCCATCCATGCTGTTATGGCTGAAATAGATCACTTTGTTACATGGTCAAATTTTAAAATCAATGCAGCGAAGTCTGAGGCCCTCGATGTCTCCCTCCCCAAATCCATATAGGATTCCATCCAGTCCAACTTTCCCTTTGCCTGGCCCTCACAGGGTATCAAATACTTAGGAATTCCTATTCATAGAGACCTCTCCCATCTATGTTATCTTAATTTTGGGCCCTTTATTGAACAACTCCATAAAGACCACGGTTGGCAAGTTAGAACTGTAAGATTCACTACGTGAACCACTGGTGTTTTGTGGAAAAGCACATGTACACTGTGTTCCAAATTATTATGCAAAAAGTGTTTAGGAGTGATAAGGGAAGAATTTGTTTGTTTGTCAGTTAAACTCATTGATGGTGATGTGTGTCAGGGCTCTTTATATCACTGTAAGCAATTGCAGACACCTGTGCTAATTAGTTTGGCAGGTGTGTCCAATGAAAGGCAAGACTACTTAAGAAGGCTGTCTCACATTATTAAGCAGCCTACATTTTCTGCCAAAATGGGAAAGAAAAAGGATGTGTCGGCTGCTGAGAAGCAACAAATTGTGGAGTGTTTAGGTCAAGGCATGACTACAATCAACATTGTGCGATGATCAGGATGAAGTGTCTTGGCAATCAAGAAGTATGTAGCTGATTCACAGTACACACGTGTGCGTGCTGATAAGGGCAAATTGAGGACTCTTTCCTACAGGCAATTACGTCAGGTTAAAAGAGCAGCGGCAAAAAAGCCTTGTCATAGCAGCAGAAAAGTTTTTGAAGCTGCTGGTGCCTCCAACGTCCCCCGAACAACAAGATGCAGGGTCCTTCAGAGGTTTGCAGCTGTGCATACGCCATCCTGTCGACCTCCTCTATCCACTTCACACAAGCAGAAACGGCTCCAGTGGGCCAAACATTACATGAAGACTGATTTCAAAACTGTTTTGTTCACGGATGAGTGCCGTGCAGCGCTCGATGGTCCAGATGGATAGAGTGGAGGATGGCTGGTTGATGGACACCCCACGCAAACACGGCTACAGCGCCAACAAGGAGGAGGTGGAGTAATGTTTTGGGCTGGAATCATGGGGAGAGAGATTGTCGGCCCCTTTAGGATCCCTGAAGGCGCTAAAGATGAACTCCATAATGTATGTGGATTTTCTCAAACAGCACTTCCTGCCATGGTTCAAGAAGAAGAACCGTGTATTTCACAGCAAGATCATTTTTTTGCATGATAATGCACCATCTCATGCTGCACATAAAACATCTGCATCTCTGGCTGATATGGGCATAAAAGGGGACAAACTTATGGTGTGACCCCCATGCTCCCCTGACCTCTACCCCATTCAGAACCTCTGGAGCATCATCAAAAGGAGTGTCTATGATGGCGGGAGGCAGTTCACATCTAAGCAACAGCTCTGGGAGGGTATTCTGTCCTCATGCAAAACAATTGAAGCAGAAACCATCCAAAACCTGACAAATTCAATGGACGAGAGAGTTCAGAAGCTCCTTTCGAACAAGGGGTCCTATGTGAAAATGTAACATCACCTAGAATAAAGTTTTGAGTTGAAAACTGTTTGATTTCAGTTTCTAATAACCTGCTAATGCTTATAATTTCAAAAATGACCATTTTTTTGGTCTTTATTAAAATGAAAAGGTTGATCGAAAAGTTTGGGGGATCTAAGAGTGTGGCAACCCAGTAGTCATGATTGTTTCGAATTCTGACAATATGAGGGTCATGTTGCAGGTAGTGCAGCAAGAAGGCACTTATGTGTCTTGCGCATCTCGGAGCCCCAAAATTATTTTCCGGGCTAGATGCAGCTAAAAATTATTATTAATTTTAAATCTGGTGGAGCTTAGTATAGATGGCCTAATAGGATCAGTGCTGCACACTGCTACAAAGCCCAAATTATTTTCCAGTCAAGATACAGATAAACATGATTAGTAATTTTAAATCTGGTAGAGCTTATTATAGATGGCCTAATAGAATCAGTGCTGCACACTGCTACAAAGCCCAAATTATTTTCCAGCCAAGATACAGATAAACATGATTAGTAATTTGAAAGCTTAAAACGGTTGGTAGGGTGATTTTAACCAATCATCAAGCTTTTACTCTCCCCAGGATGACACAGGGGTAGAAAAGTCGTTTCGGATCCATGATTTGTTCATCTTTATGAACGTGAGTCTGTCTACATTATCAGTGGAGAGCCGCGTGCGCTTATCTGTCAGCACACCACCAGCAGCGCTGAACACACGTTCAGACAGAACGCTGGCTGCGGGGCATGACAAGATCTCCAAGGCGTAAGTGGCTAGCTCTGGCCATTTATCCAGATTGGAAGCCCAAAAAGAGCAAGGGTCCAGTGACACAGTCATGGCTTCAATGTTTACTTGGAGATACTCCTGTACCATCGTCTCTAGACGTTGACTATGTGTCAGACTTCTTGTCTCCTGTGGCCTTGCAAAGGATGGGCTAAAAAAGTGGTGAAATGATTCCGCAAAATTGATGTTACCAGCAGATACTGTGGTTCTGTTACGGTTTGAGTGCTGAACACTTGACGGTCCCACGGTTGGCAAGTTGGAACTGTGAGATTCACTACGTGCACCACTGGTGTTTTGTGGAAAAGCACATGTAAGATTCTGCAACAGTCTCTGCTGATACTCCTGCATGCGTGCATCCCTTTCTATGGCAGGAATAATTTCTGCAAATTTACTTTTGTACCGGGGATCTAACAGTGTGGCAACCCAGTAGTCAGGATTATTTCTAATTCTCACAATTCGAGGGTCATGTTGCAGGTAGTGCAGCAAGAAGGCACTCATGTGTGTTGCGCATCCAGGAGCACCAAGTCCCTGTTGTGTTGGTGGCGAGGTAACAATCATGCTTCCTTCCTCTGTCCTCTCCCCCCAACCTCGCACAACAGAAATGTGATCAAGGTCTCCCTCATCTGATGAGTCTTCCATCAGTTCGTCCTCCACTTCTTCCTGGGCTCCTGCACCTTCCTCACTAGTTTGGCTGCTACCATGCGCCCTGGTAAAATCATCTCCCCCACCTTCACATGCCTGCCACCTTGGTGCTGCCGACCGTCTGGACCTTGCAGATGTTAGCCCTTCCGCATACAACTCCTCCTCCTCTACTTCCTCCACCTCCTCTTGTGCCACCACCTGACTCCGAATTCTGTTTAACATGTGCTCCAGCATGTAAATCACCGGAATAGTCATGCTGATAATGGCATCGTCAGCACTAAACATCTTCGTCGCCATTTCAAAACTGTGCAGAAGGGTGCATAGGTCCCTGATCTGAGACCACTCCTCCAGCGTGATTTGCCCCACCTCTGGATCTCGTTGGCCCAGGCTATACGTCAGAACGTATTGCACCAGGGCTTGTCGGTGCTGCCACAGTCGCTGCAACATGTGCAGAGTTGAATTCCATCGGGTAGGCACATCGCATTTTAGCCGGTGAAGTGGCAGGCCCAACGACTTCTGTAGAGATGTAAGTCGCTGAGCTGCGGGATGCGAACGGCGGAAGTGATCACACAGCGACCGTGCCCTCTGCAGAAGGCCATCTAGTCTGGGATAGTGGGCTAAAAATTGCTGGACAACCAGGTTCAACACGTGAGCCATACAAGGCACGTGTGTGACATTGCCCCGGCGAAGGGCCGCACCCAGGTTTGCAGCATTGTCGCACACGGCCTTCCCTGGTTTCAGGTCCAGTGGAGACAACCATTCATGAAATTGGTTCTCCAGAGCTGACCACAACTCCTCAGCTGTGTGACTCACATTTCCCAGACATTTCAATGTAAAAACCGCCTGATGACGTTGAGCCCTACTGCCAGCATAGTAAGGAGGTGTGCAGGATCCCTTCTGCACAGTTAGAAAGCTTGTGGCATGACCAGACAGGCTTTGGGTGCAGGTGGAAGACCGAGAGGAGGTTGAGGAGGCAGAAGCAGTGGAGGAACTTTGACATAAAGAGGATTGACGCACAACTCGTGGGGACGGCAAGACTTGGACAGCAGCCCCTTGTCCTGCTGTCACCATAGTTACCCAGTGCCCAGTCAGCGACATGTAACGCCCCTGTCCATGCCTACTCGTCCAAGTGTCTGTGGTGAAATGCACCCTGTCACACACAGAGTTTCTCAAAGAAGCGGTGATGTTGTGTGCGACATGCTGGTGGAGCGCAGGCACACCTTTCTTTGAGAAGTAGTGCCGACTGGGCATCTGGTACTGGGGCACTGCGACGGACATAAGGTCTCGAAAATCCTCTGTGTCCACCAGGCGGAAAGGCAGCATTTCTGTAGCCAAGAGCTTGCAGATGGTGAAATTCAACCTCTTAGCTTTCTCATGGCTAGGAGGAAATGGTCTTTTACTTGTCCACATCTGAGGGACCGAGGGCTGGCTATTGTGCTTAGACGGGGTTGATAAGGGTGTCCACGGCAAACTGCCGGTCTGTGAGGAAGATGCAGGCGGACATGTTAGGTTGCCTTGATCCAAAGTTGGTGTTATCGATGTCGGACAGCGCTCAACACCAGCTGGTGTTACCACCTCCAAAGAAAATGATGACCTGCCAATCACGCTGGCTGTTGCGGGTAAAGAGGTGGCAGGTCTGCGCCCCAAAACAGGTGTGACTGCTGTCCCCCCAGTCACAGAGGATGAAGAGGCCGCGGATGCACAAGATATGGCAGACGGTGGTTGGCCCGGCCGGCTAGGCCGCATTGTAGCATACTGAGCTTCCCACTGCAACTTATGCTTCATATCCATGTGCCGGTTCATGCATGAAGTACTCAAACTATGTATTTTTTGGCCTCTACTTAGCTTTTGCTGACAAATGTTACAGATAACACGAGTTGGGTCATCTTTATCGATCTGAAAAAATGCCCAGGCTATGCAAGGCTTAGCACCCATGCGACCTGAAGAGCCACCACGACTTGTGGTGAGAGGCAGAGTTGTGTTTGAGGATGCAGTTGTTGACGTGCTTCCAGTACTACGTCTCTGTCCAGGAAGGCGCAACCTGACCTCGTCGTCACTAGCATCTTCCTCCACCTCCTCTGCTGACCTCATCTCTTGGCTGACTGTGGGTTGACAGTAAGTGGGATCTCCAACCTCATCATCATCACCCTGTGCGTTATCACACCCGTCGTCCTCAGAGCCAACCTGTTCCTGCCCTGACAAAAAACTAAAGTTGTCGCTCCAATCAGGTATTTGAGTCTCATCATCGTCTTCCTCATTGTCTCCACCAACAGGAGTTACAGTTTGGGAATGAGGGTCTACATTATGGTCACAGAACCTTCTGCGTCTGGTCCTGGATCCGACTCATAAAGATTCTGGGCATCAGTGCAGATCATTTCCTCGTCTGGATTCACAGAAGCGCTGGAGTCGACCTCTGATTCCCAGGCTATAGTATGAGTAAACAGCTCTGCAGACTCAACCATCTGTTCTACCTCATACTCAGACGGGCAGCTGGAGATTTGGGAGCTGTGAGGAAGCAAGTGCGATTGGGGTGACACCTTTGAGGACTGGAGTATTTGTGATGTTGAAGTTGATGTGGAGGAGAGCCCACTTAAAGGAGCACTTGATATCCGTTGAAGCACCTGCTGTTTTTGTGCCTCATCTGGAATTTGTAGCGATTGGCGTGGCCGTAAGAAAGGGATCTTATCACATTGTCCGCTAAAAGAAGTAGACATTTTAGTTTGGCTGGAAGATGGTCTTTCTTCTGCAGATGTTACTGTTGCTTTAACACCTACCCCACGGACACAACCTTTTTTCCCCTTCCCAACACGCCTATTCCCCTTTCCACCAGCAGCAGGTCTTTTTCCACTCATTTTGGTGGTTAACTAATTCAAAACTCTGGAGTTGTTTGCACAAAAAAACAATGGATGGGAACCGAGCAGAGCTGAGTGGCCAAACTGTGGTATTAGGCCAAAACTATTGGCTGGGTTAGATGCAGAAAAAAATTGTATTCAGTTTGCAACCTGATGGAGGTCAGTATAGATGGACTAATAGAACAAGTCCTACACACAGCTAGAAGCCCAAATATTTTTTCAGAGGTAGATGCAGAAAAAAAATATATTCAGTTTGCAACCTGATGGAGGTCAGTATAGATGGACTAATAGAGAAAGTCCCACACACTGCTAGAAGCCCAAATATTTTTTCAGAGCTAGATGCAGAAAAAAATTATATTCAGTTTGCAACCTGATGGAGGTCAGTATAGATGGACTAATAGAACAAGTCCCACACACAGCTAGAAGGCCAAATATTTTTTCAGAGCTAGATGCAGATAAAAATTATTTTTAATTTGCAACCTGATGGAGGTCAGTATAGATGGACTAATAGAGAAAGTCCCACACACTGCTAGAAGGCCAAATATTTTTTCAGAGCTAGATGCAGAAAAAAATTATATTCAGTTTGCAACCTGATGGAGGTCTGTATAGATGGATTAATAGAACAAGTCCCACACACAGCTAGAAGCCCAAATATTTTTTCAGAGGTAGATGCAGAAAAAAATTATATTCAGTTTGCAACCTGATGGAGGTCTGTATAGATGGATTAATAGAACAAGTCCCACACACAGCTAGAAGCCCAATATTTTTTCAGAGGTAGATGCAGAAAAAAAATATATTCAGTTTGCAACCAGATGGAGGTCAGTATAGATGGACTAACAGAGAAAGTCCCACACACTGCTAGAAGGCCAAATATTTTTTCAGAGCTAGATGCAGACAAAAAATTATTTTTCATTTGCAACCTGATGGAGGTCAGTATAGATGGACTAATAGAGAAAGTCCCACACACTGCTAGAAGGCCAAATATTTTTTCAGAGCTAGATGCAGATATAAATTATTTTTAATTTGCAACCTGATGGAGGTCAGTATAGATGGACTAATAGAGAAAGTCCCACACACTGCTAGAAGGCCAAATATTTTTTCAGAGCTAGATGCAGAAAAAAATTATATTCAATTTGCAACCTGATGGAGGTCAGTATAGATGGACTAATAGAATGATGCTATGCCCAAAAGATTTTACTTCACTAGGTGCAGTAAAAAAATTGGTATTCTATACACAGGTGGTATATCTTGCAACACAGATAGGCTACTCCACTGACTAACACACTCTGCAATAGGCCAAAAAGGATTAGCTTTGCTAGATTCAGCCAAATGCTGTGAAAAAAACTTGCACAGCACTGGCACAGACCTGCCTGGCAAAAACTGATAGGAACTGATGTAACCTAGTCCTGAAAAGGACTGCAATTACAATTAGTCTTTACTCCCACAATCTATCTATTTAAGAGCACAGACCTGCCTGATAAAAGTCGTAGGAAATGCTGTAACCTAGTCCTTAAAAGGACTGCAATCACAACTATTCCCTACTCCCAAGCTATCTGTAGATTTGTGCGAAAATTGGCTTGAAATTAACAAGGTATAGCGCACACAGCAACAGCGGTGCCGTCTAACACGCAGCTGCAGCAGTGAGAAAATGGTGGCGACGGGGAAAATGGCTTGGTCTTATAGGGCAAGGACATGTGACATACACTGCCAATCACACATGCCCTTGCTTGTGTGAAAAAAAGCAGTTCGCTCCGTGTGTGCGCTGCTGATAGGCTGACAGATTGCACCTCCCCACTGTAAATGCGGGAAAGAGAAAAAAAAATGGAGATCTTCATTATTCCTGCAGAGATCCATCCCCTGCCCCTCCCCCCACCCCGCTGTACACTCAAACTGCGTATTAACATTAATTTTCATCATTACTGAGAAAAAATCCAGTTATGATTTTGGTGCACGAACAGTTATCGAACATAACCTCGAACAGCCGAATTTTTCTCAAATCGTTCATGTTCGCCGAACGGCTCGAACACCGCCCAAAACAGCTCGAATTTGAGATTGGCGAACAGTTCGAGTCGAACAACGCTCATCTCTACTGCTGACCCCAAGGTTTAGGTACGCCGACACGGATAGGACTCGGGGTTCATTCAGACTACTAGGTTCTGGATCCACCAGCAGAACGGTTACTAATACAGACATGAACTCAGGCTCCGTTCAGACTCCTAGGTTCAGGATCCTCTGCAGAATGCTTACTGACACGGAGTCTTAGACAGGGCTCATTCAGAGACTGGTTTTAGCAGTCCAGATACATGGAATACTTGGATAGGCAAACACTCAGACATACGGGTCTCGGATACTGGTTCAGGTACTGGCCGCACATGGACAGGAGGACGAGGTCCAGGCACTGGCCGCACTAGGACCAGGGACTGCGGGTTCAGGACTGGCCACACAAGGACCAGGGACTTAGGGTTCAGGACTGGTCGCACAAGGACCAGGAACTTTAGGTTCAGGACTGGCTGCACAAGGACCAGGGACTATGGGTTCAGGACACTGGCCACACCAGGACCAGGGGACTTCACAAGTCACTTGTAGACTGCCACACTACCTAATGATTCTATGTTGCTTCAGCACCTCCTTATTGGGGAGGGTGCCTTTTAAACAGGATGTCTCCCAAGTGGGAGCCATCTCGCAGGTGCGCACGTTGGCCCTTTAAGAACAGGGCAGCGTGCGAACTAGGCATGCTGCTGGGACTCAGAACAAGGAAGGAAGCAGGGAGCATGCCGGGTACCACGCCGCGCGGCGTGCCCGGTGGTGCAGGGGCATTGGCAATAGCGTTACAGGTACAAGGGCACATAACATGATTATGAATATGAGGGATCTAGTTATTTCAAGGCAACATGAGAAAGGAGACATTTTAAGAAAGACTTCTCCTGTCTTTGATTAGTCCTTACGTAACGATAAAGCAGTTTGATAGGTCCTAATACATTCTGGCTTATCTTTTACAGGAGTACAGAGCACTGTTTGAAGGAGTTGGAAGTGGAACTGGAGAAAAGACTTTGGAAGACAAGTTTTTTGAACATGAGGTAGGGCATAAAGTAAAAAGTTGTACTTAGTTAAGATTTGGCATCCTGTTAAATGGTACCTGACAGCTGATATAAGCTGCAGAAACCAAACTGCCAGCAAGTATCAGACAATGGCTCTGTCAATTCAGCCAGGTATATTTCACTGTGTAATGTTTCAGAGAAAACTTACATTTAAAATGTTACACGCACGCCCCCTAAGTTCAGATAGGGGCGAGACCGGTTACATGAATTCGTTGGAATGCTGGGGGAACCGTTACTCAGGGTAACCATAAGCTGCAGCTTCTCTCAGGCACACAATAGATTCAGTTGCTGACCAGACACATCTGAAAAGAGTCTTCATAAATGGTAGAACAGTAACATTTAATGAGGCACAGCCCGTATAATGCAAATGTCTCTTTGAGCAACAGGCTCCAGTAATAACAGTACAGTCTTCTTTGCAGCACAGCAGTACACAGTCTATTATCCGGTTACACAGTACAGCACTGTTTTAATGCATACACAACCACAGGCTTTTCCTTCACAAGGACTCAATAGTACACAGTATTCTTTTTCCTGCATGGAGATGGAGGGGGGAAGGGTGTGATGAGGGAGATGATCTCTAGGACAGGCTTCCTTCCAGTCCTTATCTTCCTGGCCGATAATACTCCACACTGTTAGCTCAGGGAGTCTAACTGACCTTTGTTTAGCTTCCCTCCTGACCCGAATTCTGTTCCCTTGCCTTCTGTGAGATACAGATCATAAGCCACCTTTCTCTTTGGCTCTAGACAGACAGTAAACAGCTTCCCCACAATCCCCCTGGGGCTCTGCTAAAACACTCCCCTTCTCCTGTGACTGTGTTAACCTCTCTAGTTGCTGGATGCTTCTGGAGCACAACACTTCCTGTCTCCTGTGCTTGTGTTACTTCTAATAGTAGCTGAATGCTTTTAAAGCAACAGCACTACTTCTGCATGTCACATTCTGCAACAGCACTACTTCTTCATGTCACAAAAAGCTCACCACGGGCCATGCGGCTTGGGTGACTAGATCCAGATTGCAGTCTCCGGCGACCTCTACCCATCCTGCTTCTGGTGAGTGACAGGTCTCTCCCTATACATACTCCTGCAGAGAAACCTGTAGCACAAGGAATGCTTGGCCGCAAAGAAGCCGGCCACTTGGACCAGTCACTGAAGCCACTGGCTTCTAAGTGTATGCTTTCTCTGAAACGCTGCAGAATTTTCAGAATAGAACATTCGTGGCAGAGATTATGAAGTCAATATCTGATGCGTGCAGCCTGTGGGTCAGGCAGCATGTAGCTACTGTCAGGTTCCCTTTAATGTCTCTAAAGAGTTACTGTTCTGATGAACTCAAGCAGTTCATATATTTAATAGATGGCTATTAATGAAAAACCCCTTTAAAATTATTTATTTAAAGGGTTTGTACCACAATTACAATGTATCAACTATCCACTGTATAAGTGATCACAGGGATCCTGTCATTTGATTGAAGCAGCTGTCGCCCACGTGCGCGGCTACTCCATTCACTGATGATGGACCTATAAAGGTAGCCAAAAATAGATGGGACCCTCAGCGATTAGGTACTTATCACCTATGTGCTGGATAAGTGACATGTTCTAATTATCAGATGTCACACAAAGTAATTTGTTTATTTTGTTGTTTGTTCTCAGGTGAAGATGAACGTGCTGGCATTTAATAATCAGTTCCACTTCGGGGTCTTTTACGCCTACGTTAAGTTGAAGGAGCAGGAATGCCGTAATGTTGTGTGGATCGCTGAGTGTATTTCTCAAAGGCACAGAACGAAAATTAATAACTACATCCCTATTCTGTAATCTGTTTATCCATCCACAACATTGAGTGTTATAGTACCCAGGCATTTATTCAGATAATATTGCATTTATCAAATTTCTGAAAATTCCAAATTCTGTTTTGATTAAGTATCTGGAACATAAGAATACAAAAGTAGTATGTGTTATGTTTCATCATATTTAAAAAGAAGGTAATGTAAGGAAAGCCTAATTGATATAAAAGGCTTAAAATTGTAATTTTTTAATCAAAAAAATTCCATCCCCTAATCCCTGTAGTACCCTAAATATCGGCTTACAGCAAGGAACCTCTGTTGAATGCTTCAGTGTCATACAAAGGCATACATGGTTGTAGGGAGGAACTGTTCATAGTTTTATAGCTTTGAGGTTGAAAGAAGACACAAGTCCATTGATTTCCACCTACATCCTAATATGTTGATCAAGAGGAAGAGAAAAATCCCATGAGGCAGATGCTACTTTCCCTATACTAGGAGAAAAATTCCTTCCCATCTCCAAATACAGCAACCAGAAGTGTTCCCTGGATCAACGTTCCATCACAGAATGTAGGACCCATAATCTGTATTATTTGGCATTCAGGCCCTAACTGAACTTGTTTCGTGAATCTATAATTACATATTGTGGCAAAGAATTTCATAGTTTCACTGGTCTTACAGTAAATAATCCATAGTTTCACTGCTTGCACAGTAGAGAATCGCCATCTGTGGTGATGATTGGACCTTCTTTCTTCTAGACAAAGAGGATGCCCTCTTGTCATCATTGAAGGATAGGTCTAAATAGATTATTAGAAAGACCTCTGCACTGTCCCCTCATATATTTGTACACTGTAAGCCTTCATTTTTACAAACTGAAAAACTCCAAGTTTGATAACCTGTCTTGGCACTGCAGATTACCCATTTACTTAATAACCTTGGTCACTCTTCTCTGCACTTGAACTTCAGCAATGTCCTTTTTATACTGTGGAATATTGGATGCACTATTGACTTGTATGAAGCCAAACCTATTTTCTTGTCATGAGCATCTATGCATCCTTTATTGTATCCGATGATTTTATTTGCCTTGGGAGCAGCTGCCTGGCACTGGTCACTAAAGATTAGTTTGCTGTCTACTTATACCCCAAGTCTTTTTCAGTGACAGTTTTACCCAGTGCTTTACCATTCATTACATAATTGTATATTTTATTTCCTTGGCCCAAGTTCATGACCTTACATTTATCTAGATTACACTGCCAATTCTCTACCCAAGCCTCCAGTTGATGTAAACCCCTCTGTAATATTTAATTATCCTCCTGTGTGTTGATTACCTTGCAGAGTATTGCCATTTTACTCTGTATGTCCTCTACAAGGTCATTAATAAATATATTAACAAGGAGAGGGCCCAATACTGACCCCTGCGGTACCCAACTATTAACTCAAACTCAATCCAAATGTCCTCCATTAATAACTACCCTCTGTTTTCTATCACTGAGCCAGTTGTTAACCCATGAGTTTACCATGGTCTAATTTGGAACCTACCTCCTCATAAAAGCTTATCAGTTTAGTTTGACAGGACCCATCCCCAATAAACCTATGTTGATGTTAGGTTGTGAGGTTATTTTGATTGAGATACTTGAGGATATCTTCTGTTAGAAAACGCTCAAAGATTTTGCCCATAGTAGAGGTTAAACTTACGGGCCTATAGTTTCCAGGCTCAGTTTCTGACCCCTTTTTTAATGTTAGCACTACTGGAAAGTTTCAACTTAAGTAAAGAAAAATCATTACATGCCCTCCATTATAATCTTCAAAAACGTATTTTATGGGAGAGATTTCCACTATATATGGCACCCAAAGTACTAAGGAGCAATATGGCCTCTGGGCACTGCCATACAGCCTACGTGCATATGGTTCACCCAGGTGCATGGGCCAAAAGGCAATGTGTATGCAGAGTTTGTTGAGGATTTTTTTTTATTCCTTATTTTATCCAAAACAGACTTCCAGTGTACTGATGAAAGTATTTGTGAACTTGCAGTCCACGAGTCCTCTTAACCACACATTGCCTGTTGGCATTCTCTGCTGCTTGATTGACACTGAAGACAGTCTCTGGTGCTGCTCCTTGTCAAAATCTTCAGCATGCATTGCTCTTCTTTAGGCCAGTCCATATGCTGTACGCTACCATGTGCTGCCCAAATCATTAGTCTCATACTGAGCATGTGCTGGTCAAAAGAAGAGCGGTGTATATGCAAATTTCAATAGGAGAAAAGGTGGTTTCACGCATCAGAGACTCAAGTGAAGAGGTGAACATCACCCCCACCAGTGCACTTGTAGTGTAACTTGCTTATGTTCAGACAGCTTAATTTTGATGCAAAGGATCCTTGCATTGTAACAAAATAGTTATTGCTGCTATTGTTGCACACTGCCCTATCTTGCACTATCTCTTCTCATAGCAAAAATGTTGCTGACAAGTTTCCTTTATGGTTGTGTTGTATAAAGGTTCTGCATTTACTTAATAATTACAGCTGTATGTGATATTATGTGATCGACATATCCAATGAATGTGTGTTATACAACCTCTCGATTTAGTGGTAACATTACATCTGTTTGAGTTTCGGCAATATTTTTGTTTCATTTAATAAAATTCTCAACAAAACTTGGAATTTTTGCAAACATCGTAATAATAATTTATAAACTCATAATATCTTAGTCACTCTTCAGCAAACCAAGTATGAAAGGGACTGTCAAAAGATTGGAAAGTATCCCTTATCCATGGATTATTGGATAATTTACCGATCACCGGGAATCTGAACCCAAGAATACGACCCTGTAGAGTCTAATCTCAAAAGAGTGGAGGTCAAACATGCTCCCCTCGGCTCTATTCATTGTCTATGTGTCTGCTGATTAGCCATTCATTGTCTATTGTACTATCGGAGATAGTTGAGTAACCCCGTTCTGGGGATTGGTAGGTGTCCTAATAGTCGGACCCAATCAGTAAGTTATCCCTTATCCTATGATACTATCCTATCATAATTCCCCATGACTGATCCTGGTCCCAAGGTTACCCTCCATTAACATGTGTTTGAAGGGATGCATTCGAAATCACACTGTTTTGTCAGCAATTACCACTATCCATATCGCTTGATGGCTGGCACAGTAGTATTCAGTGATATAGCACATAAGATGATGAAGATTTACATAACTATTGTCAGCTCAGTCAAGACATGGGGCTCTCGGAGAGATGCTGCCCTGACCTGGTGGGCACCATCCTCTTTTCTACTATATCTAGAACCCCTTCAAGAACTGGATAAAAAGCAGTTGAAACGGGTTGGAAGAAAAAACTACACCCGGCGCTTCTGTCCTGACTGACAAAACAAAGCACTATAATGGAAGCCCCACTTTGCTCCAATCTTTTATATAAGCCATTGACCACAAAATGTGAAGGAAAACATCATTCTACAGCAGTGAAGGCACCGCATGCGAGGGCAAAACGGCCACAAGTTTTCAGCGCTGGACCATTTTATTTTTCAAGTATCATATACACTGCTCAAAAAAATAAAGGGAACACTTAAACAACAGAATATAACTCCAAGTAAATCAAACGTCTGTGAAATCAAACTGTCCACTTAGGAAGCAACACTGATTGACAATCAATTTCACATGCTGTTGTGCAAATGGAATAGACAATAGATGGAAATTATTGGCAATTATCAAGACACACTCAATAAAGGAGTGGTTCTGCAGGTGGGGACCACAGACCACATCTCAGTACCAATGCTTTCTGGCTGATGTTTTGGTCACTTTTGAATGTTGGTTGTGATTTCACACTCGTGGTAGCATGAGACGGACTCTACAACCCACAGAAGTTGCTCAGGTAGTGCAGCTCATCCAGGATGGCACATCAATGCGAGCTGTGGCATGAAGGTTTGCTGTGTCTGTCAGCGTAGTGTCCAGAGGCTGGAGGCGCTACCAGGAGACAGGCCAGTACACCAGGAGACATGGAGAGGGCCATAGGAGGGCAACAACCCAGCAGCAGGACCGCTACCTCCGCCTTTGTGCAAAGAGGAACAGGAGGAGCACTGCCAGAGCGCTGCAAAATGACCTCCAGCAGGCCACAAATGTGCATGTGACGCGCCCCCTGGGCCATGTTCAGGGGATACCCGGAGCCGGATCTGGATAGGGGTAGTAGTCCTTGTGGCGGTGACCCGGTCCGTGCCCAGGGTGTCAAACTGAGTGTGTGGCAGTCTTGGTAGATGTTGTTTCTGTGTCGACTACGCCACCCGTTGATTTGCGGTCACAAGGCCGCCGCTGCAGAACAGTCCGCTGAGGCCGGTAGTATGTGTGCAGCGATGGTGGTATAACCCCCAACAGGAGGGGTATGGCCTCAGGGCAGCTGGTGCGGATGATGGAGGTAGTGATAGTGCAGAAAGGAAAGTCAGAGACGTGAGATGCAGTTTCAGGGTTTTTACTCACTGGTGTTCCTTCAGTCACTCTGGCCTTGAGTGACCACCCGAGCCGTGCTGCATTCACCAGGTGTGGGACTCGGCTAACCCCCAGGCAGTTCTGGAGCGTGGTCCTGAGCTCCCTTCTCTTTCTCTCTCTGCTGGCCGTCCCCACCAGGGATCCACCTATGTCCGGTTCCCTTGGGCCTTCTACGGTAAAACCTTCTCTGGCTTTCCTGACCCTACTCTTGGTGTACCTTCCTGGTGGATGTGGTGAGGGTCGTGGCAAAGCTTGACCACGATCTCCGGTTCCTGGTTAAGGGTTACTTTTGCCTCCGCCAGCTTGGCATCCGGTGCCCTCTTCTGCCAACCCTTCACCCTTCTGGCTTAATTCTGGGATCTCAGGGTTCCCTCTTTTCTGCGTCTCTGGGCCTTTCTTCTTCCTCTCTGCTTCAGGCCTGGCCCTGGAGCTGGGCCCAGCCGGAGCCACAGCTCCCTGTCAGCCCTCCTGGCTGAGCTCCTCTGCTCTGCTTCTCCTCAGACTGACTGACTGACTGACTCTATCTCTAGATGGTGCCCACCATATATACTCCCTCTATGTGTGAGCCCAGGTGACCAGCACCCAATGGGCTCCTATCTCTATGCCCAGAGCCCCTCCCCTATCTGCCCCTACACTACTGGGATGTTCCACCCCCCCTCCCACTCCAGCCAGGGACAGACGCTGTCGTACCTGCACATCTACTTGGTGGGAGTACCGTAGTTCTGTCCCCCGGAAATGGGATGTATGTAGTGCATGCAGCCTACTGAGCTCAGTCCCACACTCCATCCTTACCCGGGAGTGGAATACCACACCTCTGGTTTGAGGTGCAATACCCCTGTAGCAGCCGAGTCCTCAGGGTGCTACATTCCCCCCTGGTAAATCACAGCACGTCCTCGGGCTGTAAAAGAATAAAACATACCAAAACATACAAACTTTTTAAAACATACACCAACATATAAAACATTATAAACATTATCAGATTCTAGCAATATAAACTTTTTCATATAAAACTCTTTTGTATAAAATGTTCTTGAGCTTCTGGCCACTGTGCACTTGTGACCAGGTAAAGTGCCACAGTCACTGGGAGGAAAACAGTAATCCTCCTATAAAACCGGTAGGGGGCGCCTTAGGAAGCGCAACTATTTACAAGGGTATGGCCGCTCTCAGTCCTCAGCCTGTTAAGGGATAGGGACACACGGGTAACAGTTTGCTGGTCCCTACGGGGACTATACTTTACTGGTAACAGTTCTTGTACCCTTACGGGTAACTTTGTACAGCTTCACTGTACCGTACTTTAATAACGGCATCCTCCTGCTCCTTCTTGAGGGTAATCTTCAGACCCGTCCGGATCCTCCTGTTCCTCCTCATACCGTAGCTCCTCCTCGGTCAACCGGTGCACATCAAGAGCATATGGTCCCTTAGCACACTGATGCCGGGTGAAGGTGACCTCGTCACCCGGGTAAAGGTCACGTCCTCGGTGTCCCTCTGGCAGGTGGGACTCGACATCCCTGCGGGTAACAAAGACGTCGCCGGGGGTTCTGTGATCCCTGATAAAGCCCCAACCGTGCTCCAGTTGGAACTTGATTACGGTCCCGATGGCGCGGGGACCGTGGGCTGCACGGGGGTTTTGCCGGGTCCGGCGTTTCTGTTCTGCACTCTGTATTTGCAGCCGCTCCTCGCGGACCCGTCTCTCTCGCCGTTCCCGGTCGAAGACCTCCAGCTGTTGCCGGCAGCACTCTGCTCGCTGGGCTGCGGCCGCCCGAGTCTCATGGGTGAACCCAATGAGGTTTTCTCCGGTGGGGTCCCATTCGAACTGCGCCTCCTCCAACGGGAGTGGGGTGATCTTGACAGGCGCCGGAGCCGGGATCAGGGGCTCACACAGAGGCCTTTCCTTCCGGAGTCGGGGATGGAGGTACTCCGGTGGCCACTCAAAGGGCTGCCCATCCGGGCAAGTGTGCTGGGCGAAGAGGTCTTCACCCAAGGGTAGCATGGTGGAGGTTGAGGGCGCGATGGTAGTAGCGGCGCCCGGATTCACCAGGCCTTGCGACCAGGCCGGTGGCACTCTAAAGGTAAAGGGCACTGTGGAGACGGCGGCGCCCGGGGGTACTCGGCCCTGCGACCAGGCCGGTGGCGTCTCCTGCTTGGCCGCGCTCGGGGTTGAGGCGCGTGACGTCACAGGGGGCGTGGCCGCGGCTCCTGCTTGAGGCCTAGTCTGGAGCGGTGGCGGTGCAGCGACGGGCACGGTAGGGGGAATTTCGGGCTCTGCGACGGGGAGCTGGGGCAGGTTCACGGTTTCTAGGCTTGGGGTAGTGACGTCCCCTTTACCTGCCTCCGTCTCTTCAGCTCCTTCCACGGCGTCGTCTCCGGCCTTCATTCCTCCTGCACCATCCTCAGAGGCGGTCAGACTCCTCGTCTCGGGTGGCGTGCTCCGCTGGCGGGTTCCAGCCTGCTGGGCCATCTCCCGACTCCATTCAGTCAGCGTTTCTCGCTGCACCTGGGCCATCCTCCGTGCGAGGCCCTCCAGGGCGGTCTGTGCACGCTCCCGGTCTCGGGGGAGCTGTGCCAAGATCTCCACCAGGTCTTGTGGGGTGGTGGCTTGCAACAGGCTCCTGACCACAGGGTCGGTGCTGCCTGACTCTCCCTCCATCTCCGGGTACGACCTCTCCAGACTCCTCCAGGCTGCACCCATCCTCTCTCTTTTGTTCTTCATCCGCCCATACTGAGGGCGGTCCTGGGGCAACTTGGTGATTGTCAGTTCCAGGGGCAGTCCCCCCACGCTGATGGACATCTCTATCATTACAGTCTCTGATGGTGGGGGCGGTCTTCGCCTTTGGCGCCATTCTTGGACCTGGCCCACGATGGGAGGTGGTCTCTTGCCACCCTCTGGCACGCCCATAATGGCGTCCGCTCTGCCAGGGTGGGAAATCTTCTCTGATGGCGGGAATCGTCTCCCAGTGGCGGGAAACTCCGTGGATGGCGGGAAAAGGCTGCAGATGGCGGGCAACCGGCGGGAAATGATCCGAGATGGCGTCCAATGGCGGGGACCCTCCGGAACTGGCGGGAGACTCCTTTTTACGGTAAATATGAACTTTTCTTCAGGCACGCAGTACCCGGTGGTTGCGGGCTCGTTATCCTGCCGACTACGCCAAAGTTTACGCGCCCCCTGGGCCATGTTCAGGGGATACCCGGAGCCGGATCTGGATAGGGGTAGTAGTCCTTGTGGCGGTGACCCGGTCCGTGCCCAGGGTGTCAAACTGAGTGTGTGGCAGTCTTGGTAGATGTTGTTTCTGTGTCGACTACGCCACCCGTTGATTTGCGGTCACAAGGCCGCCGCTGCAGAACAGTCCGCTGAGGCCGGTAGTATGTGTGCAGCGATGGTGGTATAACCCCCAACAGGAGGGGTATGGCCTCAGGGCAGCTGGTGCGGATGATGGAGGTAGTGATAGTGCAGAAAGGAAAGTCAGAGACGTGAGATGCAGTTTCAGGGTTTTTACTCACTGGAGTTCCTTCAGTCACTCTGGCCTTGAGTGACCACCCGAGCCGTGCTGCATTCACCAGGTGTGGGACTCGGCTAACCCCCAGGCAGTTCTGGAGCGTGGTCCTGAGCTCCCTTCTCTTTCTCTCTCTGCTGGCCGTCCCCACCAGGGATCCACCTATGTCCGGTTCCCTTGGGCCTTCTACGGTAAAACCTTCTCTGGCTTTCCTGACCCTACTCTTGGTGTACCTTCCTGGTGGATGTGGTGAGGGTCGTGGCAAAGCTTGACCACGACCTCCGGTTCCTAGTTAAGGGTTACTTTTGCCTCCGCCAGCTTGGGATCCGGTGCCCTCTTCTGCCAACCCTTCACCCTTCTGGCTTAATTCTGGGATCTCAGGGTTCCCTCTTTTCTGCGTCTCTGGGCCTTTCTTCTTCCTCTCTGCTTCAGGCCTGGCCCTGGAGCTGGGCCCAGCCGGAGCCACAGCTCCCTGTCAGCCCTCCTGGCTGAGCTCCTCTGCTCTGCTTCTCCTCAGACTGACTGACTGACTGACTCTATCTCTAGATGGTGCCCACCATATATACTCCCTCTATGTGTGAGCCCAGGTGACCAGCACCCAATGGGCTCCTATCTCTATGCCCAGAGCCCCTCCCCTATCTGCCCCTACACTACTGGGATGTTCCACCCCCCCTCCCACTCCAGCCAGGGACAGACGCTGTTGTACCTGCACATCTACTTGGTGGGAGTACCGTAGTTCTGTCCCCCGGAAATGGGATGTATGTAGTGCATGCAGCCTACTGAGCTCAGTCCCACACTCCATCCTTACCCGGGAGTGGAATACCACACCTCTGGTTTGAGGTGCAATACCCCTGTAGCAGCCGAGTCCTCAGGGTGCTACACATGTGTCTGCACAAACGGTTAGAAACCGACTCCATGAGGGTGGTATGAGGACCCGACGTCCACAGATGGGGGTTGTGCTCACAGCCCAACACCGTGCAGGACGCTTGGCATTTGCTACAGAACACCAGGATTGGCAAAGTCGCCACTGGCACCCTGTGCTCTTCACAGATGAAAGCAGGTTCACACTGAGCACATGTGACAGACGTGACAGAGTCTGGAGACGCCGTGGAGAGCGATCTGCTGCCTGCAACATCCTTTACCGTTACTGACCGGTTTGACAGAGGGTCAGCAATGGTGTGGGGTGGCATTTCTTTGAAGGGCTGCACAGCCCTCCATGCGCTCGCCAGAGGTAGCCTGACTGCCATTAGGTACCGAGATGAGATCCTCAGACCCCTTGTGAGACCATATGCTGGTGCGGTTGGTCCTAGGTTCCTCCTAATGCAGGACAATGTCAGACCTCATGTGGCTGGAGTGTGACAGCAGTTCCTGCAAGATGAAGGCATTGAAGCTATGGACTGGCCCGCCCGTTCCCCAGACCTGAATCCGATTGAGCACATCTGGAACATCATGTCTCGCTCCATCCACCAACGTCACATTGCACCACAGACTGTCCAGGAGTTGGCGGATGCTTTAGTCCAGGTCTGGGAGGAGATCCCACAGGAGACCAGGAAAAAGAAATGTGGTCTTTCAGCGGATCTTCGATAAAGTTAAGCTTTTATTAGGAACATATAAAAGCAGCCATGTCACAAGGACAAGGACACAAGACATGATAGTCCCAACGTGTTTCAGCTAAGTATTAACCTTAATCATGGGATAAAGTCACTGTGGGATATAATGGTATATATAGCTATGCATACAAACATGGCTCCACCTGAACACAGATGGTAAATAATTAATTAATTACTAGGTAGGAGTTGAATTAAAAGTGACAAGCCAGTAGAACAAAATACAAAATAAAACCACTATATTTCACTGACACTACAAACGAAAAACAGTTGTACAGAGTATATATATATGAATCATGAAACAGTACAATCTGAAAAAAGTTCGTGAGTTACCTTAAATGAATAGAATTATTTAAGAAGTCTGGTATTGATTTTCTACTACAACATTATCAATTCTGATTGAGAATTAGCATGAATAACTTCTCTTTGAAAATAAATATTTCATAAATGTAGCTATAAGCATATAAATTTCTTTGTTATAATAGAGTCTCATCTTCATACCAAATTCTCCCCCAGAGATACAGTACAGATCAAAAGTTTGGACACACCTTCTCATTTAAAGATTTTTCTGTATTTTCATGACTATGAAAATTGTTTGGGCACATAAAAATGAAAAAGTGTTTTTTTTTTTTCACTTTTTCAGTTTTACGAATCAATTTGTGAAGCACCTGGGGGTTCCAAGTGCTCACTATGCATCTAGATAGGTGCCTTGGGGGGTCTAGTTTCCAAAATGGGGTCACTTGTGGGGGAGCTCCAATGTTTAGGCATGCAGGGGCTCTCCAAACGCAACATGGCGTCCGCTAACAATTTGAGCCGATTTTCCATTCAATTTGTTAGCGGACACCATGTCGCGTTTGGAGAGCCACTCATGTGCCTAAACAGTGGAGCTCCCCCACAAGTGACCCCATTTTGGAAACTATACCCCTCAAGGATTTTATTAAGGTGTATAGTGAACATTTTGAACCCAGAGGTACGACACAGAATTTGATAACATTAGGTCATCATATTGAATAAGTTGTCACTAGTCTTGAGCGCAAGTGCTCGCTATTTGAGTTTGCATCGGGTACTCAGGTATGCACCATTTACAGCGTGTGCTCGAGTGACATGCTCGAGTCCCTGCTCCGCATGTTTCACGGTTATTAGACACCCAAAAAAAAACATGCGGGGATCGCTCGTGCATGGCAGGCAATCCCCGCAAAGTTTTTTTGGCCGCGAAGCATATGGGGCGGAGACTCGAGCATGTCACTCAAATACCCACGATACTCAATGCATACCAGAGCACCCGATGCAAACTCAAGTAGCGAGCACTTGCGCTCAACACTAGTCGCCATATCGTCATCTTTTTTTCTTACTTTTGAAAAAAATCACAACCCCATCACAACCCTAACCCCAAACCCAGCCCTAACCCTAGCCCAACCCTAGCACAACCCTAACCCGAGCACAAACCTAACCCGAGAGTTTATTTTTTACGCCGTTCCTTGTGCGGTATAAGTGATTAGACGACCTTATTCTTCGGGTTGGTGCGATTACAGCGATACCAGAATCAGATGGGGTTTTTATGACTGACAGCTGTCACACACTAAAAGACGCATTTTTTGTAAAATCTAGTTTTTGCATCGCCATATTTTGAGAGCTATAATTTTTCCAGATTTTGGCAGACAGTCATGTGATGGCTTGTTTTTTGCGGGATGAGTTGACGTTGTTATTGGTGCCATTTTCAGGCACGTGACATTTTTTGATCGCTTTCTATTCCGATTTTTGGGAGGCAGAATAAACAAAAACCAACAATTCAGGAATTGTTTTTTTTTTGTTTTTTTTATTCTGTTCCGCGTGTGGTAAAATTGATAAGGTAGCTTTATTCTTCGGGTCAGTACGTTTACAGCGGTACCACATTTATATCGTTTTTCACTTTTACATAATAAAAGCAATTTTATAGAAAAAATTATTTTTTAGCATAGCTTTATTCTGAGAGCTATAACTTTTTTATTTTTTGGCTGATGGAGCTGTATCGTGGCTTGTTTTTTGCGGGACGAGATGACGTTTTCAGCGGTACCATTTTTATTCATATTCGTCTTTTTGATCGCGTGTTATTCCATTTCTTGTTTGGCGGTATGGTGATTAAGCATTGTTTTTTGCTTCGTTTTTTTTTTTTTTTACCGTGTTCACTGAAGGGGTTAACTAGTGGGACAGTTTTATAGGTCAGGTTGTTCCGGACGCGGCGATACCAAATATGTGTACTTTTATTGTTTTTTTTGTTTGTTTTTTTTATAATAATGTTTATTGATGGGTACATTATATTTTTATTTTTGTTGGATTATTTTTTTTATTTTTTTTAAAATATTTTTACAATTTTTTTTTTTTTTTTTCACTTTCTGATAGTTTTTATACTTTATTACTTTGTCCCACTGTGGGACTTTCACTTTTTTTTCTCTGATCGCCTGCATGGCACAGGAATGCAGCACCATCCCTGTGCCATGCAGGCTGTCAGCGCTGGACAGGGAGAAGATTGTTTGGAGATGCACTGCGCATGTCCAAAAAATCTTCCTGCTGTCTGGTGACCCGGATGTAGTCATGACGACATCGGGTCGTCATGGCAACATCCTGGAAGCCACGGCAGACAGCGCTGGAAGCCGGAAGAGGAGGTGAGTATCTGCGATCACCTCCCCAATCAGCAGACACCCGGCGGCGATCGCGCCCGCACAGCCTGTGTGCGCGCGCGATCGCCATGACGTACTAATACGGGTCTGGCTCTTAAGTCCCAGGGCACAGACGCGTATTAGTACATCCAATGTTGTTAAGGGGTTAAAAAAATTCTTTCTTTTTTTTTCTCCCTTCTCCTTTCCCCCCCCTTCCCCTTCCATTTCCAATTTATGTATATTGTAATATTAAGTCTTGTCTGATGTTCAGACCTTGCGGTATTCTAGTAGCTAATCTAAAGATCCAAAACGATTCTCTATTGAGAATTTTTCTCTTATATTCTCCTCCTCTAAAAAATGTATAAACTTTTTCTATGGCTCTAAATTTAAAACCAGACACATCTCCTCCTTGTATGTGCTGAAAATGTCTTGATAAAGACGAACAATTAAAGATTTTTGGGTTGCTAGCATCAGATAGATGCCTCCTAATGCGTTTTTTCAATGGCCCAGTGGTGCAACCAACATACTGTAATTTGCAAAGAAAACATTCTGCAAGGTAGATAACATTATCAGTATTACAATTCATGAAAGAATTAATATTATAGGTCTGATCAGTAATGTAAGATTGAAAAGATGTGCTTTTCTGGGCATAGCCACAAGAAATGCAACGTGTGTGACCACAGCCATAGAAACCTTTTAGTGTTAGTGTAGCACCCCGAGGGCTCGGTTGCTACAGAGGTATTGCATCTCAACCAGATGTGCGATATCTCACTCTCAGGTAAGGATGGGGTGTGGATCAGGACCCCGACACCTGCATGCAATACACCACATTTCCGGGGGGCAGGGCGACCGATGTGCTCCAAGTAGAGCGCGACAGTCCCTGTCCCTGGCTGGAGTGTGGGGAGGGAACACCTAGGAAGGGGGAACCCTGTAGTGCATGGGTAGGGAGAGTAGTTCCTGGGTGCACAGGAGAGAGAGATATAAAAGGGAGGAGCCATCTTAGATCAGGGCTCAGAGTGAGAGGAGAAGACAGGGAGCAGAGCCTCTGCATGGGCTCTGCTCCGCAGGCAGGCCCTGTCAGGAGGCCCGAGCCTGGAGGAGAAGAAGAGGAAAGGAGAGGAGAGAAGAAGGCTCCAGGAAGAGGAGTGAAGGGACCCCAGGGGTGCAGACCGGCCAGTCGCCACCGCACGCCCGTCGCTACTTGAGTAAGGGGGTCAGGCCAAAGGGGGAGACCGGTCCCCGAAACTAGTGGAGGCGGGGAACTACCCTCAGCTAGAAACTGGAGGCTGTGACATTTTATGTGGCACAGCCCCTCGCTACACCTGCTAGGAAGTCCCACATAGGGTCAGGGAAACGGCACCAACGTTGACCAGAGAAGGCCCGAGGCAGCCGGACAGAAGCGTGGTCACTTGTGGGGTATGACAGGCCAGAGAAAGGACACACGAAGGGGGTCCTGTGAAACACTCCAAAGTTACCTGGGAGTTGGCCGAGCCCCTCACCTGGTGAGCACAGTACGACGTGGGCAGCCGTTACCTGCAGAAGTGGTCTGGATAATAAGAACTGTGAGTAAATACCCTGGACTGCATCACTGACTCTGTGTCGTCACTGCTACTCCTGCACCATCACCCCCATCCTCCGCATTCACTGCCCTGAGGCTATGCTCCTCCCGTGGGGAGTTGTACTACACTCTGCTGCACTCACAACACCAGCCTCAGCGGTCTGCCCTGCAGCGGCGGTTCATCCTGACCGCAATCCACGGGTGGCGTAGTCGGACATTAAATCATAAAAACCCCATAAATAGACTGCCACTGGTTTGACCACCCTGAGCCATGGGACCGGGTCGCCGCCACGGTGACTACAACCCCCACAAAAAGGCCCGGTTCCGGGTTCCCCACATGGCCCAGGGGGCGCGTCATTAGCCAAGTATCGGGAGAGGATTTTTTTCTGACAAAAAAAGACTGGGAGACAAAATAGTACCTAAAGTGGATGCTTTTCGAGATACAAATTGAATATTCGAAGTCTCCAAGATTTTACAGAGTGTCTGATCTTGATTTAAGACTGGCAGATATTTTCTCACAATATTAATAATATCCTGATATTGTGGGCTATATTGGGTGCAGAAAACGATTTTATTATCTGAAGTCTGATTTTTTGCCCTAGTTTTTCTAGTGGGATTTTTTAAAAGATCTAATCTATTAATATCTCCTACAATATGGTCCGCTCTGGATAAGAATTTATTGGGGTAACCTCTCCTTAAAAGTCGTTTTTTGGTAGATTGAACTGCAGTTGTATAAATCTCTTGATTAGAGGAATGTCTCTTCATCCTGATAAATTCTCCCACTGGGATGTTTTTTATTATATGTTTAGGGTGACAAGATGAAGCTTGAAAAATAGTATTTCCAGCTGTTGCTTTTCTAAAAGGAAGTATTGTGATTTTTTTGGTATTATCATCACCAGATAAAACAATGTCTAGGTAATTAATAGTATGTTTTTGAAGGCAAAAAGTAAATTTCAAATTGTAGTCATTCCCATTGAGATAATCCACAAACGATGGAACTTTGGAAATGGGCCCCTTCCACATAAGTAGTAAATCATCTATGTACCTAGCGTACCATTCTATATCGTTTATAAAGGGATTATACTCTGAGAAAATATAACTTTCATCCCATACCGACATGACAATATTTGCCAGAGAAGGGGAGAATTTTCCTCCCATACTAACTCCCTGTTTCTGAAAATAAAAATCCCTATCAAAAGAAAAAAAATTATTTTTTAATAAGAATTCTGTGGAGAGTAGTATAAAGTCTTGAATACAAGTGGTATATCCACTATATTTATGCAAAAAATATTTAAGACAGTTCAGCGCTATTTCATGAGGTATGGCAGGATACAGACCGACAACATCACATGATAGCCATTTATATGAGGGAAGCCAAGTGTACGTATCAAAGGTATTGACCAAAGTGCTAGTATCCCTTATATAACCTGGGATATTAGGGATGAGCGGCTGGAGGTAATGATCCACCCATGCTCCAAGTTTTTCACCTAAGGAGCCTATGCCAGCAATAATCGGTCTAAGAGGAGGTGGAAAAACATTTTTATGCACTTTCGGTAATGAGTGGAAAATAGGTACTACTGGGTGCTCTATATATAAATGTTCAAATATTTTTTTAGTAATAGCACCCGTATGTAAACCTTCATTCAAAAGGGACAACAAATCTTTTTGTACCCGAGATGTGGGATTATATGCTACTTTTCTGCATATATCCTGATTGTTTAACGTCTCAATATTTAGTTTTTTATAAAGACCAGCATTCATAATAACTATATTGCCGCCTTTATCGGCTTGACGTACTAAAAGATCTTTATTTCTATCTAATTCCTGAAGAGCCTCTCTTTCCTCAAAAGATATATTAGAGGTTCGTATATTAGGTGCTCGATCTAGTTTAGCCAGGTCTTTTTCAATTAGATCTTGGAATAAATCTAATACCTGTGGTCTAGATTGTATAGGATAGAAGAAAGGATTTTTTAGATGAAAAGTAGAGTTCAGAGAAATATCAGGAAAAACAGATTCACTCTCCATCCCTGAGAATGATAGAATGTTGCAATTCTTTGAGAGGTAAGACATTATAACACTCAGTAAATAAGTCACATTCATTGTTAGTACCTGTATTGTTAAATAAAGATGAAGATGAGTCCTGACAATCCTCCAAACAGGGGGGAGTGTCAGGTTCATGTTCATCTTTATTAGATAAAGGAGACCATCCGCAACCTCATCAGGAGCATGCTCAGGCGTTGTAGGGAGGTCATACAGGCACGTGGAGGCCACACACAATACTGAGCCTCATTTTGACTTGTTTTAAGGACATTATATCAAAGTTGGATCAGCCTGTAGTGTGTTTTTCCACTTTAATTTTGGGGGTGACTCCAAATCCAGGCCTCCATTGGTTAATAAATTTGATTTCCATTGATGATTTTTGTGTGATTTTGCTGTCAGCACATTCAACTTTGTACAGAACAAAGTATTCAATGAGAATATTTCATTCATTCAGATCTAGGATGTGTTATTTGAGTGTTCCCTTTATTTTTTGAGCAGTGTATATTTGGAGAGTAACTATGAACTTTAATACTGTAGTTCAATAAGGTAAATGAGAATTAATTTTTATTGAGAATTTATAGAGGGTCTGGTGGTATATATTACATGAACATCAGGGGATTTACTGATTTAGTAATTAAATAATAATCCTCACAATATCTTAGATTTTTGTTCCTTTAGGAATCACAATGATTGTACCTATAACTATTACAATTCTATCATTTAGAATCTGTCAATATAACAGATAATCACAACTGACTTATTATCATATATTTGTATATCTCAATAGAACTGTAGGTATTATAATATTAATAGGCATTACCATGTTTGAATTTTAGAGAATTACCTACAGAGGTTATACCCATGATTAGGTTTAAAATAGGCTAAACTGTAAAATCAGGGATGTAGACAGAAATCATAGGCCCCATAGCATAAGTCCTAATTGCCTCCCTCCCTCACAACTTTGCAGCCCTCACAAAGTAATTTTTCTCCTTCTGAAGCCCTCTAGTGTTCCCACACACTAAGATACAACTTTTAATGGCTCTCATAAAATATGATGTCAATAATAGTGCCCCCCAAACACAGTGAATTCCTCCACAGTACTAGTACTTTCCAAACAAACAGTATGTTGACCCTACAGTACCCCCTCAGCAAAGTATGATACCCTCACAGTGACTCCAATACAGTATGATTCCCCAAGAGTGACCCCAGTACAGTATGATGACCCCACAGTCCCCCACATACAGTATGAGGCCCTCCATATAGTATTATGGCCCTCCACACAGGTAATGGCCCTCCATACAGTATAGTAACTTCCACACCCCTCCACACAGTATGATGGCTCCCATACATAACCCTTTTAACAGTATAATGGCCCCTGAATAGCCCTCCAAACAGTATAGTTGCCCCTCATAACCCCCAAAACAGTATAATGTCCCCCACATAGTTCTTCAAATAGTATAATGGACCCCACATAGCCATCCAAACAGTATAATGACCCCAACAATGTACTCATTGATTTAAAAAAAAAGAACTCTCCCCATTCCCCTGCTGCTCCGGTCTCTGCAGTGTGTGATCTGAAGCTCTGAACAGCTCGGCATAGCGGGTGTGAAGTAGTGACATCATCGTGCCCATTGCACTGAGATGTCAGAGCTCAGATTCACAGGGAGATTGATGGAGAAGGGAGCTGATGGCTCCCTGTTTCATCATTGCTTACAACCGTAGTAGATAAAGTTAACAGTGTGATGTCGGGCCGGCACCGGACCCACCCCCACTACTCCAGGGCTCCCTTGCAGCCACTTGGTGTTCCACCATTAGCAGTGTGCCACTGTGTACAATATCCAACATGCACCCATGCAAACCTGAGCAAATGTGAGACCCGCTGGGATTGTAGCATGCTCTACTCTTGTCTGGCCAGTGGTGAGGTACTCTTTGGACTCAGTGTAACTTCGGTGACTAGGTATCATAACTGTATTGGTTCTCAAATCACAATATACGAGTACTGTGACACTGGTAGGATCTATGAGGGGAGGTATGTGTCACACAGGTTGCTAGCCTGTGTGAACTGAAACCAATAAACTTTCTGCCAGCATGTTATATGCTGGAGGGTTAACTCATTTAAAGGGTGTGGTTTTATGGGAATGAGGTAGAGATGGGAGGGAAGTCATTTCCCCTACCTCCTCTCAGGGTGTGGCTGAGCAAGGTTTAAATGCTCAGTCAGCTTTGTTTCTGGGGAGTGTGTGTGGTCTGGAGAGTGAAATCTCCAGGCTGTGTTCGGGTGAAACCAGAGAGCAACACCGGAGGACTGGTGTTGCTGAAGACTTTACTGTGCTACCAGCAGCGGCAGAGCCTCGCTCACTATTGGACTCTGTCATACCTTATCTTTTGTTTTCCCGTTAGCCCCAAGAGGGACTGTTTAATTTTTTATCGGACGCTGCTGGAGTTTATGCCGCACAATAAACCCGCAGTTTACCTAAACTGTGTGTCCTGTGTCTGCCTCCGAAGAGCCGAGCAAGTCGTCTTGCCACAATACCAAGGGTAAAGATATCAGTTATTACTCTTAGTGTTATGGCTCGGTTTGGGGATTCAATCCGGTAACCTCTGGCTCCGTGGTCACTTCTCCTGTCTGCTGAGCTATTGCCCTTTTCTTCCCTGTCCTTATGTGATGGTTCCTATTGCCTTTATTTTTGGGGGTTTGCTCCTCTTCAGGTGTTTCCCATTGTCCAGTTTTGGTTGCCATGGCACATTCTGGGTTGGGCTATATATAGAGAATGCCAAGAGTGTGCAAAGCAGTCATCAAAGCAAAAGGTGGCTACTTTGAAGAACCTAGAATAGAAGACATATTTTCAGTTGTTTCACACTTTTTGTTAAGTATATAATTCCACATGTGTTAATTCATAGTTTTGATGCCTTCAGTGTGAATGTACAATTTTCATAGTCATGAAAATACAGAAAAATCTTTAAATGAGAAGGTGTGTCCAAACTTTTGGTCTGTACTGTATATTCTCCCTTCACTACACTTCCTTGCTGGCTATACTTCTAAGTGAATTAATGCTAAGGAGTTTCAGCTCTTCAGAGAAGGGATATTCCCTGCTAGGCAAACACTATGTGTATTTCTGCTGTGTGTTTGTCTGCCTTTCCAGCATCTTTCCTTTTCCCTCAGTTAGGTTGGTGGGAGATTATTCTTGTTTCATTTATTATTCCAGTAAATTCTCCTTATTTCCAATTCGTGCACGTGCTTTAAATTTCCTCACCCTGGGTCTTCGTATCCCTCTGCACACTTTTCCTCTCTTGGTTAGCTGTACTAACAGCCTCCTCTCTGGTTACTAAGGAGGTACAAGAAACCCTTCAATGGCCTTTTAGGGAGCCAGGTCCGAGGTGGTGTTTTTAGTTGTGCGGCTAGGGATTGTCTAGTCTGTACAGGGATCAGTAGGGTGTGGGTGCGGCTTTTCTGTATTGTAGGCTTTATTATTCCCATTACCCCTTTATGAGTGAGTTACTTTCATAACATTCTGATTCATTATTGTTCGTACGCTGTACACTTGATGTACCTATTTTGCAATATATATTTTTGTGCTGTAATTTGTCTTTTTGTCACTAGATGGCGAAATGTGTGCACTATTTCTTACAAACCATTTATAAATCAGTACAATGAAGAAAGTCACAAAATCCAAATTCATTTTTATTATGCTCACTTCATGCCATCGGCAGAACCAGAAGAAAAGGTTAAAACAAGCAAATAAAAAGAATTGGTGCTAAGTAATGATACTACAGTATAATTAATGGTCCATAGTTACCATTTTTTTCAATACAAGAGATTAGATCAGGGGTTGGGAACCTTTTTTCTGCCAAGGGCCATTTGGATATTTACACCATCATTCAGGGCCCTACAAAATGATCAACTTGAAACACATCTTGTTATATTTTGTCAAACAATAATTATAACTCACCCCTAGTAGCTGGAGCTACTCTTTGGTGGAGTGTATGATGTTAGGTGGTATTATTGATGTTGCTACTTGCAGCTGCTTTTCCAGGTTTGTATCGGTCTGGAGCGCAGTCGACTCTTTGCAATAAGTCTTGCAAAGAACTGCTCACATTAGCAAGTTGTTGCAAACACAGATGTATATTATACAGCAGGTCTCATCACAGTGGGAAATTCATCACTGCTCACGTTACATTTATAGAACTCAAGTAGCGGGAGATCTGCAGTATATACATCACATAGGAGACACTGGGAGTGCAGTATATACATCACATAGGAGACACTGATGCTGCTGTATATACATCACATAGGAGACACTGAGGCTGCTGTATACACATCATGTAAAATACATTGAGACTTCTGTATACACATCACATAGGAGACTTTAAGACGACTGTAAACATCACATAGGAGTCATCAAGACTGCTGTATATATATATATCACAGAGGAGACACCAACACTGCTGTATACATCACATAGGACACATCAAGACTGCTGTATAAATATCACATAGGAAACATTGATATTGCTGTATACATCACACAAGATACATTTGGGCCGGTGTATATTCATTACATAGGAGACAGTGCAACTGCTGCCTTCACCATCAGAACTGAAGCACGCTATCTCTGCCTACAAAGAACATCCTGACGCTAACACTGGCCAGTATCAAGATGTAATCCTTCATTGTATGTGCCGCAGGATTCAGTAGTGCTCACACTATACGGAGGAATTAAAGGTCCAGCAAAATGAAGCAGCCGGCCCAAGCAGTGTGGTCCCTGGGAATCTCTCCGGGGGTCAGAGTCAATGACATCATGGGTCATAAACGGCCAGCAGGCCAGAGGTTCCCCACTCCTGGATTAGTTAGATAATGATAGATACAGTGGTGGCCAAAAGTATTGGCCCCCCTGCAATTCTGTCAGATAATACTCAGTTTCTTCCTGAAAATGATTGCAATCACAAATTCTTTGGTATTATTATCTTCATTTAATTTGCTTGCAAGGAAAAAACACAAAAGAGAATGAAGCAAAAAACAAATCATTGATCATTTCACACAAAACTCCAAAAATGGGCCAGACAAAAGTATTGGCACCCTCAGCCTAATACTTGGTTGCACAACCTTTAGCCAAAATAACTGCGAACAACCGCTTCCGGTAACCATCAATGAGTTTCTTACAATGCTCTGCTGGAATTGTAGACCATTCTTCTTTGGCAAACTGCTCCAGGTCCCTGATATTTGAAGGGTGCCTTCTCCAAACTGCCATTTTGAGATCTCTCCACAGGTGTTCTATGGGATTCAGGTCTGGACTCATTGCTGGCTACCTTAGAAGTCTCCAGTGCTTTCTCTCAAACCATTTTATAGTGCTTTTGGAAGTGTGTTTTGGGTCATTGTCCTGCTGGAAGACCCATGACCTCTGAGGGAGACCCAGCTTTCTCACACTGGGCCCTACATTATGCTGCAAAATTTGTTGGTAGTCTTCAGACTTCAAATTGCCATGCACACAGTCAAGCAGTCCAGTGGCAGAGGCAGCAAAGCAACACCAAAACATCAGGGAACCTCCGCCATGTTTGACTGTAGGGACCGTGTTCTTTTCTTTGAATGCCTCTTTTTTTTTCCTGTACACTCTATGTTGATGCTTTTTCCCAAAAAGCTCTACTTTTGTCTCATCTGACCAGAGAACATTCTTCCAAAACGTTTTAGGCTCTCTCCGGTAAGTTTTGGCAAACTCCAGCCTGGCTTTTTTATGTCTCGGGGTAAGAAGTGGGGTCTTCCTGGGTATCCTACCATACAGTCCCTTTTCATTCAGACGCCGACGGATAGTACGGGCTGACACTGTTGTACCCTCGGACTGCAGGGCAGCTTGAACTTGTTTGGATGTTAGTTGAGGTTCTTTATCCACCATCCGCACAATCTTGCGTTGAAATCTCTCGTCAATTTTTCTTTTCCGTCCACATCTAGGGAGGTTAGCCACAGTGCCATGGGCTTTAAACTTCTTGATGACACTGCGCACGGAAGACACAGGAATATTCAGGTCTTTGGAGATGGACTTGTAGCCTTGAGATTGCTCATGCTTCCTCACAATTTGGTTTCTCAAGTCCTCAGACAGTTCTTCGGTCTTCTTTCTTTTCTCCATGCTCAATGTGGTACACACAAGGACACAGGACAGAGGTTGAGTCAACTTTAATCCATGTTAACCGGCTGCAAGTGTGATTTAGTTATTGCCAACACCTGTTAGGTGCCACAGGTAAGTTACAGGTGCTGTTAATTACACGAATTAGAGAAGCATCACATGATTTTTCAAACAGTGCCAATACTTTTGTCCACCCCCTTTTTTAGGTTTGGTGTGGAATTATATCCAATTTGGCTTTAGGACAATTCTTTTTGTGTTTTTTCATTGAAGACAAATTAAATGAAGATAATAATACCAAAGAATTTGTGATTGCAATCATTTTCAGGAAGAAACTGAGTATTATCTGACAGAATTGCAGGGGTGCCAATACTTTTGGCCACCACTGTATGTTACATAGACACAGGCTGCATTATTCTGCATTAGAACTTCTGTCTGAATATCAACAAAGCCTCGCAGACTATGCAATTATATCCGTCTTCAAAAATAGGCACCAAAAGAAAGAAGGCCTAACAGAGTCCAAATTTTTATGTTTTAGACTACATTTGACTAATTAACCCCTGAAGAGCTGGGCATTTTTTTATGGTTTCGGGGTTTTTTTCTCCCCTTCCAAGAGCAATAACTTTTTTATTTTCTATCGACATAGCCCTATGACGGCTTTTTTTTGTGGGCCGAATTGTAGTTTTGAATGACACAACCTCACCTAACGATAGCAGTAAAGGGATACATCAAATGAACTAATCTTAAAGGGATTGGCTGCAACCCCTTAATAATGACCCCAGGGTGCTGCATAAATTGAGAATAAATTTATACTTACTTTCTGGACAGGCACCTCTCTTCCTCTGTCAGCAAAGTGTCTACGGCCAGTCTCCTGACATAAACAATGTCAAATGACTGCTGCAGCCATTCAGTGGCCACTGATTGGCTGCAGTGTTCACATTTCAGAAAGGATGAAACTGTTTCTCTGCTCAGACATAATTGTGAAGGTGGAGTGTGAAAAAGTGGTGCCCGTCCAGGAGGTAAGTATAGATTTTTTTTTATTTATGCAGCACCCTAAGGCCTTTCATAAGGGGTTATCAGGTAGTCGACAACCCCACTTAGTTCAGTAAATAGATGCTTCATCAAGTAACCCTTCTGAATAAGGCCTCATGTACATAGCAGTACATATGACGTGCAATGGATTATGTTACATGTTTTTTTCAGTCGGATTTGTAAGAATTAAACAGAAGAAGCTGAGTATTCCTCTGTATTATATAAGAGGCATATAGTGTAGAGTTGAGGTGACAAGCAGTACCTAAATGGTACCACACATCATAGCCATGCAGACTGAACAAGTTAAAGGAGTTCAAAGTTTTCTCAAGATCAATCTTCAGGAGCACACCGCTCCCCAGCCTCACAGCTTCCTGCTTGTTGAAGCGCGGAGTGCTCCTGATGATTCACTATTTGGACAAATGTTGAGCCATTGGTCCGAACTGCTTGCTCTCCAGTGCTGCTCACAGAGATAGCTTTATGGCTCTCCAGTATTGGTCTTTTCACGTATGTCAAGTGGACTTTTTTCCCCACCTCGCCTTACTGGGCTCTAAGGACCAGGTGTGATTGGAAACCCTGCAATCACTATTTTTACATTTCTGTAAACTGCAATTAAATGTACTCAGAATGCATCAACACCCCCCCCCCCCCCCCCCCCAATGCTCTTCCAGGATAATTTGGGTTCACTGCAGGAGTCATTCTCCTCTGCTCCTCAGCCTGTGCGGTCGCCTCCAGCCAGGTGATTATAATGATTTTTTTTTATTTTAATATAATTTTTACAGGTTTTCTCAACATTGTCCGTTGCTAGCGCTGATCGCAGCGCAAGCAAGGGACAATGATGAGTGATTCTTTCAGCACCTGGTGCTTGGGAACAGTGCTAACTGTAGGGCTGATTCCCAGGCACTGGTATGTGTCACTCTGATGACACACTGATGTTTTGCAGCCCGTGCGGTGTGCAAAATACGGACACGTCAGCATGTTTTTCCCACGGACACACTGTCTGTGGAAAGACACTGACATGTGCACAGATTGAATGGGTGTACGTGTGTCAGTGTCTCCTGTACGTGCTGAAAACGGTCACCACACGTACTGGAAACACTGACGTGTGAAAGAGCCCTAATGCTGTTTTAGGCTATGGCCCCACTATCAGTACTTGGTCTGTATTTTACCTCAGTATTTGTAAGCCAAAACCAGGTGAGGAACAATCAGAGGAAAAGGTATAATAGAAACACGTCACCAATTCTACATTTATCACCCACTCCTGGTTTTGGCTTCCAAATACTGAGGCAAAATACTGAGCGAATACTGACAGTAGGACCGTAGCCTAATAGAGGTAACCTGAAATGCCCTTCTTTCCAATACAGACCTGTAAT
The DNA here is from genome assembly GCF_046119375.1 of Phyllobates terribilis. Taxonomy (NCBI): domain Eukaryota; kingdom Metazoa; phylum Chordata; class Amphibia; order Anura; family Dendrobatidae; genus Phyllobates; species Phyllobates terribilis. The sequence goes on from NW_027362764.1 coordinate 687,169,516, forward strand.
ATAATGTGCAGCAGAATATGTGACAATCCAGCACTTGTCCAAAAAGGAATCTTATTATACCTAACATTTCGCTTAAAAAAGCCCTGTAAATGAAAATAGAAATCAGCTCTGCAGCCACCAGATAAAGAATTCTCGCTGACACAACATAAATATCTCATCCAACCTGTTCCCTAAATCAGGTTTGGGAACCGGCCAAATGCCACAATCATGACTGACAAGAATATATATTACCCCATTACAATCCAGGTGAACACAACACTTGAAGGCTCCGTCTTAGTACGTCAGTGATTTCTCTCATACACAAAAAAATGTCTGATTTTCATCTGTGATTTTGATCAGATTTCCACCATGGTGTTAGTTTTTACCATCAAAGTTTCATCAGTTTTTGTCATTTGAAAAAAAAGGAGGTTTCTCAAGCTTCTCGGACATGTATGACTCAGATGTGTATCTGACTTTTGGTGCAGACCACTTGGTCCAAAAAAATGCATGGAAATGTAAACAGCCCCATAGACTATAATAGTAATTCTAGTTGCGAGAAACAGATAGAACTCATACGTGAAAAACTGACATGTGAATAAAGCCTAAGGGGAACTAAACAGATCATCCTGACAACAGACCTCCCCTATACCCTGTGCATATGCCATAAATGTCTGAGATGGGAATGCCCCTTTAGAGGCAACTATTTACATTAGCGTAAAGTCAGCCGAACCTGCCTACATAGCGGAATTATCAGTCAGTCTATTGTGCGTGGGAGCAGTCAATTGTGCATGGGGGCTTCCCGACTCTACCCCGTCAGATGACATTGGGAAAGAGAAGGATTCGGCATTTTCAATTTCCAACGACTGATCTTTATGTTCTCCAGGGAATGTCAGAAGAGTCTATAAGTGCTCCTGTGTACAGAGAGAGAGCTGAGCCGGCAACAATATAATGTGTATGGGCGCAGGGCAGAACAGGCAGGTAGTCAGCCACATAGCAAAAAATAACCCCAAAGTCCCAGATTACCCCTTTAACTAATTATTACTTGTGCACGTGTGCCAACTTTTGTGCCTCACACAGTATGGGCTCATTCAGACAAATGGATAAAATGTCTGTGTGCTGCTCCTGCGCTTATATGTAGTAGAAGGTAATGAACCATCAGGAGAACTCTTGCAGGATGTGCCAGAGACGAGGAAAGATTGCCATCTGCTGGCCAGGCGAAATCAAGCGGAACCAAGTTGTGCTAGAAGAGTTGAAGGGGGAACGAATTCAGATACCGTTCCTGATCAGGTGACCACAGGGAAGGATTTCCTGGATATAAAAGTCCAGCACACCAAGCCACAAGGAGATTTGGTGCCAGGCTGCAGAGTGGAGCAGATGTGCTCCAGAGGTAGGTACTGCAGATCCCAGCGCGACAGCTGGAGGCCTGTGTCTCACAAGAGCCAGACACCGCCTGATAGACTCCAGACTCCTCACAGAAGTGCCCCGAGTTCAGCACATGTTGATCAGAGTCAGGACCTGCCCTCTGCATTGAGTAAGTTCCCACAACCCGACCTAGCCTGTCAAGAGCCGAGGTCTGGATCCTTTTACCCCAAGCGTAAGAGACTACCGTCGACGGTCAAGCCGAGTAGAGCTGAGAGAGGACTGCGACAGAAGAAGCGCGACAGCAATAGTGCAGAAACCAGGCAAGTGAACAAGGCCGTCACTTCCAACTTCCACTTACGGTACCAGGGACAGTTGGGATTAGGACTTCAAGTTAGGAGGGGGCCGGTTGGTACGGGGGAAGCTAAACGGGATCTGATAGACTTTATCTGGAAGAGACTTGCGGCCTAGCGGGAAGAACCCGTGACCCATGCTAGGTCCATATAAAGAGAACTCACGTGGTGACTCCCACGACTGGGTGCATTACATTGTTTTTGCAATGAACTTGACTGTTTGATATTTCAAGTTACTGTTCATTACCCCTGTTACTAACCCCCTTTCGGAATAATTGTTATACATATAAAGGAGTTATATCGACCCCTGACTGTTCCCGCCTTGTGTCTCTGAGCGTTGCATTCCGGCACCTGTGTTACATATGCAAAACTAATAGCATATGGACAGCACATTAACCAATGCAAGTCCCCCTGGTAGTTCACATGAACATTTTTATACACAAACCTTAGTGCTCTCTTGACAGTAAAAATCCCCGTTGAAAATAATAATACCGTCTATGTGTGCCCTAAAAAGTAACAGTAACGCTTTTTTGCCCTGTAAACAGTAAAAAAATGCCCCCTATGTGCCCCCTTATAAAGTAATAATGCCCCAAGGTCCTCTTATAAACTAATACTAATCTCTAAGTGCCCATTAGAACTAACAATGCCCCATTTAGAAATTAAAACTGTTCCTGAATGGGTGTTAAAACATTATTTTGTCAGTGTCCCCAAAATGTATGGAATAATACCAAATGAATATCTTACAACTGTCATCTTAAAAAATATTATAGCCCCAGAGTCTTCTTTACAGGTAGGGTATAAGCGATGCGATGGTGTCCTGAGAGTTAGCCCTGTCAATGAGAAGAGCATTGGTAACCTAGAGATTAGAGGGGGCTTGTTCATCAGGGGAACATCAATAGCTGGAGGCTGAAGTGTTAAAAAAAGGTCTGGGGAGACACAGCACATTGAGTTATCTGACATTCATTAGGAGACTCAGAATGCAAGAGGTATCATCCCCGAGCAAGACCTTGAAGATGCAACAAATAGCAGACAATGAGTTAACCCAGATTTGTTGGCACTTTACACCAAGACCCTGATTCCAGCGATGTGTCACTTACTGGGCTGATGTTGTTTTATCAGCAGAAGATAATTCCTAGAAGACTAGTAAACCTGCTGCCTCTATTATCTTTAGCTCTGCATAAACCTGCCCTCAGCTTTCTGCCTATGCACAGTGAACACAGAAAGCTGCCAATCAGTGATGTGGACGAGGTTATACAGAGCTCAGCATTCAGAAAACTGGTAGATAAGCAGCAGATAAAATGGTGACTTTATTAAAACTGCAGCAAGTAAGCAGCAAAGTAATGGATACATTGCTGAACTTAGGGTCTCTGTCTCTATATCATGCTGCTCCCAGATGAGGTAGCAAATACCTGGTGACAGATTCTATTTAAGAGTAGTGAGCTGGCATAGTATGGTTGGAGAAAAGGACTGTGTGCAGAAGAGTAGGGCTTTTGTCTGTGAATAGGCATCAATGTCTAATAATTAAAGGGGTACTCTAATGTTATCAGTTGAGCAGCTTTCACCTCTGCAGTCTAATTACTTCTTGGCTGATGGTGGTGGGGTAGGGGTTTGAGCAAGTCTCCTTGAGTGACAGTTATGGTTACTTTCCTTCTTTCCTTCTGCTACTATCATTGTTCTGAAGTCTACAATATTATCACTATATTTGCATATAGAGATAACAGGGCACTTGAACAAACAGACAGATCAGTAAAGTGAGAGCAGCAATTCTGGAAACTGCTGATGCTGATGGGGTTTGAGATTGTGATTATGCAGGATTGATAACAGCAGCTCCATTAGAAGCTGAGTGGGAGAAGAAAGGAGGTGAGCAGCTAACTTTGCCGGAGAGAAGAAACTGGCATCTCAGCCTGAAATGTAGATGAAACACACATTAGACCAGGCTCTGGTGGTCGTTCTCCTTGGCAATATGCTGTACACTATGTAAGATAAAAGCTCACATAGCAGCAGATAAAAAAAATCAAGTCAGTTGCAAACTTGCTTATTTTCATGCCATCTAGTTAACTAAAGCAATTTAATAACACGAGAATACTCCTTTAAGGTGTTGAGAGCTGTGACATGGCTTATTCTCCTGCATCTGAACAATAGAATGCCGTCACCTCCTTTCAGCTAAACTCTCCACAGACACAGAACAAACATGGCACAGCTTGGCACCCAGTGTTACTCTAAGCATATTTGACTGAGTTTCTAAACTTGGCAGCAGATACGGATCACCTTTACTTGCCCTGCACGACAAATTGTTCAAACCTGTCAAGTTCACCGATTATGTTTTCCTCAGCATTGACTCCTCGTTCTGCAATTACCTACAAAGCTTGTTGATCACAATGTCACCTGAGTAGCAGCAGAATGCAGAAGGATTATTCAGCTTTTATTCACTACATGTAAAGGTAAGGAGGAGCCACTTTTTCTTTTCCTTGTTGCGTAAAGAAGTTTATGTAAGTTTCTATAAGTATAGGTTTGGTAATGGATGGTTTATAGTGTTACTAACATGGCTAAATAACTCATAATGAGACATCGGAAGTAAAATAAACATGTTTTCTAGCCATGTTGTAACAGGCTGCTGTTTGCCAATCACCAATATTGCCAGTGGGTATGTCAAGATGCAATTACTGTTGAGCGAGCACTAAAATGCTCGGGTGCTCGAAGCTCGGGCCGAGCTCACCGTGATACTCGGGTGCTCGACCCGAGCAACGAGCCCAAAGTTAGTCTATGGGAGATCCGAGCATTTTTGCGGCGGCACCCCCGGCAGTCTTTTAAAAGCCTAACAAGTGCCCAAAACGATAGTGACAGTGCTCAAATGACATGGGGACAGCATGGGGATCACCCCAGGAAGCATTTCTGACCCCCAGGTCACTGCTGTCAACAATGTGGTCAGAGGTATTAAGCCACTTTTACGGGCTCACAATAAAACGTTCAAAAAGGAAACTGAAACGGTTTTCCTGTGAAATATGTTAAGGAACTTCCTTACCAGGGTAAAAACTTGTGTATACGGTAAAATAAATAACCAAAAACAAAAATACTCCTCCACATCTTGGGCTACGTTCACAAGTAGCAATTTTTATGAGTTTTTGCACTTTTGTATTGCTTTCAACCATGACAAATGCATTCACCGGGAAATGTCATTTTAACATTTTACAATCTTATCTGGCCATGTGCTGTGTGACACATGCATACAGTGCTGAAAAGACATGGGAACAGCATGGGGAAGACCCCTGGAAGCATCTCTGACACCCAGGTTACTGCCTAAAAGTGTGCCCATCAGAAGTGATCCTTGTCGCATCAGAAGATGCAGACTTGCAACTATCCCCGTGCAAGTCCTTGTCCCAGGGCAGTGTTCAATTGTACCTCCCCCATTCTTTGCAATGCAAGCGCAAGTATGCAGCCTGCCACCCACCCACCCCCTGGCTGCAATACCATACTGCTAGCTTGCACTTGAAATGGGGCCTTTTAGTTTGGAGGAGGCCAAAGCTGGCCACTACCTCATGGCTGCTTCGGCAGCGAGGTATCCATACTCAGTCCCCAGCCGCCCGGCGGCCGGGTGTCCACACTCGGTCCCCAGCCGCCAGGGAGCGGCCAGGTGTCCATACTTGGTCCCCAGCCGCCCAGCGGCCGGGTGTCCACACACGGTCCCCAGCCGCCTGGGGGCGGCCGGGTGTCCATAAACGGTCCCCAGCCGCCCCTATTTCTCCTGTCAAGTTCCCCCACACTTTTCTTAGCCTGGCCTGCTTTAGGGCAGCATTGGACAAGCCCACCAGAGAACCAGACTCCTCTGGTGGGCCCTGGCTTCTCCATCAGGGGAGTTTAGAGTGCCAAGGTGAGGAGCATGGTGATGATGATAGAAGTTAGCATCGGCTTTGTTTTCTTGGAATGCAAGTGTAAGTGTGCAACCTGCCACCCACCCACCCCCAGGCTGCAATACCATACTGCTAGCTTGCTTGCACTTGAAATTGGGCCTTTTAGGCATGTGGAGGCAGACACTGGCCACCATGTAATGGCTGCATCGGCGGCCTGGTATCCATACTCAGTCCCCATCCGACTGGCGGCCGGGTGTCCACGCTCGGTCTCCAGCCGCCAGGGGGCGGCCGGGTGTCCATACTCGGTCCCCAGCCGCCCCGCGGCCGGGTGTCCACACACGGTCCCCAGCCGCCTGGGGGCAGCCGGGTGTCCATAAACGGTCCCCAGCCGCCCCCTGGATTCTCCATCGGGGGAGTTGAGAGTGCCAAGGTGAGGAGCATGATGATTATGATAGAAGTTAGCATCTGCTTTGTTTTCTTGGAATGCAAGCACATGTATGTAGTAGCGGCTAGGCCTGAGGTGGTCAGCGTTTTGGCACATATCCTACCTCCTCCGAGGATTGCTGGATGTTTTCCTGCTGCTATCCCATTTCTATGACTCCCGTTAAAACAAAGCTTCAGGTGATGAATGATGGATGAGGTGGTGGCAAAGGAGAAAGAGCAGGAGGAACAGGGACCATTCACATCAATATCAGGCCAGTCAACCACACATGTCTTGTAGGATATGTTTCTGTACCAAAAGGAGCGGTTCAGTTACACAGTTATAAGGCATACAGTGAGTGCAATGCCTACCAAAAATTTCGAGGCACTTCAATGCCCCTTGGAAGTGACATGGAGGTCAGAGGGCCTTAACTAAACCGTTTTTCTCATTTATAGCAACTGGGTCTCCTGTGCACTGTTGGCCTAAGCAGTGAATGGAAGGCTTTCCAAAAATTATGAGGAACTGCAATGCCCCTTGAAACAGACGTGGATTACAGCATACTAAAAACCTTCTACCCATTATTGGGGAGTGGGTCTCCCTTAGTGTTCGCCTATGCATTGAAAAGCAAAAGCTGACTAAAATTAGGAGGAAATGCAATGCCCGATGGAAGAGTCGTGGAGGTTAGAGTTAATTAAAAACAACATTTCAATGCCCCTTGGAAGAGCTGTGGAGTTCAGAGAGCTTTAACAAGACGGTTTTAATGCCCCTTGGAAGAATGGTGGAGGTCGCAGCAGCTTAACAAGACGGTTTTAATGCCCATTGGAAGAGACGTGGAGGTCGCAGTAGCTTAACAAGACGGTTTTAATGCCCCTTGGAAAAGTGATGGAGGTCGCAGTAGCTTAACAAGACGGTTTTAATGCCCCTTGGAAGAGACGTGGAGGTCGCAGTAGCTTAACAAGACGGTTTTAATGCCCCTTGGAAAAGTGGTGGAGGTCGCAGAAGCTTAACAAGACGGTTTTAATGCCCCTTGGAAAAGTGGTGGAAGTCGCAGTAGCTTAAAAAGACGGTTTTAATGCCCCTTGGAAAAGTGGTGGAGGTCGCAGTAGCTTAACAAGACGGTTTTAATGCCCCTTGGAAGAATGGTGGAGGTCGCAGTGGAATAAAAAGACAATATCAATGTCCCTTGGAAAAGTGGTGGAGGTCGCAGTAGCTTAACAAGACGGTTTTAATGCCCCTTGGAAGAATGGTGGAGGTCGCAGTGGAATAAAAAGACAATATCAATGCCCCTTGGAAAAGTGGTGGAGGTGGCAGTAGCTTAAGAAGATGGTTTTAATGCCCCTTGGAAGAGACGTGAAGGTCGCAGTAGCTTAACAAGACGGTTTTAATGCCCCTTGGAAGAGACGTGGAAGTCGCAGTAGCTTAACAAGACGGTTTTAATGCCCCATGGAAGAATGGTGTAGGTTGCAGTAGCTTAACAAGACGGTTTTAATGACCCTTGGAAGAGATGTGGAGGTCGCAGTAGCTTAACAAGACGGTTTTAATGCCCCTTGGAAAAGTGGTTGAGGTCGCAGTAGCTTAAAAAGACGGTTTTAATGCCCCTTGGAAGAGACGTGGAGGTCGCAGTAGCTTAACAAGACGGTTTTAATGCCCCTTGGAAAAGTGGTGGAGGTCGCAGAAGCTTAACAAGACGGTTTTAATGCCCCTTGGAAAAGTGGTGGAGGTCGCAGAAGCTTAACAAGATGGTTTTAATGCCCCTTGGAAAAGACGTGGAGGTCGCAGTAGCTTAACAAGACGGTTTTAATGCCCCTTGGAAAAGTGGTGGAAGTCGCAGTAGCTTAAAAAGACGGTTTTAATGCCCCTTGGAAAAGTGGTGGAGGTCGCAGTAGCTTAACAAGACGGTTTTAATGCCCCTTGGAAGAATGGTGGAGGTCGCAGTGGAATAAAAAGACAATATCAATGTCCCTTGGAAAAGTGGTGGAGGTCGCAGTAGCTTAACAAGACGGTTTTAATGCCCCTTGGAAGAATGGTGGAGGTCGCAGTGGAATAAAAAGACAATATCAATGCCCCTTGGAAAAGTGGTGGAGGTGGCAGTAGCTTAAGAAGATGGTTTTAATGCCCCTTGGAAGAGACGTGAAGGTCGCAGTAGCTTAACAAGACGGTTTTAATGCCCCTTGGAAGAGACGTGGAAGTCGCAGTAGCTTAACAAGACGGTTTTAATGCCCCATGGAAGAATGGTGTAGGTTGCAGTAGCTTAACAAGACGGTTTTAATGACCCTTGGAAGAGATGTGGAGGTCGCAGTAGCTTAACAAGACGGTTTTAATGCCCCTTGGAAAAGTGGTTGAGGTCGCAGTAGCTTAAAAAGACGGTTTTAATGCCCCTTGGAAGAGACGTGGAGGTCGCAGTAGCTTAACAAGACGGTTTTAATGCCCCTTGGAAAAGTGGTGGAGGTCGCAGAAGCTTAACAAGACGGTTTTAATGCCCCTTGGAAAAGACATGGAGGTCGCAGTAGCTTAACAAGACAGTTTTAATGCCCCTTGGAAAAGTGGTGGAAGTCGCAGTAGCTTAACAAGACGGTTTTAATGCCCCTTGGAAAAGTGGTGGAGGTCGCAGTAGCTTAACAAGACGGTTTTAATGCCCCTTGGAAAAGTGGTGGAGGTCGCAGTAGCTTAACAAGACGGTTTTAATGCCCCTTGGAAGAATGGTGGAGGTCGCAGTGGAATACGCAGTGGAATAAAAAGACAATATCAATGTCCCTTGGAAAAGTGGTGGAGGTCGCAGTAGCTTAACAAGACGGTTTTAATGCCCATTGGAAGAATGGTGGAGGTCGCAGTGGAATAAAAAGACAATATCAATGCCCCTTGGAAAAGTGGTGGAGGTCGCAGTAGCTTAAGAAGATGGTTTTAATGCCTCTTGGAAGAGACGTGGAGGTCGCAGTAGCTTAACAAGACGGTTTTAATGCCCCTTGGAAGAGACGTGGAAGTCGCAGTAGCTTAACAAGACGGTTTTAATGCCCCATGGAAGAATGGTGTAGGTTGCAGTAGCTTAACAAGACGGTTTTAATGACCCTTGGAAGAGATGTGGAGGTCGCAGTAGCTTAACAAGACGGTTTTAATGCCCCTTGGAAGAGACATGGAGGTCACAGTAGCTTAACAAGACGGTTTTAATGCCCCTTGGAAAAGTGGTGGAGGTCGCAGTAGCTTAACAAGACGGTTTTAATGCCCCTTGGAAGAGACGTGGAGGTCGCAGTAGCTTAACAAGACGGTTTTAATGCCCCTTGGAAAAGTGGTGGAGGTCGCAGTAGCTTAACAAGACGGTTTTAATGCCCCTTGGAAGAGACGTGGAGGTCGCAGTAGCTTAACAAGACGGTTTTAATGCCCCTTGGAAAAGTGGTGGAGGTCGCAGTAGCTTAACAAGATGGTTTTAATGCCCCTTGGAAGAGACGTGGAGGTTGCAGTAGCTTAACAAGACGGTTTTAATGCCCCTTGGAAAAGTGGTGGAGGTCGCAGTAGCTTAACAAGAAGGTTTTAATGCCCCTTGGAAGAGACGTGGAGGTCGCAGTAGCTTAACAAGACGGTTTTAATGCCCCTTGGAAAAGTGGTGGAGGTCGCAGAAGCTTAACAAGATGGTTTTAATGCCCCTTGGAAAAGACGTGGAGGTCGCAGTAGCTTAACAAGACGGTTTTAATGCCCCTTGGAAAAGTGGTGGAAGTCGCAGTAGCTTAAAAAGACGGTTTTAATGCCCCTTGGAAAAGTGGTGGAGGTCGCAGTAGCTTAACAAGACGGTTTTAATGCCCCTTGGAAGAATGGTGGAGGTCGCAGTGGAATAAAAAGACAATATCAATGTCCCTTGGAAAAGTGGTGGAGGTCGCAGTAGCTTAACAAGACGGTTTTAATGCCCCTTGGAAGAATGGTGGAGGTCGCAGTGGAATAAAAAGACAATATCAATGCCCCTTGGAAAAGTGGTGGAGGTGGCAGTAGCTTAAGAAGATGGTTTTAATGCCCCTTGGAAGAGACGTGAAGGTCGCAGTAGCTTAACAAGACGGTTTTAATGCCCCTTGGAAGAGACGTGGAAGTCGCAGTAGCTTAACAAGACGGTTTTAATGCCCCATGGAAGAATGGTGTAGGTTGCAGTAGCTTAACAAGACGGTTTTAATGACCCTTGGAAGAGATGTGGAGGTCGCAGTAGCTTAACAAGACGGTTTTAATGCCCCTTGGAAAAGTGGTTGAGGTCGCAGTAGCTTAAAAAGACGGTTTTAATGCCCCTTGGAAGAGACGTGGAGGTCGCAGTAGCTTAACAAGACGGTTTTAATGCCCCTTGGAAAAGTGGTGGAGGTCGCAGAAGCTTAACAAGACGGTTTTAATGCCCCTTGGAAAAGACATGGAGGTCGCAGTAGCTTAACAAGACAGTTTTAATGCCCCTTGGAAAAGTGGTGGAAGTCGCAGTAGCTTAACAAGACGGTTTTAATGCCCCTTGGAAAAGTGGTGGAGGTCGCAGTAGCTTAACAAGACGGTTTTAATGCCCCTTGGAAAAGTGGTGGAGGTCGCAGTAGCTTAACAAGACGGTTTTAATGCCCCTTGGAAGAATGGTGGAGGTCGCAGTGGAATACGCAGTGGAATAAAAAGACAATATCAATGTCCCTTGGAAAAGTGGTGGAGGTCGCAGTAGCTTAACAAGACGGTTTTAATGCCCATTGGAAGAATGGTGGAGGTCGCAGTGGAATAAAAAGACAATATCAATGCCCCTTGGAAAAGTGGTGGAGGTCGCAGTAGCTTAAGAAGATGGTTTTAATGCCTCTTGGAAGAGACGTGGAGGTCGCAGTAGCTTAACAAGACGGTTTTAATGCCCCTTGGAAGAGACGTGGAAGTCGCAGAAGCTTAACAAGACGGTTTTAATGCCCCATGGAAGAATGGTGTAGGTTGCAGTAGCTTAACAAGACGGTTTTAATGACCCTTGGAAGAGATGTGGAGGTCGCAGTAGCTTAACAAGACGGTTTTAATGCCCCTTGGAAGAGACATGGAGGTCACAGTAGCTTAACAAGACGGTTTTAATGCCCCTTGGAAAAGTGGTGGAGGTCGCAGTAGCTTAACAAGACGGTTTTAATGCCCCTTGGAAGAGACGTGGAGGTCGCAGTAGCTTAACAAGACGGTTTTAATGCCCCTTGGAAAAGTGGTGGAGGTCGCAGAAGCTTAACAAGACGGTTTTAATGCCCCTTGGAAAAGTGGTGGAAGTCGCAGTAGCTTAAAAAGACGGTTTTAATGCCCCTTGGAAAAGTGGTGGAGGTCGCAGTAGCTTAACAAGACGGTTTTAATGCCCCTTGGAAGAATGGTGGAGGTCGCAGTGGAATAAAAAGACAATATCAATGTCCCTTGGAAAAGTGGTGGAGGTCGCAGTAGCTTAACAAGACGGTTTTAATGCCCCTTGGAAGAATGGTGGAGGTCGCAGTGGAATAAAAAGACAATATCAATGCCCCTTGGAAAAGTGGTGGAGGTGGCAGTAGCTTAAGAAGATGGTTTTAATGCCCCTTGGAAGAGACGTGAAGGTCGCAGTAGCTTAACAAGACGGTTTTAATGCCCCTTGGAAGAGACGTGGAAGTCGCAGTAGCTTAACAAGACGGTTTTAATGCCCCATGGAAGAATGGTGTAGGTTGCAGTAGCTTAACAAGACGGTTTTAATGACCCTTGGAAGAGATGTGGAGGTCGCAGTAGCTTAACAAGACGGTTTTAATGCCCCTTGGAAAAGTGGTTGAGGTCGCAGTAGCTTAAAAAGACGGTTTTAATGCCCCTTGGAAGAGACGTGGAGGTCGCAGTAGCTTAACAAGACGGTTTTAATGCCCCTTGGAAAAGTGGTGGAGGTCGCAGAAGCTTAACAAGACGGTTTTAATGCCCCTTGGAAAAGTGGTGGAGGTCGCAGAAGCTTAACAAGATGGTTTTAATGCCCCTTGGAAAAGACGTGGAGGTCGCAGTAGCTTAACAAGACGGTTTTAATGCCCCTTGGAAAAGTGGTGGAAGTCGCAGTAGCTTAAAAAGACGGTTTTAATGCCCCTTGGAAAAGTGGTGGAGGTCGCAGTAGCTTAACAAGACGGTTTTAATGCCCCTTGGAAGAATGGTGGAGGTCGCAGTGGAATAAAAAGACAATATCAATGTCCCTTGGAAAAGTGGTGGAGGTCGCAGTAGCTTAACAAGACGGTTTTAATGCCCCTTGGAAGAATGGTGGAGGTCGCAGTGGAATAAAAAGACAATATCAATGCCCCTTGGAAAAGTGGTGGAGGTGGCAGTAGCTTAAGAAGATGGTTTTAATGCCCCTTGGAAGAGACGTGAAGGTCGCAGTAGCTTAACAAGACGGTTTTAATGCCCCTTGGAAGAGACGTGGAAGTCGCAGTAGCTTAACAAGACGGTTTTAATGCCCCATGGAAGAATGGTGTAGGTTGCAGTAGCTTAACAAGACGGTTTTAATGACCCTTGGAAGAGATGTGGAGGTCGCAGTAGCTTAACAAGACGGTTTTAATGCCCCTTGGAAAAGTGGTTGAGGTCGCAGTAGCTTAAAAAGACGGTTTTAATGCCCCTTGGAAGAGACGTGGAGGTCGCAGTAGCTTAACAAGACGGTTTTAATGCCCCTTGGAAAAGTGGTGGAGGTCGCAGAAGCTTAACAAGACGGTTTTAATGCCCCTTGGAAAAGACATGGAGGTCGCAGTAGCTTAACAAGACAGTTTTAATGCCCCTTGGAAAAGTGGTGGAAGTCGCAGTAGCTTAACAAGACGGTTTTAATGCCCCTTGGAAAAGTGGTGGAGGTCGCAGTAGCTTAACAAGACGGTTTTAATGCCCCTTGGAAGAATGGTGGAGGTCGCAGTGGAATACGCAGTGGAATAAAAAGACAATATCAATGTCCCTTGGAAAAGTGGTGGAGGTCGCAGTAGCTTAACAAGACGGTTTTAATGCCCATTGGAAGAATGGTGGAGGTCGCAGTGGAATAAAAAGACAATATCAATGCCCCTTGGAAAAGTGGTGGAGGTCGCAGTAGCTTAAGAAGATGGTTTTAATGCCTCTTGGAAGAGACGTGGAGGTCGCAGTAGCTTAACAAGACGGTTTTAATGCCCCTTGGAAGAGACGTGGAAGTCGCAGTAGCTTAACAAGACGGTTTTAATGCCCCATGGAAGAATGGTGTAGGTTGCAGTAGCTTAACAAGACGGTTTTAATGACCCTTGGAAGAGATGTGGAGGTCGCAGTAGCTTAACAAGACGGTTTTAATGCCCCTTGGAAGAGACATGGAGGTCACAGTAGCTTAACAAGACGGTTTTAATGCCCCTTGGAAAAGTGGTGGAGGTCGCAGTAGCTTAACAAGACGGTTTTAATGCCCCTTGGAAGAGACGTGGAGGTCGCAGTAGCTTAACAAGACGGTTTTAATGCCCCTTGGAAAAGTGGTGGAGGTCGCAGTAGCTTAACAAGACGGTTTTAATGCCCCTTGGAAGAGACGTGGAGGTCGCAGTAGCTTAACAAGACGGTTTTAATGCCCCTTGGAAAAGTGGTGGAGGTCGCAGTAGCTTAACAAGATGGTTTTAATGCCCCTTGGAAGAGACGTGGAGGTTGCAGTAGCTTAACAAGACGGTTTTAATGCCCCTTGGAAAAGTGGTGGAGGTCGCAGTAGCTTAACAAGAAGGTTTTAATGCCCCTTGCAAGAGACGTGGAGGTCGCAGTAGCTTAACAAGACGGTTTTAATGCCCCTTGGAAAAGTGGTGGAGGTCGCAGAAGCTTAACAAGATGGTTTTAATGCCCCTTGGAAAAGACGTGGAGGTCGCAGTAGCTTAACAAGACGGTTTTAATGCCCCTTGGAAAAGTGGTGGAAGTCGCAGTAGCTTAAAAAGACGGTTTTAATGCCCCTTGGAAAAGTGGTGGAGGTCGCAGTAGCTTAACAAGACGGTTTTAATGCCCCTTGGAAGAATGGTGGAGGTCGCAGTGGAATAAAAAGACAATATCAATGTCCCTTGGAAAAGTGGTGGAGGTCGCAGTAGCTTAACAAGACGGTTTTAATGCCCCTTGGAAGAATGGTGGAGGTCGCAGTGGAATAAAAAGACAATATCAATGCCCCTTGGAAAAGTGGTGGAGGTGGCAGTAGCTTAAGAAGATGGTTTTAATGCCCCTTGGAAGAGACGTGAAGGTCGCAGTAGCTTAACAAGACGGTTTTAATGCCCCTTGGAAGAGACGTGGAAGTCGCAGTAGCTTAACAAGACGGTTTTAATGCCCCATGGAAGAATGGTGTAGGTTGCAGTAGCTTAACAAGACGGTTTTAATGACCCTTGGAAGAGATGTGGAGGTCGCAGTAGCTTAACAAGACGGTTTTAATGCCCCTTGGAAAAGTGGTTGAGGTCGCAGTAGCTTAAAAAGACGGTTTTAATGCCCCTTGGAAGAGACGTGGAGGTCGCAGTAGCTTAACAAGACGGTTTTAATGCCCCTTGGAAAAGTGGTGGAGGTCGCAGAAGCTTAACAAGACGGTTTTAATGCCCCTTGGAAAAGACATGGAGGTCGCAGTAGCTTAACAAGACAGTTTTAATGCCCCTTGGAAAAGTGGTGGAAGTCGCAGTAGCTTAACAAGACGGTTTTAATGCCCCTTGGAAAAGTGGTGGAGGTCGCAGTAGCTTAACAAGACGGTTTTAATGCCCCTTGGAAAAGTGGTGGAGGTCGCAGTAGCTTAACAAGACGGTTTTAATGCCCCTTGGAAGAATGGTGGAGGTCGCAGTGGAATACGCAGTGGAATAAAAAGACAATATCAATGTCCCTTGGAAAAGTGGTGGAGGTCGCAGTAGCTTAACAAGACGGTTTTAATGCCCATTGGAAGAATGGTGGAGGTCGCAGTGGAATAAAAAGACAATATCAATGCCCCTTGGAAAAGTGGTGGAGGTCGCAGTAGCTTAAGAAGATGGTTTTAATGCCTCTTGGAAGAGACGTGGAGGTCGCAGTAGCTTAACAAGACGGTTTTAATGCCCCTTGGAAGAGACGTGGAAGTCGCAGTAGCTTAACAAGACGGTTTTAATGCCCCATGGAAGAATGGTGTAGGTTGCAGTAGCTTAACAAGACGGTTTTAATGACCCTTGGAAGAGATGTGGAGGTCGCAGTAGCTTAACAAGACGGTTTTAATGCCCCTTGGAAGAGACATGGAGGTCACAGTAGCTTAACAAGACGGTTTTAATGCCCCTTGGAAAAGTGGTGGAGGTCGCAGTAGCTTAACAAGACGGTTTTAATGCCCCTTGGAAGAGACGTGGAGGTCGCAGTAGCTTAACAAGACGGTTTTAATGCCCCTTGGAAAAGTGGTGGAGGTCGCAGTAGCTTAACAAGACGGTTTTAATGCCCCTTGGAAGAGACGTGGAGGTCGCAGTAGCTTAACAAGACGGTTTTAATGCCCCTTGGAAAAGTGGTGGAGGTCGCAGTAGCTTAACAAGATGGTTTTAATGCCCCTTGGAAGAGACGTGGAGGTTGCAGTAGCTTAACAAGACGGTTTTAATGCCCCTTGGAAAAGTGGTGGAGGTCGCAGTAGCTTAACAAGAAGGTTTTAATGCCCCTTGGAAGAGACGTGGAGGTCGCAGAAACTTAACAAGACAGTTTTAATGCCCCTTGGAAAAGTGGTGGAGGTCGCAGTAGCTTAACAAGACGGTTTTAATGCCCCTTGGAAGAATGGTGGAGGTCGCAGTGGAATAAAAAGACAATATCAATGCCCCTTGGTAAAGTGGTGGAGGTCGCAGTAGCTTAACAAGATGGTTTTAATGCCCCTTGGAAGAGACGTGGAGGTTGCAGTAGCTTAACAAAACGGTTTTAATGCCCCTTGGAAAAGTGGTGGAGGTCGCAGTAGCTTAACAAGAAGGTTTTAATGCCCCTTGGAAGAGACGTGGAGGTCGCAGTAGCTTAACAAGACGGTTTTAATGCCCCTTGGAAGAGACGTGGAAGTCGCAGTAGCTTAACAAGACAGTTTTAATGCCCCATGGAAGAATGGTGTAGGTTGCAGTAGCTTAACAAGATGGTTTTAATGTCCCTTGGAAGAGATGTGTGGGTGGGCAGTAGCTCAACAGGACGGTTTTAATGCCCCTTGGAAAAGTGGTGGAGGTCGCAGTAGCTTAACAAGACGGTTTTAATGCCCCTTGGAAAAGTGGTGGAGGTCGCAGTAGTTTAATAAGACGGTTTTAATGCCCCTTGAAAAAGTGGTGAAGGTCGCAGTAGCTTAACAAGACAGTTTTAATGTCCCTTGGAAGAGACGTGGAGGTCGCAGTAGCTTAACAAGACGGTTTCAATGCCCCTTGGAAGAGACGTGGAGGTCACAGTAGCTTAACAGGACGGTTTTAATGCCCCTTGGAAAAGTGGTGGAGGTCGCAGTAGCTTAACAAGACGGTTTTAATGCCCCTTGGAAGAGACATGGAGGTCGCAGCAGCTTAACAAGACGGCTTTAATGCCCCTTGGAATAGTGGTAGAGGTCGCAGTAGCTTAACAAGACAGTTTTAATGCCCCTTGGAAGAGACGTGGAGGTCGCAGTAGCTTAACAAGACGGTTTTAATGCCCCTTGGAAAAGTGGTGGAGGTCGCAGTAGCTTAACAAGATGGTTTTAATGCCCCTTGGAAGAGACGTGGAGGTTGCAGTAGCTTAACAAGACGGTTTTAATGCCCCTTGGAAAAGTGGTGGAGGTCGCAGTAGCTTAACAAGAAGGTTTTAATGCCCCTTGGAAGAGACGTGGAGGTCGCAGTAACTTAACAAGACAGTTTTAATGCCCCTTGGAAAAGTTGTGGAGGTCGCAGTAGCTTAACAAGACGGTTTTAATGCCCCTTGGAAGAGACGTGGAGTTCAGAGTAGCTTAACAATACGGTTTTCATGCCCCTTACAAGAGCCATGCAGTACAGCATATTAAAAACATTATTTCCATTACTGGGGAGTGGGTCTCCCATAGTCTTTGCCTATGTCTTCCATGCAAAAGCTGCCAAAAATTAGGAGGAACTTGCAATGCTTGGCAACACGGACCACGGTCACCCTGGTGGTATAGTGGTGGTGGAGGCTGAGGATAAGGAGAAGAGCAAAATACAGCCGAAATGAGGAAGCGCATGCCCATGTGTGGGTGTGAAGCGGTGCATGGGAATACACCTCCCGAAATAACACAGTGGATTTGACTTTATGTTACTCTGCTGTCATTTGGTGGTGTTGAGAAGTCTGGCCCAATCCAGCCCTTGTTCATTTTGATAAGGGTCAGCTTGTCATTATTGTCAGTTGACAGGCGAGTGCGCTTATCAGTTATAATTCCCCCAGCGGCACTAAAAACACGCTCCGATAACACGCTAGCGGCAGGGCAGGCCAGGACCTCCAAGGCGTACAGAGCGAGTTCATTCCAAGTGTCCAGCTTGGATACCCAATAATTAAAAGGCACAGAGGAATCACGGAGGACGCTGGTACGGTCGGCAAGGTACTCCCTCACCATCTTTTGAAACTTTCCACTCCTTGTGAGAGTACTCCGCGCCTCAGGGCCTGTAAGCTGGGCGGGTGTCTGAAAACTGTCCCAGAATGTTGACAGTGTTCCCCTGCCTCTGCTGGATTGGAGTTGCGTCTCTCTCGCCTGTACGCCTTGGTTGGTCAACAAACTGTGACCTCTGCCGCTAGCATGTTCAGATGGGAATTTTTTTTAACAGTTCTGCAGCAAGGGCCTTCTGGTACTGTCACATTTTTGTAGACCTCTCCACCTCAGGAATAAGAGAGTGAAAGTTCTCCTTGTAGCGGGGGTCTAAAAGTGTCACCAACCAGTAATGACTGTCACCCAACATTTTGACAACGCGAGGGTCACAGTTAAGGCAGCGTAACATAAAGTCAGCCATGCGTGCCAGACTGGTAATGGGCAAGACTTCGTGTCCTCACCAAGATGACGACTGACCATTCTCTCCTCCTCCTCCTCCCCCCTGTCCTCAGGCCACCCACGCTGAACCGACTGTATGACAGTTGTACAGGTGCTACCGTCTACAGCGCATGATACCAGCTCCTGTTCTTCCTCCTCCTCCTCTCCCTCATTGTCCCCCAATGCACGTTGGGATGAGATGAGGCTGGGCTGTGTGTAATTGCCCATTATGGCTTCTTGATCCATCTCATCATACTCTGGCAGCAATGCCTCCTCTTTAATTCTCTGCAGAGAGCATTGCAAAAGACAGACAAGTGGGAATCTGACGCTAATTATGGTGTCATCGCCACTCACCATCTTGGTGGACTCCTCCAATTTGTCAGGATGGTACATATGTCAGACATCCAGGTCCACTCCTGAGGTCTTATGTGTGGAGTCTGACCTGAATATCGACGGTCTTGTTGCAGCTGGTACTCCACAACTGCTCTCTTCTGCTCACAAATCCTTTGCAACATGTGGAGGGTAGAGTTCCAACGTGTGGGGACATCACACACCAGTCGGTGTGCCGGAAGCTGCAAACGCTGCTGCAACACAGCAAGGGCGGCGGAAGCTGTAGCCGACTTCCGAAAATGAGCTGACAGGTGGCGTACTATGACGAGCAGATTTGGCAACTCGGGGTACGATTTAAGAAACCGCTGAACCACGAGGTTAAGCACATGAGCCAGACATGGTATGTGTGTGATCTCGCCTCGCCTCAGAGCCGCCACCAGGTTACGGCCATTGTCACACACGACCATGCCTGGATGTAGGTTCAGCGGTCTCAGCCACAGATCTGCCTGCTCTTTCACAGCTGTCCACAACTCACAAGCAGTGTGAGGTTTATCACCTAAGCTTCTGAGTTTCAGCACAGCCTGTTGCCGCTTGGCTGAGGCAGTACTGCAGTGCTTCAAGCTTGTAAATGATGTGGTGATATCTGAGATGGAGGCTGAACATGAGGAGGATAATGCGCAGGAGCTGTACACTGTGGGGGCAACTCTGACTGACATAGGGACCGCAATCCTCGGTGTGGGGAGGATGTGTTCCGTCCCAAGGTCCGACTGGGTCCCAGCTTCCACTGTGTTTAACCAGTGTGCCGTCAGGGAGATGTACCGTCCCTGGCAACAAGCATTTGTACACGTGTCCGTTGTCAGGTGGACTCTCCTAGTAACTGCGTTGTTGAGAGCACGGCAGATGTTTTGGGACACGTGCTTGTGCAGTGCGGGGATGGCACACCGGGCAAAATAGTGTCGGCTGGGGACCGAGTACCGAGGGACGGCCACCGTCATAAGGTTGCGGAAGGATTCCGTCTCCACCAGCCTAAAAGGCAGCATTTCCAACGCAAGCAGTCGTGAAATGTGCGAATCTAGGACTGTAGCCTGTGGGGCTTTGGCTGCGAATTTGCGCTTTCATTCAAAGATCTGGGATATGGACAATTGAACGCTGCGGCGGGACGTGGACGTTGATCCTGTTTCTTGAGAAACTGCCGTAACAAGTGAAGACTGAGAGGAGGGGGCATCTTTGCATGCAGTATGGACAGGGGATTGCCTTGCACGCACAACAGGGGGTTCTATTACACGCACAACAGCGGAAGAAGAAGTGGTGACACCTGCTGACACTGGTCGTGGACCCTGGGGTTCGCCCCACAAAGTCGGGTGCTTTGCTGACATGTGCCTGATCATGCTGGTGGTGGTCAGGCTGGTAGTTTTGTCACCCCTGCTGATGCTGGCATGGCAGGTGGTACAAATGGCCTTTTTGGGGTTACCAGCAGAGTCTTTAAAAAAATTCCAGACTCTGGAAGACCTACCGGTTGTACTGGCAACGTCCCTCGTGTTGGTGTTACGGGGAACTGTTGCCCGCCTTCTGTGTGCGGCCACCACACTGCTTCTTCCTTCCTGTTGGGGTACTCTGCCTCTCTTCCCCTGTGTGCTGCTGGCCTCGCTTTGCGTGTCCTCCTGCCACGTTGGGTCAGTTACTAGATCATCCACCACCTCCTCCTCTTCCACTTGTGCACCACGATTCTCCTCCTCACTTCGTGGCAATTGTGTCTCGTCATCGTCCACCTCTTGTGACAAATTGCCAGCGTCGACTTCCTGTGGCCGTGGCTGTTCAAATATTTGGGCATCGCTACATGGGATCTCCTCTTCCACCACTTCAAGTGGAGAAGGCGAGGGGCACAGATATGGAAATTGGCCAGTGAACAGCTCTTCAGAGTGTCCAAGTGTGGGATCAGTTGCTGTCTGACGACACTCGGCATGGTGGGAGGAAGGAGCATCAGGGTGAGGAGGAGTATGCGGTCGAGACTCACGGCTACTAAAACTTGACCGTGTGGAAGACAGACCGGAGGTGGTGGTGCCCAGGTAACTGGAAGTATTATCTGCTATCCAATTAATAACCTGTTCACACTGATCAGTTCGCAATACTGGTGTTGTAGTGTGCTTCCCTAGTAATTCGGTCAAGAAGTGGGAGCGAGAAGATGTGGCTGTTCGTTGTGGCACATTTTCACCTTGGCCACGGCCTCGTCCTCTACACACACCATCACCAGAACGTCCAGATCCACGTCCCTTACCACGCGCATTGTAAATGAAGTAAAATAGCTTACACATCAATGGAAAAAGGGTAATATAGAGTAGATTAGAACCGTGGAAGAGTAAAACCACAGTTCTATTTCTCTGGCCTACACCAGACTCTTTTAAACAGATATATTGGTGTCTGACCAGTCAGGGAGACACTATTACAGTTTTTTTTACGGCAAAAAATGAAAAAAGCAGGATAATGTAGAGATTTGACCCGTGGAACTGCAAAACCACAGTTCTATTTCTCTGGCCTACACCAGACCCTTTTAAACAGATATATTGGTGTCTGATCAGTCAGGGAGACACTATTACAGTTTTTTTTACGGCAAAAAATGCCAAAAGCAGGATAATACAGAGATTTGACCTGTGGAACTGCAAAACCACAGTTCTATTTCTCTGGCCAACGCCAGACTCTTTTAAACAGATATATTGGTGTCTGAACAGTCACAGACACACTCAATTTTTTTTGTGTAGGGGGGGGGGGGGATACCAAAAGGTTAATAAGACGTGTATTTGTACAGTCTGACTGAGGGAAAAAAAAAATACAGGATTTAGATTAAAAAAAAGGATTTTTCCTGGCTCCTGAGACCAGGGGATAAGTCTAGCAATTTGACCAACAGGAGCACACAGGACTGTAATGCAGCGTTTGCTGGTATAACCACTGCGTCTCCTATACAGCCTGCCTGCCTGCTTGATATCTGGGATGGATATTAGTCCTGAGAAGGACTGTTTGTTTAATTTGGCAGACTTTAGAGACCCTACACTACCTATTTCGCACTATATATCTCTCCTTAACTCAGCAGCACTGACCCTACACTGGCTGATCCGGAGCAACTGTGTCCAAGATGGCGGCGCCCGGTTTTAAATACTCGAGGTGACGCTGTGCGGCCAGCCAATCACTGTAATGCCCACAAACAACATGGCTGCGGCATTCCAGTGACTTGGTGGCAATCCCTGCATGTTCATTGGCTCTGTAAAGAGCGCCAAACATGCAGGGCGGAGACCCGAGCTCCCGCCTGAGTAAGCCGGAAATGCTCGGTGCTCGCCGAACATCCTGAGTAGTGAGATGCTCAGGCAAGTACCGAACAGTGTCGAGCATGCTCGTCAACACTAGATGCAATACTTAAAGGGGTTGTTCCCTTTCAGACAATATTCTGCCCCAGCTACAGTTTGTAAAAAAAAAAGTGATATACTCACCGTCCCTAGGTCCACGAGATGCTCCCAGGGTCTGGCATTGGTTGTGGCGCTGACATCATATCGACAGCGCAGCAATCAAACGCTGAGCTCAGTGGCTCTACCCATGTAGATGGGAATGACCACTTTAGAACCACTGGGCTTACTGATTGGCTCCAGTCATCCTTGCCAGTCTCAAAACAGCAGTGGCCGGTCCCCTTGGCAACAAGTTCACTAAGCAAAAGTAATAAGTAGGGCCAGCAGGAGAACGAGGGCAAATTTGAATAAGAACTGATTTGCAAAGTTTCTTGTTTTATAAGCAATTTGCAAACATAATCCTCTTAGAAAATGGGAATAGCCCTTTAAAGGGGAATGTTGGTTTCTGCAAAGAAATCTTCTGAAAAGTTATCCAATTGTCCAATATACAGTACATTCTAGTTCATTCCTTCGTGATCTCTGTTGTCATTCTATAGAAACCACTATGGTGCGCCTCTGATGTCCTGGTCATGGTCAGTGGCTCAGTACAAGACAGATATAAGGTGAGTGAGAAGTGGAGGTCAGAAATTATGGTACAAAGCTGCTCTTGAAGGGGTTCTTTGGCATATAATATTCAAGAAAATGAGAGGAGAATAGAAAGGCAGCAACTCACAGATCCTGTTTCAATTAAAAGTCCTTTAATCCAGAAAAACTGCTAATCCATCAAGCGTAACATTGCAAGGCAAGAGTGAGCAGTGCGGGGAGAGGGGAAGTGGAAGGGAAGGGGCTTTTGCACCACCGGGAGATTCCTGTCACAGCTGAGCTAACCAGCCAGCCACAATACTTTGGAGACTGGTGCCTATTAACCCCTTACTTCATATCTATATAATATTTATGGCTTATCCTAAAAATAAGTCATCAATATGAGATCGGGGTGGGATGTAAACGTTAAATAGAGCTACTTCGCAGTAGCAACACTCAATGTGTAGCAGCTGCTGCAGGGTACTGCAGCTCAGCTCCATTTCATGTTCACATTTGGCTGCCGCTGGAGTCCATAACAGATGATAGGAAGTGGTGTCAGGTATCGTACCCACACCGATCTCTTATTGATGGTAGGCCATTCATATCCTATGCCAGAGATCCCCATTAATTTGATGATCCAACAATAGGAAAATGAGCGTTTGTAAGATCATTAGTTCCTGATAATCACCCCATTTAAACAAGGTGGCGATCATGCAAGAGTAAAACACTTGTTTGCTGGGTGATTGGACATGGGATGTGCTGCTGAAAACATGATGCGGCATGGAGACAGAATGATTGTTGGACTGCGTAAATGGTCCAGTAAAGGAGCCCAATCATCTTGTGTGACATCTATAATATAACCGGCCAAGCGTCCCTCTGTCTGAAGTCTCTATAGACTGCGCACGCGCGACACGCAGTCTGGCTCCAGACAGAAGAACGCATGGAGCCGTTATACAGGTAAGAGAAGTGTATGGCACCGGAGATTGCGGTATGCGTAGACACTGAAAGCATACCGCGATCTCCGGCGCCATACTTACATACTTACCTGACCGGGAGGAGCGTTGCTGCGGCGCCTCTCTTCTGGCCGTAGACCGGGGGAGGAGTGAAGGTGTCGGAACCGGCGCATGCGCATAGCGCTATCTGGTGCCATTTTACTGAAGACACATTTGCAGTGTGTCTTCAGCAAAATGGCGCCGGACAGCGCGGTGCTCCGGCGCCGCACTCCTCCCCCGGCCTCCGGCAGAACAGGACACAGCAGCGCTGGAGCACCGGGAAGAAAGGTGAATATAAGTGTTTACTTTTTTGTATGTGTGCAGAGGAGTACCATGTAAACCAGGATTGGGGGGTGAGGGGGCCACACATACCAAGATTGGGGGATGAGGGGTACCATGCATACCAGGATTGGGGGATGATGGGCCCACACATACCAGGATTGGGGGATGAGGGGTACCATGCATACTAGGATTGGGGGATGAGGGGTACCATGCATACCAGGATTGGGGGATGAGGGGTACCATGCATACCAGGATTGGGGGATGAGGAGTGCCATGCATACCAGGATAGGGGTATGAGGAGTGCCATGCATACGAGGATTGGGGATGAGGGGTGCCATGCATACCAGGATAAGGGGAAGAGGGGTGCCATGCATACCAGGATTGAGGGGTGAGGGGTTCCATGCATACCAGGATTGAGGGGTGACGGGTACCATGCATACCAGGATTGGGGGATGAGGAGTACCATGCATACCAGGATTGGGGGATGAGGGGTACCATGCATACCAGGATTGGGGGATGAGGGGTACCATTCATACCAGGATAGGGATCTGGGGGGGGGCATGCATACCAGGATTTGGATGAGGGGCCATGCATACCAGGATAGGGATGAGGGGTACCATGTATACCAGGATAGGGATGAGGGGTACCATGCATACCAGGATGAGGGATGAGGGAGCCATGCATACCAAGATGAGGGGCGCCATGCATGCCAGGATTGGGGATGAGGGGTGCCATGCATGCCAGGATTGGAGATGAGGGGTGTCATGCGTACCAGGATTGAGGGTGAGGGGTGCCATGCGCACTAGGATTGGGGGAGAGGGGTGCCATGCATACCAAGATAGGGATGAGGCGTGCCATGCATAGCAGGATAAGGATGAGGGCAGCACATAACAGGATGGGGGAACAGGATTGGGGAGCACAAATACCAGGATGGTGGCAGCACACATACCAGGATGGGGGCAGCACAAATAGCAGGATGGGGGCAGCACAAATAACAGGATGGGGGCAGCACAAATAGCAGGATGGGGGCAGCACAAATACCAGGATGGGGGCAGCACATACCAGCATGGGAGACCATATACCAATAAAAATGCTCGCCACCCGGGCGTAGAACGGGCTCAATAGCTAGTGTATATATATATATATATATACATATGTATATATACACAGTACAGACCAAAAGTTTGTACACACCTTCTCATTTAAAGATTTTTCTGCATTTTCATGACTATGAAAATTGTACATTCACACTGAAGGCATCAAAACTATGAATTAACACATGTGGAATTATATACTTAACAAAAAAGTGTGAAACAACTGAAAATATGTCTTATATTCTTGGTTCTTCAAAGTAGCCACCTTTTGCTTTGATATCTGCTTTGCATACTCTTGGCATTCTCTTGATGAGCTTCAAGAGGTAGTCACCGGAAATGGTCTTCCAACAGTCTTGAAGGAGTTCCCAGAGATGCTTAGCACTTGTTGGCCCTTTTGCCTTCACTCTGCGGTCCAGCTCACCCCAAACCATCTCGATTGGGTTTAGGTCTGGTGACTGTGGAGGCCAGGTCATCTGGCGTAGCACCCCATCACTCTCCTTCTTGGTCAAATAGCCCTTACACAGCCTGGAGGTGTGTTTGGGGTCATTGTCGTGTTGAAAAATAAATGATGGTACAACTAAACGCAAACCGGATGGAATAGCATGCCGCTGCAAGATGCTGTGGTAGCCATGCTGGTTCAGTATGCCTTCAATTTTGAATAAATCCCCAACAGTGTCACCAGCAAAGCACCCCCACACCATCACACCTCCTCCTCCATGCTTCACGGTGGGAACCAGGCATGTAGAGTCCATCCGTTCACCTTTTCTGAGTCGCACAAAGACACGGTGATTGGAACCAAAGATCTCAAATTTGGAGTCATCAGACCAAAGCACAGATTTCCACTGGTCTAATGTTCATTCCTTGTGTTCTTTAGCCCAAACAAGTCTCTTCTGCTTGTTGCCTGTCCTTAGCAGTGGTTTCCTAGCAACTATTTTACCATGAAGGCCTGCTGCACTTCACAGTAGTTGTAGAGATATGGCTGCTGCTAGAACTCTGTGTGGCATTGACCTGGTCTCTAATCTGAGCTGCTGTTAACCTGCGATTTCTGAGGCTGGTGACTCGGATAAACTTATCCTCAGAAGCAGAGGTGACTCTTGGTCTTCCTTTCCTGGTACGGTCCTCATGTGAGCCAGTTTCTTTGCAGCGCTTGATGGTTTTTGCAACTGCACTTGGGGACACTTTTAAAGCTTTCCCAATTTTTCGCACTGACAGACATTCATTTCTTAAAGTAATGATGGCCACTCGTTTTTCTTTACTTAGCTGCTTTTTTCTTGCCATAATACAAATTCTAACAGTCTATTCAGTAGGACTATCAGCTGTGTATCCACCAAACTTCTGCACAACACAACTGATGATCCCAACCCCATTTATAAGGCAAGAAATCCCACTTATTAAACCTGACAGGGCACACCTGTGAAGTGAAAACCATTTCCGGTTACTACCTCTTGAAGCTCATCAAGAGAATGCCAAGAGTGTGCAAAGCAGTCATCAAAGCAAAAGGTGGCTACTTTGAAGAACTTAGAATATAAGACATATTTTCAGTTGTTTCACACTTTTTTGTTAAGTATATAATTCCACATGTGTTAATTCATAGTTTTGATGCCTTCAATGTGAATGTACAATTTTCATAGTCATGAAAATACAGAAAAATCTTTAAATGAGAAGGTGTGTCCAAACTTTTGGTCTGTACTGTATATATATATACACAGTATATAACAGTAACCATATAGGAGCTCATCCAAAAACTACTCTAAAACTATCACAGACGAAAAGTGGAGTTGTTTTTTTTATTTTATTTACATATGTTGTACTTGTCAGCTTTTCTAAATTGCATCCCAGAAAAATTACAATTGACAAACTTTTATCTCAAAAACCACACCCCCTTTTGAAGAGTTTTGACATGCCCCTTTAAAAAACCTCCTCACCCCCAGAATGTGTCTCTGGGTTTAGGGATATACAAAAAAGTGGCGACTCAAGATTTGTCAGCTCCTCCATGAGTCTGGGAGATTTCTTCTTTATTCTTGTAACTTCTGGGACATTCAAAATGAAATGACAAATTGGACTTAAAAACCCTTCCCAACGTGTGATTTAATAATGCGTCATATTCCGAGATGGTGTATGGAGTGGGCTCAGAAGCTGAGCCTGCACATGGCAGATAGTGGCTGTGTTACACAGCCGACATCTTCCTGTAACAGTAGTGACCAGTGTTAGCTCCGATCACTGCTCTTTATCTATTTAAATACTTCCATCAATCTCTCACTTTACAATTTACTAGAAAATGAAACAATTTTGTTTTTGAGAATTTTGAGGATTTGTCTCTTAACATGTTGATCCTAGTAAATATGTGTATTTTCTATAAAATAAAAATGTTGGCGTTGCTCTGTATGTTTTGCATTCCTCTGTAATTCCTGAAAGGAGTGTCTGAATACATTAAAGAGAACCTGACAGCTGATCCATCAATCCACGGGCAGCATTTACCAGGCAGTGGCTGTATGAACATTGTGGCATTTAAGACCACAATATACTTTAAAACCGCCAAGGACAGAGCAACGCTGGTGACTAGTCGGACAGGCGGGTTCGCTGGCAGCTTCTCCCTGCCCACTGTCAGTGACTGACAAGTCCCCGCTTACATGAGCATATAGGGAGACACCTGTCACTCCAGGGCAGTGGATGGGGAGGTGACGCGCCCCCTGGGCCGTGTGTGGAGGGGAAATACCAGGAGCCGGGTCTCTGTATAATGCTGGGGGTTGTAGTCTCTGTGGCGGCAACCCGGTCCCGTGGCTCAGGGTGGTCAAACCAGTGGGTCTATTTCTGTGGTTTTTATGATTAAATGTCCGACTACGCCACCCGTGGATTGCGGTCACTGAGAACCGCCGCTGCGTGGCAGACCGCTGAGGCTGATGTTGTGTGCGCAGCAGAGGGTAGTATAACTCCCCACGGGAGGAGTATAGTCTCAGGGCAGCATCTATAGATGGTGAGGGTTGTGGTGCGTGGGTGCAGCAGAAATGACTCAGAGTCCGTGCAGTGCAGTTCAGGGTCTTTACTGTTGGTGATAAAGAAGGCCCTCCCTGGAGTACTGGCTAACATGAGAGGCCTGATCAGTCTGTGAGCAAACAAGAGTCCCCCTGGCCAGGTGGAGGTATAGGCCTTCCCGTCTGACTGCACTCTTCCTGGCTACCCTGCTGTAGTAGTGTAGTAGCCCACATCCCTGAGTGTACCGTGTGGTGCTCACCCGTATGGCTGGTGACTTGGGGCCTTTGGTGCCTTCCGCTCCTCGATGGTGGTGCTGGTCCCTTGCTTGTGACTGAGCCTCTGGGCTTTCTATGGCCAGAGGACCTGAAATCCCCTGCCAGGTGGTTTCTCCTGCTGGGCCTGAAGGGTCCCACAGCCTCGGACTCCAGTGTCCGGTTCTCTGCGTCTTTCTGCCAGGATGAGCTCTGCTCCAGTCCCTGGTCTTCAGCTCCTGGCCCCTACAGAGCTCCTTGCTGCTCCTCTGTCCCTTCTCTCTGGACTGACTCTAACTCCGCCCCAGATCCAGTTTATAAAGGGCAGGTTCCTCCCCTCCCTGGACTGGGGCAGGAGGTGTGGCATGCAATATTGCTCCTGACCAGGAAAACCCATGCTCGCTCTCAGACATGGTATATCTACCACTGTGGCAACCAGACCCCTGGGGTGCCACATTCCCCCCTAGTAAATTTTAGTACTCCGGGACTAAACACATTTTGTGAAAACATAACATAACAGGGTATAAGCAATAACACAACATATATACAGTGCCTACAAGTAGTATTCAACCCCCTGCAGATTTAGCTGGTTTGATAAGATGCAAATAAGTTAGAGCCTTCAAACTGCAAACGAGAGTAGGTTTTATGAACAGAAGCATAAATCTTACAAACCAAAAAGTTATGTTGCTCAGTTGAATTTTATTAAATTTTAAACATAAAAGTGTGGGTCAATTATTATTCAACCCCTATGTTTAATATTTTGTGGAATAACCCTTGTTTGCAATTACAGCTAATAATCGTCTTTTATAAGACCTGATCAGGCCGGCACAGGTCTGTGGAGTTATCTTGGCCCACTCCTCCATGCAGATCTTCTCCAAGTTATCTAGGTTCTTTGGGTGTCTCATGTGGACTTTATTCTTGAGCTCCTTCCACAAGTTTTCAATTGGGTTAAGGTCAGGCGACTGACTAGGCCACTCCAACACCTTGACTTTTTCCCTCTTGAACCAGGCCTTGGTTTTCTTG